>NC_137110.1:23688454-24373454 GCF_949357685.1 Gobio gobio | reverse complement strand
GGATGTGAGTGGCGCTGCAACCAGACTAAAGTTTCCTTATGAACCGCCGGTAGAAGTTGGAAAACCCCAGGAATCTCTGTAATTCTTTTAAAGTTGTTGGCTGTGGCCACTCAACGACTGCCCTCACCTTCTTCTCATCCATGGCCACGCCCTCAGTGCTAATGACATACCCAAGGAATGCAACGGAGGATTGATGGAATTCGCACTTCTCTGCCTTGGCGTATAACTGGTGGTCGATGAGGCGTTGCAGGACTAGGCATACGTGTTGAACGTGTTCTTCCATGGAATTTGAATAGATGAGTATATCGTCAATGTATACTATCAGGCATTGGTTGAGCAGGTCTCGGAAGATGTCATTAACGAATTATTGGAACACTGAAGGGCTGTTGGACAGCCCGAAGGGCATGACGAGGTATTCGTAGTGCCCGTTGTTGGTGGAGAAAGCCGTCTTCCATTCGTCGTCCTCCCTGATGCGGATGAGGTTGTAGGCTAAGCGAAGATCAAGCTTAGTGAAGATGCGGGCCTTTCAAAGCTGTTCTAGGGCTGCTGGTACCAGGGGAAGAGGATACCTGAATTTGACAGAGATATCGTTGAGACCTCGGTAATCAATGCAGGGACGAAGACCTCCATCTTTTTTCCCCACGAAGAAGATACCAGCAGCGGCGGATGATGTGGATGATCGGATGAACCCTTTGGCCAGTTCTTCGCGAATGTAGGTTTTTATGGCGAAGTCTTCTGTAACACATACTCAGGTTGAGTAAGATCCATTCACAGTTTATTAAAGTTAGACAAACTCACAGTGTAAACAGGCTTGGGTTGATCATCCAGGAATAACAGCAGTATCAGAGACAAGACGTGAATCGTGGTCATAACAGGCAGAGATCAGGGCAGACAGCAAAGAGTCGAGAAAACAAGGTCCAGGCAAACAATAATCAAACGGGCAGGCAGAGAACGATCAGAGTCGATGAACAGGCAGGGTCGTACACAAGGCAGAATCAGATACAACGGAAAACGCTCAGAAATGTCGCCGGGGCAAAACAAGACTTTGCAATGTGTGTGTGTGCGTGTGTGGCTTAAATAGTCTGTAATGAGAGTCAGGTGCAAGGTGATCAGGCCAGGTATGTGGGATTGTGGGAAATGAAGTCCGGGAACGAGAGTCAGTATTCAGGTGATAGCGACCTCTGATGGCCGACGGTGGGCTCTTCACCAGCGGTCGTGACAGAATGGTATATATAGTATGAATATAGGGTAACACTTAGGGAACACATATTCACTATTAACTACGATTTTTGCCTCTATTAATAGTTAGTAAGGTAGTTTTTGTAGCGTTTGAGTTTAGGTATTGGGTAGGATTAAGGGATGTAGAATAAGGCAATAATATGTGCTAATAAACAGCCAATATCCTAATAATAGTGTGCAACTAGTTAATAGTGAGAATTGAACCCTAAAAAAAAAGGCTAACACTTTAGAATAATGGTCTGTCATTAATACAGCACTAATGAGTAGTACTACATTAACACTTCAGCTACTACTATTAACTCATATAGAAACAAGCTGAACTAGTCAGTAAGTAATGTAGAATTTAGGACTAAGATAATTCCTTATTATGTAATCAGTAATTACTGAAGGAGATTGACATCACTAAGAACTAATAGGTAACTATGACAAATTATAACGAATTACTAATTAATTACTAATCACAACATTAACGTGTCTGAGAGGTGAGCAGTTGCCTTTTTTTACCTCAACGTGGTCATAAAATGCATCAATAATTACTCAAGTGTTACCTAGTCACTTAGCAGGAACTACTAGTGACCTGGACCATTATTTTAAAGTGAAAAATATGTTTTCACTTTAAAATAATGATCCAGATCACTAGTTGTTTTTGAAGACTGTCCTTCTTTACTCTGAATAAAGTCATAAAATGCATCACTAATTACTCAAGTAGTCACTCTTCAAGGACTACTAGTGATCTGAACTATTATTTTAAAGTGGAAAAACATATTTTTCTTTACTTTAAAATAATGGTCCAGGTCACTAGTAGTTCCTGAATAGTGACTACGTAATGCTTGAGTAATTAGTAATGCATTGTATGACTTTATTCAAAGTAAAAATGATAACTGATTACTTCTCAGACACACAATAATGTTTTTTATAATTTGTCATTTAGTTAAAGGGGCTATATGCGTTTTTCTGAAATTTAAACTCGCGACTGACACCTGTGGCCAAAAAACAGAACTGCTCTTATTTTCTGCTCGCTCTCGCAGCGGTGGTGACGTCACATCCGCAGACAGCGCGGGAAAAAAACGACCCGCCAGAAAATAGGAAAAATAGGATACAGGCTTATAGGTGCACCCACTGTGAGCGGACAAGGTGTCAGTATGCTCATCAGGAGATGTTTGAGTCATAAATGGTAAAATAAAAAGGCTATTGTTACGTTTATTTTTGGGAAAAAGTTGCATATAGCCCCATTAATAGTTATTAATGAAGCTAATCTCATTCAGTAATTATTGATTAACAAGGAACTATCTCCTAAATTCTTCATTACTTACTGATTAGTTAAGCTTGTTTCTATATTAGTTAATAGTAGTAGCTGAAGTGTTAATGAAGTACTACTCATTCGTGCTGCATTACTTCCTGCATAGCTACCTATTAATGACGCACCATTATTCTAAAGTATTACCAAAAAAAGTGTTACTGAATATTGTATTATGAATGAAATTCAGACTTATGACATCCACCATGTTATTAGTGTCATGTGACCAGCGTTAGTTGCTTCACTTCACTTCCATTCATAAATCCCCTCCCGTGACCATTGTTTTTCGCATACTGTATAGCAGGGACGAATTTGTACGCAGCGCAGGTCTTCAGAAGCCCTTTGACTGCTTTTTCATGAAATAGATCAAAATTTAATTCCTTATTTACTGAAATATTGACTTGCACCCTAGCTCCTATTATGTTAATGAAAAGTCTCTTTTCAATTAATCAATTGATTCAATTAATTAAACCAGCAAATTATTTGTTTAGAAATTAAACTGATTAAGTTAAGTTCAACTGCAATTCAACTTTCTGATTCAGTGATCCAGTTGCAGCATTTAACTGCTCTTTGAACTTCCTTTTCAGTCTGTTGAGCCCAAGCGGCAACCTCCCACAGTTTCTCTTGCAGCCAATACGGAAGTGACTTAAACTGCAATTCCTCGATTGGCCGCTAGGGACAGGGTCCAGAAGGGAGCAGAATCCCATTGAGCCCCATGTTAAAAAAAACTTTAGAGCAGAAAACACGTTTACAGCCTGGTACAAATTGTGGTTTTGGTCTATACAGCTAATTTTGCCCTTCATGACAACTGTGAGGGGGGTGAATTTTTTTATAACTCATTCGTTTACATCATATAAACCTTTAAAGTCCTGCATAATTAAGGGCGTGGCCACTTTGAGTGACAGGTGGATAGCCATTTATCTGCTGTCTGTTAGTCATCGCGTCACCTCAGCTCCACCCATGGCGGTCTAAAGTACCTTGAAAATTAGTCCGGGGACGTAGGACTGCGCGCGACTTTCCAGAGCACACTGGATTTCGTCCTCCGCAAATAAACTTAATAATGCCTGAACCTCGTTGTCGGCCCACCGGTCGTATTTTTTAAACTCCATTGTTGATTCGAATAGTAAACAATTCTTACTGCACGCAACGCAACAAACTTTTAGGTTGAAATAAAATGCCGCGTGAGCTCAACCAATCAGCATGTTCAGCGCCCAAGTCCCACCCCCGAAAGTTCCTGAACTTTGAAAAAGTACTACCTCGAGAGCAGGGCCGTTTTGAGGGGGAAATCTTTACCAGGAACTTTATTTAGACCCCGGTTCCTGCGGTCGAAACCAAGAGGGTAATCCTACACCCGGAAAGCGTACCTTCCATAGGGGCAGCCCTTGCTAACGAAGCCATCACAGGGCTCCAGAGTGCGACTAAATGGTCGCATTTTGCGACTCAAATTTGAGAGTGTGCGACTGAATTTTACATCCAGTCGCACATGTGCGACCAGTAAATTTGCCTGCTGTCATACTGGAGAAATTAAGAAAATACACTTACTAATTATAATCGATATAATTCAAATTCTATCTTTGCCAGCCGTTTCTATATGAGATAATATTAAACTATTTGTCCGTGATGCATTTTTGCTATTCGCAATCCAGAAGAGAGAGAAAGCGAGCGAGCGAGCTCACGTGGAGCTACAGCGAACACAACACCACAGTCAGGTTAATGAGGGACGATGGCCAAGAGAACTTCACAACAGTTTAGTCTGCTTACTTTAGGGATGTGCTGTGATAGGCTATTAATCTAATTTTATTTTCGATTTTGGCTTCCAAGAATTATAAAAAGATGGTATGAGGTAAAAATATTCCTATAGCCGTGCTCCGTCGAGCGCGACTTCCCTTCACAGCCGCTGTCATTTCTCCCTAAACCTAAACTAAACGTCAGATTCAGTGATTGTTGTAAACTGCAGTCTCTACTGTTGCTAAACAGCGGGATGTGTTTGATAATAAAGAGCTATTAAATGCACAATAATCCGCGCAAGAGAGCTGTTTCCAACTTCAAGGCGGCTTATGTGTGTGTGTGCTGCGAAATGGACCAACTTGCACTTAATATTTTAGGCTTCGTGTGCGCGTCTAAACCATCAAATAAACAACAAATAGCCGGTGTCAAAATGACCGGATTGGAGAGTAGTTATTTTAACAGTTTATATCTTAAATGGGCGTAAATAGTTTGGAGAAATAGGAGAATATGATATTATTAGTTCTACATTGATCGGTCTTAAAGGGGCAGCGTCTAATAAACCTGCTGACGATTGAGCCATTGATTCGAATCGAACAAAAGGCAAATAGAAAATATTCACATCTCTTGAATTAATAACTTTAGCTTTTATTAGCATTAATCTATCAATTTATACAGTGAAAACTATGCAGTGTTATTTTACATTTCATTACTTTATTAGATTTCTTTGTAGGTTTGTTCTTTACTGTAATATTAATGTTAGCAGACCTTCCGAATGCCTGCACACTGGTCCATTTACAAATAGATGTTTTTATATTTTTGTTCAAACTTTGCTGTTTCTTTTGCTATAGATATTTTACTTTTCAGATTATAAAGCCATGTTAATTATGTTCTTAATTATGTTTTTTTTTACGATACCGATTCCTATTAGTAATACAGTGGAAATAAGTAGATTTGGTTAGCATGTTGATTTATGGTGTGCGCCCCTAAAATTTTCAGTTGGGGGCCACTGTGCTCCTAGTGAAAAAAGTTAGTCTGGAGCCCTGCATCACCTGCTGTTAGCGTTCCATTGACACCCATTCATTTTGGTGTCACTTTGACAGCGAATAACTTTACATCTGAGGCATTTAAAGACTCCATTTGTCCACTGTTTATTTCTAAAGAAACACAACAATGTATAAAAGGCTCCATTACCTTGTATCTTACACTATCATCCTGTAGAAGCCGTTTTTGTAAAAATAAGCTAATGATTGCATCATAACCACGAGACTCTCTGTCACGCAGTAGAGAAATTACCGTATTTACCCGTATAGACAGGATGCATTAATTTAAATTGGCATACTGATGTTACATTTTAAAATAAATAAACACTGTGCAAAATGACAAAATAATGAATCCGAATACTTACCAAACGTTGCCCCTGCTCACGCTGTCCGTCTCTGCAAGATTCGGTGATTTAGATTTCACTTTGCACAACTACTAGAAGACTTACAACTGGCAGTACGCTCAGCCATCAGGAAGTGAGAGCTTCTAATTGACTTCACTTTTCTGCGTTGAAGTCTATGGGGTCGCTGTGTCCATTTCTTTTACTGTTATGGTCGAAACACACCAAGTACCACCCCAAAGTCCCTAGTTCCTGGGGAAAGTTCCCACGGTGGAAACACGGCTTATATTACACAAAGCTGCCATATGGCAGAGTACTTGTAATATAGTGCACAAGTCATATGGATCACTTTTATGATAATTTGATGGTATGTTTGCATGCTTTTTTAAGCTTGAATATTGCAGTCAATATGAAAAAACGACCGGCTTCAGATTTTCTCCATTTGTGTTAAACAGAAGAAGAAAAAAATCATAAGATTCTGGAACGACATGAAGATGAATAAATAAAAAGGACAGATTTTATATTTATAAGAGATCTATTCCTTTAAAGATCTTTAGCTGTGATTGTGTCTCACGTCACGCAGCAGTTTTGCTTTTTAGTGGGAACAGACATCGTTCCTGGTTAGAATGCCCACTTTTTTATTAGCACCCCATTCACGTGGCTTATTTTCTTCTTTAAGTTTATAGTTTAATTTTAAAATTACAATGTGCATAGGTTTTATACATGTTCACTTGTTTGTTTACGTCCCTTGCTGTAGAAGGTGATTGTAAATTCCAAGCCCAATTGATGCAATATTGTGCATGTAACACATGTGTTTGTGTTTGTATTTTGCGTGTGGATACTGCCTTGGTCCCGTTTTTACCTCCCAGTAGGTCTTCTCCACAGCAGCTGTGACTGTGGTCAAACAGTGCTCCATGGTGATAGTTGTTGGTTTGTGCCTGGGGGCTGCAGTGGGGTCTCTGAGCCGGGGAGCTTCACAGCTCTCTGATTCCTGGCCAGCATTGTGTAATCACTCACAGTGGCGCTGCAAAAACAGCTTTCACAATCAGCTGGATGTCTCTCAGCGGGCCAGCACTCCAGCAGGGACCGGGAGAAGGGCATATTAGTAGAAAGAGGACAGGAAGGCACAAGGGACGGGCGTGTTGTGTTTATATGTTTGAGTTTGTATGGATGTTTGTGCAGGCATTAGTCAATTTGCACGTGTGTGAGATAGATAGAACTGAAGTTTGCACGGGTAAGTATTGGGGGAGTGTGTTTAGGTGTGTGCGTGTGAGCGTGTGTATATATACGCAGAGGAACTGTACGTCCGCTCCAGCTGTGTTTAGGAATCTGACAGATTATTCACTACATTAATTCCCTTTATTAAGCCTCTGGGTCCAGGCCAAGCCAGTGAGAAGCGCGTTAACCGTAACCCTCTCCATGCCACAGCACATGACTGACTTTATGAGTGATATTCGGGAGCAAGTCATTTTTTTTCACTGCTTTTGTGCTTGGGAATTTGTACATCAATGTATAGTTATGTGCTTGTGTCTATATAATATGTGTATTTCTTTGTGCCTCATGTTTTGTATGTATACAGTATGTGCAGGTGTGATTCACCCACACCTGGTATATGCTGTTCTGTAGTTTGTTTCTGTTTTGCTCATTAAAATGTTTATTACATTAAACTTAAAGCTGCAGTCCATAACCTTTGGCGCTCTAGCGGTTAAAGGTCCTGTTCTTCGTGATCCCATTTTTCAAACTTTAGTTAGTGTGTAATGTTGCTGTTAGAGCATAAATAATACCTGTAAAATTATAAAGCTCAAAGTTCAATGCCAAGCGAGATATTTTATTTGACAGAAGTTCCCTTTCAAAGCCTACAGCGAACGGACGGTTTGGACTACATCTCTGTACATCCTGCTTTAATTACGTCAGTAGAACAGTTTGTCGACTAACCTCCGCCCACAAGAATATGTGAAAAAGGGGGCGTGGTCTTGTTGCTCCCTCGTGGAGAAGAGGAAGTGTTGCGTTCGGTTCGGTTTGGTTCGGTTGCGTTTGTCGCCATGTCGTTCAGACGCTGTTATTTTCATCCCGGAGTCAAATCACCTTTGTTTGGCCTTCAGGGGCTGTAGTTTGAGCGCGTTCATCTCCCCGTTATGGTAAGAGGCGTGACCTTTCCGGGCAACGTACGCTAAGCTGCTGTCGAATCACAACACGGGAACCGCTGGCACAATCAGAACTCGTTACGTATTTCTGAAGGAGGGACTTCATAGAACGAGGAAATTCTCAGGCCGTTTTGAGGACAGTGAAAACAGCAGTATACAGAAAAATACTTTTTTTTTACACATGAAACATGAACACATGTTATATTGCACACTGTAAACACAATCAAAGCTTCAAAAAAACACAAAAAACGGGACCTTTAATAAACAGAACTGCATGCGTCTTGCGGAAGAACATTGCAGCCGGAGCTACTTCTCTCTGTTTGGGTCTATGGCGCAGAGACTGTGCTCCTCCGCAGCGGTTCCTACCAGTCCGGTCTGAAATAGTCCCAATATAAACACTTATTATAAGTGTACCATAATGATTCAGGGTAAGACAAAGACACGGTTTGGAAAATGGATTCATGTTGTACATTCTCATTATATCATTTTTGTAAATCTTGATCACAAAATAAGTTACGGACAGCAGCTTTAAAATTAAACATAATTAAATGAACCATGGCTGAATGCTAATAGGAAATAATACAAAAAAAGTACACATGATAATTAATTAAATAAATCTATAAATAATGACCAAAAAAATAAAAAAGCATACTTGAATCTGGCAACTGCTGTTTATTTGTTTGAATAGTAGATAAATGAGTGTCATCGGCAAGCATGGTCTTTCAGCTCGTAAACACAAAAAAATCTTTTTTTTTTTACATTGACCGATTGCACCCTTTAAAATTACTTACTCACCATTATGTTTTTGTGGACACATAAGTATCTCGTTTTGTGTTCCACAGAAGACAGGTTATAGTCTTCTAGAAGAAAGTCATTAAGAATTACATGAGGGTGAGTAAATAATGACAGAATTTTCATCAGGATAGGGACAGTTCACCCGGGTACATAACACACACAGTTTCTAGAGTACCTATACAGTAGTGCAAAAGGTTCAACCCGGCGCTCAGGTAGAGTTAAATAGTTTGTAATTGGTGCTCTTGGGGTAGGGAAAAATCCAATGACACAAAAAAGGCAGGTCCCAGGCACTCAGTCAGACGTAAAAAAAGGAGAAGCAATTCATTAAAAAGCCTTTATTTGGTATTTTTAAAAGTCATCTTTTAAAAAACTACAAGAGCCAACATGTTTCGACCAAAAAAAATGGTCTTCTTCAGGGCAAAGCAGCACAAAGATTGAGAATGACACCAAATTATAAGTTGAACCCCACCCATAGTCCAAAAACATTCAATTAGCCTAATAAGGCCTAATACAATCAATTAACCCAATGAGGCAATCAGGTCTAGAGGATTGGGGAAACCAGCGTAATGAGCAAAGAAAAAAAAGTAAAAAGAAAAAACAATACAGAGAAAAAACTCTCCTTCAACGTAGGCTACCTGGATAACGAAGCGCATACGAATACAAACGAATTCTACCTATAGAGTAGTATTGCATCCTTCATATCTCCGAAGAATCTTTAATTTTATCACTTTTATAAAAGACAGATAAACTGTACCGATTCTTTCCGAAAACAGCCAAGCTTGTGCAGGCGTGCAGTGGGTGGAGTCACAAGCTCACACACACAATACTAGCCTGATGTCGTCATACTCAGATTCTAGTCAGAATATGAGTCAGATTATGGGGGCGTGTTTCAACCGAACCAGGAAAGAAAATGTCCCTGCACTCAATTGGATAGACCTACAACCAATCAGAGCAACGGAGTAAGTGACGTGTTGAGCGACGCATAGGCCTAGTTGTCAACAGAACTCAACTGCACGCACGCTGGAAGAAGTAGAAGAAGATGAGTGTAAACAATCTTTGCCGATGTTGTAAATAAGAATTTAAGGATACACAGAGTACTTACCAACACGATCATCATTTTTGAGAGGAATAGTAAAGGTGAATGCATATACGTACAAGTTCTCCGTTTAGGATTAGAACGAATTCAACCCAAGCGCTCTTTGGTGACGTGGATGATTACGTCACTGTCCATCATTGTATAAAGCCTGCCCTGACAATTTGATTGGTCCTAACAGCTCCTGTTCGGGCATGGTTGCTCCACAACAGATCAAGTCCAGACCAAACTTCCCGACCTCAAATGTTGTGAGCGGGGCTAAGTTTGGCTGGCATCCAGGCTAACACAATACATCATGGCATTATCCTTTCGGATAACTTTTGATGCACTATACGTTCATGTTGTTTACATTATATGCCCTTAGATTG
Organism: Gobio gobio; assembly: GCF_949357685.1. NCBI lineage: Eukaryota > Metazoa > Chordata > Actinopteri > Cypriniformes > Gobionidae > Gobio > Gobio gobio. The sequence continues at coordinate 24,363,409 of NC_137110.1, read as the reverse complement.
CCAACAAAACACAGGCATTTGATGCAGTTTCACTCACCGCCTTGCAGTTGTCGACGATAACAAACAATACACTTGCAGAACTCCGTTGCTTCTCCGGAAAAACAAACTGCATCCACTATTTCCTTAACGCTGGGTTATTTGGGAAGCTGAACAAGGTTATCTTTCCCTCACAACCAAAAACACACTTCTTTAGTGACATTGTTGATTACGTGGTCTAAAAACAAAATTACAGGGCTGCTTACAGTTTCCGTAACCGAACAAAGCTTGTCTCTGGTTGATGTGCGCATCGGGAGATGTGCCCATACAAGCAATCCCGCCCTTTATGAAGTCATACAGGGCCATACTCGAAAAAAACTTTCCGAAACGTATTCAAATCCTGAAGGAGTGTATTTGGCACAGAAATACTCCATCATACATCCAACTAATTTTATGACATTTTGGCCATGTTTAGCATGAGAATCCAACTCTTTAACAGTGTAAATAAGTCAGAATGCATGAAATAGCATTAGACCACTAGCATTAGAAATGTATACGTTTAAAGGGATAGTTTACCCAAAAAGAACAATTCTGTCATCCTTAAGATCTACCGTTATGTCTGTTGAACACAGACGTCTCTTATTTTATGTTCTACAGAAGAAAGTAAGTCATTCAGGTTTGGAATGACGAACTTGTTAATTGAATTTTCATTTTCAAATAACTTTCCATGCTTGTGAATGCTTTAACCTCAAATTAGACAATTTTTCTTCAGCAACATCTTGTAAACCAACAATCTGGAGGACTGAAGGCCGATTTATACTTCTGCGTCGAAGTCAAAAAACGAGTAATCTGCGATAGTGTCGCATTTCCTCAGATGCATTTTCTGCTTGCATATTATAAATTATCTGTTCTTCGATATTTAACAACTCAAGCTAGCCTAGAAATCTAGACGCACCCTAGCGGCAGCAAATATAATTTGCAGCCAGGGCGTCTAGCAACTCTCCGTTGGCTTGCGAGCTGGAAAAACCAAACTCTAGTCAAGCCAATCACATCATGTATAGAGTCGGTGGGGGGGGGCGGCAGAGTTGCGTTTGCAGTTCCGCATGCTACTTATGAACAAAGAAGCTGATGAATAGCAGTGACCGCGACTCTGGTAGACTTGGAGTTAAGCTTTTCTTTGAGAAAAGAACAAAGAACGGAACTGAAGTCATTCTTAAAAAAGGAAGATATGTTCTGTGTTTTGCCGACCGGATACGGCAAAAGTTTAATCTATCAACTAGCTCCGCTTCACCTTCTTCATTGCTCTGGTTGGTTGTAGCGCTATCCTATTGTGTGAAGAGGGAATTTGAAAGACAGCCTTTATCCCGCCCCTCGGATTGAGCCCTGCCAATGGTGAGTTCCCAGACCCAACATCTTGATGTGGGTCTGGCAAGCTGCAACAAAAGTCGCTGTCTATTTACCGCCATCACCGCTGCTGCTTCTCCGATAACTTAGTCCCAATAAAGCTCATATGTTCATATGCATTTTTGGTCTTACAATGGCTGTCGCGTACACGTGTCCGTTAAGTCCATGAGACTCATAGGACTCGTAGGAAGACTGCGTGTGTTAAGGGTGTCATTTGGGACAGGGCCGTACACAACAAGCTGCTTCTTCTTCGGCTTTTGTCTTGATACTGTGGGTTACACCATCAACATGCCCATGGACACTGCCTACTAGTGGTCTGCATGTGTAATTGTACGTTGACACGGACAAGGACGCAGAAGTATAAATGAAAACCGACGCTTATAGCCTACAGAGGCTACAGCGTAGGACCGACACAGAAGTATAAATCAGTCTTGACAAGAAGATTTGCTTAGCACTGTGCTTTATGAATCACTAATTGTTACACTGGTCTATAAAAATTGTGGTAACAATCCTCCTACCCCAAATTAGAAAATGTGTTAATGTTTTAATGTTCATTAAGAGTGGCTGACAGAGTCCATTTTAGTGAATATTCTATGCAGAGTTGCAACTCCAGGAAGCTTGACGGAAAATGAACATGATTCTAAATATGTTTTCTCTCATATTAGAGGATCAATCCACTCTTATGACCACATGGAGGGAGAAGCCGAATATTCTTGGCCCTTGTGCAAAGAGCTTTCAGTGGCCTTGAAAATGTTCTCTCGTTGGCAGATGAATCAAAGTGCTGCCGTTCCTTGATGTATTGTGAAATATTTATCAAACGAGACAATACAAGGAGTGGCACAAATCATAAATATTAAGTAATATAAAAAATGCTAATGCAAAACACATTTTAGAGAGAGGGCAGCGCGGGGCCTCTCTCTCCATAAAAAAAGATCCGGGGAATAGATACATTAAAAAACATGTGGCAATACAAACCGTGCATCCGGTCTTTTGCAATATGTTGCATGTTGATCATTATTGTAAAATGTCAGTAGGTGACCTTAAATGAAAGACGAGCATTTAGGATGGGGCCCCTTCTGCATTAGTGAGACTCAGAGGCCGTTCTGAATGCCTGTTCTGCTGAGGACTGCCTTGGTCCACTTCTCTCTGACACAGATGTCATTCTAAAACGTAAGCAAAGAGTTAACTGTTCTTAAAGAACTAGTGTGTAAAAAGAAATGGTAAATCTAAAAATGCAAAATCTCAATATTTACTCACCCTAAAGTTGTTTTAAACTTCTATGCAGTTCTTTTTTTTCTTCTCTGCGCCACAAAAGAAGCTCATACAGTTGTTTCCAATCATCAGCAGTTTATAGTGACTGTCTGTCAATCTCAAAAAAGGACAACAACTCGACATAAAACTCAGCAAAAATGCACAATGAAAGTGGTCCATATGACTTTCTAAGCCATAGTTTCAAGGTTCCTCAAGCCGTACAATAGCTTTGTGTGAGGAAACTTAAACTCAACTCAAATCAAATATGGTACCCATGGTGCAAGTTAGAAGTCAGTGACATCAAACATCACTGGTTTTCCTGAGTCTTGTCACCAAACTTAACCGTCATTAAATGTGTACGGGCACAATATTTGATTTGAGAGCAGTGTAGGGATAGCCTGGCTCCGCCCTCCTACGTAATTCCGCACAAATTTAATTTTCCTTCAGTACTCCGTATTCACTGGTTTTCTCCAGTCAAATTTTAACCGGTCCAATCAGCAAACAGAGGGAGTTGCTGAGAACGATGACGTTGATGTCATGCGCTAGTTTGAGATGACATGCGTCATGACCAAACGATTGGTTATGGCAGATCCAGTGACTTTGGGCAGATCTAATAGTTTTTCAATGGAAAGTGGCCAGACTCTCTATACAAATGAAATGTACGAGAGTCTGGTAGGACCAGGCTAGTATAGGGGATGATTATCATGGAATAACAACATACATTTTAATCTCTTCTTCACACAAAGTGCTATGTTGTTGTACACTCACCTAAAGGAACACCTGTTTAATTTCTCATTAATGCAATTATCTAATCAACCAATCACATGGCAGTTGCTTCAATGCATTTAGGGGTGTGGTCCTGGTCAAGACAATCTCCTGAACTCCAAACTGAATGTCAGAATGGGAAAAAAAAAGGTGATTTAAGCAATTTTGAGCGTGGCATGGTTGTTGGTGCCAGACGGGCCGGTCTCAGTATTTCACAATCTACTCAGTTACTGGGATTTTCACGCACAACCATTGCTATGGTTTACAAAGAACGATGTGAAAAGGTAAAAACATCCAATATGCGTCTGAAAATGCCTTGTTAATGCTAGAGGTCAGAGGAGAATGGGCCGACTGATTCAAGCTGATAGAAGAGCAACTTTGACTGAAATAACCACTCGTTACAACCGAGGTATGCAGCAAAGCATTTGTGAAGCCACAACACGCACAACCTTGAGGCGGATGGGCTACAACAGCAGAAGACCCCACCGGGTACCACTTATCTTCACTACAAATAGGAAAAAGAGGCTACAATTTGCACGAGCTCACCAAAATTGGACAGTTGAAGACTGGAAAAATGTCTGATGAGTCTCGATTTCTGTTGAGATATTCAGATGGTAGAGTCAGAATTTGGCGTAAACAGAATGAGAACATGGATCCATCATGCCTTGTTACCACTGTGCAGGCTGGTGGTGGTGGTGGTGTAATGGTGTGGGGGATGTTTTCTTGGCACGCTTTAGGCCCCTTAGTGCCAATTAGGCATCGTTTAAATGCCACGGCTTACCTGAGCATTATTTCTGACCATGTCCATCCCTTTATGACCACCATGTACCCATCCTCTGATGGCTACTTCCAGCAGGATAATGCACCATGTCACAAAGCTCGAATCATTTCAAATTGGTTTCTTAAACATGACAATGAGTTCACTGTACTAAAATGGCCCCCACAGTCACCAGATCTCAACCCAATAGAGCATCTTTGGGATGTGGTGGAACAGGAGCTTCGTGCCCTGGATGTGCATCCCACAAATCTCAATCAACTGCAAGATGCTATCCTATCAATATGGGCCAACATTTTTAAAGAATGCTTTCAGCACCTTGTTGAATCAATGCCACGTAGAATTAAGGCAGTTCTGAAAGCGAAAGGGGGTTAAACACAGTATTAGTATGGTGTTCCTAATAATCCTTTAGGTGAGTGTATATCTACTGATGACTTGGAATATATTCCTTTTTGGAACTTGACAAGTGTGGTCAATATACATTGAAAATTCTTATTTTGAAAAGAGCTATGTGAAGATTCTTTAAAAAAAAGACCTTTTTGTTACTTGTACTGTATATTATAACAGCGAGTTTAGAACAACAACATGGAATAATAAAAAATTACAGAATTTTCTTATTTAAGTGAACTCTTTAAAATACTTTCTGCTATTCCATTTTACTGTGCAGATACAAATATAGATAGCCATTTATAGACTGACTTTCAAACATTTCTCTTTGTTTGAGTGATCTGACATTGTCAACCAATGACATGAGTTTTAAAACAATGGCAGGTGAGGAGGGAGTTGCCGGTTAGGAGTCTTTTACAAAATTATTTGGAAACAGTCATTATTTTTGCTGATCTGTTTGGCGCCGCTAGTGATGCAGAAATTACTCACTTGTCTTTATACATGGGTCACTGACTTGAAAACACTTTCAAGAATGTGGATTCTTTCACTTAACTCTGATGTGCGTTGGAACATGAAATATTATCTTCTTGTTTATTGAACTTTTGTGTAAAATCAATATCACATCTGCAATCGTGTTAATATTCAGGAAAAACAATCTTGTTCATGTGATATAGCTTAACTATTTCATGTGATGCAAATATGAAAGTCAAAAACTTTTGGGGGCATTCCAACTGTTCTTTTTTTGGATTTTGCAAAGTGAGTGACATACTCGATAAAGTCAGCTCGCACATAGCTAAAACAACAAGTACAATATTATCATAGACTAAATATATCACGCACCCCTAGTTTAAACCATAAGAAATTAATAAGAAACTTTTGGTCAACCTGTGTTTGATCATTGATTTGTGACTCACTCCACTTTATGATGATAATTATATCACTACCAACAAATAACCTACACTATATTGCCAAAAGTTTTGGGACGTCTGCCTTTACATACACATGAACTTTAATGACATCCGATTCTTAATCCTTAGGGTTTAATATGGAGTTGACCCACCCTTTGCAGCTACAGTATAACAGCTTCAACTCTTCTGGGAAGGCTTTAAAGGGGTCATGAACTGCGTTGTTTTATTGTTTTATGATGTTTCCTGTGGTGCACTTATAATGTTAGAATGTTTTTTACATAAAAAAATGACCCATTTAAGGTTTAGGAGTGTGTCTATAGGAATTTTAGACCAGTCTTCTTGAAGCGCAATTGTGAGGTCAGGCACTGATGTTGGACGAGAACATATTATATGATGTTGATGTTATATCTCGCAATTCTGACTTTTCTTTATAACACTCAATTTATAATTTATAATTTCATAACAGTTATAAAGTCAGAGTTGTGAGAAATTACTTTTACCCTCAGAATTGGACTTTACAACTCACAATTGCATAATCACAAGTTTATATCTCACAATTCTGAGAAAAGTCAGAATTGCGAGTTATAAAGTCAGAATTGCGAGATTTAAACACAATTGGGAGTTAAAAAGTCGCAATTATCTTTTAAAATGTTTTATTCTGTGGCGGAAACAAGCTTCCATACAGTTCTGCAAAGATGACAGAAAATGTTCTTGCAATTGCTGTCCTGCGGCATAATATGAGAGCTGTTGTGTCTCACAGCTGTTGTGTCTGAGAGCATTTTCTGACATTTCAGTGTGGATGAAAAACTTTTGGAAATGCTTGAAAATGCTAGTGTGGACGGAGAGCGTTTTGAAACGAAAACACCATTTTCAAATGTATCCGGATTAATGTAGACTTAGCCTCTGTTTGTTATCAACAGCTGTCTTTAATAAGGGTCAATCATCACCTAATTAAAGGTGGGGTAAGCCATATCTGGTAACCGATGTTGATTTTTCAAATCACCAAAATAAACAAAAGGGTCTGGCCCGTAATTGGATAGCTCCGCCCCACACATATGTACGCAATCCAGGCAACGGCTATGGCGGAATCTGCTGTGCCAGCTGGCCGAGGGTACAAAGTCATCAATAAGTGAAAGAAATGTGTCTTACTACGGTAATCCATGTCGAACGTTCAATGAAAAAGTAATCCCTTACATCCCACAAACACAGTTCTCATGAACAACTCAATAGCACAAGCACGACATTCCAACTAACAAATATATTACAATTATGACAAGATTAGAGGGTTATATCAATCACTAAAAGTGGAACCAAAAGAAACAAACATATCAGGAGTTTATCTTATTTTTCGGACACACTGCGAGCTGACTCTTGAAATAGACAGTGGTTTATAGGACGTTGAAATTAATGGGTCTCTATCAAAGCTGAAGTGAATGACGATACGATTGCAGATGGACAAGCAAGCGAACATGACACATGAGCATATTGAAGCAAAAGCTAGCATATATTAGTTCTGTAAAACAAAACAAAACCAATGTTACACACCTATCGAGAAGAAATAAAGCAACCTCGGCGTCTGATTGCAGGCCTTAGCACTCCTCGAGTTCTCTCCAGTGCTGGAAAGCTGATCCGATATTTACGCAGGTCCTACTTCTTGCCTGATCGTAAGCCTTCTTTTGTTCCACAGACATTTTCCACTTTTATTTTTTATCTGCCATCTCTCATCGCTCGGCTAATGTCTGTCCTGTGTGTCTTTTCAATAATGACGTGCACTGAGCGCTCTCTTCTCCCCATCATTAGTAGACACGCCCCTTACTGCTGATTGGCTACAAGTTTGTTTTGGTACTCAGCCCGAGACACTTTCCTTAAGCATTTGTGAAATATAGCTTACCCCACCTTTAATCACTTAATTATCTAATTAACTCCAACACTGCTTCAGTGTTAATTTAACACTCTGTAGTGTGGATACATATGAACACTGAGCAGTGTTAATTTAACATTCATGTTAGATTTTGCTGTGAAGATTTTTAAAACTACCTTTGCTGAAAGTACATTGTATAAAACTTTGATCTGAACAAAAGCATGTGGCTAACACCCATGTTTGAAAATGCATCACTTTTACATACACTGCAAAGGCTGAGTGGCCTCTAGACACGTGTGACAGCATTCTCCCCATGGACCCGAGCCAAGCCTGTGGCGGCAGATTGGCTGCAACACGAGAGAGGGACCAGCTCTTGAATTTAATACCATCATAATGCTGGGCTTGTTTAGTGCCGCTGGCAAGAAGGATCCAATATCGACACATGTCATTGCATCATCCATCAGCCCTGCTTCAAAAACCCCCTGTCTTTTTGATGCTGCTGGTAAACTTTCATTCAGTAGCGTATCGGTGATAATTTTTTTAACATGCGATGGTTACTGTTAAGATTTGGATTGGAGAAGTTGGTTCTGAACAGCAATAAGAGGCAGGTTGATTCCATTCTCTTGAAGTTTTTGAGAAATTATCTGTTCGGAGAAAGGCGAGATGCTTTATATCATGTGCAGGATACCAAATACACCAAATCAATCAAAAACCATGTGTTAATTTGAAAATTGAACTAGGATACTCACTTTCCAAAATTTCTGAAACGACCATAATGATTTTGCATTATCTTAATCGTATGGAAGCCTGTTTCTGCTTGAATAAATGGGTAATTGCAACTTTATATTTCAAAATTGTGTCTTTAATTCTCATAATATCAACTTTATATCTCAGGTAATAAATCATAATTGTGACATTTGTGGCTTTGTGTCAGAGTCTGCCTTTATATTTCACAATACATTTCTCGTAAAATGTGACTTTATATCTAGCATTTGTGACTTTGCTTCTTATAACTGCTGTTATGTCCCGACTCCCAAGTGGCGCACTTATACACTATATAATCAACCGTGTAGTGAATGAATTTGATAAGGTTATTTTGTCATTGATCATCGGAGTCTGATAGCTCCTCCCCCCACCGCTACATAATTAAAGCTTCGACAGTTGAGTACAAGTGTCCAACATTCCACCCTTTGTTTTTTTGGTTAATTTAGTGCATCATCCGGGTATTTAAAGTGCACTTTTTCTTTTTGGAATTTTCAGTGTGAACCATAGACTGTAAAAAAAAGATGGACGAAGCACCTTCACTTTTTTCCAATGTAGAAAATCCACCAATATCCCAAAATGGCGCTAACAACTTGCGCTGATTCAGGACCTGAGTCTGCGCAGTAGTGAGCTTGAAGTGGACCCGCTGCATCATTCCCGCAGGATCAGTTAGTACAGTTTACTGCAGAACAACTCGTGTTAAACAATTATAGAATTGTAGAAATTAAAGTTGAAGCTCCAATCTCCTCCCGAAAATCCAGAAAAAAGACGACTTCACTCAGAGAAGCCCCCCCCCCGTTTTTACAGCATCAAATAACTATTTAAAAAACAAACACGTGAACTTACATCAGCGTGATAAAAACTACGTAAAATGACAAACTATCAAGTGTAATTTGATTGTTTAGTTTGTCTCACATCCCATTCGATTACATGGAGAGGGTAAGGTTTATGATGGGACCAACGATCTGGGGGCAATTGAAACGTTTTGGCTTCGCTTTTCAGGACTTGTGCGGCACACTTTGTGTGAACACTACTCGCACTATTTATACTACAAAATGGCATAGAACAGTGCATTAGTACGCAAATTGGGAATGCACCTTGTTTCTCACGATGTGAATTTACTGTATATCTCACAATTGCAAGTTTGTTCTTCATAATTGGACTTTGTTTCACATTGTGAATATATCTCGCAGTTATGATTTTTGTTTCTTCAAACTGCGACTTTTTCTCACAACCTTACTTTTACATTTGACATTTGTTGTCTCACAGTCATGATTTTTCTTGCAATTGTGACTGTCTTACAAATTTTCGTAATTGGGACACAGGGTGATACTATTTTGACTTGTCTCACTGTGTGGCTTTATATCTCACAATCGACTTTATTTCTTTCTTCTGTTTTTTTTTTTGTAAGCAACTGTATTTTATGGCTTTACATAAAGAGGTACCTGCTCACTAGAGGTGCTGTGCTTCACCACTGACCCCCATAAGCTTTTAAGGCAGAACAATATGCTTGTGTGTAAGTGCCATTTATTTCATGACTTTGCATCAAACGCTTTTTTGTGTTGTAGCAACAAATTGCCTCTAATTGTGCCAAAATAGTTGCAAAGATACATAATCAATAGAGTAGTGCAGCTGTTTCCAAAGGAGCCTTTAAACACAGCTGCTGCTGCACCCAACGTCCCCCCTCTCTCTTCTGACTCGTCCTCCACCCATGTTTTTCATTTTCTGTTCGCTTTCAAAAGCTGTCACCTTAACAACAGGCCATATAATAAGTCCCTGTTCCCTTATGAGCCCTGAACCCCAAAACCGCCCAGAGCCGGGTGCTGGTTTGCCCTTCTTTGTAGTATATGGAATTAAAGCTCTCCGAATGACTGTTTGAAAATGTTTTATTAAGGTTTGGGAAGCCCTTGGCTCCAGTTGGGAACAGGGGGACTATTGTCCCTGCATCTTGTAGAGGCTGCTGTTCAGCTTAGCAGTAGATTAATGTTTGCCTGTGAATTCAGCATGACCTGTAGTTGTGTGTATTTCTGTTTCGTAATTCTTTGCAGAAAAGATGAAGTTGACTCTACATCTACCTTTTACTCTCTCTACCTTTCGCTCTCTGTTTTTCTTGCTTTGTTTGAATCAGCTGAAGCAGCATGTTGTTGTGTTGAGAGGAAACATGTGGTTTTTGTTAGTAGGGACTGGGTGTCTGGCACCATGATATGCACTGGGGGTTAAAGGAAGATGGGAGGGGTTGGAGGGGTAATGGGACATTGAGATTGAAGACCCTGTAGAAGGATGGGAATCAAGGGAGAAACACATTGCCATTGTGACAGACAACCTTCTCCTTTCTATACACACAATCACTCTTCCCTGTGTTCATTTACGCAAACCTACCAAAAGTAGCCTACATCAAAAATCAGCATACAACACACACATCACTGCAAAATAATTTTTTGTCGTTTTTTTCAGTAAAGCAGAAGGCAAGTTGTCACACTTATTACTGAAGTGAATATCTTTCATGTCTTTTTTTTATTTATTTTTTTACGTTTTTGCTTCAGGTTAAAATATACAGTTCATTGAACACACACTGACCTTTAGCGGGGCATGTTGTCACATTGAAACCTGCCATTAAACTTTTCTGCAAACTGTAAAACAGCTATAAAACGGTAATGTAAAAGGTACAGTAACATACAAAAATACTGTTTTGGCTAACATCATTTTTTAATATATTAATATACAATTTATATGTATACATGTATATATCTATAATATTTAAAGGTGCTGTATGTAAGTTTTTCACTTTACTAATGCATAAAAATACCATAATATGCTTGCAGATATGTAGGAAACATGCTAAATTCACCTACTTGGTTCTCAGAAAAACACTGCTACAGCCAGTTATTCAACTTCGAAATGTGCATTCCGTGTCAGAATATCTGTTTTTGATTTGGTCTGTGCGATACCGCACGCTGCCAGTTTATCCAATAGTATTTCGACACCCCAGGTTGCCAGTTGGCAGAAAACACATCGTATTGCAGCCATGGAAGCCAGCAAACAAACTGGGTCAGAGATCGCGGATTCTACCATAAAAATCCTCAACATCTATCAAAAAATCTCTATGAACGAGAGCATATTAAAACGCAGATAAATCAACTCATCAACTTACATTGTCAATTGCGCTTTCATTGTCAATTGCGCTCGCTCATGTTGCTTGTCCTCAAGCTGGCAACCCGCGTGAGCGTCGAGTCTGAGGAGGAATCAACGATCTCCAATATTTTTAATTTGGACTGCAGTACCCGTTTCAACCACTAGTCAATCCTACATACCACACCTTTAAAACCACATAAGACAACTTGCCCTGGCCTGATATTCATTAAAAATACTTTTGTCATTAGGCTAAAATTTTACCTTCAAATCTACCTTCATTGTGTAGTTCACTCTTGCTTGAATGTATGCCAATGTGTGGATATATGAAGTTTGTGCCTATGTGAAAACTAGCCACGAGGTTCACCTATATCTTGAATTAGGTTTATGTTTCATACAATAATATTTTTTTCAAGCGTAAATCTAAAATCATGCATCTAGAGTTGCCTTTGCATAAAATAAGAGAAGGTAATATTTGGATGTTGTAAGAACAAGATACTTAGACTTTTTACTTGAATCCATTATTCAGAGTAAATGTCACTAAATCATACCAATACAAATTGTGAACAGCCATAAAGAGACTAAAAGGTGATCAAATAGTGTAATGTGTGTGCATATGTCTTTGCAGCTGGAGCAGATGCTGTTGCAGCAGTCAGGAGATTCAGACCAGCAGAGTGTGTATGGCGCAGAGCAGGGCTGGCTAAGAGAGGAAGGACGATCTTATAGGCTGAAGCTCCAGGCCTTTCAGGAGAGTCAACGCAGACAGGCTCAGCTGGTGCAGAAACTACAGGCCAAGGTTCACTGTTAGATGTGGTCTCATTCAATTTTGTCAAAGATGGGAAGGATTCTTTTAGAGGGAAAAAAAGATTTTGTTACTTCTGGAATATTTATTAGATAGAGAAACCATGATGCTTTGGTACAATTGGGAATGTGGTTCATCTTAAGTTGCAGACTGAAGAGTGAAAGTATGTGTCTGTGTCTACAGTTGCTCCAGTATAAGAAGAGATGTGGAAATCTGGAGCAGCAGGTGCTGGAGAAAACCTCAGAGTCAGAGAAGCTGAGGCTCTCGGTACGTAGGTCTCACTGTAGGGTTTACTGATAGAAGAACACTTTACTTCTTCAAAGGAAAAATTCATTTGGACCCTTTTATTTCAATCTATCTGCTCTTGTGTGCTTTATCTACTGTTGCACTGTTTTTTACTGTGTTAGGTAAAAACCTGCCTCTGTCCATGTATTTAGCTCCAGTCATACCTAGACTCCTCAGCACACCGTCTCCAGCGCTTTGAGCAGGAACACAGTCTGGATGTCCAAAGTAAACTTGCACTGCTGGAGGATGAGCAGAAACGGTGAGAACAAAAGTGATATGTGCTTCATGGGAGGTGGGGAGAAACATGTTGGCGGGCAGAACGAGGTAAAAGAAAGGAGAATGAGTGGGTCAGCCAAAAAGTATGTTAAAAATTTCTGTTTGGAACCGAACATTTTGGAAAACTGTAAACAGTTTTTCTGTTTTCTTTTTGTTATTTTTTCCCTTTACCCTGTTAAAAGCTTAAGATGGCAGTTATGTTTTGGAGCATGGTACCTGGTTTCCTGCTGATCTTTAGCTGGTGCAAGCCACTTATGTTCCAAAAACCAGCTTGACCACCGCAAGCTAGTATGAGCATCTTGTAGCTGATCCAGGATGGTCTGAAAGTCTGATGTCACACCAGCTGATGACCAGCTTAGGCCAGCAAATGAACAGCTGGAACTAGATGATGACCAGCTTGGACAATTAATGAACAGCTTGGTCTAACTAATGACCAGTTTGGAACAGATAATGACCAGCTTTCACTAGCTATTGAACAGCAGGAACTAGCTAATGACCAGCGTAGTCCAAGTAGTAACCAATTGGAACCAGCTAATGTCCAGCTTAGGCCGGTTAGTTATGAGCTTCAGTTAATGACCAATTTGGACCAACTTAAACCAGCAAATGAAAAACCATGTTCCACAACAGAGCTAGCACCACTTAAGCAACATTTTCCAACAGGGTACTGCTCTTCACCATTCTATTACTGAGAAACAAAACAACATTCATCAATAGACAAGGAAGGCAATAGAGTGTATTAAAATAAAATATCCTAGCTGCCTACTTCAGTCCAAACAAGCCCATGCTGGAAATGAATAGTTGTAGAAGGGGGTGTCAAAAACAAAAGTATCCAGTTTGTCAGACTTAATTATCACAACCTTGTTCACCATCTCAGCCAAACAGTTTTTACTGTACTTCATAAAAAGAGCTGGCCAACCTACTGTCCCAGATGCCAGCCTTTTAAAGAACGTGATTTACTGTGCCACTCACCCCTAATTGAAACAGTTATGGCAAACTCTGGGCCGCCCCGGCTGCCAAGCTCTCATTCATTTTTTAAACCTTTGTGCCTCTGTCAGAGAGCACACTGCAAAGTGCAGTTCATCTGATCATCTGTGGCTCTGCAGTCTTGTAACACAATTTATTTAATTTTCTATGTCAGAAAAGTCCACTATGCCATGGCTCATGAGAGTTTCATTGCATACCACAATGAACTGAGATTCAGCAGGGCAGAAATGTTACATTGTAAATTAATGCTAAGCTGTCTGCCTTGGCGTTAAGTTTTCTCAGAGGGGCACGAGCTGCAGAATTTGGCCAAAACACAGATTCATATAGCAAATCTACTTATTGAAAACGATTAAACACATTCTCGTAGCTTTTTTATCGTGTCTCTCTCTGTTCCTCACCCCTTTGATGATCGTTTTGTTCGTCGCCTCACACCACCCTGGCGTCAATCTTTGTATGTAACTGGGCGGATTCTGCCACGAAATGATGTAAATAACCCTGTAAACTATTTGACAAGCAAATCTGGTGGCAATTAGGCTGGAGCTGACATGGACTTTATAAAACTGTCACGCACATTCCCCTCTAAGCGTGGCTGGCAATGCAGAATGTGACGTGGGTCTTTATGAGCCTGTAAACATAGAAGTTGATAGAGGCCGTGCAATGGAGGGGGGTGAGATCATGTGCGAAGTTTAGAAAGAACATGGTTTAACAGGTGGAGGTGCTGGATACAGTGCTCTGAAGTAGATTCATCTATTTCACAGGTGTTCTAGTTTGAGCCAGGTCAACGCACTGCTTCGGGAACAACTCGAACAAGCCAATGAAGCCAACCAGGCCCTGACAGAAAGCCTGCAGAGGGCTCAAGAGGAGGCCGAGCAGAGAGACACACGACTCAGGAGGGAACTTGAGGTGAGAGGGAGGAAAAAGAGACAGAAGGAAGGAAGGAGGGATCTGTAGTGTATGTTTTTATCCAAATCCACAGTTTAAGGAAAATCTTTCCTTAATCCAACCCAATGAAACTCAACTCTGGAACTTGTGGAATTCCACCCTGGTGCCTGTTTTGTCAGTCTGGACACTGTCTTTGTTTTAAATCATTGTTGTGATTTTCTCAGCTGTTGTTTCCTGTGAAAACATTCCAGTCGATTGGAAAAAAGAGCGAGAATTCATTGCTCGGTGCAAACATCTGGTGATATGAAGGAGCTCGTGTATTTTACAGCCACATACAGTCAAGAAAAGTTTACTGTACCATTTGTGTATACGAGTCTTTGAGTGTCTGTGCCTAGAAGTTCAAATCAAGCTGTGTGCTTGTATGCGTGGGTGCATTCATTATTTTTATGTGTGTGCATTAATAATGGAGACATCTTTAACCTCACACTCTTTGCCCCCCCTTCTTACCAAACCTGCCGACCATATGGCCGTGTTGCTCTCCCGCAGATGAATACCTCCCGAAACGGCCGCGAGCAAGCCCGTGTGCGATCTCTGTGGCGCCAGGCTGCCTTCCTACGGAGCTCTTTCACTCAGCTACGGGCCTTCGCTGACAGGTGAGTGTAGCTTGTGGCCAGAACCTCTTTCCAATTCCATCGCCATTTATCCCCACTTGGGATCAAAGCGCAGTGGGTCACCTGGGTCACCCCTCACCCATCCTGACCGCATCGTCCGGGGAAATGTGATGGTTAGATTGCCCTTCAGATTAGCCTTGAGTCATCCATCAGAGCCAAGCTTGATGAGGGCTCGGCCTGTGTAAATGCTGTGATCATTGTTGAGTAATTTGCTGTAATGTGGATTACTCAACACATGGACAGCGGAGAAAATGTTCACGACCCTTACTCAGACACGACACCGTTCAAAGAGTTTATTCCCAGATCACAATATAGTTTTGGCCATCTGGCTCTCGTCAGTGTGCGAACGAAACACATTTCCTTGGGAACGTAAGGAAATTTCATTGCTCCTGCTGGTCGTAATAGTTGCTTTGTGCTTTACAGGAGTCTATCGGACATGCGAGCCGAGTGTACGGTGGCTGGCCATCGTCTTCATACGGCCTGTGTGAATTTGGAGGCTAGCATCAGCCAGCCTTTTCCCCCTGTTAGCAACGGAGTATCAGCACTAGATAATCAACTAAGAGACAAGCTGAGAGAGGCTATGCAGCTGCAGGCCCGCTTTGATGCTGAGAAAGTAGAGCTTAACTCCAGGTACAACATGTCTGTCTGTTTACGCAGACATCCCATTTATTTTTCACCAATAATATACAAGTGTCATCATGCTTAAGCAGCATGCTGTAATAAATATGTACGGTATTGGCAGCTTGGGCTAAATTATCGTATTCAAAGGATTTCGCAGCGTCATAAATTTCAGCACCTATCCCATTGCTTTGAATTGAAGTATTGATGTCCTGAACTCACATCTCCTAGATGACTCATTGTGCATTGTCCTGAGGGCTGACACACAGGGAAGGTCAGCATGGATCTATCCAACTTTGTGGAATGCCAAAAAAAGAGAGAAAAAAAAGTGTCTCTTTATTTGCTGTTCAGTATCCACTACATTCTTCAATTACTTGTATAATGTGTCAGTGGTCTATGACACTTTCGTTTGAGAGCGGATCCATGGATCTGA
Source organism: Gobio gobio (assembly GCF_949357685.1). Classification (NCBI taxonomy): domain Eukaryota; kingdom Metazoa; phylum Chordata; class Actinopteri; order Cypriniformes; family Gobionidae; genus Gobio; species Gobio gobio. The sequence goes on along the minus strand of NC_137110.1, from coordinate 24,347,240 downwards.
CACAGCAGGGATGGGGTCTTCTGATGAATGGAGTCATTGCAGCTTCTCTCTTCTACATCTTTTCATCAGTGACAGTTTTATAATGGAGAGAGCAGAGATCACTCTCCATTTTGATATATGAACTTTTAGCTGAGCTTTATTACAGAGGGAAGAAAGGGCCATAGACAAATGAGGATCAAAAAAGTGCACCATAGAGTGTTTGATCATTTTGCCTCAACCGCGTTAATGTTACGCACATGCACAATTTTTTGATATTGTGATAGTAGGCTATGTGTGTTCATGTTCAGAACCTCATGCTTAAAGTCAGTGCCTATTTCAACTTGCAGATGACAACATCGAATAAGGATGTGCTATTTTCACACAAAAATTTAAATTCTATCATCATTTACACACCCTCATGTCACTGCAAACCTAATATATATGACGTTCTCTCTATTGTGAAACACAAAAGGAGAAATTCTTGTGATGGTCTATATTTTCCACACAGTTACAATGAATGTGAGTTCATAAGTGCTTTGAACCTTCAAAAAAAAGATTCAAAAGCATCAAAAATAACATAAAAGTGATCCACATGACAAAGTCTTTTCAAGCTAAATTAAAACAGTTCAATATTGAATTGCTACTTCTCACATAAAAGGGTCAAAGACAGCTTTTATGGATGCCAAGGTTTTTAGTGTATGACTGCCTAATTTCAGTCTTTTCCTCACAAATCTTTCATATGCCTTCAGAAGATTTGGAACACAGCAAGCAAGTCATATGACCCACTTTTATGATACTTTAATATTTTGATATGCAAAACCTAACATGTGCATATATCTGTGCAGAATCCTGGAATTGGGTGAAATGGTGAAACAGCTCCGAGCACAGAACAGTGACAAGGAGAGCAATCTGGCAGCACTGCGGGGCAGCTTGGACAGGATGGTGAGCAGTGATACAGTAGAACCCATGGCTCGTGAGCCACACCTGGCTCTTTGACAAAAATCCCGTGGTTCACCAAGTCTCTCACCCTTCACCAGCAAATGATTGATACAAAATTAGACACATACTAGAGATCAGCTTTCTGCAGAAAACTCTTGCCAATTACAATTCCTTCGTTGTACAGCCTAGTGAAGTTAATTAAAAGTTTATAATAATAATATATTTCAAGTTGTACCAGCCAAAGTGCGTGTTCGCAAGTGTCACAACAGAAATCAGCTGCAAACCACTTATAATTTAGAGCTCCTGCTCTCAGATTCAAGAAGCTATGTAGATTGTTTGTGGTTATGGCAAAAAGAAAGATTTTTAGAACAGCAGCGAAAATGTAAAAGTTAAAGTGACTGGACGCTATCTTTGTGGGGACTCTCCATAGACATAATGGTTTTTATACTGTACATACTATATATTCTATCCCCTTACACTAACCTTACCCCTAAATCTACCCATCACAGAAAACTTTCTGCATTTTAACATTTTCAAAAAAACGGTATGATTTATAAGCTTGTTTCCTCATGGGGACCTCAATTTATGTCCCCACGGTGACACAAGTCCCCATGAGTCAGTGTGCATTCAGGTTGAAGTCCCCACCGGGATAGAAAAGCATGAACACACACACACACGAACACACACAACTCTGAAGAGGATTTATGCTCTGAAAGCCCTGCACAATAAATTCCATATTGCAACTTATTTATTGTTTGTTGCATATTTGTTTGTTCTAGTTGTCTATGGCCCTAATAAAAGTTACTATTATTTAAAAGTTATTGGGGAAAAACATGTTTTTTTTTAAATAATGTAATATAATATTATTTTATGCAGTGTCTCTTTTGGAAAAAATGCTTTAACAAAAGAAATGTCTTTTTGGTCAAAAAAGGTTCCCGACCCCTAAAATAATGTTGTAGCTACTAGAGTTATTAATTGGGAAGGATAGTCTTGATAAACTCTATCACTTCCTTAATGACTTGTCTGAATGTAGTTGTCTTGTCTGGTGTGCATCATGGCTGTTCAAGAAGCTGCACTTTGACCTGAATGCTTTCCTGCACAGGAAATAAATCGGTCCGAAGACAGAACCGAGAGGGATGCCTTGCGCAGCGAGATCAGCAGTCTGCAACAGATACTCCACAACATTAATCAGGTTTACTGAATATGATGATGATATTTTGGGCCAGATGTACTTAACATGACAAGAGTTATTGACATAAGCATAAATCAAGATAAACATAATGCAGAGGGGCTGCTTGAATAGGGTCATGGATTTTGAAACCAAATCAAATCGTGTGGTAACAGCATTGATTAATGATTTAAAAAAATATTGTAATCTGAAATTTCTAAAAATATTTACTCATCTCTTGTTTTCTCTGTTAGGTGGTTTGTGGAGAGGGTTCCTCAGAGTTATCAAGAGAGGAGCACCACTCTGTTTCAGCAGGATCTATTTCCTCTTCTCAACGAGACAGTACTCCGATAGCAGTGCAGAGAGCCCTCTTACAGCGACAGGCACAAATTAAGGTTTGCAAACCTCCTGAACACCATCCTTAAATTACCTTAAATGTCAACACTCCTAAATCATGGATGAAGGGAATTTTTCATTGCTCTGGTTGAGCAAACCGACAAGCCCAACATGCACTATATTGCCAAAAGTACTGGGACACTAGGGGTGTTTTAATTAATCGTTGCATCGATGAATCACGATGCAGACGTGGACGATTCTGCATCGATGCAGCAATAGACCATAATCGATCAGAGCCTAGTGACGTTTCTCTGACATCATTCGTCGCATTAAGCGCTTCTTGCACTAGTGTAAAATGGAGGTGGGAGGCGAAACACAAAAGTGAGTAATAAAAAATGCTAAAAAAATCTATTTTAACATTTACAGTGTGCGAGCGCGTAATTGCGAATGTGTGTGTACTTGCGAGTGTGTGTGTGCGCTTGCGAGCGTGCATGTGTGTGGGAACGTTATTGTAACTTAAGTACACTACTTGACAGTTTCATGCGCTTTTAGTGATCTATTTGTATTTACTAGCTTTTATTAGTTTGAAATGCTCCTGTCGTCTGCTGTGTTCAGACTTTAGTTGTCTATGTTCAGTGTTCTTTCTTGGAGCAGATAAAATAAAAAGGGAGTTCATATCTGCCTGCTTCATTGACAAAAACTTAGCCATGTGCAGGAATAGTGAAAATTGAGGATGCAACGAAACGTGACATTGAATCGCTGACATGATAATCATAATCGAATTGAATCGTGAGACCAGTGATGATTCATACCCCTATGGGAGACCCCTCCAAATCATTAAATTAAGGTGTTCAAATCACTTCCATGGCCACAGTTGTATAAAATCAAGCACCTAGGCATGCAGAATGTTTCTACAAACATTTGTGAAAGAATGGGTCGCTCTGTGAATTCAAACGTGTTACAGTGAGTCTTGAAATTTCCTCACTACTAAATATTCCACGGTCAACTGTAAGTGGTATTATAACAAAGTGGAAGCAATTGGGAACAACAGGAACTCTCGTAAAGTCACAGAGCGGGGTCACCGCATCCTGAGGTGCACAGTGTGCAGAAGTCGCCAACTTTTTCTGCAAGTCAATAGCTACAGACCTCCAAACTTCGTGTGGCCTTCAGATTAGCTCAAGAACAGTGCGTAGAGAGCTTCATGGAATGGGTTTCCATGGCCGAGCAGCTGCATCCAAGCCTTACATCACCAAGTGCAGTGCAAAGTGTTGGATGCAATGGTGTAAAGCACGCCGCGACTGGACTCTAAAGCAGTAGAGACATGTTCTCTGGAGTGACGAATCACGCTTCTCTGTCTAGCAATCCGATGGACGAGTCTGGGTTTGGTGTTTGCCAGGAGAACGGTACTCGCCTGACCTGAGCCAGGTCTTCTCGTCCAACATCCTGACATCACAAATGCGTTTCTAGAAGAATGGTCAAAAATTCCCATAAACACACACCTAAACCTTATGGAAAGCCTTTCCAGAAGAGTTGAAGCTCCAAAGGGTGGGCCAACAAAGGCTGGAAACATTTTTAGTTTAGTGCCTCTAGTGGTACAGAAATGACACTTTAAATACAGAAACGGTTTCATAACGTCACATTTGGTCGCTAATTGTGACTCCCTAATAGTTTACTCTGCTATCACAAAGAGTATGTAATTTCAGTACACAACTAAATGACAATATCTATCTACCCAAAGGAGCTGCAAGCACGTCTAGAAGCTTCCCAAGAGCAGGTTGCCACCTTGCGAGATCAGCTGCATGTAGGGGAAGATGAAACCAGAAGCCTGGAACAAAGGATACGTGAAGTGCAGCAAGAGAACCAACGATTAGAGAGAGCTGAGGTGGACAGCACAAGAGATGCCCAGAGATACCACACCTCACTGGGCATAGTAACCAGGTAGAGTCTGCTACTGATTGAAATTGGCACTCCTAAAAGATGCCATTGTTCAATGACAAGGTAACCTGCACAAAAGAGTTTCTAACTGAACATTTGTACAATACCCTCTACTTTTGCGTCAGTATTTTTCTCTTTAGCTGTTTAGTCATGACATCATTTTGTAGGCTAATTCAGTAGTCTAACTAATAAATGCTAAATAATAAATCCTGTTATGCTACATAATGACTACAAAGCAGTGCAGTGGTGTTCTGAAATGAGGAAATGAAGTCCTCACAGTTTATACATAAATATATTCTATATCAGTCTTGTGGGTTTTATTTTTTAATCAGGAAAAGTCTCATTGAGATAAATCCCTTTTTTTAAAGAATCCCTTTTAAAAGAGAGGCCTGTCTCAGATTTGGTTCTCTACTCTACCCCCCTAAGTCTTGAGTATATAAGGCTAATAAGGCTTATCTGCACCTTAAATGGGTCATACTATTGACATTACCTGAGAAGTTAAAGTAAATATGCTAGAAACATTAAATGACGTGCATTTATTGCATGGATGGAGCAAGAACATAACTTAAGTATTTAAAATGCACGTGCACAGTTCAGTTGAAATATAAAGTTTACCCTATAAAGTTTGGTGAAATATCTAAACAATTAACAACATGGATGTGATGTACAGTGTCATTATGGCGTTTAAGTCAACAGACTAAAAACCTGAAGACTGCTTTTATGTCCCTTCCAGTGTCAAAATATACCTCACCACAACTGTCGCTTTTTCTCTCCCTTCCTAGTGAAAGAGGAGAGCTTGAGAGGCAGCTTTTAGCCCTGAAGCAGCAGCTGGAATGCGCACAATCAGAACAGGAAGGTTTGCGAAGCTCCTCTCTGGATGTTCAGAGGCAGAGAGACCTCCTCAGGCAGCAGAGGGAGGACCTGGAGAGGCAGCTGGCTCGAGAACGCTCTGAATCTGAGAGGGGGTACAGCGTTGCGAAACCTTAAACCCCTTGACTTCCTTCTTGGCCCTTGTTTATTTCCCTGTCCTATTGTTTACAGTCAGTATCACTAGCACATGTTGTCCTTAAAGTAGCCTTGAATCAAGACAGAGTAGTATTGTTTACAAAATCCATTAAACATGAAGATGCATAATGCATTTATTTTTCTGGTTAGGTCAAAGGTAACAACCCTGATCATGTTATTATGTACTGTATATGGATAAGAATTGTTTTGAATGTGACCTTTAACCTCAAGTCTTTTTTTCTACTCAGATGAGGAAACATCTTTGATGAGTGTGTTTATAGAAGGATATCTGCTTGTATATGTTTGTGTACCTATGTGTTTGCATTAATATAATGTTTTGTTTGTCATGCGGCTGATTTGGTTGCTCTGCAATAGGGTGCTTAGGTTTTCATTTATTTTTGTGCTGTCTTGCCTCGATAGGTGTGTATTTATGTCTTGACAATTTGTGTGCATTGTTTTCTACAGACGACACACTCTGGAGCAGTTGGAGACAAGACACTCAGATGTGCTTAAAGAGCTGGTCACACTAAAGGAAGCTCTGAATCAGCTGACTTTACAGAAAGAGGTTCTGGAGGACGAAAAGAGCAGTCTCGCACAGGCTCTCTCTAGGGTACTGCTCTACACATTCACACAGAATGCACATTCACTAACCTTCCCACTTCTTCACTCATCCATTTCCCCACCCACTCATTCGTTCCATCACACTCATTCACCTGCTCGCTTATTAATTCACTCACTCCATCACACATTCATTTTTCAACACTGTCACTCACTAACACATTCTCTCAAAACCCTCATTCACTCCATTTTTTTCATTCAGTTACTCCATGACACATTCTCTTCAACCACTCGTTCATTAACTCCCTTCCTCACTCAGTCACTCATTTATTCACATACTGTATTTACTCAGTCATTAATTCATTCTTTCATTCACATATTCACTCATTCATTCATCTTAACCACACCTGATCTAAGTCTGTATAAAACTGTTCTCACCTGCATGTTCCTACAGTGAATTACATCCAGTCATAAAACTGTTTACCCAGTTTTGCATTATTTATCCATTAAGTAAATACAGAGTTTTTTTCCCTGCCAAATGTCCAACTCACTTGTTGAATTACTGGAAACTCAGTTTACTTTGACCTTTGGTGAGTTATGTAGCTCTGCTTATTTGTAGTGGTTTATATTTACCATGTAAAACTGCCTTTGTAAGATTTTTCATCACTTGCTCTGTCTAGCTTACAGTTTTTCCACACTTCCTCGGTTCTGCCGTAGGTCATTCTGGGGACAAAATGTAATGGTTGAACTCTAGCACTATTAAACAGCTCTGAAAACATATTTTACCCTGACCGCTGATTACAAAATAAATGCCGGTTACGTGAACTTGGTAGCTAATGATTGTATGTAGCCAAACTTCCCACTGATGTTTGTACTGCCTCCCTATAGGCCGAGGCCCAGAATGCTGAGCAGGAACTGTTGCTCACTAAACTACGAAGTGAAGATGCAGGGCTTCAGGACTCCCTGGCCAAGATGGGAGCACTGAGCGAGGGATTGGCTAAAGATAAAGTCGAATTGAACCGTCTTCTTCTACAGGTCAGGGTCATGGAACTGGATAGTGTGCATAGTGTTACTCATTATGTGTATTTTTTAAGGGCCAACTATTGATTAAAGTATTCTATCTTGAATAATCTTATCGTTTTTTTTTTATAGTTAACTCATTCTGTTCCTTTTCAAGGGAAGAAAATACGATTTTTCAATTATTTTTCCACTTCAGCCTGGTGTGGCACGGCGCGATTACAAACTCGGACCGGAAATTTTAGCATGGTTGGTTAACGGTTCTTAGCACGTGCTGAACCGGGCTGGTAGAATGTGTGTAGTGATATCGCAAACTCAGTATTGGTCACTTGTCTGTTGCCTGACTACCAGTTTCTCTGGCTACCAAGACAACGACTGACGCAATTGTATTACCAGTACAGTCCAAAGAGCTATGTCATCAGCCCCACAGTGTAAAATGAATCAGCACGGGATGGAACAGCTACGCAAAGAGAAGAGTTTGGAGCGATGGTGGAAAAGCAGCTTCTGTTCACTCTGCGGTCATATTTGTAATGCCTCCGGGCAGTGTTGGGGAAAGTTACTTTTAAAAAAGTAAAAACTAATTTCGTTACTTCGTTACTTTTTATGGAATCTAATGTGTTACTTTTGCATTACTTTTCCTCCTCTGGACTGGGCTTGCTTGTTTGTTTTTTAATAACAAAATATAACTTTTGTGGATTTTTTTTGGCAAATATAAATGCCCTTTCACACCAAAAGTGAAATTAATAAGCTTCAGGCTGAAGGAAATGCAAATTCACGCATGTACAGTAGAGGGAGCAGAACAAAACTTTCAGCTGTGCTGCCATTCTGAACCGTAGGAGAATAGGATATAGGAGAAGAAGAAGAAAAAAGAAAGAAAGAAAAGAAACACAAATGTGATATTTAATTAAAGTAATTTTTCCTTATTATTATGGTTGAAGTGGTTCATTGAAGGTTAGCAGCAAAGACATTGGTTAATAAATTGTGATTAAATACATAAAGTATCGTGTCATTTAACATATTTAATTATTGCAGTTGTACGTAATATTCTGAGTTTGCATTTCGCTGTTTTTATTCATTTTGATGAATGCTGAATTAGTGAGATGAGCAAATGCCTGCTCACATTTAGTCTAGAACTACAATAACCGACATGTTTAGTTTACGCAGTAACAGCGTACACAACGCCTCTGCCCTTACTCCCGATTTCACTCAATTTGGGGACAGAAAAGGTGTCAGTCAATAAATGAAAAAAAGAAAAGTAACTCAGACATTTTCTTGTAAATGTAAAAGTAATGTGTTACTTTACTAATTACTTGAAAAAGTAATCTGATAACGTAACTTGTAATTTGTTACCCCCAACACTGCCTCAAGGAAATCCTGAAATTCCCAAAACTGCTTGCCATATTCACATTTAAATATCATATTTAAAATCTGTGGCAAAATCTGACATTAACTGTCCCATAAATGACTTTACCAATCGGTGATTGTCTCTTTTATTTAGAAGGCGGGACTTTTACCACCATATTCATGTTGCACTTTCTCACATTCAAATTAATATGGATGAACTGTCTTGGTATAGCTAAAGTCTTTGATGCAAACCAATGCAAATAATTTGATAATATAATAATTTTCCCACAATATGGACTTGACTTAAAGTGATAGTTCACTCACTGCACATTCTAGTTTTCTGACATATTTGAGTTTTTTTTTGGGGGGGGTGAATGGTATATGCTATTATAAACATTTGAATCAAAGTAATACCAAATAATAGCCTTAAATATATTTAATTATCTGTATCAGTTCATTTGTTTATTTTGATAGCCCTCTGTGAAGCTGTTTGACAAAGAAGAGCCTGGTATGGACACTAACATAACAGAATCCACATCCCAACATATGATGGCGACCATCAAGGCTGGTCTTTTCAACACTGTAATCATCATGTTAAACACAAAGATATTGTTTTTGATCTATCTGCTTCCAGGTCGAGGCTGAAAAGTCAGAGCTTGGTGAACGCAGACGGGACGCAGAGCAAGAGCGGGCGGCAGCCAGAGAGGAGCTAGCTCAACTTCAGCAGGAGCTATTAGACCTGACAGCAGAGAAGCGTGGTCTGGAAGCCTCACACATTCACCTCCAAGAGGCCCGAGTGACACTAGATGTGGAGTACAACCTCCTGCAGAGAGAGAAAAGCTCAGTCCTGGAACAACACGCCCAGGTCAGCCGCTCTTATCCTCACAAAATGAGTGGGCGTGTGCCCCATTACCCAGCATGATTCACAGCTCTCAGCTGCGCTCTGATGGGTCTTGTTGTCACATTAAAAAGCCAAGGGAAGATATTGGACCCATCTGCTGTGGTACTCAACACCTTCCTCCAAGAGTTCCAAATATGAATCTTGGCCCAAGTGTGTGCTTTATGAGTGGCAAAGGAATTGAATGGGGGAGGCGAAGGGGATCTTGAGTATAAATGAAGGACAGGAAGCCTAGAGAGATAGATATTACAGACGGGCAAGATCACAGTGAGAGAGAATGAGTGAGAAAAGCCATAAATCATAAGGTTGATCTGTCTGCTCGCAGCTTTGCCACAGACAGTGTGGAATTTGTCTGCTTTTTTGTCTACACCTACAGTCATGTTTTACAGAGGTGTCACTATGTAAAAACTGTAGTGTTTTTTAGTTGTCATAAATCACTAGATCTTAATGCCACCTCCATTTTTACACAGATATATTGTAAATTGTTAGTACAGTATATTATTTGCAGCACATCCCTGTTTGTTTTACTTGCTGCTTTTTCAGTTGACCTGCTTGGCAGTAAAGTGAACTAAAATTTCCTTTGGTTTGCTAGCAAACGGTTTAGTGCAGGCAGTGCAGTGAGGAAAGTTTTAACATATCAGGAAAATATTTGGACAGCCTGCTGTTCCTGAGTGGTCAGTTACTGGCATAATCCAGGATCTGACGTGATTGACAATCCACAAAATGATTAGATATTGTCTGAGTACTTGATTCATAATCATGACGTTGATCTACTATCAGCAAACAGTGGGTTTCCCGTCTATTTCTTCTGAATGGAACTGTTCTTCCTTGTCACAAACAAAAAAGGAATATGTGAACATTCATTTATATGCTTCCATGTACATGTGTGTGTTTTGTGTAGGTCAGTAAGCAGAAGCAAGCCATGCAGGAACAATTGAGCGCATGTCGTAGAGAAATGGAGCTGAGTGCTGCCTCGCTGCAGAAGACCTGCAAAGAGAGAGATGAACTGGCAAGAGACAAAGCCAATCTCACAGTGCAACTCACCTCAGAGCAACGTAAATCCAAGGCCCTGGCCCAAGACCTGGCCGCTCTGCGGTGAGTCAATGTGTGTTAGTGTTTTAGTGCAAGTAGGATTTGGTGTATTAATGTGTTTATATGGGCTAAGTGTTTGTATTTATGTTGGAGTATGTGGTTGGCAGGCAAAGTAAAACACCTGTGTTTTCAGCTAGTTTTTTTTTTTTTTTGAGTAATTATCAATTGGGCCTTTTCAATCATGTAGCTCATCCTAGCTTCACAAAGTCTCTTCTGTGAGTATCACTGTGAGGTTAAGCCTGTATTTTGCTGTGTAAATCATCTCCAGAACATCTCATCTGTCTTGAAGGATGTTAGCTAAAGAAACAACCTTTTAAAGATGTTCATTAACTACACTAAGCACAACCCATTATTATTAATAATAATATTATTATTGTTATTTTATATTTTTCACCATCTCTCTTGCTTTTTCCGTTGTTCAGGGTTGAGAGAGAGTCTCTAGAGTCAGGCCTGTTGGACAGGCAGGAACTGGCCTCATCTCTAGAGGCGGACCGGGATAGGCTAGAGGAAGAGAACGCTAGTCTACAGCAGGCTAACGAGAATTTGACGCGTGAGTGTCTCTCCAGGGAGCCTCTATCCCTCTCTCATTGACTTGGCTGAGCCTACTGGCCTTTGGGCCCCAGCTATAGTCCACAAGGGGCCCATATTTTAGCCCAGAACTGGAGAACAGCTGAGGGGTCAGTCGAGGTTCTCTCTAGAGCTTAACAAAGTCCCCTCACAGATAGCATCCACACTGTACTATTTATGTGTTGGTGCTGTCACCATATATTGTGTAGTGATGATTCCAAAGAGCATTATAATTTCATGTATCCAGCATGTGAACTCAGTGTGTCCCTAATGTATATTTTCATTACAAAGCATATTTCTCCTCTGAGTATATACTTGTTCTTCTCTTTGCACAGGTGAGCTGTCTAGTGTTCACGGTGAACTAGAGCAACAAATGTCCCGGGCTTTGCAGGAGAAACAGGCTTTAGAGTTAAAGCTTGCTCTGGCCGATAGAAACGCACAACAAACCCTCATAACAAAACAGCAAAGCCATCAGGAACAACTGCACATTGAGCGAAATCACAAGGTATCCCTGAAATTGAGATATAGGCAATGTCGCAAATGCACAATTGATGTGTAATTGTGAGGGGTGAATTTTTGGTTTGACAGTGTATCAGTTCAATTTATAATTGATTTGACTTTCATACAAATGATTCATGATTTAAAGGGGCACTTCAGCGCTGGGAAGATGAATGTGTATTTAAACTGGGTCGTTTATGTAGTAGAAATGAGAAATTATTTTAGAATTTGGTGCCGTTCTAGACAGAGAAAAGACAGAAATTGTATTTTTGTCTCTTGTGGATGAAAGACAACAACTCCCAGAATGCACTTGCTTCGCTGCCCAACGAGGCCACTCCCAAAGCCACGGCTACTGGTTATCACTTGCCCAACACGGCACCGCCCCCACGTCTTTTTGATATTCATGGTAATAAAATAATTTAGTTCAGTTAGAGAACAGACACTACAATTAAAAACTGAACGTGTCTTTTCAATAACGCGTGAGTGAGCCGAACGAAAGTCACGGCGCAAACGCAGCAGGAGTCAGATTTCATTCATCACGAGAGCGAAGAGCTGAGGTAAGCGCGGCGGTCATTCACAATGCGTGTCCAGTCTGGTGTGTTATCAGATCATGCCTATAGAAGTTTAACTTTCATAGGAATTCATTGAAAAGTTGAAACACTCACTTTGCTCCGCACCGCTCTGTTATGAATGCCCGAGCCGAGCAGTCGTGCGCATTTACATTCTGTGAGTGAAATCTCACCCCTGTGGGCGGGTTGATAACATGCGGAACTAGCTCCTTCTACTGGCTGTAGTCTCAAGCCTCTGGCCAAAAAATCCTCAGATGACGCAAAATGACGATATTTGCGTCATCTGAGGATTTTTTCCAGAAAAAAAAGTCACAATTCTCTCGTCTCAGGGGGACATGAGGGGGGAAAATACGATATTTCGAATATACTACCGGGTTTCTACTGATACAAAGCTTAATGCTAAATCGCTGAAGTAACCCTTTAAGTCAAATTTGCAGATTGATGCATAAAAAGTCTATGCATTAAGAAAACGTACTCGCCCACTTGTAATACCATACGGTTTCCCATTTGACATTTTAGATTTCAAAACCCTATGCAGCTGTCACAGAAGACTTCCAATTCATTTGCCACTATACTGTATGTTAATAACTAAAAGAATAATAAAGTGTGGTAAACGGCAAAATAATTTGCGCTACAAACTAGTGTGTTTATGATTTCAATATTAAATAAAATAATATGATAACAGTAACAATTTAAAATAAGGTTCCATTTGTAAACTACATGAATTACCATGAACTAACAATGAAAAATACATTTTATTAATTTATTAATATTAGTTAAATGTTAATTTCAACTTTTGCTAATACGTTTGTAAAATCAAAAGTTAACATTATTTAATGAACCTGAGCTAACATGAACTAACAATTAACAGTTGTATTTTCATTTAACTAAAACAAAGATTTATAAATACTGTAACAAATGTTTTGCTCATTGTTAGTAAATGCACTTACTAGTGCTAACTAATGGGATCTTACTGTAAAGTGTTACCATGAACAGTTTGTAACATCAAGCAGCTTTTTGGACAGCTAAAATAACTGGACGTGGCTGATACAGAGGCCTTGAACATTCATGTTAAAAATGGCTGCACCTGCTCTTATGGTAAAAAAGTAGGACTCAGAGGAGGACCGCAAAGGCTTAGGATGGCATTTGGGACAGGGCTTTGGAGTGAACTGCTGTACCCAGCAGGGAATACAGCTCAGTATGCATAGTGTGTTTATTTCAGACATGTAAAGTGAGAACTGCTGTAGATTTAGAACTACAATGCAAAACATCATTTAGTTTTTTTTTTGTTTTACATTACAAATATCAAAAATTCCTAAATCAAGATTAATTGAGTAGATTTATCTTAATTTAAGAATATTTAGATATTTGTAATGGAAAACAAGACAAAAATACTGAGAAAGTGTATCAGTCCATTAGAGAAATTCTGGCAGAGGAAGTAATTGAAATGCAATAACCCTAAACTGTAAAACTCTCCTGTGGATCAAGAGAGTATTTGGATGCTTATAACACATGCACCTGTCTTGTGTGTCTCAGGAGCGCATGCGTGTGGAGTTGTGTGCACAGAGGGAGCAGGCAGAGTCGCAGCTGCGGGCTGAGTGCGAGGAGCTGCGCATGCAGAGTCGCAGAGTGCTGCAACAGCTGCAGGAAGAACTGGCCAAACTGCAGCAACACTGTACAGAGTCCCTGCTGCAGGCCGAGAGCCATAAACAGCAGGTGTGTGTGTATCTGTGTCTCAGTCGAAACCTTTTGACAACTTCCTTTCAATCTGATCAAAAGGCATGTCTGTAGCCCCAAATAGCCTTAAACCTATCTGCAGCCAGAACATGGGGCAGATGGCATCACTGCAATTTTGTTCTACACTCTAAAAAATGCTGGGTTAAAAATATCCCAAGTTGGGTTGAAAATTGACTAACCCAGCAATTGGGTTGTTTTAACCCAGTATTTGGGTTGTTTTAACCAAGCGGTTGGGTTAAATGTTTGCTTAAAACAACCCAATTTCTGGGTTAAAACAACCAAATCGTTGGGTTAAAACAACCCAATTGCTGGGTTAGTCCATTTTCAACCCAACTTGGGTTATTTTTAACTCAGCATTCTTTAGAGAGTACTGCATTAACTCTTGAGTTGTCTGTGCTTGATTGGTAGGTTCTCTCTGAGAAGGAGGCAGAGAAGGCTACTCTTACTGAGCGCATTATCATCCTCGAGCGTGACATAGAGACAGCTGCCCTTGAAAAGGACCGTATGCGTAGAGACTTCCTGAGCAAAAAGGAGCAGGACAAGGTATAATAAATCCAAATATGTCTGTGGATCATGTTTTTCCTTATTAGATTAGTGCTGTAAAGTTAACACATAAATGAATTAGATCAAATGTTTAATAGCGTACATTTTTTCACACATTTATTGAATTTGACATTAAAAACATTTGCATTCTGTTTGGAGCTGAAGAGCCCAAAAACTCACGGTGGAAGTTTCACACACACTACACTGAAAAAATATTGATGTAGAAACAATTTCACTCAGTCAATTTCACTGCTAATAAATTTCATAATTAATTACAAAGAAACCGCAAGCAACACACTGAATTAAAAGAAAAATGTTGAATTATAAAGACTTAATTATTATTTTATTGTAAAACGTACACCAATAATCTTTGTTTTATTTACAACTTCAAATAATTTTTTTACTATGGAGGGACATAGTGATGGTGATGGAAAAAATATGAGATGGGAGGAAAAATGATGTGAGTGTTTTTGCATTCTCTCGCAAATGTTTTGCGTTCCCCTCCAAATGTTTGGTTTTCCCCAAGAAAATTTGTGTTCACTTGCTAAACATTTGAGCTCCTTGCGAGCAAACGCAAATTTTCCCTGGGGAACGCAAACGTTTTGTGAGCGACCCTAAAGGGTTAGCAAGCCAATGCAAAGTTTATGGGGGCAATGCTACATTTTCGCAAGAGAACACAAAAGCATTGAAATCGTCTCTGTGGGAACCCCTCTGCGTGATTGCGTCTTGAAGCACATGTGAAATCAGTCCAATGGCATCACAGGTGGGGTGATGCACTGACCAGGAAGCTATAAAGAGAGCACGGACCAAACAATGTCAGATTCTGATAGGCCGAATCAAGACGTTCACAGGCATGCAGGAAGTATGGCAGCGTGATGCAGCGTCTCGTTCCCTACTCAGGGAACAATGGTTACAGTCATAACCTGAGACGTTCCCTTTAGAGGGAACTCACGCTGCGTCATAGTAGCAATGCTGTGGGAAGACAATACCCACTTCACTGTACTGACAAGTGCCTGTCTAATTTGAATCCACGAACACAACTAAGACATAAGCACCTGGGAGCCTGGTGCAGAGCCCAGGTCCACATCATAAAACCTTACAAATGTGAGTGGAGAGGACCAACCCTCTGCATCACACACATCTTGAAGTGATACTCCTGACAATAAGGCTTTAGAAGCCGGCATACTGCTAGTCAAATTAGCTCTAACAGCCATTGGTGAAGGTTGTCCAGAAGCCTTGTAAGCAAGTGAAATTCAATTCAAGGGTTCAAAGGGAGCCAAAGAGAGACCTTCCAATACAATGGCCAGGTCCCATGCAGGTACACTTGTGCGGATTTCAGGCCTCAGCCTCAATGCACCACAAAGGAAACGTGTCACCAATGGATTCCTCCCCAAAGACCAAAGATGCGTGGTAAGCCCCTATAGCCACCATGTAAACTTTTAAGGTAGAGTGGGATAACTCTGCAGAGAACCGTTCCTGCAGGAATTCTAGCACTGTACCAACCGGGCAGTTAACTCCAGTTGACGATTCTCACACCACAAAGTGAATACTCTCCACTTCGGGGCATAAAGTTTCCTTGTGGATCGAGCTCTGGAGTGAAGTATGGTCTGCTCAACCTCAGTCGAGAGACCTGAGTCAATGAGTTGGGCCCCCTTAGAGGCCAAACCCACAGTTTCTACAACTCTGGGTGGGGGTGAAAGATTAAGGTCCCTCCTGATCAGAATCTCCCAAGGGGAGCAGTCAAGGAGGGACATAAGGTCCGAGAACCAAACTCGGACCAGCCAGAACCAGGGCTACTAGCAACAGACGGCCCCCAACAAGAACCAGGGCTCTTTTCACATCACTAAGATATGAAGACACCTGTGCATAACCTTGAGGGGAAAAAAAACACTTGTTCTTGAGCCCTGGAGGGGTCTGACCTTAGAGGCCTGACACCATGAGCGTCAGGACCTCTTTGCAGAAGCCTTCTTTGAAAGAATGATGGTCTTCAGATCCGTCTTGGGCGCTCTCCTCGAAGAGCTCCTGTTGGGAGTGGAGTCATGACGTCACCCCGCCTGTGACATTCCCGCTATTCCATTGGACTGATTTCACACATGCTTCAAGACGCAGTCACACAAAAGCGTCGCTAGTATGATGCAGTGCAAGTTCCCTTGAACAGGGAAATATTTTTTGCATCACCTCCGTATTGTAGAGTGTAGTTTGTAGTGGAGCGTGTGTTTTTCAGTAAATGGAGAAAAATATTATTTACAGATCATTTATTTATTGTCCGTTTGCATTTTTGATTGGTGAAAATATAATTCACACTGTAGAGTGAAATAAGAAGCAATAAGTTCATAAGCTGCGGGGAAAGTTCTTTCATTATTGGATTAATGCAGATTTGAAATTCTGTGTTCAGATCTACCCTATTTTGATGAAGTTTGAGAAATATATAGAATATATAGAGGCTGATAATCATTTTCATGTTATGGCCTAAAATGATAAATTGCAAGATTAAAATTATGTTCTATTTTATATAAATTAATTAAAATAAATACAATTCATATTTTTCTACAAGTGAATTTAGGTATTACAACATTATAATGTACAATATATATATATTTTTTATTTTGAGATATTAAAGAGCCCCTATTATGGATTACCTTTCATGTAGTGTGTAACATAGTTCTAAGTAAATGAAAACATCCTGCAAAGTTTTAAATCTAAAAGTGCAGCGTTTATAAAGTTATTGTCTCTCAAAAGTACGTTTGAGTAAAGATAAAGGATGGAGCAAGATTTGTTTTGCAAAAGTTAATGTTTACGTCAGCTGGGCTAATGTATGCACTGTTAATAATACACTTCCCACATGTGCACCGCAATACATTACACACACACACACACACACACACACACACACACACACACACACACACACACACACACACACACACACACACACACACACACACACACACACACACACACACACACACACACACAGGTTTGTTGATTGTTGATTGTTGATTGTTGATTGTTGATGGCACTTGCTAATGCTGATGGTGAGGAATTACAGTCAATTGAAACATCTTATAATGTAACTGAGTAGCATCACTGAGAAACGTCCTGCTCAAGGTTCGGGTTGAAAAAGGAGTTCTCTCATTGTTTCATCATCGATTCGGACTCGCGCTGGGATTTATGTAAAATCAACGTCCTCATTACTGTCTTTACAGTGTGTACAATCGCTGAGCTTTAGGAAGCCTCCTGAACGGAGCTGGAGTTCAGTTATGGTAATGATCATCTGTTTCCGAAATACGCGCTAAATACGCTGATAAAATTAAACTGTTTTTTTTTTTTTTACCTTTGATGCATGTAAACCTGTTGTTGGAGACCTCCAAAACAAAATTAGGAAACTTTAAAATAGCATACCGGCAATAAGGGAACTTTAAATCATTTGTGCTTTTAAAGAGTATGCGTTAAATGACAGTAAAAGTATTCTAAATAAAAAAGTACATGCTAGTACACACTAAAACACCTTTCGAGGCCAGGGGAGTGAGGTTTACACAGCTTTCTTTGTTTTAAAGGAACTGAACCCTAACCCTAACCCTAACTTGTTGCCTACAGAAAAATGACCCAGAGTAAATATTTTAATCAAATGACAGTCCTAATCTAGATTTATCACATTATATATTAATTTTTCTCTCTCCTACTCTCTCTGCAGGACACAGTTTTAGGGTTGCAGGCAGAGCTTCAGGACCTGCGGTCTCGTTTCGAGGAGTCTCTGAGTTCCCGTGAAGTTTCGGAGCGCAGCTTAAATGATCAGATCAGAGAGCTGTCTATGCAGAGGCAGGAGGCTCAGCAAGAGGTCACACAACCCGAGACTTTACATTCACATTCCAGTTGTTCAGTTACAGAATCACATTTATCATCCAGAACACAAGAAAGCTATAGCCCTGGAGAGCAGTAAAAATTCTGTTTGTGCCAGGGCCAAATATCCAACGTCATGTGAGTTAGGAGGTAAGTTAGTTTATGTTGGGCCGCGAGGCAACATAAGGCCTGTTGGAGTCCAACTTGTACCTACCAGTGGCAGTCTTGGGGAGAGTAATTTAGCTCACACTCTTGTTGAACTTGGCATTGGTTAATGTGTATTGAGCATGTTCCAGGTGTCACCAGTTTGGTTGGTCAGCACACATGTTTGTGCTTGTATCCATGTGTGTGTACAGTTCTAACTTCAACCTTGAGAATGGACTTCTGCACAAACCTCAGGCCACACATTTAGACACCTAGTGTGAGATGTGGTGAGAAATTCATCTCTGGGTGAGGCTGTCTACTCACCAAGATGGATTCTTCCTTCCTGTTTGATTATTTTCACTAAACCTCCTCCAGCCTGCCCTGGTCAGACAATGACAAACCATCAGTGGTGAGAGGGAACGATAAAAGCTAGCAAGGGAGTGAAACACAAGAATCTCTCTATGATATGAAAATGAACATTTTGAGTCACAAATAAGCAGGTGCTCAGGAGTTTATTTGTTCTTGTGCTGTAATGAAATTCTCCATGGAAACACCGCCCCCAATTCTTAAACAGGGGTCATCGCTAACCCAACTGTCTTTCACTGTCCTACTAACCCAACCCCCTATCAATGAATTCAACCAATGTGGGTTTGCCACAGGCTGATTTCTTGTACATTAAGATTTATGAGAAGAAAACATCTTGTGTGGCCCAGTGAACTTACATGCACACAAACACACACACACATATTTCTCTTCAACACACAAGCATCTACACACACTTATACACACTGCTGATGTTTCTCATCATTGCTGCTGTGTGTGGCAGTCTTTGGAGCCTGTCCTGTCTTTCTCTGTTTTTCTTCTCCCGCTTTCTCTCTGCATTCTGGCTACATTTTAGGGGAAAAAATGCACCGTAAAATGATTAGCTGTAGCCAAGCAATTACCAGAATGTGGGTCATATTCCTGTGTGGTTTCATGGGCGAGGAGTTTCACCCTGAGCATATCTGATGAAAGTGTTCGAAAATTTGAACCATTTCGCATGCACTTAGAACACATTTTTAAGTGCAAACGAGAATGTGCCTTGAAATCCAGCGCTGAAAGGAGGCAGAACTCTTTGGATGAGTCTGATGCTCACATGCTTTGAGAAGCTGAATGGAACAAGGCAGTGGAATTTTACTAATAGGCTGTGTTTCCATTTCATTCATCTCATGGAAAATGAAGTTGAATTGTCCTCAGCAAAACAGTGCCACGTAAGGAGTATGAGTGTTAAAAGTCTTCACTCCCTCTGGGTGTCAATTCATCGTACTTGTGTGATTTAAATGGCCATTATTTTAGATAGATGAAGTTACACCATTGCACTCAAACCATGACCAATCACTCATTTTGTATTTACAGAATCATTTGGATTCATTTAATCTTTCTGTCTAATCTCTGTCTCTTTCAGGTGGAGCGTTTGAGGAGGGAACTGAGTGAGGTGGAAGAAAGCAGGGACTCTGGTCGTAAGGAACTGATCGAGGCCCATCGAGAGCTGAGGGAGTGTTTGCAGGACAGGGACGCTCAGCGGCGTGAGGGCATGGAACTGAAGAGAGCTTTAGGGGATGCTGAGAGAGAGAAAGAGGCCATCCAGACTTCCAATCATGAACTCCGTACAGCTGTGAAGAGAGCCGAGTTTGAAAACAACAGGTTTAGCAGACTAGTCTTCAGTTTGTTCAATATATAAATATTCAAATGTTGATATCTTCTGTATTATATGCCTGTTACCTATTTGCTTGGCTAGCAGAGTAAGTAACATCAGATCATCACTGAGATGTGATTTTAATTAAACAAGATCAAAAGGGATATCAAACATTTTCCTTGTAAGGCCCAATTTCCATTAAAAATCTATTCATCTTTGTTTTTTCTTTTTTTTATCAGTTTGAAGCGAGTGGGAGAGGAGAAGGAACAGAGGCTGACAGTTTTAGAGGAGTGTAAATCCTCCCTCCAGCAGGAGGCGCTGAAGCTGAGAACCAACATGCGCGAGCTTGAGAGATCGCGCTTGCAGGCGCGCAGAGAACTGCAGGAACTGCGCAGACAGGTCAGGGCCATAGAAATCAAAGGTTTTTCTTTTGTAGTTAGTATATTTACATTATCCTGAACATCTAGAAACTAAATCTAAACAACATTTATTGTTAGTCTAGCCATACGCATATACAGTGGAACAAAATTTTGTTTTACCAGATCTGCAGTGCATTCTCTTCTTCATAAAATTCAGTTGTCTAGAGTTTTGTGTACATTTCAACCATTTTTGTAAAATACCTACATAAAAAAGCATGTGTGTGAGCAGGTGAAGACATTAGAGGGTCAGTGCACTCAGCAAGGGCAAGAGTTGAGTGACATGCAGTCCAGACTGTCTCAGGAAGAGCAGAGAGAGGAGGAAATGAGAAAGGAGACCTTCACTCTCAGACAAAGAGTACTGGAGAGTGACGCTGGCAGAGAGGCAGCCCTGAAGGAGGTACAACACACAAACTGGCATGATTAAAGCATCCACACACACGTACAGTAACATGCCTAAATTGTTAGAACTGGTTTGTGTGTGTGAAAAGGCTGCAGGTTTGCAGCGGCGTGTAGCAGAACTGGAAGAATCGCATCGCCAGGAGAGAGAGATGCAGCAACAACGGGATTCCAGTCTTCAGGAAAGCCAACTGAAGCAGCGTGAGGAGGCCGCCCGCTTGGAGGGGGCACTACAAGAAGCCCAGGCCCAGCTCAGGGAGCTTGGACTGAAGGTCAGTCTAGCAGAGGCCCAGGCCCAGGGGCTGGAAGAGCAGCTGGGACAGAATGACGCCATACGGAGAGATCTCGAGCACAGGTTGAATGTTCTCAGTTCTGCACTGAAACGTACACTCGGAAGTGGCCGTGGAAGACGTTCACCCACACCTGGGGAGCGTGGACGGAGCCCCTCACCGTGGAGAACTCGCTCACCTGTGAAAGGTAATGCGTTCTCAGTCCAATAATAAATCTGGACTTTTTAGCAAAGGTTAGTTTAGGGTCAAGGAGAAGATCACCACTCTTATATTACAAAGGATTCTTTTCTTCAAGGCTGAAGATTATTAAACAATGGTCTGCTCTAACATTGGTGTTCTAAATTACATGTCAAAGGAATTAAATGGAAACTTGTGCATGTGCCCTCAGGTGAAACTATGTCAGAGCAGCCTGGGGTGGGTGGGTTGCCTGTGTGTTCTCTGTCCCCCTCCCACCGAGAGGACGGAGAGTTGGATCTGGACTCACTTCAGATGTTGCTGCGTAGCTTCCAGCAAGAGCTCAGGGACACACAGAGAGAGCGGGTACCTAACACCACTACATCACCACAAAGAACAAAGAGGCATCATAAAAGTAGTCCACAAAAATACACTATATAGTATAACTATGCTAGTCTTCTGAGTCATGCAGACTGTTTCAGTGAACTGTATTGACCAATTCTTAAAAAAAAAAATCCAACTTAAAAGAATGATTTGTTCACTAATTCGGCCAAGGAGAGCTAGGGTGGATGTCAAGATTTGACACACTTGAATGAAGGATCACAAACAGGCACATATGAATGAAGGATCACAAACAACACAATGTGAAACAAGAATTGAATAAAAAGAACATAAACATCCTTCTCTCTCTGATTGTGTGATTGTAGGATGAGTCCCAGTCACAGGCGCATAGTCTCAGCAAGCAGGTAGAAAACCTGCAGGCCTTTCAGGAGAGAAGCAACACACGTATACAGATGCTGAAACAATCTATTAGAGAGCTGGAAGAGGGTAAGAGGGAACTCTAGCCCGACACTTGGGTATATGCTGCTCGGTGATGGCCAGTTTGCAACTCTGTTTTTGATTATCATCGATGTGAATGTGTGGGTGTGTGTTTGCCAGGAAAGCGTGAGCTGGCCAAGCATTTAGAGGGGATGCAAGCATCACTCGCCTTACGGGATGAGGCAGTTCAGCGTGGAGAAATACAAAATAGGATTCTGAGTGAAGAGTTGGCCAAAATGAATAACAGCCAACAGATAACTGAGGCAGAGGCCAAAGCACTGCAGGTTAAAACATTCTACACTAACACAAAAATGGTTTACAAAATTGAATGCAACAGTGACATCCCACTTTTCAGCCTCAAGGCTTCACAGAAGTGAGGGTCTGCCAATAAAACACAATAAAAAAACTTGTACTGTAGGTTTATCTATGCAAGATCATTTAGCAAAAATATGTTTTACTCAACTATGGTGATGCATTTTATATCACCAGCTCACTTTCCCTCAGATACTCTGAATGTTTAGCTTACTCTGCCTCATCACAGTCAGATGCAGAAAGCAGGAATTAGCCACTCCACAATAAAGACCTCTGATGAGTTGCTTCTCTGGTAGTCACATCATCGGTATAAATACACTGTTGTATTCAGGAGAAGCTGGAGCGCTCCCAGGCCTCTGAGGAAAGTTTGGAGGCCGAGCGCCGTCGTATGAAGCAGATCTGTGAAGCCGCGGAAGCTCGAGCTGCCAGGCTGGAGCTTGCGCGACGGGGGTTGGAGGGAGAGCTGCAGCGTGCCCAGCTCCGAGCCACAGAGACAGAGGCGGAGGTCAGCTCACTGCAGGAACGCCTCAACAACCTCCGCAGAGAGCTGGGAGACAGTGAAGAGCGTGCTGCTTTCCTAAAGGTTTGTGTAGGTTTGCACTGTGTCTAAAAGGACATGTTTCATGTTTTAGCAATATAATGCAGCACTCTTGTCCCAATGTAGGTTGAGGGTGAGAGGTTGGCAACTGCCTTGGCCCATACAGAACTGCAGGAGAGCCAGTTGAGGGAGCAACTGCAGGCAATGACTGCATCCTTGACTGACAGCAACACTGCTGCAGGATCAGCCCGAGATCAGGCCGCCCAACTGCAGCGAGCTCTCACAGCCAGCGAACATGACCGGAAGATGCTGCAGGTCAGTGTGGGTTTTATAGGGTGCACAAGTTTGCAGTTTGATAACTCGACATAACAAGTTGACGTGAAACGGAAGTCATGATAGTATTTTCTTCCCTATTGTGATGTTTTGCCTAGTGAAACTAGCCTGACGTTGTCATACTCAGATTCTTGTCAGAATATGAGTCTGATACTGCTCCATTGGGCTTTGATTATGAGGTGTGTAAATGCCTCTGCACTGAATTGTAAAGACCTACAACCAATCAGAGTAACAGAGCGACGCATAGTTGTCAACAGGGCTGCGTTCAGCCCAGACAAAACGTTTTTTTAAAAGGAAACGGTGCTACTTTGAACACCCTGTTCTGATGATGCAAGAGTAGCAACTATAGAGTTGCAACTACCGAGCTGCAGCGGACACATTTGTAAACAACTTTACTTGGACCCATTGTGCGAACTGTCTATTGAATACCGCTTGTGTATATTTATATGTTGCTGCTGATTGGGCTGACATATTTGACCCACCCACCAAACAATAGAAAACGTATCTCAAACCCCGTTGCACACCGTTTCCAGGAAACATGTCCTTCAACCCGGAAACCGTAGCAAAACGTTGCTCACCGGTTTGAACTTGAACGTGCCCCAGAACTCCACTGCACGCATGCTGGAAGTAGAAGAAGAAGATGAGTGTAAAAAATCTTTGCCAGTGTTATAAAAAAGAATTTTAGGATACACGGAGTACTTACCAACACGATCATCATTTTTGAGAGAAATAGTAAAGGTGAATGCATATACGAACAAGTCCTTCGTTTAGGGTTTGAACGAATTCAACCCAAGCGCTCTTTGATGACGTGCATGATTACATCACTGTCCATCATCGTATAAAGCCCGTCCTGACAATTTGATTTGTCCGAACAGCTCTTGTTCGAGCATAGTTGCTCCACAACGGATCAAGTCCAGACCGAACTTCCCGACCTCAAATGTTGTGGGTGGGCCTAAGTGCGGCTGGCATCCAGGCTATAGTGAAACAACTTCTCGGAAAATAAAAAAATGTGGTGAGGGACTTGATTTTGTCCATCGGGAATTGATTGGTTCGTTGGATCATAGTGGTTTGCTATTGCTGCCATTTCATGCGAGTGACAGGCTGTCCCGCCCTTGCACCAGTAAATATGTCATCAGAGAAGAGATGTCATTGCAAGAGGGAGGGGACGTTGCTTTGATTGAAGGCTACAAGGGCACACTAATTAAAAAATTATTAAATAATGAAATGCAGAGATAAATAATTTAACTGGCCATACTAGCAGCAATATAATACTAGCACCAGAAGTCCTACAACTGCAAGACAGAAGACAAGCTCAAACATCTCAACTTGATGGAACAAGCAAATTCTCTATAATGGCTTTATTAGAAACACTGTCAATCATTTTCCTTCATCGTGAACTCACAAACAACCTTATTAAGTTCATTGTGGTTCAGCCGCATGCACAATTAGGACTGCTCCCATTTTGATCTCACTTCTCCTCAGTTCACGTACAGCTTTAATTGAAACACCACAGATCATCTTACTACCATGGCCACAATATGTAGTGATTTATGCTGTGGTTCCATAACTTTTCCAGATTTTTTTCAAAGTATTTACCTTTGCTTCTGTCTGTTCCCTGAAGGTGCCTGATGACGGTGCAATAAAAAGCTGGACTGAACTCATTAATTTTCTCTGGCTCCTCTGGAGAGCTTTTAAGGCTTAGTATGAGTCTGTGTTTTAAAGATGCTGTACAAACAAAAACACTGCGCCCTCAGTGTAAATCTTTTCAGTTTGCTTGAGACCTGCCTGTTCTTGCCAATAAAAAGAGGTCCAGAGTAGAAAGAGAGAGTGAGGGGGAAAGGATAAAAAGACAGGCAATTGGTAGTAGTGAGGAAAAGTACAGCTTCCTCATTAAAACTGTATGTGGGTGTCTGATTATGCATGTGTGGATTGATGCCCGTTCATACTTGTCTGTGTGTGTGTGCGCAGGAGAGGTTGGATAAGACACGGGAGGCTCTGACAAACGGTAGGAAGCAAAATCATGGCTTGAGTGAGAGACTACAGAGCCTGCAGAGAAGCCAGGAAGAGTCTGAACTCAGGGTCTCCGAACTGGACAAACAGACACGTGGCCTGCAGGAGGTTGTGCACACACACGCATACTCTTACAGTTCACACTGTTCTAAAGGGTTAGTTCACTCAACAATGAAAATTCTGTGATTATTTACTCACCCTTACTTTATTCCAAGACTTTCATTCATCTAAGAAAGAATAAAGAGATCGTAAAAAAAAGAGACAGACAGAAAAAGAGACAGAAAAAAATTATATGTTTCACATATAAACATTGATCAATGCAAATACTTAAAGCACATCAAATGTCAAATGGACGTGCTTGCTTAATGCTTGATGAATGAGATTTGTTCTTGCACATCAAGAAAATATGGTTGAGCTTCCGTTTACCATATTCGAGGTTTCATTAGAAATGAATCAAAGTCTTATGGGTTTTAAATGACATGAAGGTGAGTAATTGATGACAGAATTTCCATTTTTGGGTGAACTATCCCTTTAAAATAATTTGGTCCTTGCAGGTGACATTGAGTGGCAGTGTTTTTAAAAAAATTCTCTGTTCCTGTAAAAACCACAAAATAAAAATTAATAACAGCCAAAAATAAATAAATAAAATAAAACAGCCATGTATTATATCATATCAGATTTTTATTAAGAAAATGTCAGTTGATGAAATTCAATGTTAACTGTACATTACTGTAATGTAACTCGCACATTACACTGTATCTTACCCAGACACAAACACACTCTGTTACCTTTTTCATGTTAACTTTTTATGGAGTTTTTGCCCCATAGGTGAAACATTCTAGTCCTGAAATGTATGTTGATCTACAACCAGTTCTGGTCTGGACAGCCATGAAGATGTCTATTCTACTTTTTTTTTTTCTAATTCTCTAGGCTGCGAGACATAGGCAACAGGCTGAGCAGGAGGTTCTAGAGAGGTGTGCTCTCCTGCAGGCAGAAAAAGATCAGCTTCAAGAGCAGGTGGCTACCCTACAAACCACTGCACATCGGCTGCAGGGAGAGAAAGCTGAGCTGGAGAGGACACTGCTGCGTCTGGGAAAAGACAGGTCCTCTCTAAAACGTACCCTGGAGAAGGTATGTGTCACTCTATTATAAACTGCCTAACTTTCAAATACAGTTTGTTGTGTATGTCATCATCTGTGATGTGTCTTGTGTCTTTTGTCTATACCTTGAACTTCTCTAAGTATTATTGGTTGAGGTAAGTTTGCATGAGAGCTTGTTTGCAGTTTTTGTGTGTATTTACGTGAATGTACAGCTCACAACAGATTTCTATCCTTGACACATTTAGTGTGTGTATGCGTGTGTTGTGTGCAGGTGGAACAGAGTCGTCAAAGGAAGGAGGTGGAGGCACTGCATGCTGAGCGTGAGAGAGAACAACAAGAACAAAAAATACGAAATCTAGAGCTAGAGTTAAACGAGACACAGTCCGAGATTCACACACTACAGGTGATCATTTACGAGTATTGTGACATTTATAATTCATTGATCAGAATCTAGTCCGCTCAGCTTTTGAAATCTGATCTTAAAGGGGTCATGAACTGCATTATTTTATTATTTTATGTTTCCTGAGATGCACTTGTAATGTTAGTATGATTTTAACATCAAAAATGGTCATAATTTAGAAATAAAAGGCATTTTTCCTACCCTGATTTTAGCCCTCTGATTTGAACGCACTGTTTGAAGGGGCGTGTCTGCTGTGAGACTTTAGTGTAACCGCCCACTGTTGTGATTGGCACATGAAATAGCTAAATATTACATGTGAAACTCTCTCAAAACTTTTGCACATTTTTACTATTACAGCTGGCAAGGTTAACTAATCATGAAAAGTGTTGATGATAGCATTATATTTAGATCTACTGTATAGCATTATATTTAGATTGCGACATGAAAAGTTGTAGTGATGATCATTGTAGCCGATCACAGACATGTTGAGCGTATGAATGCAGTGATCTTGTCATTACAATTTCTGCACTCTCGCGAATGTTTTCATTATAACTAACAGTGTAAACACGATGTAAATAAGAGATTTGTTGATTATAACGGGAGTTTTGGCGAGAGTCCAGAGCTCAGTCACTAATGAACTCGCACTGTTCGATTGAGTCTTTGTTCGCTTTATATATTGTATATAATTTAATCCTATATAATTTAATACGATTATTTTAATCCTACTAAGAGAAACAATGTGAAGTATTTACTGACACATAAACAGAAACAAACGATTTTGAGACAAAGAACATCTGACTACATGAATCGTTACATATCAGAAATCACTGGTTATTTTGGTTAGACACGTACACATAATCAGTACATATCAAACATTTTTTTACTCACATAAGTGTGTTGTGCCGATCATGTTGGATCAAATACCTCTCTGCAAATTCAGTGTCAGAAGGAAGGTGTCAGTGTCAGAAAGAAGGAACAGCGATTGTGTTTTTCAACCTGGTACTGCAAATCCCATTACAAATCACTAACGCTCTTTACACTGGATACAGTATATGCCGGTCAATTTCTGACGTACTTCACATGCTTGAGTTTGCTGACAATAGGACAAATGGATGAGTAAAAAATGTTAGCTTTGACACATCCTCTTTAAAAGGCTCATTTGCATCTCTGGACAGCCTTGGATTTTTTTTTTATTATTAAAGCTGAAGTGTATAATATTTATGAGGATCTATTGACAGAAATGCAATATCATATAGATAACTATGTTTTCAGTGGTGTATAAAGACCTTACATAATGAACCGTTATGTTTTTATTACCTTAGAATGAGCCATTTCTATCTACTTACAACCTGGGTCACCTTACAGTGAAATCATTTTGCGCTGTCAAGTTTCTACAGTAGCCCTAAATGGACAAACTGCTCTACAGAGCGCTAACTACTCTCTGCTGTCTCAGACAATGACATCTTTGTCCTGTGTTGGCCACCGTAGCTTCTTTATGTGCTTCGAAAGGGAGGGGTGAGCGGTGGGTGGTTGCAATTCGCAACCTCACCGCTAGATGTCGCTAAAATTATTTAACTGCATATTGTTTTGTTTTACGAAGGACAGTGTTAATCATAACAATGGCCGTTTACTGACAATAAATGAACAAAGAAAAGTAATATACGCTTGCTGAAATTGCAGCTCCAATCCTTTAAAAAACGATAGTAATAATTAGTAATAGTAATAACTGTTCAGAATGTAATAATTTCCCTGCATGTCAAGAACCCTTTTATTATATTATTATATGAATCTGTGATGGACTGGCCATTCATCCGGAGTGGTTCCCTGCCTACGCCAGAGAAGCTGGAATAGACTCCAGCTAATAAAACACTATATTACATGAATTAAAAAATATATACAGTATATTAATGCTAATAATAACTATATTTTTACATTTTCTTAAAGCTACACTGTGTAACTTTTTTAGTCTATTCTTAGCTAAAAACACTTAGTTCTTTCAAAAATATATGTGCTCATTAATGTATATTTACTTCTTTCAAGTAATAAAGAATTCTCGTAAGTTTATAATATGCCATTGAAAATACATAAGGTAATGGGATCTAACGGTGGTCGCCATGTTGCCCCTCCATCTTGAAAGTACATTAGCCAAAGAGGGACATACCCGTAAATTCAAGCTTCGCTTTTCGCGTTTTAACCGGTTTTAATACTCGATGGCACTGTACAAAATTCTCTGCCTCGCGCATGTGCGCGTCAACTTGTTCAGACTTGTCTGGTGCATGTGCAGAGAGTTTTCATCTCAGCAGCGTCCAGTAACAGTTATACGGAGTTTTCCTGGCTTGTTTATTCCTCAAAAGTCTGTTTTTCCTTGTGTGGTATTTCTGTGCGTTAATAACTCCGTGAGTAATAATAGTTATTGTCATTGTAGATGTGTTTCAGAGTGTGTCATTGCGTAATTCAGTTGATGTCACCTCAGAAGTATTTTTGTGTCAACATACAATAGCGTAATGCACACCTATTTGAATAATCATTCAGTTATTTTGTTATCAACAATGTTTATTCGTTTATAGAAAATATTTGCTTGTAATGTATGTTGATGGAAATATGTATCAGGTCTGATCGGCATATTAACAATTGTTATACAGAGCGCACTGCAGTGCTAACGTTAAAGCGGCGCACACACTTTTGTAACCGGACGCCGCTTGTTAGCAGCTGCAGCGGCAGCTCCGCTCCTTTGAATGCAGCTGCCTTTAGCGCCTATATATGGTACAATAAGCTCTGGTTTACGGTTACATCATACAAATGTAACTTATAAGTATAGTTATACAGTTCTTAACTGTGTATGTATATTTACCATCCTTATTTGTTCTCTCACAGAAACCACATTTATGTACATATCCACGCAAACCTGTTTATGCCTTGCAATTGGATGACTGAATAAACATTACTATCATCAAAGTTCACTCTGGATTAGCTGCAGTTCTTTCTAGCCGAATAATTAGGCCAGTTGAGTTCCAACCATCCCACTGCGCACAGAATATCCCACAGGCACCGTGTCGAATGTGGACGAGGTCGAACTGGAAGCCATGTTAATCTTGGACTAAATCGGCCACCGTAGGAGTTGAAACGAAATCGGAATTGAGAGGAACAGAAACTAAAATTCGCTGGATGGTCATATACCTTTTCACCACTAGATGGGGGAAAATATCACACAGTGTAGCTTTAATAAAAAGGGATTTGTACTTGGTCCCAAGCAAACAAACAAGCCCATGTAAAGTTTAGATGTACATTTCTTCTCAATAAGCCACATGATTTGTTATTCATGCATGTAGCCCAAACTGTGTGAAAAAAGTGCAATGGTCAGGGTTAGAGGTTTATTCAATGAGCAATAGTAAAGGTGCCTTACAAAGCACCACTAATAATATAAAAATCAATTTAATTTTCCTTTTTCTAGCTCTTTTTGTTTGTGTATTGGATTCACCTGTGAGAGGATGTTATGTGTTGTCTCTTCAGTCTCAGATCTCTATCCTGGACCAGACTCACTCCCAGAGGCTCATGGAAGTGACTGCTCACCACAGGCAAGAGCTGGATCTGGAGTCAGAGCGCATGAGGGACTCCCAGCTGCAGACAGAGAGAGCACTGGAGGCCCGGGAGAAAGCTCACCGCCAGAGGGTCCACTGTTTGGAGGAACAGGTTTGAGAAAGCTATAAAGATGTGACCACATGCATTATAAGAGTGTACATTTACATCACATTCAATAGCAAGAAGCCTCTGATGAATACTGTTTCTCAGGTTTGCACACTGAAAGAACAGTTGGAGCAGGAGATGAAGAGGAGGCAAGCATATATGAAGCAGATGCTGAGACTGGGACTCTAAAAAAACATAATGTCTTGGGAATTCAGCCCACGGTGACCAACTGAAAGCTTTTTGTCTCTAAACATGTTTATAGTCTCTCAAAGGCCAATGAAACAGGCCCAGTGCTTACATAGATGGACTTATGCATAATTAAATGTTACACATGCATACTTCACACATACTTTACTTGTAAAAACACACAAAATCACCTGGTCTCAGGGAAAATTGTTGGACTACATTTGCACAAATACTTTAAGTAATCCTGATCCACACCATAAGAACCCAATAACAACAAACAAAGAGATCACTGTTTCACCAAATGCTTCTCAATTGCCAAATTGTTTTAAGGATTTGTTCAGCAAACTGTTGAAACAGACCATAAATCTACCTAAGTCTATCCCTGTTCATCTTAGAGCATTAAGCACAGTCTCAATTCATCACCACACACACACACACGTTGTGTTTTCATGTTTTATGGGGACTTTCCATAGACTTAAGGAATTTTATTCTGTACAATATGTATCTTCTATCCCCCTGCACTAACCCTACCCCTAAACCTACCCATCACA
Organism: Gobio gobio; assembly: GCF_949357685.1. Classification (NCBI taxonomy): domain Eukaryota; kingdom Metazoa; phylum Chordata; class Actinopteri; order Cypriniformes; family Gobionidae; genus Gobio; species Gobio gobio. The sequence goes on along the minus strand of NC_137110.1, from coordinate 24,316,184 downwards.
GAAAACTTTCTGCATTTTTCATTCTTAAAAACATCACTTAGTGTGATTTATAAGCTGTTTTTCTCATCGGGACCACAAAGAAAAAAGGTCAAGGATTTTGGATAATGTCGTCTTTGTGAGGACATTTTGTCCCCATAACTTAGGGTTTACCTGAGCCCTCAAAACTGTGTATCAAACCACATAATTATTTTCTCTTTACTTTCTTTATAACTTGCTACTCTGTAACCTACTGATCATTATTTAATCACACAACCATTTAGAGAATAAGAACATCTTGTTTTTGTTGCCAATCAGCTATATTACAGCTAGAGTGAATCAGGAGAGAAAATGAATCATATCTTACCTATCTTGTTTTCATATTAATTTGTTTGCCAATGGTGTTTCTCTAATGGGTGTTAAAAATATTCTTAATAACTAATTATACTGTGTTACCATTTACTCCATATAATCACTATTAGAAAACTGTTTTGTTTAATCCCAAGTGAGTACTAAGTAATTATTACTCAAGTAATTTTTGTCAATAAAACATACAAACAAGAAAAATAACAACCCGATTTTTGTGGTCTGAAAAATTGCTGTCAGTTGGTTTTGGCATATTTTGGATAATCACTGTAGTTTATGATGTGTACAAATAAGTTATAACTACTTATAGAAGATATTTAGTGATGTTCTGGCTCCATTTGATTCCTACCAACCCCTATGTAAAAAAAAAAACATCTCATTTTATTTTAGGGGAGTTGTTTCAGGCATATTTCAAATCTATTGTCTTGTATGATTAATTTGGAGGAAAATTGATATTCAGAGAATAAGCAAGCCTTCAGTACATCTCTAATCCAAAGGGCTTTTGTATATTTTACTCCTCTTGAACAGACGTCTTGAGCACAATATACAAGGAATGCACTATATATATATATATATATATATATATATATATATATATATATATATATATATATATATATATATATATATATATATCACCAGTGTTGCCACAGTTACTTTGAAAAAGTAACTTAGTTACTTTACAGATTACTTGATTTTAAAAGTAACTAAGTTACTTTACAGATTACTTGATTTTAAAAGTAACTAAGTTAGATTACAAGTTACTTTATTAGTTACATTCATCAGTTGCCGACAACACCTCTGCAGCCTCAACATAAAAATGACAACCGTTTTTGCCAACACTTTATTGGAAGTGCATTTTTAATAGTAACGTCAACAATGTATCTCCTGAAATTGTATCTCCAAAAAAATTTTTTGACTAATTTTATAAAATCTAAACATGTTAATGAAAAGGTACAAATTACTTTGTGTTCTTATTAAATACATTTATGAAAAACAATTTATATTTAATTTTTTAATTTATATTTATATATGAATGTAAATAATTATATGGGCCTACACAAATAATATAAAATTACAAGATTTATAGTTTATTGTAAACCTGATGTGCAGCTCTGTAAAGGGACAACAATTATATGATCGATACGTGAGAACAATATATTTTTTAATAATCTTTAAGTGCACAAAACTATGAAAATATATGAAACGCTTCAAAACAGAGCGGCAACAAAGCGCTTATGCGCATCCCGGGTGCAGAATGATGCGCTTAAAGCAACATGGAATCAGAGGGCGCAGTGCAGCGCGAGTGCACATTGAAAAGTTCACGGCATAAAGAGAAGATGAGCGTCGAGACCACAAATCCTAGTCTACTATGTAGCCTATATCGGTCCAAACATTCACTGATTATTTGTTTCTTCACAGTTTTAAATTCCGGTTATTGTGCGTGTGATGCTAATTAATAGTCCTTGTGTTGTCACCTGGGTAGCTCTAGCACAACATCTTTTAGAAACCGCTAGATAAACTCCAGCAAGATAAATTATTTTATCAACATGTCAAGTATTATAACGGGAATATATCATATGGAGTGAGCTTTACCGTGCTGCTGCTGCTGACTGTAACCGAACGCGACGCGCAGTTTTGCTGAACGGAGAATGACAGAGCAGCGGAGGAAAGACATTCAGCTATGGAATGGCTTTAGATGACTTTGTAAGCTGCTAGCAAATAATAATATGCGAATAATGATTGCTGAAGGATAATGTGACAATATATATTTCTGATGATTATTTAATTATCACGACATGCCTAATCTGAGCAAGTGACTGCCTGTCTTGAGTTTTGTCGACAGACGGAGCGGCCGCCTCGTAATTCTCTATGCAGGAAAACCCCTGCTGAGACTCAACAAGAAAGCAAAATTATATATTTTTAGTAAGGAAAATGACAAAAATAGTAACGCACAGTGACTTGGATAAATTACTTTAATCTGATTACTGGTTTGGAAATAGTAACGCGTTAGATTACTCGTTACTGGAAAAAAGTAGTCAGATTAGAGTAACGCGTTACTAAGTAACGCGTTACTGGCATCACTGTATATCACATGCCATATTCTGGGATTCTTGCACTAACCATGTGGTAGTTTATACCACACTGAGACATGTGCTTGTGAGTAAGGGTATTTCTCAGCAAAGGTTAAGAGCAGAGGAGAGTGCCCTGTCAGAGTCTCTTTAAAGCAGCCCTTTGATTACCATAGCTCCACCCAGTACTTATCCAGTTACCGGTCCCTCCTCAGCTATTGGATGAGTGTTCCTAATCATGCAAGGTAGTGAATCCCTGGGGGGGTGGGGCTGAGTCTGAAAGAACTCCTTTGGCAGGCAGAATAGAGGTTTTATTGAGGATATTTCTAAACTAACCATCAGGGACCAAGTCACTGGATTGTAAAAAAAAAAAAAAAAAAAAAAAAAAAATAGAGCCGAATCACTCTGCTCCCTCTCCTTTTTTCTCTCTCTCACTCTGTTCATTTCAGTGAGCGGCACGGAGCACGGCAGCTCTTGAGCACCCAGCAGCACACAGAATGCAAGGAATCTACCCCCTTGTCTTATACCAACAGCCCAAGTACCAGGGCTGAGAGAAGATCTGAGAGGAAACAAAGGGTGGAATTAGAAACAAAAAAGAGGAACATTTACAGAAACAGGGAGAAGAAAGACAAGGAGAGTTTCATTGGTTGAGCATTTGGCACTGGTATTTAGAGTTGTCTAGTTGCCCTCTCTGAGTGTCCAGGATCCTATTCCTCTCCTCTCCATCCCTGTGTAGACAAGGTCATGGGGTGGCTGAGGAGACCAGTGCTCTCCATGTGTATGCTTCTTATTTTGCTTCATGGCATGGAGGCGGCTGTACCTCTGGAGGAGTTCTACCCATTTGGGCTGGATGAAGGTGACTCCCAGACCGTCGAGCAAGATGATGGGGGATCAGGACTAATAGAAATATCCGTGGCTTTCCCTTTCTTCGGAGAACGGCACGCCGGACTCTATGTGAGTACAGATCGTATATTTGTATTTGTATGTGTGTGAGTGTTGTGCAGGAGAACCAGGTCTTTCATTCAGTAGCTTAATTGGTTTGTGTATGTGTCTTTGAGGGAAACAGAGCCTGGTCTTATAGCCTGAGATTGGATAATGAGCCTCTGCACCACAAAGTTTTTGCATGTTACATATGGCCCTACACGGTGACTGAATTACTGGATGTTTTTTAGTGAAAGATGACAGTCTATATTGCGGCTCCAACACATCTGCATAAACTGTGGTTTGAGAGAGTGAGGGAAAGAGAAGAAACGTCAAGGACGACTGTCATGAGGAGAACCAGCGAGGGAAAACGAGTGTGGCGAGTGCTCTGACAGATCTCTGTGCTTTGATCACGGTTGAGTCCTGCTTTTGGTTGGGGCGAGAAGGGCTTTGATCTGTGTCATGTAAGCTTCTCAGCCTCCGCAAGAGAAGCTCCATCCTCATAAATGAACACCATCTGTTAAGATGCAGCATCCCAGTCGTTCTGCCTCCCAAAATACACTGCCCCACCCTGAGCACCCATCTTCACTACCATATTTCCATCCCCAACAACCGGCCCAGCCTGGCCGAGGTACCACAGCAACAGAGGCTACGTTTCCAGACTGGTCTGCGAGCAAATGGATGAATGAGATCACAATCCCAATGTAGCGGACAAGTGACACAGCATGCCACAGAAACGCTCTCCCACCCAGCCACTACATGTCATTCAAACAACTGTGGCCTCACAACTTTGAGGGGTAATATTGTGTTTCCTATTTTAAAGTCATGAAGTCACTTAGATTCATGTTCTGGCAAATGCAGCTTGCTGAAATAGTGCAGGGTTGTCTACAGAACTTAGTTTAACTTGTGATGTATCTGTGCGTCACCCTGAGAGGTATCTCATATCTCAGAGCACAATGTAAATATTAATGTGAATTGGAGACAAGATAAGACCTGTTGTGGATAGCAGTGAAGATCTAAAATTAGATTAGCTCAAAGTGATAGAGCAGAAGAGAACTGAAGGTACCGTAATGGGTGGTTAGGGTGCACTGAGTACAAACTGGGAGGTAACTGCAGGTCGATCTGAGTAAGATTTTGCAAGGCACCAGTGCATTGAGGCATGCGACAGCATTAAAATTGCGGTCAAGATTTCTGTAATGCACTCGAGCTGCTTGAACAGAATCAATTACAGTTCAGCTTTATTGCACGCTATAGCCACATGTTGATCTCTTCCACAAGAGAGCTGCTTTTGAACAGGTGAGATTTCAGAGGGTACACGAGGACAGATCGTCATGGATAATTTCTTCCGGAAGGGCATTCCAAGCCTTAGGTGCTTGGAAAAACAGAAAAGCTCTTGAACCAAACAATTTGAGGTGGTTCTTGAGAGTTGTCTCAGGGTATTACTGTAGGAGCTTTCCTAAAGCGAAAAGAAAGATCAGTACTGCCTGCTATTGCATGTTTCACCTTCTGACCTACTCTCTCTGTCCACCCCCAGTCATCTTTCTCACATTTTCTCATTCACTCCTACTTCACAATAATTTGAATACCATTTATAATACTGTGACTCAAAAATACTGATCTCTGCCTCAGCTTCAAGGCAGTTTTTTTTACTGACGTCCAATATTTCTGTGTCCAATTTAACTTTAGTAGACATGACAATAAGTTTGCAGAGCAGTTTTTTGAATGAACGAATGAATTAATTAATTAACTAACGTCTAGGCTTTGAAACTAGGCTTTGTTCTAGGTATTCTTAACTCTTTTGTGAGGTTGAGGAAATTTGTTAAAAATAGCTGGACTAATGCAATACAAGTGGACAGATGTTTTTCACAGTATACTGTTTTACCGCTATATTACATAGCACATTAATATATACTACTCTGTTACATTTGAGCCTCATCGACAAGAATTATGAAAACAAGTTCTTTGCCATCCAGGGCCTTCAGGGATGGTCACAGTGCCTGGTCGATATGTCCCCTCTGCATGACCATTCATCAGCTGAGAATTGTCTAGTTGTCCGTTTTTTTGTTCCACAATTCTGTCCGTTTGTTTGGGTCTGAGATATTTCACATGTAGCTGTGAGTGACCTTTCCTCTCTCCCCTCATTTACCCTCACGCTTCCTCTTCCTCCTCCTCTTCTTCAGCATCAGATTATAAGTTCAGGGGTCTTCCCACTGGACCTATCCAGCTGCTCTAGTGAAGAAAGGAGAGATCCCTTTAACAGAACCCAGATGCATCTGTAAAGTGTCTCAGGGATGCCAAACAACGCAGGCTCTCAATTAACTAACCTTATGAACGACTGGGATGAAGAGCAGAGAGGATGAGATCCAAGGATAGAGAGGAGCGAGCACGACATGGACTTCCACAAGAAATGTAAAAAACAGAAAGCTTGAAATTATTGTGAATGAAACTGGTGTAAATTTTGATGGGGAACAGAACACCATGGCTTGGGACCTCAAGTTCAGAAACCGATACCTCCCAACAAGTTGTTTGTATGGGAAGCTATAAAATGAATGTTTATAATTGTATTAGGCATATAATTGTTCATCCAACAGTTGAGTCAAAACAGAAGAGGGAAAATGATGGGGACAGAAAGATTTGAGGTTTCACGGCACACTGAGAGCACATCTGCTAAAGCTCATCCTCAGCACTATAACACTTCATGTTTGCGCAACTATAGAGGCAATCTTCAACCGTTAGGGATTTTCTCTTTATCTCGTTTTCTCTCTATGCTTTTTGCTCCTCCTCCTTTTCATTTACATAGCACAAATATTAGCTAAGTATGTGAGGTCATATGTGTGATTTTGTTAGGAACTGGGTAGTTTAAGCTGTAATGCTTTATGTCAAGATAAGTCAAATGTTATGCTTAGCTTTGAGCTAATATTTGGACTCAATTTAATAGGGGCAGCCACTGAAATTAATTTTTCTATACTGAGCTTAAGTTATTTTTCCAGGAATAGTGAAAATCTTTGTATATTATTATAAGATATGAATGAGTGCAGTGCCATACAAAGGGTCATGGTTTGGCATTCTGTGGAATGCCAGTCATGATAAAGAAACCCACTATAGCCACACAAGGGCATGGAGCAAGAGGAGCCAAGGTCAATCATACAAACATACCCAGCTTTTCCCTCAAATTACTAGGAAGTGCAAGTAAAAGCTTGTGTTTTAAGATCCCATGTTTTTCCAAGCTGATCTTAGGCCACCTTTTTATGGAGGGATTTGTTTTGGCATCCTTTTCCCCAGGTGATCATTTATTCTAGAATTAAAATGACTTGGGTCCAAAGAAAACCATCCTATGAAAATTGGTGGTGCAGTACATCCAGTGAAGAATAAAATAAATAAAATAAAAAACATGGTCGCAGGAGTTGCACATTGAAAGTAATATTGAAAAAATTTTTTTTTAAATAAATAAAATAAAAAGAGCAATAGTAAATCAGTTCATATACTTAAAATTATTTTGTGATTGAAGGCCAAGTTCACACAAATCTGATCCACCTCATCAAAGCTTTTTTTTCTTCTTTTTTTTTTTAAATACAGTTTTCCAGTTTGTATCTGTCAGAATTTTACATCCCAGATAGCTGGGATGTTTGAACAAGATATGATTGTTTTTATTCACCCTTAGTCTGTGGTTGGATCCAACTACTTCATCCTACGTTACTTTAAAAAGATACTTGGACATGGAGGAAAAGCAGCTTTTTTAACCTCTTCCAGATGCTACAACAAGATCAGAACAAATGCCAGCACATATTACAGCACCAGAGAATAATCACTAATGTAGTGCTTAGTGAGATTTCCGCTGCTAATTTAGCAGCAAGGTAAGCAATTTCCATTCATTACCTCCGCACACTGTTGCTACTAATGCTTGCACCGGTCAAAACACTGCTGTCCCTACTGGCTACTCTCTTTTCCCAAAAAACTATCTTTTCCCAGTTTGCTGCTTATATCATTAGCATGCAACGGTTTAGTACTGCAGCCCATTCTCAAGTGTTTTGGTCATTTGTGAAACATTTACTCTAAATCACACTTTGGTTCCTGTCAAGGGTTTGTATCTGTCAGTGAACTGTGCCTGCACTTTCCATTCCTCCATCTTTTCCATCTCTCCTGCATCTCACTCTTTGTCTTTTCTTTCATTCTCCTTCTCTCTCAGGGCTCCTCTCAATGACCCCAGAGTTGTGGCCCTGCAGGCTTCACTCTGCTTCTCCATGTTAACCACACTCTTGCCACAGCACGCTGATGCAGAAAGGGGAAGACTGCGGTCGGCCAATTAACCAAGCACCCGAGTCAGGCCAAACAAAACTTCCTCTACTGTTTTTACAGCAAAGGCCTCAGAATTATGGTTTCCATACGCATGGGGAGGGGAGAAGAAAGGCCATGTGTCTGACATTGCCTTTGTTGCTGTTGCTGCTGAGAGAGTTGGGTGCAGATGAGGGAAATTAAGGGACAGGGTAGCTGGCATTAGGGGGCAAACACCTGGAGAGGGGTGTGACTAAGCAGGTGCAAACTGACTAGCATATGTTAGACACACTCATTGTAGCTCTGTGAAATTGTGCAGAGAGGTGATTGGTAGTACCGGTATTTCTATAATAGAAATCAGAGAACAGTTTAGGTGAGTCTCAGTTCACATAGGACAAACTTCCAATCTTCCCACTGGAGCAAAAACTACACTTCAATGGTGAAGCAGGGAGCACTGGCACATTTTATTTCACAGACACCAATTTGCCTGTTCAGTGAATTTGCTTTCATATTCATATCAGTTTAGTAACACCGTGGCCCTGTGAATGCTTTGAGGTTTCTTCTATGTCAGCCTAGCTGGACATTCATCACAGGAGTAGACTCAGTCAACAGAGCAAAGCCAGTGGTCAGCAAAGCAAGTGTTGGGCTCTGTGGTTACTTTAGATGGAGTTATAAGGGCCTCACCCTTTAAAACCACTTCTAGTAGACAGGAGCCAGGGCAGGTGTGTCAGAGTGTGTATGCGTGTCTGAACAGTGCTCCGGTTTTCTCAGCTGCAAGACGTGGATGTCTGGCAGAACAAGGCAGCTGTCTGTTCCCTGATGGGAAAAGGATACATCTGCCACTGGAGCCTGCCTCACTCTTTCATCCTGCAATGCTACTGCTCACTCTTGAGTGTCAACACACTGCTGGACACCTCAGCTTGTCTCCGCTTATCCCCAGTCAGCATGTTCCATACATCATAGCCATCAGATTACTGTTCCAGGCCCTTCGCGAATATCTACTCCAAGAGTCACTACAAGAAACTTTGAAGTCCTCCTGCTTGAAAAAGTGCTTGTAAAATAATTCTTACTGTTGGTCTACGATTTCTTTACTGAGTGAACTAACTCAGTTTCTGTCGTCAGGTATACTTGAGTGTGGAAAGAATTTCATTGAGATGAAATATGTTATTTGTGCAACAGAAAGTAAATGTCCAAACATGCAGCTCATGGTGTGGTAAAGCTTCAGCAGTGGAATCTGGGAATGAGTGCCAGGAAGGTGAGCTGAAGGAAGCTTTGTGTGCCGACTCTGCTAACCCAGAGCATGTACCTGCTCTTTTTTCCTGTGTCTTCTAGGTCAACAACAATGGCCTGGTGTCTTTCCTGAGGGAGGTCTCCCAGTTCACCCCTGTGGCATTCCCTATTGCTGGAGACCGCAGGGTGGTGGCTCCGTTCTGGGCAGATGTAGACAACCGGAGGGCAGGAAAAGTCTTTTATCGAGAGAGCAAAGATCCTGCTATCCTGAGAAGAGCCTCTGCAGATACTAACCATTACTTCCCTGAGTTCCCTATGTTTGTCACCACATGGGTGCTGATTGCTACCTGGCATCAAGTCACATTTTTTGGTGGCAACTCAATAACTCCGGTACCAAGTTTATGTCCTTTAAACTAACAAAATCAACTCAGAATTTGTTTTCTATAGAAGACTATCTAACAGAGTTTTTCAACTCTGGCCCTCAAGGTCCACTGTCCAGCAGAGTTTAGCTCCAACCTGGGTCGAAAATTAAACTCTGCAGGACAGTGGATCTCAAGGGCCAGAGTTAAGAAACCCTGATCTAACATTAAAAAAGAACATTTTGCATACTGGTTGTGGCAACTGACTTGCCCTCTGCTCTATTCTAAAGGTCAATACATTTCAAGTAGTTCTTATCACAGATGGTGAGCTCTCCTTCACCATCTTCCAATACTACAATATTACCTGGACAACAGGGATGCATGCTACCAGTGGTGGTGACCTAGCAGGCTTGGGGGGCATAGCTGCACAGGTAAGATCTTTGCCTTTACTTTTCAACACCGCCATGGATTTTAGTCTTGACTTAAATTACTATAGTGAAATTAAATTGTGAAAGAATCCATTCTGAGAGAACTCTCCTACACTTCCACTCTCTTCCTAGGCAGGTTTTAATGCTGGCGATGGGAGGCGCTATTTCAACATCCCAGGCTCTCGGACAGATGATATTGTTGAAGTTGAAACCACCACGAATGTGGGCTATCCTGGTCGTTGGGTCTTTCGTATTGATGATTCTCAGGTGCAAGTGGGTGGCTGCAATGACTCAGGTACACCACCAAAGGAAAGAAAAAGAAGAATCCAGCAAATTAGAAAACATTATGGCAGTACAAACAGGAAAATATAAGTCTGACCAGACTCTGTTCTCTTGTCTTCTATTGTCCTCCTCAGCTTTGGTCTGTGCTAACTTAAGGCCCTGTCGAAATGGTGGCCGTTGCATTGATGACTGCATCACTGGAAATCCCTCTTTCACTTGCTCGTGTTTAGCTGGCTTCACTGGACGCAGGTGCCAGATAGGTAAACGAATGATGAAATCCTTCCATCCCTCACAACCCGTACTCATCCTTTGTGTTCATCCTTGCCAGGAAAGAGAAACTCAACTTGTAAAAGCAGAATTCCACCCTGCAAGCCAGGGGGACAACCTGAGGGAGAGAATTTCCCCTGGTCACATCTGTATGTAATATACATACAGTAGAGTCCGTCCAACGTTTTGCTGTGGTCAAATCATTACCTTTTCCTCCACCCCCTGCACTTTAGGATTCCCTAATGTTTTCATTCTTGTGTGCACATCTAATAAAAGTCACATGTCATATTTGTCGTTCTTTTCTGTGTTTTGACAGAGGTTGATGAGTGCTCCTCATATCCCTGTCAGAATGGAGGCACATGTGTGGACAAAATCAATCACTTCATCTGCCTGTGTCCATTGGGATTCATAGGGACAACATGTGAGATAGGTAAATACATGATTCTTCAGATGTTTGACTTAAATTTAAATTATGCATTGCAGGTTAAGTTCATCACAAGAAAACGTCATGGTATCGCTCTAATAATCAACAAGAAGCTTGCGTTTTTCCAATCTCCAATGCAGGCTCTTCTCAAAAAGCTGACCAATGAGGTCTAAAATAGCGAGTGAAAATAGATACGAGTTTTGAACTTAGTAAGCTCTTCTTTTCGTGCTGTGGCCTCTCTTCTTACTGACTTTGTCCTCCCCTCCTCCCTTAGCACTCTGCTGGCTTCAACCTCCTTCTCGTTCCCACAGTCCAGCCTGCAGAGATGTATCAAACCTCTAATACCTTTCACAGCCAGAAGTGCATAGTTTCAGAGTGAGGGGAACGGTGTGGAGGATATATTAATCAGCTGAATAAATATTCAGTGTGTGTGTGTGTGTGTGTGTGTGTGTGTGTGTGTGTGTGTGTGTGTGTGTGTGTGTGTGTGTGTGTGTGTGTGTGTGTGTGTGTGTGTGTGTGTGTGTGTGTGTGTGTGTGTGTGTGTGTGTGTGTGTGTGTGTGTGTGTGTGTGTGTGTGTGTGTGTGTGTGTGTGTGTGTGTTTATTGCCTGCAGACATAGACGAGTGCCAAGAGACCCCATGCCTCAATGGAGCACAGTGCATACAGGGTGTCGGCAACTTCACCTGCGTATGCCAAGCAGGTTACACTGGGTTCCTATGTGAGTCAGGTGAGTATGGATCTTGGGAGTGTCACTGAAAGGCCACAGCTTTCCCCAGGGAACATTTCCTTTTTTCCGAATTAGACCTGCACATATTCTTTTGACAGATGGTTTCATCTATACTGACTTCATGAAGACTGCTATAGTACAATTCTTTTAAGGGCAGCTAGTAAATGGAATTATATTATCAGTTACTTTGATTTCTTTCCCTGTTTTCATATTGGGTCAGGTTTTATGTTCCAAATATTCCAAGCTCTCTAAGCAGACCTTGATTTGACTTTTTAGGAAAAAGCACTGACATGATTCCCCTGCTTAACAAATTGGGCTTCTCACAATGGAGGTTATTGATGAAACACAAGCCCAGTTGGGAAGTACTTTGGAAACTAAACCACTGACCTTTGCATATCTTGAACCCTTGTTTCTACATGAGACCAGATTATTGTTAATGCTAGACACCTGGTCAATGAAACCATATACCTGCATGAACTTTCATACATCCTCTCATCTTAAGATATTGATACAGTTCAAACCAAACTGTTCCAAGAACTGCCTTTCTCAAAGTATATGCACTGACAAATTATTCTTGTGTTTTTGAATCCAGACATCAATGAATGCGCATCCATGCCATGTTTGAATGGAGGTGTGTGTGAAGACCTGCTAAATAACTACACCTGCACTTGTACAGCAAATTTCACTGGAAGCCACTGTGAGACAGGTGTGCTTTTACTCTCTTAAATGCAACCCACCATCTCACTTTATAAATGCCAGCCGCAACACATTATCCAGTCTTTGTTTTTGTTTCCCTTTGCAATGGGGAAAATGTTTAATGATAGAAGATGTTTACACAGCCAGGCACCTACTTTCCCCTTTATATCTGGCTTGCTGTAACATTTTCCAACTGGGATCGACACAAAGAAATTGAAAAAGAGAAATGAATAAAGAAAAGTGAATGCTCTAGAATAACTATTGCTTCAGACCACGTGTCTGACTAACTGAGCTGATTTATTTTCTAATAGTGTCAGCTTCATATCATAGTTATCAGATGCTTGGTTATGGTACTTTGGTCAACTCTTGTCTCTTGTTGAATCAGTAATAATTTGTTTTTCAATGTGGTTTAGTTGCTTTGCTTTAATTTAATGCAATATATAATTTTTCAAAAAAAATTGTTCATTTACTTTGCATTTCATTTACATGCATTTACTTTGTTCATTTACTTCATTTGTTCATTTACTTTGTTCATTTACATGCAGCCCTAATGATATCTAAAAAAATATAAAATATTTTATTTTCCCTTAAAACAGAGTTAGTTGACATGGAAAATTCCTCTACCACCGATGCTACAAATCAGACAGGTAAGTACATTTTTCTTCAAGTTCCTGATAAAGGCCCGTTCACACTAAGAATGATAACTATAAAGACAACAATAAAGATATAGTTCTAAAAATCGTTCTAAATATAAAAGAATAGCAGAGTCTACTATCGTCTACAACGATAACAGCACAGAGAAATTATATTGTTGGAATCACTTTTAGAAAAAAAAAATTTTCTAGCTGATGAGTGATAAAAACACTCCATAGTTCCAACCAGAATCCATCCTGCTTTAAAGAGCTCTAGCATTTAAAGCGGCAGACGTCAAAACTGCAGCACGCTTAGAATAGACAGAACGGTATCGTGCATTAGCGTGGACGCTAATATAGTTATTGTTCTTGGTGTGAACGTGCCTTTAATCTCTTTCATTAAAGATCACACATATGTAATATTTCAGTTCCCTGTGATGGAGAGAGTTGTGAAAAACGTCAAATCTGCGAGTACACTGGCTCTGGAAACTACAACTGCACCTGCATCTCTGGTTACTATGGTGACGATTGCGAAGGTACAGTAGTTTCAGACTTTAATGCACAGTAGCTACTCTCCTCAAGCAATTAGGCAGGAATATGGCACAGAGGAAGAACAAGGCAGACACCACTATCCCACAGGAATTTGAAGCACTGCCTGAGGAAGACTATGTAGCCGTGGTGGATTTGCATAATTATCCAAACTTACACAGCCTCACCCAGTTTACTGCTCAGACCTTGCAGCAAGTCGCTTGATGTTGTAAATAATTGCTTTATGGTACTTTTTACTACTTTACCAACAAGAGGAAGGGCTCTTGTCTAGACTTAAAAGGGCCTCTGTTTTATGAGACAGTCCTAATGTTTGGAATTCACTTCCCTGCAACAATGCAGGTGAGATGTCTTTGGACGCTCTGACATCCAACCACAAAATTACAAAGGTTAGGAAGATGATATGAGGTACAACATCCTCATCTTCTGCTTTATCTCATTTAGTTGCACCTTGTCAGTCAGCGTCCCTGCTCCCAGGGTCACTGTGTCCACTGCACACTTTGTATCCCAAGATTTCAAAGCACTTTGTGAGCTGCAGCAAATTCACCCTATTCCCCTTGGAGCTGAAATAACTATTGATGCTTATATAGACTCTCCTAAATCTCCAGAATACCTTCCTGCCCGGCTCACTTGGAATGTGTAGTGGAAAAAGTTGTGCAGTCCGCTCAGAGAAGAGAAGGCAGAAGCTCACAGGGAGAACCCAGGAGTGTCTAATGGGAGCACAGAGATCAAAGACACCGACCTTAGAGACAACAAATGAAAATGGCTCCAGCGAATTTACAACCTATTAATTGCCCCAAGGGTCATACATTTTGATCAAAAACATGTTACATATTATCAGAAAAATAACACCCTTACGCAAGCCCCCTGGACTTCAAAAGGAAGCAATTTAACAGTGATACAGCAACTTACTTTGATCCACTGCCGCAATTACTAGGGGAAGAAGAAAATAAAAAGACTTCCAGTATGGAAAAGCTGTACAGAATACTGACTTACAGTCATCCAGCACACTATGAACTGTGAGGGAAAGGTTGTGGGAAAAACTGACCCAAGAAACGAGTATATCAAAGAACTGTACAACAAGTCCCACCACAGAACACTATTCTTAACTACACACACACAATGTAACATTCCCACACATGCTTCCACTGAATTTACACTTTGTGCCAATTTGACTGATGTGAAGAAAGAGCATCATATTTTAGAATGGTTAGAATGTTTACTTAACCAGAAAAGTGAAAACTATGCTGATCTCCTTCCAAAAGCCTCTTTCTCTCTACTTCACATTTAAATCCATTTAGAGGAGTGTCCCTGTCAGAACGGAGGAGTTTGTGTTGATGTGAATGGCACCTGTGAATGTCCGACAGGCTTCACTGGACTCTACTGTCAGTTTGGTATGTATTAACTGCAAACAAATGCAGAATAGATTTCTCATTAAGGTATGGGAGTTCCACTTTTATGTATGCAGTGTGTTTGTTAGGACGATAATGCTAATTGTTGATTTACATTAAGAGGGTTTCTACTGTGAAAGGCTACTCGAAAAGATTGTAGAAAATATTTTTTTCATTACCAGCCCAAACACTTAGCATTACAAATATGTCAGTTGGACACAAGTAACTGACAAGTGACAAGTGACAAATCGTAAATCGTTACGTCACTGTTCCACCTGCATGATTCTTTTGCCCTGAGTAAAGTTAGCTAACCATTGAATGGTTTGTAATCATACCTTACTTCAGACCGTGAAATTCATCAAATTGAGAACCGTTCTGCATGATGATGATGATGAAAGGCACAAAAAGTGTCTGTCAATCATAAGCAACATGCTTTGTTGATCACCAGAGAAAATTTTATCCATCTGAAAAGTTGTATTCTAACAAAAGGATTTCAAAAGTAGTTTGTATAACAGTTAACTTTTGTGATTTTTTCACGCCTTAGAAGTAACACAAACACCCTGTAGTAACAACAGACCGTGTCCGGATGGAGGCCCTTGCTTGGAGTATGGCGGCACGTACCTCTGCACCTGCCAAACCGGTGTCGACTTCGATCACAAGGACTTCTACCCATATGGTAAGAGCCCTGGAGAGCCCTGGAGAGCCTTGAAGCCATGTGCAGAGCATGGTCTCCATGACAAATGAACAAAAACTGTGCCAGGTCGTCAGGATGGCAAAGGCCCCCAAAGTAACAAAGGCGTTATGTTGAGTAAATGAAAAAAGAAAGATTTATTTGTATGTTGACATAATGTGAAGGTAAAGTTTCAACTTGGCTATTAAAATACACAGAGGATCTATGCTGTGGTGTGCATTTAAATGAAATCGTTCCAACACACGCAAATAAAACTTACTAGTGAATGGTAAAAACGATCTCCTGCTTTGAGGGAACGTGGTGAAGCCGGTGTGTGTGTTTTTCAGTACAGCCCCGATCAGCCTGCGATTCTTCACCGTGTCAGAATGGAGGGTATTGCTATGAGAGAGATGGAGGCTACATCTGTGAGTGCAAGCATGGCTACAGGGGCCAGCATTGCGAAAAAGGTACATAACATCTGCTAATAATTGTTAACATTTTGTCCTTGCATGCTTACACATTAAAAGGTCACATCCTCAGTAATTAAATCATTGTGCATGATATTGTGTAATGCACCACATATTCATTTTGCAGCAGTCATTTTGCCTACTTGCAGATACATAAGGCTTTTCATTTCCTCTTTTTTTTCTCAGTCAGATTAAGTACCTGTGCTTCTGGTCCCTGCCGTAATGGAGGCTCTTGTAAAGAAGAAGTTGACAGCTACCGGTGTGTCTGTCCCTACCGTTTCACAGGGAAACACTGTGAAGTGGGTAAGTGTTTAATGTCAAGACAATTTCCTCGCAACAAGTGGTTTTGCATGTAAATGCAGTGAATCACGTTTTGATTATGTTGTTTAAAGAGTCTTGTTAGTTTTCTAAGCATAAAGGCCCTTTCACACATGTTCCACGTGAAAAATTTGAATAATAGATTTCTATGAAGCTATTCATACCAGATGGATATTTGCCTGCCACCAAAAAAGTTTATTTAATTAGATAAGTTTTCTTCGCCCAGCAATAAAACGTACCAGCAAATAAGATTTGAGCTTTGGATCAAGTGTCCACTACAGAAGCAATATTAGAGCATTTAGGACACTCTCCAAAAAAAGAGTACAAAATTTTACCTTTTAAGGTACACTTGGCCGTCACTGGGGTGGTACCCTTAAGGGTACATTTTTGTACCTCTAAGTCAGGAGTAGGCAAGTTCGGTCCTAGAGAGCTAATGTCCTGCAGAATTTAGCTCCAACCCTACTAAGCCACCATTGTATAAAACTCATGGCTCCCAGCATGCATTGCAGTATTAAGTATGTCAACATTGTTGAGATTCATATGCCGATTCTTGATATCTGTGTGCGTCTGTTTTTTCCCCTAGAATGTTTTTAAAAATCAAAATTCAGAATGTCTGATCTGTGGCAAGAAAGTATTGTTGGTGAATATTATTTATTAATATTTTTAGTCTGCGATGAGTTTAGTCAAACATTTTTCTTCATGATCATTTTTGTTTTTGGCTTCTTTTGATTTGAACAGATTATATAAGTCAGAAGAAATAATTAATTTTTGGGTGAACTATCCCTTTAATTCTCAATAAGAGCTTCTATAGATGTCTTTCAGGGTTGGAGCCAAACTCTGCAGGACAGCGACTCACTAGGACCGAACTTGCCTACCCCTCTAAGTAGAGGAAAACAATGGTATAATTGTACCCTAAGGACCAATTGTGTACCTTTAAAGGTACAGTTATACATTTTGATCCCTAAGGAACAAAACTGTACCTCTACTGTACCTTTTTTTCTGAGAGTGTAGTGCAATTTAATTTACATGCATAGTAAAATGTACATTCATGTTGCATCCTCTATAGGGATGTGAATTTCCATTTCCTTCAGCCTGGCGCATACTTATTTCACTTTTGGTTTGAAAGGTCCATTTGTCTGAGCATTGTGTTTGCCGTAAAGTGCGTGCAAGTATGTTACTGTAAATTACCAGTCAGCAGTGAGCACCCAGGGGATGTTACAGCTCTCATTCACCCTTCCTCTCCTTTTTTTCTGGTCAAATGGAATAAGAGTGTAATCTGCTTTTCTTCATGTTTGGAAAATGGCATTTTCACAAAGAGTGCCATAAAACTGTACAAAGATAAAAGTTATTCAAAGCCAAGATGCTTTTCATCTCTAGATTTTCATTATCCCTACTTTGTCCCACATTAGAGTTGTGCAACTGTTTGGCCTTGTGTAATGATCCAATTTGTTGGAGTTTGTTCAACACTTGGATTCCTCACATGTTGGAAAAACAACTTGCCCTGGCACATGCCTGAAAAGCTGTTTCTCTTTCTCAGAGCTACTGTAATGATCAATGATTTCTCACACATGTTGACCTCGTTTAGACGCACACATAGCCTTGCTTTCTTTCATAATAAAATTGTGCAAATGCCCAGTTTATGCACACACGTGTTCGCAGAGCTGTCCATGACGGTTTTAAACCATATGATGCTTTATGTTTAGGAAAGCCAGATCCTTGTGCTTCCAGTCCCTGTCTGAATGGGGGAACATGTTTCCACTACATTGGTAAATACAAATGTGAGTGCTCCACATCCTTCATAGGAAGACACTGCGAGATCAACAGAGGATCTAATCCAGCTTTGGAGGGTAATCAAACTCTTTTTTACCTACGAAGTACACTGAGCTGTTTGCCAACACGACAGGAATCAAGAGCTCACACTGCTCTTTTGCGGTAGTCACTATTCATTCAAGGTGTAACTGATATGCATGTTAGGAGGAGAACAGCAGTAGTCCATCTTCATTCAGATGATGCCAGGACGAAGCAACAGGTGCCAGTTCCTGCAGTAAAGCTGGGTTGTGTGACGCCTCCCCAGAGACGGAGCTGGATAAAGTCCTCAGTGCATTTGATACTCTCTCTGAACAGGGGTTATAACTCTGCTGTGTTACTGTTGACTATACAGGGTTTTCCACAAAGTGCGGTTAAATTTGTGTCCTGCTGTTCCATGATAGGATGAAATACCATCCCCTTGTCACCTAAAACATTTCACAAAAAGGATGTTTTTACAGCTTCTCCCTATTTATGGATCTGCTCGTGGCTGTAAATGTAGCCATGTGTTATTAGGTAAAGTGAGACAGGTTGGTTCTTTATGTTTTTGGGAAAAGCAATAATTTATTTTGTAGAAAGAAACAAATATCTGCCTCTGCTCACAGTGTTTTGTTTTATAGTGTTTCTAACAGTCTTTTTTTTTTTATTCAAGTGCAACATGTTCCTGGATCGACATCTTTGTTGATCCTGGAACAACATTCCAATCAACCAATCAGATTTGAGGGACAAGTTTACAGTTTATGTCAAGTTTAGGCTTGCAGGGTTAGGTGCTTCTACATCAGTGTTATTCACCTATTATTTTCCTCTGATTTTAAGGATAACTTGTGGGTAGGTTTAAGTTTAGGGGTAGGGATATGGTTAGATTCACATTTTCAGACCGGAATGTTGTTCAGTATCAACAAAATACTGTATGTTGACCCAGGGACACGTCTAACTCTGCAAAAATCAGGACGTGTGGTCTTGTCACTGCATTTGCTCCATAATAATAATAATTTTTATAAGGATGCTTTACAAAAGTTAGAGTCTCTAAAATTGTTCTAATTAACTTAAATAGCACAAGCTAATTGTAAAAAACATTTATATTAGTATCTAATATTAATGAAACATTTATAAATATGATAATGATATAATAACTGTAAATATTATAAGTGTTTAACAAATCTTACTCATTGCAACCAGTCTATTTGATACAGAATCATGTACACTTTGTATACTCTGTGCAACCAGCAGGTCTGGACTGTGGCCCCCCTGTGAAAGTCAAGCATGCAGAGGTGCAGTATTCCTCCACTACCCCAGGCTCCATGGCTCTGTATGCATGCCACCCAGGCTACACTCCCCTTCCCAGGGCCACCCAGAGCATCTGCAGCAGCCAGGGGTCCTGGAGCCAGCCTCCTGTCTGTGAAGGTTAGTGGAGACTTGCTGTTTATTCAAAACCCTTGTTGTTCAAAGTTTGCCCAAGACCTTCCCGCCCTGAAACCAACATTCCAAAATGGTTGGTTGGTTTGGAATGCTGGGAAGAAGAGCCGATGAGCCTACTAAACGTCAAACGAGTAGAAACACTCTAAAACAAATTGTAGTTTGAAACCAACATAAAGTTTTTGTAGCATGTCAGGGTGCTAACAGAAAGTAGTTAGGCCTTGGTATACAGTTCAGAGCTCTTAAACACAAAACAATTCTGCGGTCTCTCTGTGGGACATAAAGCATGATGCTGCTCTGGCAACATGAGCTACTACATCATCTGTATCACATCAAATAAATTGGCCAAGTACACAGTGAGACAAGGAGGAATCCAAATGCTTTGTTCGGCTTTCTTGCTGCAATGAGGTTGGGAAAGAGCTTGTCACCTAACACCTGATTTTTTTGTATTTACAGGAAGAATTTCTTAAATATCAGGTTCTTTTCATCTTGAAAAGTGTTTATGATGGACTTTAACGCAATGTTTCTGCAATGATACAGGGGGGAGAACAAGTATTTGATACACTGCCGATTTTGCAGGTTTTCCTACTTACAAAGCATGTAGAGTTCTGTCATTTTTATCATAGGTACACTTCAACTGTGAGAGACGGAACCTAAAACAAAAATCCATAAAATCACATTGTATGATTTTTAAATAATTAATTTGCATTTTATTGCATGACATAAGTATTTGATCACCTACCAACCAGTAAGAATTCTGCCTCTCACAGACCTGTTAGTTTTTCTTTAAGAAGCCTCCTGTTCTCCACTCATTACCTGTATTAACTGCACCTGTTTTAACTTGTTACCTGTATAAAGACACCTGTCCACACACTCAATCAAACAGACTCCAACCTCTCCACAATGGCCAAGACCAGAGAGCTATGTAAGGACATCAGGGATAAAATTGTAGACCTGCCAGGACAATAGGCAAGCAGCTTGGTGAGAAGGCAACAACTGTTGGCGCAATTATTAGAAAATGGAAGAAGTTCAAGATGACAGTCAATCTCCCTCGGTCTGGGGCACCATCCAAGATCTCACCTCGTGGGGAATCATTGATCATTAGGAAGGTGAGGGATCAGCCCAGAACTACACGACAGGACCTGGTTAATGACGTGAAGAGAGCTGGGACCACAGTCTCAGAGTGGAGTCTCTAAGAAAACCATTAGTAACACACTATGCCGTCATGGATTAAAATCCTGCAGCACACGCAAGGTCCCCCTGCTCAAGCCAGCGCATGTCCAGGCCCGTCCGAAGTTTGCCAATGACCATCTGGATGATCCAGAGGAGGAATGGGAGAAGATCATGTGGTCTGATGAGACAAAAATAGAGCTTTTTGGTCTAAACTCCACTTGCAGTGTTTGGAAGAAGAAGGATGAGTACAACCCCAAGAACACCATCCCAACCGTGAAGCATGGAAGTGGAAACCTCATTCTTTGGGGATGCTTTTCTGCAAAGGGGACAGGACCACTGCACCGTATTGAGGGGAGGATGGATGGGGCCATGTATCGCGAGATCTTGGCCAACAACCTCCTTCCCTCAGTAAGAGCATTGAACAACGACCCGAAACACACAGCCAGGGCAACTAAGGAGTGGCTCAGTAAGAAGCATCTCAAGGTCCTGGAGTGGCCTAGCCAGTCTCCAGACCTGAACCCAATAGAAAATCTTTGGAGGGAGCTGAAAGTCCGTATTGCCCAGCGATAGCCCCAAAACCTGAAGGATCTGGAGAAGGTCTGTATGGAGGAGTGGGCCAAAATCCCTGCTGCAGTGTATGCAAAAATGGTCAAGAACTACAGGAAACGTATGATCTCTGTAATTGCAAACAAGGTATCTGTACCAAATATTAAGTTCTGCTTTTCTGATGTATCAAATACTTATGTCATGCAATAAAATGCTAATTAATTCCTTAAAAATCATACAATGGGATTTTCTGGATTTTTGTTTAGATTCCGTCACTCACAGTTGAAGAGTACCTATGATAAAAATTACAGACTTCTACATGATTTGTAAGTGGGCAAACCTGCAAAATCGGCAGTGTATCAAATACTTGTTCTCCCCCCTGTATCTGTGTGAATTCACCCTGATTCATATACCTAACCAAGAAGGGCTCTACAATAAGCTTTTCTTGAATCAATAACATGTAGTTTTATGCCTTGTAAATATTTTTTTGTGGTGAGGTCAGTGAAAATATTTCCAGGATGAATACAAATCTAAACTACAGAATTTTACCCAACTGGGCCAAAACAAAAAAATGCTAAAAGAGTTAAATGCGAGTTAAATTTGTATGTACATGACTATAACTATCTCTTTTTCTTCAGAGATAAACGAGTGTTTGTCTCAGCCATGTATGAATGGGGGAACTTGTCGTGATAGGGTAGCCTCCTACCTGTGTGAATGTGAAGATGGTTTTACCGGCCAGCGATGTCAAACAGGTAACACACCGCTCTTGCTAAATTCTTAATTCATCTTATTTTATATTGACATTTTGATATTATAGATTTTGACATGTGTGTGTAAACACAGCTTGAGTTTAGATATCTGTGAATATTTTGACAGATATTGATGAATGCCTTTCTGAGCCATGTAAGCATGGAGGTACATGTGAGGATCAGCCTGGCTCTTACTTCTGCCACTGCCAGCAGGGCTATGCTGGACAGGACTGTGAGATAGGTAACAACATCAGAAATGTATTAACCAGCTTGGACCTTGATGTTTTGTTGTTTTAGGGTGTTCACATTTGGTGGGTTTGGTTCGATTAAAACGAACTCTGATTCGATTGCTTTGTTAGTGCGGTTCTTTTGATTGAGTATGAACGCTGCTATCTAAACCCTGGTGAGCATCAAACAAGCGGACCAAGATGCCTAAAAAGGTAGATCTCGGTCTGCTTCCAAACGAACTCTGGTGCGGTTCGACTGAAATATGAACGCAATACGGTCCAAAGACATCTAAACAAACCAAAAACTAGACGTGATGTCACAAGATACAACCCTAAAAATGTCAGATTAAAATGACAAACTTGTTTTTCTCACAATAGGAGCTACATTGCCCGTTAAAGTTCGGTACAGGCATCAGAAGCGCTGTGTCCTTGCAGCAGATCTTTGTTTCTGTGCAATGGAGGAATTCCTGCCACTGTTTTGACTCCTTTACACATTATATAAACTCATCACAAGTTCTCAGCTGGTCAAAATACCATCATAAGCACGCACATACAACGAGCAAATTTAGCCCAGAACACAGCATTTTCTTGGATGTTCGTTAAGTTACGCCGCAAAATACGTTTTATTTTTTTAGTATGTTCTGTCTTAAAACTTACAGTGTGTGAACACTAAGCAGACTAAATGACTAAATGACCAAAAGAACCAAGAGAACTGAATTACAAGTGTAAACACACCCTTACAGCCTTGAACTTGTGGACTTAATTTGATTTTTCTGCCACTGATCAACAGAAAAATACTTTTTATTTTCAAAAATGAAAACATATCTCTACAATGTGATCTAAAGTAAATACAAATATAAATTTAAACAGAATTGTTCACATAAGCTCATTTCGGCCGCCTGTATCCGGGATCTTGTCCTTTCGGTCATGGCCCACAGCTCATGACCGAAAGGACAAGATCCCGGATACAGGTGGCCGAAATGAGCTTTCTCCGTAGGGTGGCTGGGTGCTTCCTTAGAGATAGGGTGAGAAGCTCGGTCACTCGGGAGGAGCTCAGAGTAGAGCCCTCCTCCACATCGAGAGGAGTCAGCTGAGGTGGCTCGGGCATCTATTTCGGATGCCTCCTGGACGCCTTCCCAGGAAGCTGTTCCAGGCACGTCCCACCGGGAGGAAGACCTAGGACACGCTGGAGGGATTATGTCTCCCGGCTGGCCTGGGAACGCCTCGGGGTTCCCCCGAAAGAGCTGGAGGAAGTGGCTAGAGAGAAGGAAGTCTGGGCGTCTCAGCTTAGACTGTTGCCCCCGCGACCCGGCCCCGGATAAGCGGAAGATGATGGATGGATGGAGGGATGTTCACATAAATTTGACAATCTTTTAATATGAACTAAAATACTGGGGCAGCCAGCTGAAAAAAAAGTCACATAAATGTGTAGCTAAGGGGTTTCAATTAAATCTGGAATGTCCTATTTCTGGTTAGTCAATGTTGTGCTAGAACTTAAATTCTGATGGAAAAAACACTCCAAGCAGCTCCAGGTGAATTGTGGAAGTGTGTAGAACAGATTATCAAAGGCCTTAAAGAGATTAAAGACGGTCCCAAGCCCAGCTGCAAAAGGATGAGGGTGGTCACTCTGCCGAGGTGACCAGAGCTAGGTGACACAAGGGAAACTTGGCTGGAAACCATATGGAATATAGAGATCCAGAGAAGCCAGATGAGGTGGTTTGGCCATGTCTGTCGAATGCACAGAGACCACTTGCCGTATCAGGTCTTTTGGCGGCAGCAACTGGCTGGCTAGTCGGTGCAAGATCCACAACGCAGAAGACGTGGGCCAAACACACGGAGGAAGATCTAAGGAATATGTGGCTCAACCTCATTGACGCCAAGAGTATCGCCATTGATTGCAAGCATGGAATGGCATTATGAATGAAATTCGGAATCCTGTGGCACCCACAGCCGTGTATGCACTCCAGAGACAGCCTCGGCACGGCGCCAGCTTGGGACTAAAGTGAAGTGAAGTAACTAATGACAACTCTGAAAGAGATACAAGATTTTGTGCCTAAAATTTGTGAGGCTGTGCATGTGGGAGACTTCCACCAGCTAGTTCCCACTGTGCATCATCAGAAACACACCATCGCTAATGTGAATTGGTTTAAAACATGGTGGTGCCGGCAGCGTCATGCAAGTGTGGGTATCTGCAGGTTGGAGTAATGGGCATGATGAATGGTTGGGGTGTGCCAAAAGGTAGGGGCGTGGAGAAAGGTCTTCATCATTGGTCGCAAAAGCTGTCTTTCAGGTTGTGGGGTAGGGTTAGGGGTTAGTTTCTGTTGTAGCAATTCCCCTTTCGGCATGCTCATTACTCCGACCTGCAGCTATCCCTGTCTCGCATAATGGTGTGTGGAGATCCTTCTCTGCAGCATGCCAAAGAGGCTTGTGAAGGTAGAAGATAAAATGAATGTAGCAAAATATGGAAAAATCAAGAAGGAAAAGCTGATGGAGTCTGTGTGACACCTACCAGGTTGACTTGGAAAAAGGCTGTACACTCAGTCTCCAGCAACCTGAATGGGGAAAAACTGCAGTGGCCAAATGTGCAAATCTGATTTTATCCACACAGACTCAAGGCTGTAATTGCTGTCAAAGCTGCATTTGCTAAATACCAACCTAAATACTTACGCAAAACGTTAGTTTGTGTGTAATAATGGTAATGACCAATTTGTAGACTTTTTTTCACTTTGACATGAAAGAATATTTGTCTGTTGGGAAAAAAAAGTGTCTAGTTAAAATCCTCTGTGAAGTTGTAAAACTTCCATGGGGTGATTACCTTTGCATAATATTATGCGATTATTTTGCAAGTATTTATGAAGCATCTACAAGAAATCAGACAGGGCCTTTGTGAACACAACAAAATCATGCTTGTAGCTTGTTGGAATAACCTTATAAACCTTATAAAAAGTTGTGCTACAATAACTATAGAAAGAAAAAACAAACCTGCTTTTGTTGAGCCTTGATTCCCAACTCATTTTCCAGCTTGCATCTGCAACTGTTTTTGTCATTCTGCATAATTTGCTTCCCCCTTGATTCTGACTTACAGTAAATCTGTTTTGAGACACAAAACACTTCACACCTACTTTATCACCTACAAGCAGCACACCTCTCAAAATGAAGGATTTGCATCTTATAATACAGATGTGTGTTTGTTCTGCAGAACAGGATGGATGTGAGCCAAATCCCTGCTTGAATGGAGGTGTATGCCGAGGCTACAGGAGGAACAACCTGTGTGTGTGTAAAGAGGGTTATGTTGGAGACCGCTGCCAGACATGTATGTTAAATATTTATTAAATATTACTCCTGCTAAGGTGCACAATACATCACAAATTTGAGAAAATAGAAAATAATAAATATTAATATTTTAATTGACTTTCAATTGCTTCTGACAAAAAGAAATCTGCCTTCTAATTTACACTGACCTGGATTAATCAAAATCCTCACAAATCTAAAAGATTACTTTTCTTGATTTGAATACAATTGAAACTCTCAGTGAAATGTGTGCACCCTTCCACTTCCCGGAAGACTAAAAGTCATTATCTTAGTTCTGCACCTTTGTCAGATAGGGTGCTTTAAATGTAAGGTCTCAATTGATCCTCTGTTGCCGTCTAGTGGAGAACCCATGTGTACTGCAGCCATGCGGGAACCGAGGTGTCTGTTGGAGTGATAGGAGGGGGAACTACAGCTGCGCCTGCAGGGTGGGCCACACAGGGAGAGACTGTGAGAGAGGTCTGCTCCTGATCTTCCATTATTTCAAATCAACCCATATCCATTAATTTTATTTAAGTGGAGGCTATTTAGAAAGAAACTAGATATTAAGATAGAATGGAATTCAGTGTTTATGTGTTTTTGCTGGCAATGTGATTTGTTAAAGCAATTTGTTATCTGTTGTAATGTTTTGTTTTCAACCTTTTTTGTATTTAAGGAAACTAAGAATGTACATAGATTATACTATAATAACTATAATAGTTCTAGTTAAAATCTAAAAAGGTTTCAGAATTACAAAAGTTTACCTAGGATCCCACTTTATTAACCAATGCATTTATATGACTTTTCCAGGCGTTTCATGATTTATTGGATAAGCAAGTATTTTTTTTACTTACAATTTCTACTCGATAAAATATTTGAAAGCTCCTTATTGCTACAAAAATCTAAATTCTTTATAAAAATGCAGTTTTAATATTTTATTAAAGGTATGGTAGGCAATTTGTTTTATATACAGTTTTTGTTATACTGGTTGAAACTCTCTTCACATCCTGATAGCGGTCTAAATATTAAAACATGTACCTTTATCTTCTGTGGAAGTCTCAGGACCAAAAAATGTGCGTCCAATCATTGCATTCGGTCCTGTCAACATATGTATTTCCATACCTCTGCATACCCTGCTCACGCAGACTTCACATGTCATCAGCGCGTTATGTAAGGCTATGCAAAGTTATAGACAGACAGCCACCAAGCGCAAAAAAAAAAACTAATTAAAGAGAATCTGGACAATCTCTTTGTTCTAAGAGCTTGCCAAGGAATTCGAGAAAGGTATGGCTATTTCTCATTCTTCGGTAGTTGATGAGGGTGAGATGCTGAATGAGGATGTGTTATCCCTCAAATCTTCTGATCCGGCAGCAAGTGCACTCCTGGCTTCAAGCCAAGAAGACAGGATGTGGCTGTTGAGGACGATGATGTCTCTGACAAGCGATATCTATCCGAACATTATTGCCTTGCTCTCATAAGCCTTTAGTTTCTTCCCGATCTGCACGCTGAGGTGGAACATTTTTTGGAAGAGACCATAATTTGCCCGCATTCATCCATTCCAGCATGCAAATTTTGCGAGAGTGGAGGGGATGCATGAGCATGGATATGAGACTATGCCACCAGTTGAAGAAATGCTGATCAGTTATTTCTTGCTGGGGGAGGCATTGACGTTGAAGGCTCCCACTCTGCCAACCAAACCGCTGTGACATCACGTTTTGAATGGCAGAGTGTACACAGCAGCGGGTCAGGCCGTGGCGGCCCTGCACACAATGGCTGTTTTGCAGGCTTACTAGGCCAATCTGCTGAAAAACCTGGACCAGGGACAGGGGCTTCCCCCTGAGGCGGTAGCAGAACTCGCCACACAACAGATCTTGCACTCTGTGCCACCAAGCAAACTGCTGCCGTGATCAGGCCAATCAATGACGCCAATAAGTGGCCATGGAGAGGCATCTCTGTTTGAACCTGTCAGACCAGGGAGAAAGAGAGAAACTTTCTTCTCAGTGTGCCGGTTTCGCCCTCTGAGCTCTTCGGCACATCCGTTAAGATGGTGGTCAGGAAGTTCAGAGAGGCAACAGCGCGGTCTGTGCCCCTCAAGGCCTTTATACCTTGCCGGTCCAGGTCCACACCCTAAGCTTCTAGGTCTGAGGTCTATCTTAGTCTGAGGACCAAAGACAGGGCCAGAGGGTGTGCGTCGCCACTCACACTCCTCCACCGAGTAGAAATCAGAGGAGGCGCCACTCAAGGAAAATAAAACAGCAATTGAGGGAAGTATAGACACAGCCAGCTTTCTCGGGATGTAGAGGCCAAATAACATCTGCCTCCTTCTTTCTTTTCCTCCACCCCCACCATTCTGACTGAGGTCAGGTGGGGTGTGTTAGAGGCTTCCATCATGCACTTATATCAGGTCCTGAGGCTAGACCTATGTGTTGTTTGGCAGTGTTTTATTTTTTATACTTCTGCCCTCTGATTGGTTTGGCACAGGATACTGATTGTGAGTGTGTTGTTGTATATTAGGTTTTTAAGTTAAGCGTAGCCAGGCCGCCCAGGTTGGCACTATTGAGTCTTTGGCTCTCGATGTGTATGGCTCCATGAGCCTTCCTAGAGTGACTTCCAGTGGAAGAGTAGTCTCCTCTCATTTTAGAGAATTATTCGATTGAGACCTATGCTCCCCAGAGCTCCACTAGGATAGCAGTATCAGGTTTTAGAGCTCCCTTTGAGCCTCCTTGGTAAGCAGTCTTGACGTAGTTAGGCTTCGTCTTGTTTTAGAGTTGTCAAGCAAGCGTTGAAGCATCTGCACTTAGGAGCTGTGTATAAACAGTGGTGTTATGTCGTATGGCTCTCTGTGAGCCTCCTTGGCTGTCTGTTCTTAAAGTGGAGTGTGGTTCGGTCTCCTCTCGCTTTAGAGAGTTGTCTTGCTGAGCCCTCCACTCCCTAGGGCTCCGCCTGTATAGCAGTATTGAAGTGTTAGGCTCTTTGTTGAGCCTGTTTGGTAAGCGGTCTTTAGCGTAGAATGTAGCTCGGCTTCCTCTCATTTGAGAGCGATGTTATGCTGAGGCCTCTGTTAATAGAGTCCAGCCGGGGTGGTCATGCCAGGTTGTATGTTTCTCTGAGCCTCCTTGGTGGAACCACCCTAAGGGGAATGTTGCTATGTTTCCCCTCGATTTAGAGAGTCATCATGCTGAGACCTCCGCTCCACAGAGCTCCGCATTAGATAACATGTTCAAGTTGTGTGACTCCCTGTGAGCCTCCTTGATGAGATGGTCTTTTAGCGCAGAACTTAGTTAGGTTTTCTCTCGTTTTAGAGGGTCCTTATGCTGAAGACTCCATTCTGAGAGCTTTTTTGAGCCTCCCTGGTTATTTGTCTTCAAAGTGGGCAGTGCTAGGTTTCCTGCTGAGGCCTCCACCCCCAGAGCTCCGCCTGGATAGCAGTAGCCTATTGAGTTGTCAGGCTCCTCTTTGATCCTCCTCGGTAAGCAGTCCTTAGTGTAGAATGTAGCAAGGCCTTTTCTCGCTTAAGAGAAAGTTGTTTTTCTGAGGCCTCCGTTCTCAGAGCTCAATTGGGGTGACTACGCTGGGTTGAATTGCTATCTGTGAGCCTCCCTGGTATAACAATCCTTAAGAAAATGTTGTTAGGTTTCCTCTCAATTTAAAGAGTCGTCATGCTGAGACCTCCGCTCCCCAGAGCTCCGCATTAGATAACAGCTCCAAGTTTTTGACTCTCTGTGAACCTCCTTGATTAGGTGTTCTTTTAGCATACAGCATAGTTTGGTTTCCTCTCACTATAGAGGGTAGTAATGCTGAAGCCTCCACTCTGAGAGCTCCATGGAGGAAGTTGATTGGGTTGTAGTCTCTTTTTTTGATCCTCCCTGGTTAACTCAAGGGGTGTGTCCCCAGGATATATTTTTATCCTTGGCCATATTCCCTTTAAGGCATTCTTTGAATACCAGGCCCTAAGCTAAGCTGCCCAATGTAACCAGGGTTTCTGGCCCTAGGGAATAGAGTATCGGCGATCACTGGTACGTACCCCTAAGAAGGGGAACACTGTGTCTCATTGCCATGCTTCAGGCATGCATGCCCACATCTCCTTCAGACAAGAAGAGGATGACGTTTACTACAGCAGTAGTGACGGATTAGGTTTTATATTATGTGTTTTGACACGTGCTTCAGACACTGGTCATGCCAGAGGCATTCCCCATTAGCGCCCTAGGACGCAGTGTCTCGTTCCCCTTCTCAGGGAACCAAGGATACATTTGTAACCTGAGACGTTCTATGTCAACACTATCAATGTCGAAATGAATCTGCAGCAGTCAGGTGGTACAAGTAAGAGCCTCTGCAAGTTGTTTATGTTTATTATTGCTGTAATGTTATGTGGTTTGAGACATGAGAGATCATTCAACATTATTTAAGTCTCTTGCGATGCTTTGCAGAATCTACTGTGTGCGTTTATGTTTTTTTAAGTAGGCGTGGCTTTGGAGAATGCTATGAAGGAAGGATGGGATAATTGCTAACTTGCTATTGCTAGCCTTTCTGCAATTGCCTACCTTACTTTTAATTTACATTATTTTTCTACAACTAGAAATCACCTTTAAAACTATGCTATCACATACTTGAAAGAAAAAAATACAGTTGTCAATAGGGTGAGTTCAAATAAGATTTATTTTTTTATTTTTTTTACTGTAGTTTTAGCTTGTTTTAAAACCTGTTTTATCATCTTGAGGCCCCATTGGAAGTTTGCCTGAGGCCCCTAGTGGGTCGCAGCCACCTGGTTAAGAACCACTGGCTTAGAGGGTATTTGAGTTATTTAAAATACTTTCACTGTCCTCAGACCTGTTGCCTCCATCTGGCCTGCATGTGTTGCGGGTAGAAGAAAATGAAGTTGAGTTACGCTGGGATCAGTCAGATGCCACTCAGAATTTGATCAGCGGCTTTGCAGTTGCCTTTGCTCCTATTGGTCGTGGACCAAGGAAGACAGAATTCCTGGAGAAGCAGCATTCTACCTATGTGCTGCAGGGTCTGAACCCCGGACAGCTTTATAACATCTCCACCTTCTCTGTCAAACGCAACACCAACAGCAATGACATAAGCCAGCCAGCTTTTGCTCTCATCCGCACTAGTGAGAGCTCCCACTTTTTCTTCTGTACCTATATGGTGATTATGTCCCGTCCTGTTTCCTTAGCTCAATGTGACAGCAGGATTGCAATATCTGTTTTATATGACTTTATATTAAGTGTCTTTAAACTACTTTGTACATTTAAATTTAAACATATGATACAATGCACCCTTAAACTCAACCATACCAATATACCTGCCCCTAACTTTACCCATATCCCACCTCAATAGCAGCAGAAGTTTTTTGCAATACAACATGAACACATTAAGTATATTGTACCTAACATTTTGTTTAGTCTTTTATGTACAGTACATAGTAGCTAAAGACACCTAATAAAGTGTGACCCTGTTTAATGTTTGCTTGTTATGGCCTTTAAATTAATATTATTAATGTAATATTATTTGTGCCACAAGAAAAAATATGTAAAGCACTATTAAATGTGATTCATTTTCTCATCTGTATACACTAATAGTTCTAAACTAACATATACACGTAGAGTATTCACTCACAGGCTCTTCTTCTCTTGTTCTGTCTCAGGGCCACGTAAGGTGGAACAGCTGGAGGTAGTGAATGTGTCGTCTTCTCAGGTATGGCTGCGGTGGCTGGTGCATGTTGGCCGCCATGCTGCAATCAGTCAGATTCGAGTGTCCCTGGTGCCTGCAGATGGTAGTGGACCTCGCACAGCCGTTCTCAATAGCAGCGTTACAGAGTACACCTTCAGGTCAGTTATGACACAGAACAAGGTCAGAACATACACAAAGAAAGACAAAACACAGCTACAGCCACAAATTACTTCTCAAGCAAAGTGCACACTGCAAGACTGAAGCTTGTCACCCCCTTATGTTTTAAATCCGTTAATAGTCTGCAAATAATCTGCATAGTTTGGGGGGGGGGGGTCTTGTAATTGGTCCATATAATCTGTTGCAGCCTTCAGGTGCAGTCAGAAAGGTCATATTTAAGTGTGTCATATTCAAATGCAGTCAGAAATGTTGAGTTCTCTGCACATGCATGACCATTGTTTTGTTTTCCATAACTCTTCTTCTTCCATATAATGTCATAATGTAATAATGAATCTTAGGACCTAGAAGTAGGAGCTTCCCAGGTGCACTTGAAGGCACGTGATTAATTGTGTAAAGTACTCACCAACACACCATAAAACAAGAAACTGTGCAGGTTGACAATCTTCTGTCTTGCTGTTAGAACGTTTGCCTGCAATACAAGTATGAGCCACTAGATGGCACAACATTCCTGTCTTACGTTAAACTGGAAAAGTAATATTCTTTCCATACATAAACAATTAGTTTAGTTCCGTTTGTTTAGCAGTGGTGCGAGTTTAGTGCACGTCATTGTTGGTGTCTTCATGTGGCTGGTGTAGGCATGAAATGAAATTTCACCCTATATATATTTTTTAAGATTCTGACATTTAAAAAAAAAAAACTTAATTAAGTTGTATACTGTAACACTATTTCATTGTGAAATGTTGACAATGTTCTCTTCATGTTCAACTCTGTAGTAAGAAATGTACAATTTAATGTAAGCTTAGTTAATGTAATAGTTCACCCCAAAACCTGTGACTAATAAGAGAAATATGATTTTTCTTTATGTTCTCCTTTATTTGTAGGTAGGCTACATAACCCTAGATGAAGACAGAACAATTATAATGCAGTTTAAAAAATATAAATTTGATTAGTAATGAGTAAAGTGATTTTATTTTGGAAGTTTTCATTTAGATGAAACCCAAAACTAAAAATAAAGTTTCAGTAATTCAATTTGGGTAATTAAAAACGTTATTCTGTTCAGTGTTCGTGTTCTCAGGTGATATATTTAAACCATACTAAAAGTTCTTAGGAGCCGGCCGCCTCTTATTTCAGCTGAAGAAATTGTACATAGCCTATTGCTATAGCATCATTTTGATCGTATTGAAGCATTCACACTGCTGACATGTTTACCCATTGTACTTTCCATGTTGAGTGCACAAAATAGACTTTGAAACAATTCAAATTTGTAGTCTTATTTTTTTCTTTATTTTCTGGCTAAATGTTTACAGTTTCCAAAATGTCAGCGCATCGTTAAATTTGATATAAATAATGTACTGATATCGATCACATAAATGTTTAAAATATGAAAATGAAAAACTCATATTTTACTGATTAGTTGTGTGTAACCCACAGCACATTGCTCCCAGGTCAGATGTATACAGTAGACGTAGTCACACAGAGTGGTTTGCGCCCTGAAGACTTGCCGTCAACCAGCAAATCTGCTGGGCCGTTGAACTTCTGGACCAGTGAGTATCTCTGCAGCTCTGTGTTACAAACAGTGCCAGGTAAAGCTACTTTTAAAAGTAATGCATTACAATATTGCGTTATTCCCTTAAATGGCAACTAATTACGGTACTTACGTTACTAATTACATTACTTTTTATGGAAAGTAATGCCTTGTGTTACTTTTTCTCACCTGGCTGTGGCTTGCTCTCTTCCAGGCTTTGCAGGGTTTTTTTGCACTTTTTTTTCCCCCCTTCAAATATAGCTAATGCATTCACCAACAACCGCCTATATAACATACAGTTACACTTTATTTTAGCAGTTACATTGTACTTTATTAATAGTAATATTAATTAACTACATAAGGGTTAGGGTTTGGTTTAGGGTTATAATGAAAGTAATGTGTTTTGTTATATTTGTACTTTTTGACTGTTCCCGTGCATGCATGAGTGCCCATGTCTAAGTTATGGAGAATTTTAATTCATAAAAAACGTTTACGCAAATTACCGTAATTAAGTAACATGTATTACTTTTAAAAAAAATTACATCAAATATTAATATGTAGATTTATAAATAAATGCATTACTTTACTCATTACATCAAAAAAAGTAATCTGATTACACATAGGCATAATGCATTGGCGCCAATCCTGTGGAAAAAAGAGATATTCCCCATTAATTAGCGGATGCGACTTACACTTTTGGAGGATTGAAGGGTGGGCACCCACTGGCAAAAACATAAATCAGCGCCTATGACATAATGCATGTTACTACTTACTAGTAGTGTGTTACATCATAACAGTGTCATAACAGTGCATTATACTGTCCTCTCCATCAGGGCCGCTTCCACCTCAGAATCTTTCCCTCTCCCATATCACCACCACTTCTGCTCGGGTCACATGGGACCATCATCCTCGGAGTCTTCCAGACGGTTTTGTAGTTAATATTACTCGAGGCCTGAGCACTCGTAGCCGCTACCTACCTGATGGAAGTTTGGGGACGTACACCCTACGAGACCTCATTCCAGGACAGCATTACCGACTTGCCCTCACTGCTGTACGCAAAACAGGCCAGGATAACATTCAGAGCGTCCCTCAACACCTAGCCTTCACCACACGTGAGTCGCCGATATTCAAGATCACTGCTTGTCTGCAGATTGTCAAGTTGTCATCATCATGGTGACCCATCTGTGTGTCCCTGTAATGCACAGTACAACATCTAAAGGACCAAAGCAGAGGTGACAGACCTCAGGGAGGACAGGACCACCAGATGGGACAGACCTTGACACAAGTTCAAGATGGAGTCACAGATGAGCAAACAGAACTCCTTGAAGAGCCACTAAGGTACAGTACTTTACAAATGCAACGCCGTAATTATGCATACAATGTTGGGAAGCCATTTTTACAATAATGAGTTCTCTGTATTTATTTTCTTTTTCAGATATACAGAGCTTATTGATGGAAGAGGGAGAATTACAGCTAAATTTACCAAACCTCCACATAAAACGATCAGACACCGCACAAGTTAGTAATTATTTCATACAAGATTGTTTAACTTGTAATGCATTGTTTTTAAACTGAATTAAAAAAAAAAAAAAAAAAAAAAGGTTTTCAATTAACAAATCTGCTAACTTTGTTTTATTCAAGAGGTTTTCAGACTGGGAAACTTAACAGAAAATATTTTCATTCATTCTCAGGATTTTACTAAATGTTTAAAGGGTTGTCAAAGTTTACATTTTAACTGAGGATAGTAATAAATACAATATTTTTTTTAATCACATTTACCTCATTTTAGTGTTTTACATTTTATTACTAGTACTTTTTATTACTCACATTATTACAGTACTTTAATCCTTCTTTTCAAAGACAGAAATTGTGAGATTAAATGTGATTAATTTGATTAGTTCTTAATGGTAAGAAATAAAAAACAAATGTGAATAGGTTTATGAAAAAAAAAATCACTCCTTCATGGCGTACATACGTTCAGGAATGGTTTGTGTTTTTGCTGTGTCTTTCTACATGAGTTCTCATTACCATTGTTGCCTTTAGCTTGGGATCGTAAAATCAATATTTTCTGTATTGCTTTGGAATTATATTTACTATGAAAGAACTAAATAAATAAATTGAATTAAATTGAATATTTAGCTTAGTAATCTCTAGTGATCTACTCTTATAAATAGTATGGTGGAAAACAGTTAACTTTACAAAGTAATTTCAACATTAACAAAGTATTTTCCAGATAATATTTTAATAATCTGAAATGGCTTTAGTAGCCTACAATTTAGTAAAGCAACAACATGTTTTACAATATTAGGCTTAACATGTTTCTTAGATACATGAAAATATATAGATGCTTTTATAGTTTTTGAAAACCTCTGTTTTTATTTGACTTTATTTTCAAAAGGCTGCCATATTATTTCTTAAACAGAGCCTGATCCTCCAATCAAATTAGAAAAGATGGAAGAAACCACCAATAAGATCAGTCTAGCTTTGGAAATTCCTCAAGAAGTGCCAAAGAGTAAATCTGGTAGGTGATCTTTCAATAACTCTTTAAAGATTATTATTAGGCAAGTGAAATTTGTTGATTCACTTGAGGCAGGGAGTTCTTGGTCCGCAAAACAGGAGAGTGTTTTAACAGTTGGTGGTATTCAAACTCTCTAATTGGTCCCAGCTGACTGAGGCAAAATACCACTGCATGTATTCTGAATAATCTGCAGCATGACAGTCACCATAAACAACCACATCTGTCAGCAATCTATTATGGTTTAAGCCCCCAAAAATTGACTTATGGTTGTTTAAATGTGCATATTTATGTGCATGTGATTATGTGTTTTTAAAAGAACAGCTAAATAAACCCAAAACATGAAAAAGCTGCAAGCTTACCGGAGTTTAAAGTATTCATGTACCAAAGCATTGTGTACATGTGTTTGTATCCAAAAACAATTTTCTTTTTCTTTCTTTCTTTCTTTTTTTTTTTTTTAGAGTCATCCCAAGACTGCAGAACTCAGCCCTGCCAGAATGCTGGAACATGTGCGCAGATCAACGAGTCGTTCAGCTGCAACTGTGCCACTGGTTTCAAAGGCAGACGGTGTGAGCTATGTAAGTATGACCACATATGTTAATTCACAAGCATACAAACACCTAATAAATGGGATGAATCCCTAATAAATGCCCAATTAAAGTCACTGTGAAATAAAAATTTACCATTCTTATTTTTATGGAATATTGCAGTATTTGTTATAAATGATTTATCCGTGTACATCATTATTATTTTAAAAATGAATGTGTCCTCATTATCTTTATTCAAAATAACATACCCTACCACTTGCCATGACATCTCTTCTTTTCTCTGATGACATATTTACTGGTGAGAGGCGGGACAATCTGTCACTCCCAGGAATAGCATAGCACAATGATCCAATCAATTCCAGATGGACAAGCCCCTCCCTACAAGTTTTTTTTCTTGTTCTAGGAGCCATTTCAGTCACAATAGTGAAGAAAAGACAATTGCACCTTCCGTTTCATGCCAACTTTAAACTTGAGTTTATTTATTTTGTTATTTGAGTTTATTTCTTTATTATTAACCCCTCGATTTTATTATATTGCCAAAAGTATTGGGACACCTCTCCAAATCATTGACCACAGGTGAATAAAATCAAGCACCTATAGGCATGCAGACTGCTTCTACAAAAATTTGTGAAAGAATTGGTCACTCTCAGGAGCTCAGGTAATTAAAGCGTACCGTGATAGGTTGCCACCTGTGCAATAAGTCAATAAGCTTCATGGAATGGGTTTCCATGTCCGAGCAGCTGCATCCAAGCCTTACATCACCAAGTGCAATGCAAAGCGTCAGATGCAGTGGTGTAAAGCACGTCACCACTAGACTCTAGAGCAGTGGAGACGTGTTCTCTGGTGTGACCAATCATGCTTCTCTGCCTGGCAATCCGATGGACGAGTCTGGGTTTGGCAGTTGCCAGGAGAACGGTACTCGCCTGACTGCATTGTGCCAAGTGTAAAGTTTGGTGGAGGGGGAGTTATGGTGTGGGGTTGTTTTTCAGGGGTTGGGCTTGACCCCTTAGTCCAAGTGAAAGTAAGTTTATTTAGATAGGGACAGATATAAAAAACATAAATAAACTTAAACAGTCATCTGATGTATGCATCATAGTGTTTTTAGCTAAAGCAAATTCACAACACTTGTCCCTAGTAGGGCTTTCAGTTAAAAATAAAAATACAGTCTAACATTATTAAAAATGAGATAAATGAGATTAAAATTAAAAGAAATAAAATAAAAGGAGAAAAAATATATATGTAAAAACTACATATGTGATCAATAGTGTTCCTGGATTAGCCACAATTAGGTTTTTTTTTTGAAGGTGGGTAATGTTGGAATACATTTCAAGTGGTCTAGTCCCTTTTACTGACAAGGTAGTTTGGGCAAATTATGTTCTACGGAAAGGGATACTACAATTGCCTTTTAATGCTGCTCGGGTGATGGATCTGGTACCACTTTGCTTTCTTGTTATTATTTTGCAACGGGTTATTTAGGCATTTGAAGACCAATTTAACAAAGTGCAGGGAGATAAAATTAGCAAAACTTTAGAATTTGGCAATGATGATACCTTATTCTCTTCTTGTCCAGGATTTTCTAGGCTCGGTTATAAAGACACTCTATAGACTTAACTGATGACTGGTGAGCTTGGGACCATGTGGTTAAGCCATACGATATGTGTGAGAAAATCATAGAATTTATAAAAATAAAAGCACAGTCAAGAGTCACACGTATGATTATTTCCAGATACTTCACTTCTGGTATACTTGTTCAATAAGCTCCCCAATTTAACGCTTCAGAATACCAAGAGATTTTGGACAATTTCCTGTTCCCAACTTTATGGGAACTGTTTGGGGATGGCCCCTTCCTGTTCCAACATGTCTATACGCACCAGTGCACAAAGCAAGGCCCATGAGTTTGGTGTGAAGGAACTTGACTGGCCTGCACAAAGTCCTGACCTCAACCCGATAGAACAGCTTTGGGATGAATTAGAGTGGAGACTGCGAGCCAGGCCTTCTCGTCCAACATCACAATCATGCCTGACCTCACAAATGCGCTTCTATAGAAGAATGGTCAAAAATTCCCATAGACACACTCCTAAACCTTGTGGAAAGCCTCCCCAGATGAGTTGAAGCTGTTATAGCTGCAAAGGGTGGGCCAACTCGATATTAAACCCTACGGACTAAGAATGGGATGTCATTAGAGATGTCATGTGCATGTAAAGGCAGGCGTCCCAAAACTTTTGGCAATATCTCATTTTATTATTATTATGATCCCGCAAACAAACAGAATCTGTATTTCACCAAAGTAATTTTAAAATGCATCAATTAGACAAAAACACAATCTATATAATCTTTAATATAATCTAAAATAATATAATATTTAGGAGCTTTGCCTGAAATAAAATCTTTAGTCATCTCCACCTTTTCTATATTTCCTTTCTCTGCCCTGTTGTATACAGATTGTCAGAGAGTGCCTCACCCATGTACTCGCCTTTACTCCGAAACAAAGAGTGTACCTGTGTGGGAGGATGGTGTTTGCCATTATTTGTAAGTGACTCCTGTCAGGATATGTCTGTTGTCCTGTTTTGCTCCAGTCTAATCCAATAGTTGTATCGATTTTTACTGAGTGCTATCTGTTTTCACCCTTAGGTACAAAAGGACATATAAAGTTCAGCAGGATGTTTGTTTTAAAGAGATCTGTGAGCCTCTGCTGCCTAAGAAAACTCCAAGTATGTACAACAACGTGTCCTCCTATGTAAATATGTGGTGAAAAATGATTTTGTTATACAATTAAAATCATGGCATAGAGCTGATAGATTGCTGTTTTAATGCTATGGATATAAATAAAACAAAAAAATTGTACCCTCTCATTAGACAGAAGAACTCAAAAACAACAATAATAGTGGTAAGTATATTTTCAATCCCTGATAGAAATGGGTAAATAATATATCTGTCACATACCGAATGTGTTTTTTTCTGTTTTAGGACGCTGATTCAATGACATCTTTGTGGAGTTGTTGTGGAGTAATTGCTTCTCTCAGTCTCAGTTCAAATGAGGATGCATTAACATCATTGTTGACCCTTTCTGGCATCACTGGTCACCTTTCATTGGCTACACTGTCCTATGGACGCATTTGGTCATTTACAGTTCCAGATCTTTAGATGACCTTCGACCATATGCTTTAGGAGTTACCTGCATCAATTAGCATACCTCAAATGTAAATATTATTAGATATTGACATGTAGTTGCCGTCAAGTCCCTCAGGGAATTTTTTTTGAATTATTGCCTGTTCAATCTCCAAAACCTACCAGAATTTTCATTCAGCCATTCATACAAGCCTAGTTCTCTCCTACAGCAAGAATGCACAAAATACTGGAAAAACTGCCACACCATTGTTTCTGTTTCTGTAAAGCAAAACTGTCTGCTAGCTAACGTGTAAATAGTGTTTATAGTATGTTTTTTTTGTAGTTGAATATTTTAATAATAAAAATGTTAAAACTTCCTGCTTTATCTAAATTCTTGTGGTGGGAGGGGGTGATTTGAAACATGTAGATATATATATATTGTTTTTCAATGATTTGTGGGCATTCTTCCGACAACAGATTTTGAGTTTTAACCAGGCTAGATGAAATTATGAATTACCACAAGATGTCACTATTGTGTAAAAAAAAAAAAAAAAAAAAAAGCACTTAGGATCTTTCTTTCATTAGGGAAATTTCTCTGAGACTGTTTGTCTAGATTTGTGAAATATGTAGTGGTTATGGATCCTGCCCTCTAAACTTCAAGGCTACAGTCCCAAGCAAATAAGTATAGTGACATGAAATAGATGGTTACGGTCAGATATCAAATTCCCACTCTAATCCTCATTGTGCCTTTTAGAAAAGCACACCACAGTTTGGACTGGAGTTAATGCGTTTATGCCATTAGATTAGATTAGATTAAACATTATTGTCATTGTACAAAGTACAAGTACAGTGCCAATGGAATGTGGTTAGCGTCTGATCAGAAGTGCAAATAGCAACATGTCTATCTATATACATAATAAATATACAAAATATTATGTTCTATGAAAAAGTGCAAAGGTATGAGGTAGAGAAAGTAGAGACCAGCTCATGACAAGGTGAACAAATATAAAAAAGTATAAATTGCAAATGGGATAAAGCAATTGATAATGGGGATTTCTGTGTATATTACAAATAAAATGTATTTACATTTTTTTGCAAACAAACTGATATAAATATGAATGCACATCCATCCACCAAAGACTTGTTGTTAGTGATATCATTGGAGAAATATACATACATTTTTATGAATGATGAATCATTTCAAGAATATAGCCTATATTCAGGGGTTTTCAGTATTTTTCAGGCAACAGATTCCCTGGAATCCCATAGATTTTCAGTGAAAAATTCCATAGATTCCCATTACAATATTGTATTTAAAACTTGTATTTTAAGTCTGGCCTAAAATAATAAATGTAGGCTATCCTATAGTATCCTGCCATCTTAAAATACTATTTACAAAATATTTTCTGAGTCATATACTTGTGCACTACATTTTATTTTAATACATTTAAATTTAGAAGGCAGGGACAATGAAGCTGAACTTAACATTTAGCTGAACTTTAGCTTTGGTTTAAATTATTGTATTTTTGTTTACTTAAACCCATATTTTCGTTTTCCAAAAATGAATTTGAGCTCAAACAGATCCAACATCTAGTAATTGGGCTCATAATGTCACCAATTAATAATGTCACCTGTCTGTGTTACATTAAACACACACCACCCCAGGAACGCGCCCGTAAACGTCCCTGCGTGCGCGCGCTAGTTGTAAATGACCCCCCAACCCCCCCGCCCCCTTTCTTCAATGAAAACTGATTTTGCGGGTGGAAAAGACCATGAAAGGACAGAGCTGGAGGACACTTTTGAGGACTGTTTGTTTGGGATAGTATTTGTGGCTTGTCCGTCGACTTTTTCTATTTTAATAAATAAAAGCTAAGGACTTTCTCCCAGGAGAAAGACAGCGCTTTAACACTGTCCAACTGGCCCCGCTCGCGCCCGTGCGCTCACTGAGATTGAGCGCGAGCTAACAGAAGTTAGCTGGACGGCTATCAGCGGCGGGTGAGGGGGACAATACGGAGAAGAGAGAGGGGCCGACACAGAGCGCCGTCATCAAGCCAAGTAGTATGTCGCCCTCGGGAAAAAGTAACTCCAGCTTTGGATGAGGTTCCGTGGCGCAGTTCGATCGCAAAGACTTTTTGACGCGACGGTGGGCTGTGATGTTTCTGCCAGCGCGGGGCTCCGGTGGAGGCGCGGCGTCGGCGGTGTCCCGGGGTTGGCCGCATACGGTACTGTGGAGACTAGGGGGTTTCTTTCTCCTCCTGCTCCTCGAAGGGGCCCGATGCCTCGCCAACCCGAGCAATGCGCCGGGCATAAACAATAACAATAGGCCAAATGTAAACGTCTTCATGAGCGAGGAAGAGGTCAAGAAACTCCTGGGTGTGTATAAGTTTACTTTAATTTCCCGTCTGCTCCACTTTATTTCTGCTCTGTCCAAAGTTTTGCTTAGAACAAGAACTTTTTGCCACTCTGTCAAAGAAACGTAACTGCTTCTAACTAGCTTATTTAAAGTCCAACTCGTGTCTTTTTAGCGTCCAAAAGTTCACTCAAGTTGTTTCAAACATGTTCATAAAATGTAGAAACTTTGTTGTAACTTAGTCTGTTAGCTCTCCATATGTTAGCTTTGATAGGCCAAACAATCTGCAGCGTCCTTGTAACCTCTGAATAGACAGCTTATGCTTACAAAAATTGCTACATTTCTGTCACAGAAAGATGAAAGTGGATTTTTTCCTCAGAAGTTATTTTGCTTTGTGTCAAGCCAGTTCAGTAAACACTGTAAATGCAATGCACATTTAACCCTGTAAAGCCTGAAACAATAGTCACATTTTAAATGGAATAGGTTATTGAGCCTTTAAACAAATCTAAAAAATGGTTTGCAAATGTTTTATGTAACAAAAATGTCTAAAATCTGCAAAGAAATACACAATTGAAAGTAGTTTTTGTGCGGTTACACGTCAGTATTCTATTTAAGATGAATGAAATGCGTTTTGGTTTGTCATCACATCGTGACTAGTTGATAGAAAATGTTCCAGTGTATTCCAATGCTTTTCATGCTTTT
The DNA here is from genome assembly GCF_949357685.1 of Gobio gobio. Lineage (NCBI taxonomy): Eukaryota > Metazoa > Chordata > Actinopteri > Cypriniformes > Gobionidae > Gobio > Gobio gobio. The sequence continues at coordinate 24,274,337 of NC_137110.1, read as the reverse complement.
GTTATTAGAGCCTTAATTATGTGGTGATTTGTAAGGTTTATATCACACGCATGCACAAGAGGTGCATGAGCTGCTTTGAGTCATTCATTCTCATTGATGCATCTCAGAATTAGTTGACAAAAAAGTTGCACAGAAAGATGAAAGTGGATTTTTTCCCCCTCAGAAGTTATTTTGCTTTGTGTCAAGCCAGTTCTGTAAACACTGTAAATGCAATGCACATTTAACCCTGTAAAGCCTGGAACAATAGTCACATTTTTTAATGGAATAGCTTATTGAGCCTTTAAACAAATATAAAAAATGATTTGCAAATGCTTTATGTTTCAATACACCAGGCTTTTATGGCACATATCGCATGATATAGAGAGAATATGAAGCTCAAACTTTAGGAAAAAAACATACATTTTATTACATTTATAGCTTGTAATGTAAATCAATGCTTTACATTGAGATTTTTATAACAGACTGCTAACACAAAGTGCTTATAAATATATCTTACTAACTCCCAATAATATGTCTTAGTATGATGATTATCTACATGCTTGGTTTAATTATAAAAAAATCTGAAGTTTTAATTTTGCGGGGCAAAACATAATGTTGATTGAGAATATGTACAAATAAACGTTAATCAAAAGGTTGTTGTATTATATTTGACACAGTTTAATAAGATTTTTCTAAGTGTATATGGATAACAAAGTAAACCAAGTTGCTTCAGTCCAGTAGCTGTTCAGTTTGAAACATTAATAACAATACAAAAGTTATTACATTTATAAAAAGAGTGGCTATTGCATTTTCATACATGTCTCGTATGTCCCAATGTCTTCCTAATAGAAAGCATGAATTAGAGACCAGGTGTCTGAAATTATGCGGTTTGGACTAAATGGTTGTTTATGTATTTGTTTATGACTATGGCTCTGCCTAAAATATAAATGTTAAACTTGTAAAGAATATTTAAAGTCCTCTTTCTAGACTAAGGTCAATCCAAGTGTTTCGTATTGTGAATAATTGAAAGCTTTCCTGTTGCTCAAACGGTAGTGTGACGCTAGCAACGCCAAGGTCATGGGTTCGATTCCCAGGGAAAGCAAGAACTGGCTAAATGTAAAATGTAAGTCGCTTTGGATAAAAGCGTCTGCCAAATGCATAAATGTAAATGTAAAATGGTTCTTGGAGATAAAAGGCATTGCTATGTTTGTAATTCAGTAGATTTTTGATTCAGCACCTCTAGGATTAATGCAGTGAGAATTGATTAGTGGTTGTTAATTGCTGGGTATTTGTGACTGGGCCTATAAGCAGTCATTATCATTGCTAATGTCACAGTGTAGTTAATGAAAGGGTTGGGGGCCGGAGCATCAATATCCTGCTGGAAAGAGGATGCGGAGACCAGGGCATTTTGGTGCAGCCTTGTTTGAACTTGTTTTCAGGGCTTACCCTTACAGCTCAAATTGAGAGCAGGTTCTTTCAGACTGAAAATAAAACAGAAATTCTATGTGACATTTTAATGTGATGTAGCCTAAATGCTATAGCATTAAGCTAACTCTGAATGGAGTATAAGGTTTCAGTCGAGGCAGCACTTAAACTTTCTACAATTGTAAAAGATGTAGCTTAACCAAATGTTCAGGACATATCTATGTTGGTTACGTTTAGTGCTCCACCAGTGTGGGAATTGTAATGGCTGATGCTGATGTCTGAAAAGAGCAGGATGGTCGATATAATTTTGAGACATGCATTAGGGTGTAATGGTCCTGCTAATGTATGTTTCTGTTGATAGATACACGTGAGTTTCACGTGAGTAGCGATCCAATCAATTGTTAGGAGTGTTGTTACGAAACTAGAATTTATAACTAATTTCTAACTATACCTTGAAAAAAATCGATATACGATACCATTTTTGATACCTTGGGGAAACGGTCATATATACTACCATACAGATATTTTTATTATCTCATAATTTTTTAATAATTTGGATAATTTTGCTGCCAAAGCTTTAACACAGCACACTTTATATGAAACGGAACTAAATTAGCAAAAAAAAGAAAGAAAAGTAAACAGTCAGTAATAAAATAAAAACAAATATGTTGCAAACGATAGCACAAATGGACAAGTTAGATTAAAGAGACAAATTAAAGTTTTTCAGGTGGGTCTAACAGTAGTATTCAGGTAAGAAACGCTACAGAAATTAAAGTAGCTACATGTAAAAACAACACTGGATAGTCTTCATTTTAAAAATTAAATAAAGGTTAATGCTTACTATTAAATTGACAAGAGTTGACTTTTTTTTGTCTTTCTTTTGTTTGTTGAACATGACAGACAGCTGCAGGTTTATTAGGCTGCTGTCACTTTAAGAGCTTGTGCATGGGACATGGGTCCAATGAACAGTTACATAACATGCGTTAACTTTCTCAACTATTTACATTCCCAAATGACTGTTTACACCTGAATACTCTGCAAGATGGGCATTTTGACATAATGTTGTGTGTATTTGATCGTTTAGGGGCAATAAGCCACGTAATACATAGTCGGATATGTCTTAAATGAAAGGAAACAGTAGAGAAAGACAACGCATGTGTATCAGTAAATTGGACCCATGCATTATGTCTTAAAGTGTCAACAGCCTAATAATCCTGCTGGCATCTGTGTTTTTAATGTTAATCAAACAACAAAAGGAAATCACTCACTTTTCTTTATTTAATTTAGAATATTATATGCAGTGTCATTTTACATTTGATTACTTTATTCAATTTCTGTTCCTGAAAACTCTTATGACGCTTTTCCACTGCGTGGTACGGCTCGGCTGGACTCGGCTCGGCTCGGTTCGGCTCGGTTTGCTTTTCCACTGTGTGGTACAACTCGGCTTGGCACAGCCCAGTTCAGCTTGGCTCGGCTTGCTTTTCCACTGCAGTAGTACCGCTTCAAGTGGGTGGGATTATGTTTTAGTTGTGCCGTCTCTACTGCCACGACATCATCGTAAACACGGCACAAAAACAAACACACGAAACAGGAGCAATGGAGCCTATCAAAGGAATGGTGTTCTTGATTCTCGGCATGTGGATGTTTTTCACCACACAACGAAAAAGTTTGCTTCAAAGGTGGCTGATGGCAGCAAAACAAAATACTGCAAAATTAACCAAAAGAGTATGGGAACTTTTGTACGCAGACGACAGGCTTGCTCGACGGCACACGAGGGTAAGCTAATCTTGCATTTCCAAGCAAATCCAATGACGCTTGTAGTGTTGATGCTCTCTGACCAATCAGTGATCTGTTTACATTTTAGTATTGGTACGGCACGCTTGGAACCCTGACCGAGGTGGTACTGTTTAAGCGAGCCGTACCGAGCCGTACCATGCAGTGGAAAAGCGCTGCTGTACCAAACCGCACTGAGCCGTACCAAAAGCACCAAAGCGAGCCGTACCATTAGGGTTGGGTACCGAACTCTGTACTTTTAAGGGCACCGACCAAATTACGTCGGTACTACCGAGTACCAATTCACATTAAATCAATCGGTACCAAATTTCGGTAACTGAGAACGCATATTGTGATATAGACTAATGTCTGTGAATATTAAACTGCAAAAAGACCATTTAAATATGAATCATGTGTGTCTCTGTGCGAATGAATGCGTAGACGGGTGGATTACAGTCTATGGGTTTACTTCACACACACTCTCACTCAGAATCGCGTGTGACGGTCGCATGTTTCCATCTCTGCCTCTCATATGAGGACATGAACACACGAACGTCATCTCCAGAGCCACTGAGTCACTTAATGAACATTTTACCGTTTAGAAAAACTACTGTCATATCATAAACACACAGAGACTCAAAATCATGGCAACCCGTCAAAATAAAAGTTTGGCTAACTTGACAAATAAATCACTGTTGTACAGTAGAATTTAGATACGTCTCAATGTAATAATAATACTAACACTAATGTAGTAATAATAATAGTGATGCACCGATCATGATTTTACATGGCCGATACCGATTTTTTTTTTCAAGAAAACTGTCCGATACCGATTTCCGTGTTTTCTTTTTTTTTTTTACACAATAAAAGAATGAAAGTATACATGAGCAAGATGTTTATTTGGTATTTAACAGGCTAAATTGGCTTTTGGCTAATGAAAACAAGTCCGCAATCTGAAATTAATGGGAAATTGAATTGGAAATTAAAAGGCTGAATGGTGAAATTGAAGGCAACAACTGCATATTCTGCAATCCAAACAAAGATGTTACTTAAATCAGCATTTGTTTTTAAATTCATTGTAAAGAAAAAAAGTCTTTACCAGTGAAATTAAATAAAACCAAAGTATATAATTGTTCCAAAATAATAAATCAAATAATGTTTAGTGCAACGAAAAAAACTAAGATGCTACAGCAGGTGCTTTTTAAATCAAATTAAGTCAATGTAATTTTAAGGTAAAATAAAAATGATCATCATATAGGCTACAGAACTGATAGTATTTCATTTCAAAAGTGCATGCATGTTCTTCTTTAGGCTACAAAGAGAAGTATTTCGGCTTTGTCACAAGTCGGTTTCGTTCTCATCCGATCCAACACGTGAGAAGCTGAGCTGAACAAACGCTCACTATCTGCTCGTGCAGGCGGAGAGGTAAGCTCGCGCAACTTCAGCTCGCGCAGGAAAGCGGCTCTTCATTCCCTTCAGCGTATCTCGTCTCTTCCCTCAGTTCTCTAGTTTCCGTTTGTAACACACAAGTGACATGTTCGGGAATTATTGCAATATAGGCGTATGTGCACTTCCGGAAAAATCGGCGGAAAAATACAAAGAAAACCGGCCGGTTGCCGATCTGGCGCTAGAAGCAAAAACTAGGGATGCACCGAATATTCGGCCGCCGAAAATGGCCCAAAAGTGCATTTTCGGTTTTCGGCCGAAAGACTTCTATCACCGAAACAACACGGCCGAAATGTTGTGATGACGCAAACAGAAACCGCGACCTGCACGTGCTTGTCTGAAGCAACATGTCTGCGGTGTGGACGTATTTCAGTATATCTGAGAAACACCCACGTCTGCTCCATGCACAAGCTGGATACTATTGGTTCAGTGCAGCAGCTCATGTTCTCGATGAGAAGAGGACCAGACTTCACTGTGAAACCGAACGGTTTCCGAATGCAATCTTTAACAGAGGGCATGTTTTAAGCGCGGAACACACTTCAATCCGAGTTCCCACACCAACATTGATCAACATGTATCACGAAATTCAAACGATAAATGCCGTTTTGACACTCTTTAATGTGGCATCACTGATCACATCACAGTTCAAGCGGCGGCGCGCGCGCGTGAACGCGATCATCTGCGAGCGCGATCGATCATCTCTTCCTTACGAATAAACACGAATTAACATCTAAGGTGTGTTGAGGATACATTACTTACTGTCACGTATCATATGTGGTGTAATCGCTCAATCAGTGTTTCAACGGCGAAAATACGTCAATATAACTGCTGGAAACTAACTTTAGCATTTACCTCAGGCAGTCATTCAGTGTCCACAGAATTTTATTCACTAGAGTAAATCAACTCTTTCACTAAATATATGACCTATATTAGCCGTTATATTCATTATATTCTACTTTACCTGTTAATGATATCTTGATTATTTCATGTATGTTTAAATAAACCTGTCATGAAAATGACAGACACTGTGTATAAATTATTATATTTCAACAACGAATTGGATTAAAAAATATTTTATAATCAGATTTAGAAGTAATTGCAAAAACTGCCTTATGTGAAGTTTACATGTTTGCTTACTATGTTATTTGAGTGTTGCTTATTAGACCTAATGCACCTCTTCTGAATGCACTTTCTTGTAGTAGTCAGAAAAATTTAAAATGCACTAGACCTAAAAGCACTTTGTTTTTATGAGAGAACATTTAATTTTAAAACCTTTCTGTAGGCCTGTACATTATTATTTAATGTACTAATGAATGGGGTCAAGTTAAACATTTTAGTTTGAATTTTATTTTATACTGTGCATTGTTGCAATGTGCTAAATAAATATTGGCATAATTTGTAATTGATTTATTCTTTGAAACTTTAATATTAATTTATGCAATTGCAATGCCTTGATTTTAGTAAAGTTAGTACACAGTCATAGCCATAAATGCAATGGTACTAATAATTGGCATAATTTCTTTCGGTGTTTCGGTTTTCGGCCTTGGTTTCCTCTTTTTCGGTTATCGGTTTCGGCCAAGAATTTTCATTTCGGTGCACCCCTAGCAAAAACCGGCCAGTTCCGATTTTTGGCCGGTCAACCGGTGCATCCCTAAATAATAAATTATCATTTTTTTTTTAATAAATTACACATTTTCTTCATGTTTTAATTTTAACCATATAAAGCTCAGTTGTGCAGCACTTTGTTTGACAATTTTTTAAAATTAAACTATCTAGTCTTCATTTGATTACCAATAAATACATAACACCTAATTTGTGGGAAATCTTTTCATAGAAATGAAATTAAAAAGAAAAAATAATAATATGGTTGTTTTTATGAATTAAATTAAGTAACCTAGTTGCCTACTATTTACTAGTAAATATTACGGTAATCAGACATCACAGACAATGGCAGACAGCGACCAGGGCAGCTCTGGCATAATGTCAATAACACTTTTATAAATTACTTAAAGGTTCTTTATAGTTATTTATGTAAACATCCCAAAAGTACCGAAAAAAAGGTACCATTGGGTACCGGTACTGAATTTCAGGTACCGGTACCGATACCGGTTAAAATGTGAAGGGTACCCAACCCTACGTACCATGCAGTGGAAAAGCGCCATTAGACCTACCTGAAAATTGTATTTGTATCTTTGCTCTATTGTATTTATTTGTGCTATTCCTTGTATTAATTTAGTTTGATTAATTGTTCTTATTTTCTTTTTTATTTAACTGTAGTAATTTTTTCGGAACATACCGAAACCATGACTGTGATAAACTTTTGAACTTTTACACCCCTAATGCATATAATATAATATAAATTAAGGCTAATTATATATATTTATTTTAAAGACGTATTGTAAATATTTTCTAAAATTCATCAAAATATTAAAAAGGAATCCAAATGCGATGGTGCCGCTGAGTGGGTTTATTTTAGCTTTCGTGAAATGCAAACAGGTTTGAAAGATGATTGTCCCCCTCTGGTCTCATACCTCTGTTATCCTCTTTAAAGCTGACCAGCATATTTTTGTCACGATTGGCTTTGAAAACAACTCGCGCCTTTGAGCGCCTCTTTCTGTTCTGGGAACACTGCATTTCTGTCTCGTCAGTGATGATCGATGAACTTTATGGTGGGCTTTTACACTCCTTTTTGTTCATATCAGATTATTAACATCAACATGTTGCCTGTAGTTTTATGCGGGGCGCTCGGCCTTTTGTCTTGTAACGGAGGCTGGAATGGAGCTCTTTAAAATTCTTTTAGGGGAAAGTGGAATGGAGCTGCTCTTTCAAAAAGTGTTTCTTATAATGCCATTTGCCCCTTAGCTCTCCTGCTGCTGAGTCACTTACTTCTGAGTGCATTCTGGGATCCTTAAACATGCCTAAAGGTCTTAATATCAAGTAATGTTTCTGTAGCCTAAGCTTTTTGTGATAATGAAGAATCGCCAATAATCACGGTCTCTTTCTCTTTAACAAGAACTTTTGCTCTCTGTTCTGGTTCAACAATGGGTGCTGCCCATCTTGGAATCAAAACCACCTTGCTGCACTAAAGTAGACTGAGGGCCATTGTGTGCAGTGGGGTTATGCGTATGAGTCCCTGAATGCATTTATCACAGGGACATCAGCAGTCTGTAGTTTTGCACCGCCAGTGCCTCAGAGAATCAGGTGTCTGCTGCTCTGCACAGGAGTCTGATTACCACTGATGTGGTTCAGAGATCCTGTTCTATGACTCACAGGAATCCTTGACTTAAAAGTTTATGGTTGTGGTTATATGCATGCCTTATTTTTGGTGCTTTGAATGAATGTAGGTTTAATTTTTCTCCTTGAAGGCGAATGGATTTCTATTTTGTTGTGTGAAATGGATGTAAAAACCTGTGGCAAAGCATACATTTTTCCACAACGTCATTAAAAGCAATCGTTTCTCTGATTTCTGAAGTTAGGATTAGTGGTGGGGGTAACATTAATAATATTTATGCACCGCATTAAACTGTTATTCAAAACAATCAAATAACATGACTGTCTGTTTAAACGAATGTTTATAAATCAAATGTAATTTCGTAAATTGCATAAACAATTGTGAGCAAAACAACATCACTTATTTATGCATAGTTTATATATATATATATATATATATCTCTATCCCAACCGTATCAATATCATCTTGATATTCGCATGCCAATAATCAAATAATAATCAATAATCAAGTAACAATCAAAATAAATAAATATAAGTTGTACCCAAAATCTTGTCTTTTATCTTGATCCAGATATTGATATAATAGCATAGTCCCTGCCAATTCTGTCCCCTTTTTGGGATTGTGTGCTTGACTTATGAATCAATATTTGTGCTGCCACCTTCAGTAAGTCTGTATGGTTCTTGTATTCTTTTTCTGTGATTGAAGCTAAACTTAATTTGCCATGTTCTGGCAAAATTGGAGAGGACTCAGTAATATGACATAATAACTTTCAATGTTAGTATGTTAGACTTACACTTTCTTTCTAAATCTGTACTTCTTTCTTTCTTTCCTTCCTTTTGTTTGCTTTCTCTGTCATGCTCTTGTCATTTCCTGTTGTTCTCTGTCTGAGCTTTCTGGAGTGCTGTAATTCCTTTCACAGATCTTAATCTTCTTTCCCTCCCCTCTTTTTTCTTCTTCGGAGCTGTCACTGGAAATAACCTCATTCTTTACATCTCCTATATTGACTTTAGGTGCAAATCTGATGCACTGTATGTGAAAGGAGATCTAATTTCTGATTTATCATAAATGCTGCAATTGATGAAAGGTTTGATGTCCATATTTACGTTTGTATCACAATCTGCTGTCTCATATCTGTAAGTTAGTCAGTATAGAATAAAGGTAAATGTGGCTTCTTATGGAGACTGGTGGTGAAAGCTGTGTTTTGATGGTTGTTGCTGCAATGGTTGTTTTCTATTTCAGAGCCCGTGTCTTCTCAGTTTATTTATTTTTTGTTTTTAGCAGTCATGTGCTGCATAAAGATAGAATTTAAATCATATGATTGGTCGCATGACCATAATGAAATTTTAGAAGTATTCAGTGTTTGGTTGTGGAGATCATTATATGAAATCAGAACAGATGAGCTGGATGTATGTTAAGCACGTCATAGGGCTGTTAAAATGGCAGAAAAACTAAATTAGAATCTTTTACTTAAATATTACTAACATTCGAATTATATTCACATTTAAAAGGCATATTTACAGGCTTGTCTCCTGAGGCCACAAGACGACGCAATGAGCAAAATATGAATGCACAGCATTAAACTGTTTATTCAATGACTGTCTATTAAAATTAATGTTTATAAATCAAATATAATTTCGTAAATTGCATTAAAAAAAATTATGAACAAAACATCAAGTATTTATGCATAGTTTAAATAGTCGAAGGGCCGATCTCACACACTGTACTTTTGCATTTAAAACATGAGATGTAGTGGAATGGGGGGAAAAAACCTTAAGTCTCAAGACATGGTTTTTTTTTTTAAAGTTGAAATTTTTAGCTTTACACTGCTTAACATGCTGCTCTTTTGTGCGAGACCCGAGTGCAATGGTCAAAGGTCCATCTATTGCACAATGGAAAAACGGTGTATAAAATGCGTTGTGTGAACGGCTTGGTTATGGTTTTGACATAACTGATATCTTCTCCACATTGAGCTGCTCTATTTTTGCAATGTTTTTAATGACCAACGCAGCAGCGCTGCATCTAGTGGGTTTAACTGGATAGGCTAACAAAAACATTAAAATGCAACAACGACTCTTATAATCGCATCTCGTGCACCACTGATAAAGCTGCCTGTCGCACACCTAAAATTCGAATGCACCAATTTATTAATTTGAATGTGGATTTTTATTTGAAATTCGAGAAATATTTGAAATTTTAATTTGACTGCCCTTATTGTCATCTCAAGAACCGCATTGAAAGAAGACGCATGAGGGCTGGGCAGTACGGCAATAACCCAATTTTTTGGGGGTTAAATGGCGATATACTGTATCACTCTGTTTTTTACACGTTTTTCTATTTGGATACAAAAAAAACCCTGTATTTAAGTTATTTCACATCCTGCCCAATGATGTCTTACCCTGTTGATATTGAAGGCTATGTAAATGTAATGTAAAAGTGAATGTAATGTAGGCTATGCAATATATTATGTGCAAAAAGGGGGTTCAAATCACATTACATTCTAAAATTGAAACAATCTAAAAATAAAAATAATGATTTTGTTTTTAAATTCACTAGGCTAAACTAAAAATTTTAAATTCCACATACGGCAAATTTATTGTCAAATAACAAATATTTTGGCAATATATTTTAGTCAGAATTATTGCACACCTATTGAGCTCCGTCTGTTTGGCACGCATGTCGGCGCTCATTCACAGAAGCCCGAATTTTAGCGGAGATTCACTCAGGCTCGTCCTCTCCTGACAGCAAAATGGACATATTTGCATGATTTCCTAAAATGTATAGATGGAGAATATGCACTGAGGAAAGTGCACAGTGCACCACATCTCAATCTCTAATTAGGTAAATAATATACTAAATCTCTTTACATAAATACTATTTTCTACTTAAAACTATCATTTCGTTATTTTTACTAACCCAAATAATGACTCGTGAGGGGAAAAAATTGGTTCCTTCCACTTAAGAGTTGAGCTCTTTTTATTTTAATATATCTCTTTACATAAATACTATTTTCTACTTTTAAAAAAATATTTCGTTATTTTACTAACCCAGTGTTTTGTATGTGAATGCTGTTTCACGTGAATATTACCACAGGAGTGAAGCACAAAGCTTTATTTAGCCTAGAAAGGAAATAATGGTCAGATAGCACCTTTTCATTCTGTTTTGCGATCTGGATCTGTTCACTCGATTTTCCGTGAATTTTAACAATAGGCCTAGTCCATTTTATCCCAATGGACATGGACATCTCGTTTCTTTTCCCAAATCTTCTCTCACGTCGCCATTTTCGCAGGGGATTATAAACGTTTCTTCCTTTCATTTGCTTATAATTAAGTCTATTATAACTATTCACATCCTTTACTGTGGTAAAGTATAAAAAACACTGTGGGACGAATACCTTTTTACTTCAAATTTTATTTAACACAGTTTGTTCTTGTTATTAAACTTGGTAAGGCGCGTCAAGTTTGGTTTATTTGAATAGCGCATTTCACACACACGCCGGTGATTTTAGTTTCGTTTTCTCTGGCAGTGAATAATCAAACATTGCCTAAATGTCTTGACCTTATGGAAGATAAAATCCGCTCTTCAGACCTTTTACAACAAGTGTTGCCTTGCAACCTCAGGAGAAAACATGAAGATGAATATATTCGAAAGGTGTCTATACAGCTTGTGTCCCACATTCCTCTAAAAGCGCAGAGCGGTATAAGACGCATCTTTGCGGGGAAATAGTATGAATCAAATATTTTTCTTACTAATGTGGTGGCGCTCCATCGTGATGTCGGTCAGCCATCACGATGGACGATGATATCGTCCATCAGCACAACCCTAACATGAACTTTTGAATATTTCTCCCTTGTATGGATCTATGGCTTCCCCTGTGACATCACTGCACCGTCCATCCAGCCTCATGCTGGTATAGTAAAGAGAGAAAGCTTTCACTCTCTCCTTCAGAGAACCAACACCACAGGGATGAAAAATCTCAACTATCCAGCTCTTCATTGCTAACAGACAGCGTCAGCCCTCTTGTGTCTGAGTTATTTTGGGGTATCATTAGATGGCCTTGCACATAGCAGTACATGGAATGTTTAGGTCACGAAATGCATCCACTCTGATTTACGATGTAAACTTGCTGCCTATGGAACATTTTTCTCTGTAAAAAGTGGAAACGCCTCAAATAGATGCAACGGACAGATGGTTGCAGGTCTTTTAGGGCTTTTAGCTGTGTTTTCTGGTTCAGTTAATGTATTCAGTCATTTTGCCTTCTGTAATGTGACTTATTTCAGAGTAAAATAAGATTGATGAAAAAGAGCTGGACTGGTCTTTAATTCTTTGGAAATCGACTGGATCATGTAAAGCGGGTATTTGCATGTGTACAATTCCTGAAACACCACTGATACCTGTGGATTGAAACTTAAGTGGTTTTGGTCAGCCATAAAGGATATCATAAAGCATCAGATTTTTTTTTTTTTGATGAAAGATTACTCTACTACTATTTTTTTCTTGAGTATTATGTGGAATAGCAAGCTTCCCTCCCTGTAGCTCAAACAGTGTAGAACGGTCCTAACAAATCCTGTCATGGGTTCGGAGCAATTTGCATATGAAGTTTCTTTTGAATAAAAGTGTCTGACAAATGCATACTTGCACATGTTCACATGAATCATGCACAAGAATTAAAAATAAACGGGGACCATTAAAAAAACGAATAAAAGCTTCTAGGTCCATAGTTTTAAGAGAAATGGTTTGTTGTTAAACAGAACTTTCTGAACTAAAAGGTTCTGATCACTTTGACATGTTCAGCCTGTCCAGAAGAAAACTAGCAGCTCCATTTCGTTACTATTTCTTGTATAGTTCCACTGGCCAAGTGAGTTTCTGTCTTGAATCAAAGATCTGAGCTGCTTGCTCAAATGATACAACCCCCTAGAGAACTGTTCTCTGCAGAGCTACTCTTGATGGGCTATTTGACTTGTTCTTTTTGATGTTTTCCTGTGAAGTCTTTTTCTAAGTGACCTTGCAGTAGGGATGGGTGATATGGCCTAAAATCTGTATTACGATATACTAGGACTGGACAATAATTCACACACACACACGGACACACACACAGACACACACAGAGAGAGACGGCGCGTGCAAGCCCCGAAGCCAGCTCGCTGTCACTTTCGTCCTCATAAGGTTGTCAAGTAAATGCATTTAAAGGCTTGAACATTTAAAGGGATTGTGCACTATTCAAAAACAACAATACGGAAAACTTATCCGTTCAGTGCTCAGCTTTTTCTGTGACACAGAGAGCCGAGCCGAGCCTTGTCGCGTCTCTGACAACGCGCACGCTCCCTGGAGGCAGACCTCTTTCACCTGCGTCCTCACAAAGCTTTGTAATTTGTATGTGTTTTAAGGCCTCTCACTAAGGCCAGTTTGAACATTGAAGCGATTTTAGACCATCAGATGTGTATTATGTTGAACTAATGCCTGATATATTGTGACAAACGAACACTCAGACAGAAGCTCGCACATCACGTGAAGATCGCGCGCAGAGAGCAGCGCAGAACCGCAGTGTTGACGCCATCATGTGACTAAAGTAGCTTAGAAACTCAACTGTTATAGGCATATATTTTAATACCTTTTGAAGAAGAAACCACAGCTTCATAATGAATAGAGACGGACAACAAGCAGAAATCTGCCTCATAGACAATAACTGCTGAAAGTGAACCGTTTCCTTCAAGTATTTAAAAATCACAAAGAAATGCACTTTTTCATTAGAAAAAAAAAATCCACCTTTTAATAGTAGAAAATATTTAAAGTAAAAACCTTATCAGGAACTTACTCAACCTTATGAGGGCAAAAAATAAAAAATAATCGTTAATTAATCGTAATCGTGCCCAGACTTGAGTTTTGTTTGATGTTTGACACGTTCAAGAAGTGTGTTTTCTTTGAGCAGGTACAATTTAAAGGTTCAGTTCATATAACTGACTGACAAAATTATATGTACATGAGCATGCAGTGCATATTCGTGATATCGAACTGAATCGATGGCATGATAATGGCATGCGCGTCATATTCTCGCGCATGCGTCGTGGAGGCACACACGGAAGGCAGTAACAAGTTGGATAAAGGTGTTATTTTGATTTTTTTTTTGCGCACAAAAACTATTGTCGTCGCATCGTAAGATTATTGTAGAGTCACTGTGGTGAGATGGACTTTGTAACGGCGTTTTAAGTGTCTTTTATCGGTCTTGGGAGTATAAATATACTGAATGCCAATGGAGGCCTGTCTGAAGCCTTTCTCAGCATCAGCTTTCAACAAAAATATCTTCATTTGTGTTCCGAATATGAACGGAGGTCTTACGGGTCTCGAACGACATGAGGGTGAGTATTTAATGACAGAATTTTCATTTTTGGGTGAACTAACCCTTTAAGAATAATATAATCAGCCTTTAAAGTTAAAGATATTAATAAAGTGATTTAGAGTCTTATGTTTATTTGACGGTGATTTCACATTTATTGTTTGTATGAAGGCTAAATGCAAATAAAAGGTGAACATTAATTTATTTGTACCTTTTTATTTCTAAAATATTATATCGTTTTATAGGAGGAGGTTTCATAGACTTGGCAAATACATTTTTCAGAAATGTGTAGGTACAGACATCCGTTGTGGGCGTTCTTGGCAGTTTTTCTGAGGCTTTTATATAGTTTATATCGATATCGGAATTATATTGTATCTACCGTGATACAAAGAAGTTTAGGACTAAAGACATTGTGAGGAGCCTAGCCCTTTGTAGAGACTAGGTTATAGTACTCTTGATGACTTGTGATATAAATTTTGGCCATATCGTCCAGCCCTACAATATAAATTGCGCTATATTAACGATATATATGTATCACGAAATATACATTTATAATTGAACCATTTCAGAACGGGTTACATAGACCCTAAGGAAAGCCCAACTGCTAAATGTATTTTATTTATTTTTTTAAAGAAAGAAAGAAACATTGTGTGTAGTTTTGAGATCATTTATTGTGCAAAACTGTAATTATAGAACATAATGTTGCAGATAAATAAAAGTACAAATCATTTTGTGTAATGCACAGATACTTTAAATAAAAACATAATATTCAAACAAAGCTTCTTACCTGCAGCCTAATGTAACGCATTTGGTTTTAAACATTTTATTCTCTTAATGAAATGAAAACTGGTGTCTTGTTAATAAAGGAACGGATACTGTGAATTAGGGAATGGGAATGGGGATGTCATGTCACAATACCAAAATTCCAGTAGCCAGACGCGGTACCAATACCATAAAAATTTCAGTACCACAGCAAAATGTTTTTATTTTATTTGCCTATTTAAATTTTTTTTTTAAATTCAATAAGTTTATTATTTTTGATGATCATCATTATAAGTAAATAATACATTAACATTTAAAAGGCTGTATGCTGTTTAAAAGTAAACATTGTTTATAAAAAAGATCAAGTGAAAAATAAGCAACCATCTAGGCATAATTATTACTAGTAGTAGAGACGGATTATTATTACATAGAGACGTAGCTAAATCTACTGTAGGCTACAACAGTAACCTAATATATTAACGTTAAACCAAACTTTTATTTTAACGGGTTGCCGTGAAGACCTTTGAGTGTCTGTTCATTTCATGATATGACAGTTTTCTCAAATGAAACAGTAAATTCTCATGAAGTGACGGTTTATGCATTCGTGTCCTCATATAGTGACACACGGCAGAGACTACAAAGACCGCGAGCGTTGTGTGTGTGTGCATGTGTGTTCGGTACGTACCTCGGTTTTGAAGTCACGGTTCGGTACGGGTTCGGTACAGCAGTTTTAAAAAATGGCTTTTTATTTATTTTTTATTAAACAGTGGTTTATTGAAAAAATTGTCTGTCCTTAAATTAATTAAATTATAACTAAAAGTTTCTTAAAGATAATGCTGTAAACTATATAGGGAGCCCTAACTTGCACATTATTACTATAATATTAAAGTTTAACAACAGAGCCCAAACTATGAGCCATTCAGCTGATATTCATGTTTAGTTATAGGATAATCAACACTCAAATAAAACATTGTGTGCAAACATGTAAACTTCACATAAGGCAGTTTTTGCATTAACTCCTAAATCTAATTATAAAATTATATTTTTTCTCCAATTCGTTGTTGAAATATAATCTTAGTGACTGTCATTTTCATGACAGATTTATCTAAACATAGCATTAAATAATCAAGACTCTACTATTCTACTAACAGGTTAAGTAGAATTAATATATATATATATATATATAGGCTAATATAGTGCATATATTTAGTGAAAGAGTTGATTTCTCTAGTGAATTAACAGCTGTGGACACTGAATGACTTCTGACTCTAAGGTAAATGATGCTGCGTGACAAAAGCTGTTTGACGTCTTTCCGCTATTGAAACACTGATTGAGCGATTACATGACATATGATCCATTTCAGTAAGTGTTATCCTCAACATACCTTAAGATATTAATTCATGTTTATTCTTCTGGAAGAGATGATTGCGTTCACACACGCGCGCCGCGGCCGCTTGAATTGACGCGCCTATACAGTGATCAGTCGTCACATTAAAGAGCATCAAAACGGCATTTATCGTTTGAATTTCGTGATAAAATGGACTGAATACTTATTATGTTCGAGTGGGAACTAGGATTGAAGTGTGTTCCGCGCTTAAAACAAGCCAACTGTTAACCGTTAAAGATTGCATTCGGAACTGTTCGGTATACACGCACCGAACCGAGAGCCCTGTACCGAAATGGTTCGGTATGAATACGTGTACCGTTACACCCCTAATGTTTACTCAAGATGACGAATACGATGATGCTCTAAAGGCTCTAAATTTCGTGGGGAGATAGCGTCATCAACATGCATTATCGCGATCATATCTCTATCAAAGGCCAATTTTGTATCGTTTATATTGCATATCGTTTATATCGCCCATTACTACCGTGCAGTGTAAACTACTGTCTTGTGTGTGGAGTGTTCTCCACTCATCAGATAGTTCAATATTAGGGCCTTACTCTCGTCAAACGTTACATCTCTTGGAGATGTTGGCCTTTGTCTTCAGCAGGCTTTCTCCTCCGATTCCATATTAGGAGAGACCTCAAGAGGTTGAGGTATTTGGCCTGGCCCAGTCTTTTTATCAGTAGTTTCCATGGCAGCATGAAAGGGAGGTGAGTGAGTTGCTGATTTAAATCAGCGTGTTTGTTTGGGGTTGATCCTGACACTCAGAAAAACAGCAAGAATGAACATGAGATTCACCCACTTCATGGAGGTATGAGGAGATCTCGTATAATGAAGAGTGTCAGCTGACTCGCCTCAGAACGTTTAACTTAAGGGCCAGTTTGAAAGTACGTTTATGTTTAGTAGTGTTGGGCAGTATATTGAGTTAATAAACCATTTAGGAAAGTTTATGAAAACAGTGATGTCATGCGCATGCAAATTACATGTTCAGTCTATAGCCACGTAGTGTTTCTTTACAAAGTGATATCGCCAACTACTCGCCTGGCATGCATAATACAGGGTTTTAATCGTTTTCGCAGATCCATGTGGCAGGGATCGTTTTGACTACGTTGTAATCTGTAAATGAATAATGCAGAGGAAAAACTTTTCCGTTTTTAGTACATCCTTATCATGTAAAACATACCCTCAATTTACCTCAAAAATACCGTAACAACTGAAACCACACGTACACAAAAACTATATTCCTATCTACCTTATCATGTCATGTTCAGTTTCATCTGAAATATATTTAGTAAAATACAATGAGAGAGGAAGAAAAGCTGTGTTATAGCTCAAGTTGCAAGGTGCCTCTGCATAAAAAAAACGCTTATTTTGAGAACTCCAAATTCATTAAAATTTAAAAAGAGCTTAAGAACAATATACTCAATGCAGTTATTAGTGAATAAGACCCACTCTATAAGGATTGTTAAGAGTCCTTTCATCAAGAGTACTATAACCTAGTCTCTACAAAGGGCTAGGCTCCTCACAATGTCTTTAGTCCTAAACTACTTTGTACTGTGTTGCAGTTACAAACCAGCTTAGCCTCCCTCTCATATGAGTAAGCAAGCCCTCCCTTGTTTTTATCATACCCATAGAAGTTTGTTTACTTAAGCAGCAGCTGTACTGCCATGTTGTTCCAGTGAAGGCGGGAGTTCTGAGGATACCTCTTACGGGACAAGTTCTGTTTGCTTGACTGCGGTGGCAGCTGTAGTAGGACTGGCTCATGTGGTTGTAATTAATGACTGGCGCTGACTCCTTTTGAGCACCAGGCAAGATTCATTACCGAGCTGCCACAACTCGGCCATGATAATCTGGAACCTGTCTCTTCAAAACAATGCACTTTCCACAGACTCAAGCCTAGCCGTCCAAGTGATCCCTCAGACCCTGCCCTCAGGAAAAGCAGACCTGCAGGAAACTAATGTTCATTAATGAGCTGAGAGCTAAACTCAGTGATGGGGTACTGAAAGAAAGGATTGTCACTGCTTTAAAACTGATCAAAGTAGCTGAAGTAAAGTCCAGTCGTCTACGTGAGTGGACTTAAAATGAAGTTAAACATTTAATAGTTGTAGAGCTTTGATGGAATGCCAATTCTGGTGGTTCTGTGCATTTGGGGCTCACATTGACCCTCAGACTTTTAACTGAAGTGTTTTGAATGCAGATGAAGCATTTTCAAGGTTAGCTTGCTCTCAAGGGCCACATGTAGACATTCTACTGCTATCTGAATATTAGTACTATTCATAGAATCCACAATATTTCACGTTTAGCAGAAAGAACATTTCCTTGTATAATAACCCAAGTACAGGAAAATGTATTTTTGCATTAGTTTCACTTCACTATATTATTAGTTGCTGTTTAAATATCCTTGCAAAAAGTGCTATTTATATGGCACAAATTGAATGGAGTCATTTATAATAATCACAAATAGAAACAAATTGCAGTTTGCAGAGCTTGGCATTATGAACAAATATTTGTATCACTGTATTTTTTTTACATTCTGTTCACTGTATATATCAGCGAGGGTTTTTTTCTTTTCTTAGAGGACCTTTTAATAAAAGTTTATATTGTCAGGAGTACATAGAATATAAAAAATATTTTAAAACAATTAGGTAATCAAATTACATTTTTATAAAGAAAATTATAAAATCAATTTATAAAACTAACAATTTAGTTTACCTTTTAAAATGTATTCAACTGAGGATTTAAATTATCCTTAAAATAATGTTTTAATAAATATATTTTATTATTATATTATTATTACTACTGCTGCTGCTACTTGAAGGACACTACTGTGCAATGGTAATATATTTCTAAGTTTTTCAAGTTAAACCAAACTTTTATTTTGATGGGTTGTCATAAAGACCTTTTTGAGTTTATGTGTGTATATATGATATGGAGAGAGTTTTTCTTGAATGAAATGCTAAAATGTTTATTAAGTGAACTCTCAGAGTAGCTCTGGATATGACGTTCAGGTGTTCATGTCCTCATGTAGTGAGACGGCAGATGCTGAAAACACCACAAGCGTCACATGCTTCATTATGTGTGTAGTACACAAAACTGTGGCATTTATTCTAGGGCTGCAACAACTGATCTCCAATAACGATTCTCATTATCGATTAGTCGGGTCTGCCTTCTGTGCCTGATAGGCTTCCACCAGTCACGCCAAATTACAGCACTGAATAATGCATTTTTATGGAGACAGTGTGCATGTAGAGATAGTGGAGTGGAAACCGAGTGAGCTGATGCAGGAAAGGTACATGATCCAAGTGCCCAAAACATGAGAAATGTTTATTTTAAGCTTCAAGCGAAATGTGTTTAACATACCCAGTCATGCGCTTTGACAGATGTGCATGCATCTGCGTCCTCAGCGCAAAACGTCATTTTACAGGTTATATCCACTGATCTATAAAGAGAACAGTAGTTATATCCTCATCTGTAAATGTTACTAATTCACGCGAGTCCTGACAGTCTGTGTTAAACTTAAGGATGCATGCTACATTCACAATCTTGTTTCCCTGAAAAACAATGCTATAGCCAGTTATTTTACTTTGAAGTGTGCGTTTCCGTTTTGGACTGTGATACCGCCCACTGCCAGTTTACCCAATAGTATTTCAACATCCCGGGTTGCCAGTTGGTGGAAAATTGTGTATTGTAGCCATGGGAGCCACAAAATAAACTGCAGGGCTCGCAAAATCGCTAGCCAGACTAGGGCTGGTCGATAAAACGAAAACTATATGTATCACGATAGACATGTAATCGATATCAATAAAAAAATGTGTTGGATAAAACGTTCGTGTTTTTTTTTTTTTTTTTTTTTTTTTTTTTTTGTCGGAAGAGCGAAGCAAGTTTGGTTGCATGAACAAAGGCACTCACTCTCTGGTAACCTAACAACGTAGGGAGTGACAAGCTAACAGCCAATCATGTTAAGGTGTCTATTTGGTTGCGCCATATCATTGTCTCGTGTTGCATTCTTGTTGGATTACACACGTGACAATGTTTACTTAAAGGGTTAGTTCACCCAAAAATGAAAATTCTGTCATTAATTACTTACCCTCATGTCATTCGACACCCGTAAGACCTCCGTTCATCTTCGGAACAGAAATGAAGATATTTTAGTTGAAATCTGATGGCTCTGAAAGGCCTCCATTGGCACAATGCACGGTTCACTCTCAAGACCCTTAAAAGGTACTAAAGACGTCGTTACAAAGTCCATCTCACTACAGTGGTTCTAAAATGACTTTATGAATCGGCGAGAATAGTTTTTGTGCGCAAAAAACCCCAAAATAACGACTTATATAGTGATGACGATTTCAAAACAAGGCATCATGAAGCTTCGAAGCGTTATGAATCAGTGAGTCGAATCATGATTCGGATCGCGTGTCAAACCGCCAAACTGCTGAAATTTGGCGATCCAAACTGCTGATTCGACTCACTAGAATCCAATATGCGGCTGTCAGTCACCGCGCCGGTGTGGATACTGTCATTCAGAATCACAGATTATACTTTTTGAAAGTATGACCAACATAATAATTTTCACCGGAAAATGTCATCTGAACAAGTAAGTAGATAACATCCACTTTTGTTCAGAGCAGACCAATTAAGGGGAAAAAAGCATTGCAGTAAATCGTGATGATTAAATCTAACGATCGCTTATCATATCACGTGTTGGGGAAAAATTTAATCACAGAAGATTTAATCTTCCAGACCTGTTTTCTCTATTGTGTTTTAAATGAGTCAGATCAAAGAGGCCTCACCTGTGGAAGCCATACATTGTCCCTTTTATCGTTTTGTTGGAATCTTCCCTTGCTCGATGTCCGCTGCAGCTCTAAGCACCACCTACTGGATTCTGTAGGCTTGAAATAGGGTTTAACTTGAAAACTGGTTGGCTCAGCACCACGTTGTGCCAGTGTCTCTGCTCCTGAGATGATAACGGCAAATGATGTTTATATATCTGCCCGCACAGACGTTTTCCTCCTGCTTCTCTCTCCTCTTGGCTCCTCCTCCCCGATCACTGTTGGGACCTTTCTGCAATGGCTCGCATGCACCCACGTCGCTCTCTCCGCTACTTTGACGGCAGTGTCGTCAGAAGCCTGACAAAAGGCCCTAGCCGCCTTTCCGCCTTCCAGCTTTTCGTACTCAGGTCCTGTTTTACCACGTGATCTCCTGGCTTGATGTTGTGCAAGGGAGTCTCAGCCGGTTTCCCCTGAGCAGTTTTCGCCTGCACACATACACCAGACAACAGAGAAGACATTTCTTTGCAATAATTCACAATTCTATTGATGCAAGCTATTGTTTACCCCCTTCCATTCCCATGAATGGTGGTCTTCCAAAAAATGTCTCAAACGGGCTCAGATTTACTAAAGGCCTTTTCTCGTTTTCATGTATTTCAATATGCATCAAAATGCGAAATTTTCAGCAAATATTGTAACCCCCTTATAAACTTCATTCATTTGAGTACCATTACCATTACCATTCCCCCTTTGGCTGCAGGCTCGCCCATGCAGCCATTTATCATAATCATTGAAAATATTGTTGAGGTAAACAAGGCTTGCCATCACTTCTTGTCTAGACGCCATTTTGCACATTCACACATCATTCATAAGTTTCCAGCCACGTCTCCACAGGTGCTTCTCCGCTGCTGTGGCAAATGCCTGCATACTCTGTAAGGAAATCAAAGCATTTGTGTTAGTTTCAGATAATAAAATGCATTCTGGTTCCTTTGACTGCTGTGCTGCCGCGGCCTTCGCAGCCGCATCTGCTCTCACGGTTTCCTGTTGAAATAAACTCTTTGTTGTTAGTTACGCTGCGCATTTAAGTCTTAACTTGAAAGTTTCCCATAAACATACTGAAAATATCCAATAAAATGAAAGACAAATCCGTATTTCATCTCTGTAAGCCGGGCTAAGTCAGTAATCACTGTCACTGCTCTCCCATCATGTTAGGGGTGTGTGATACCTACAAAATTCAAACATGCCAACTTTCTGCTATCAACCGTTTGACGACACACACATCCCTAGGCCAGACCCACAGTCACTCCTCAGAGACTAAACACTTTAGAAAACATATATGAAAAACCAACAATCAGTGGTTCTTTTGATTAATCAAAATCATAACAGACCTTTTTGGCATTCACTCAAACTCAAACTAAACAATACAAATAAGTAAGATAGATAATAATCCATCTTAGCGCCTTCAATCTCTGCATAAAACATCCTTCAGTTTACATTTTGTGCTTTGCCCACAGTTTCTCACTGTGCATCACATTCTTATCAACCTTCCTTCAGTCAGTCATTTCAACACAATTCTTCACAAACTGCCCTACTTACTATTTCCAACAGACCCATTTTCACTTATCATAGCCCACCTCATATTTAACCATTAACAAATATAAATCTAAATTTGTTCATGTTAAATATACTTCATCAAAATGACAAAATTATCAATTTGTATTACGTTCAATCAGCTCGTTCACTCATCTTTATCTCGTGACATCATACTTAATCATACTCAATACCCAATTCTTTATCAAAATCTTTTCAGCTCCTGTTATCAATAAACAAAATTAATTAATTAATCAATTAGGATTTCTTTTAAAGTACCCTTTTCTCCATGCCCTGTCCATTAAAACTCCTCTTACATCATGTCATTTGGCAGTGATTCTTATCATCAAACTTGCCACATCAATTTCTTTAACGCTGGTTAAAACCAATCTGTATTTTAAAAAGCATTCATATTTCAATATCCATTTTAGCCTAATTTGACTTTGATTGTTCACAATCCCTGTCAGAAATCCTAATTTTTATTTTTATTTTCTATTTATTTTTTTTGTTTCCTGTATGAATCAAAATATGTCTAGAAGTTATCTAGATATTCTTTTAGAAGTTATCTTTTTGGTTCGCCCTCCGGCCTTTCATAAATATGAGGGAGTCTCTAGATCATTTGGATAGTGACTTCGGTTAAATTGTCACTTTGTCTCTTAATTAATCCAAAGATAAATTAAAATAGTCTTCATCCATGACAAATTTGGTCATAATTACTAGTGACAGACAGAGCTGGATGTCCAATCCACTTAAAGCTCGTCCCATGTTCTGATCATCTTTTCATCAGATTCACTCAGAATAATCAACTTCCTCTAAAGTTTTTTTTTTTTTTTGTTTAACTTAACTCATCTGTAATGATAAAGACACTAATTCCAGAGGTTACTGACACACTACACTCAATCATGACACATAAATATGAACTGCTCATTCTCAAGATGTGCTTTTACATGGTCTCTTAACCAGTTTCAAATATGTTCGTTCATTAGTTGTTTATTTTTAGAAAAGTCAGCTGGGTTGTTTTGTTCTGATATCATTGTTTTTTTTGTGTAGTCTCAGCTTTAACTGAGCAATAACAGATATAGTACAATCCCTGTTTCCAGCCTCTCTCTCTCTCTCTCTCTCACCCAGATAATCTTTTCAACAGTCTTCTAAGACTTTAACTATAATGTTAAATTCATTAACCCTTAAATCATTAATCCTTCACAAAGTTTTAGAAATTTCATAGTGTAACTTATTGTTTCAAGTTATCTTTAGTTTAGATTTCTTTGTTATTCAGACCTTCTCTTTAAACTTCAAAAGCCGTCCTCATCTTAAAGCCATCACCATGTCTCCAAATTATCCTCTGCCATCCTAATGACCTGCAGGATTAAGACTATGATAGAGACATATTAGTTCAATATCATACAGTTTTACTAATCCAAATAAATTTTGTTCTGCTCCACAAAGTTATCAATCACAATCACAGCATGGTCTCAGCTGGCTCTTGAATGCCGATCTCATTCATAGCTCTTTTCCTTCAGGGTGTTTCCTGGCTCTCAATTTATGCGGTATTTGGTGAGCGGTATAGAGGGGCCAATATTAGGGCAGGGGCTGCTGTGTCCAGTCTTGACCTCGGCCCTTACGAAACACAGCTCCCCCCCCAACAGAGATGCTGCTGGCCTCACAGACATCTGCCTCACCTCTCATACACACCTCACATAAAACCCCCTCCTCCTTTTTTTTTTTTTTTTTTTTTTTTTTTTTTTTTTTTGGTAGGGGGTCCAAGGCGACTTATCGTGATTCCCCTGGCTTGGGTTGCCCCCCGTCAGGCCGTAGGAAGTCTTACCCGTCATCGGGAACAACCACATCGTGCTCAACCTCGTCATCGCTTTGAGATCTTTGACCCTAAACAGGATCCGATATTTTCTGGAGCCTTTCGGAAAGTGCATTCAAGAGTCATCAGAGCCATCTGGTCTGCTTTCAAATTAGCAAAAACATGGAGACAGGTTAATCATAACAGAACTTAATCACTAAAATCCAGCATACTTCTTCAAAGCTGCCCCATAGCAGTGCTTAGATTATTTTCAGTGAATTTAGCCAAAACACCTGTCCATTCATTTTAATGTTCTGCTACATCTGTGACCAAGGCCATCAGTTCTGTACATGGTGAAGGCTAAAAGCAGACAGAAGTTACTGGTCATATCATACATTAGTCAAACATTTCAGTTCATTAAAAGTCTGTATTTTTAAAACATGTCTTATTGCCCTCTTGATGGCACCTTTTTCTATCTTAACAAATAACTGTCTATTATGTTCACATGATACCCTGTGCCTTTACTCATCAATATCTTCTATCATCTGTGGCACAGGCTCATATATCAGCTTTGAGCTGGTCTGGGATCAGAGAGAGACTTTGAGGCCTTCAGGGCTGGTACACTGCATTTTCATAAACTTCTCACTCTTCACACTAGCTCAGCCTAAGATCTGGCTTTGTTTTCAAATAAATGAGACATTTTCCTTTTAACTCTATCCTTAGACAGAAATCACATTTTCAAATGATCATAACTTTATATTTGTCTCTTGCCCCCAAAATTAATTCAGAAACTTTAATTTCCACTCAGATTGAGTCTCTGTTACTCAAATTAGGCCATGTGGTGGCCGGATTGAGATTACAAATGGTTTATTTCAGATCAGCACAATCTTATCTTTTGAAACCAAAACATCAATTTCTAGGATTTTCAACATTTTAACACCTATAGTTATTTCAACAACCCAATATTCAGTCAAATCATCATTATCAGAGTTTTGCAAAGGTGAGAAGAGCAAGAACATATTTATTATATCTTTTTCATTTAACTCGGTTAATCAGGATTTATATATTTTATATATATCTTTTACAACATGTTTTATCATCTTTAACTTTAATTTTAACCTCATATTAAAATTATCTCAAATCCTTCCTTCAAAAATAATCACTAAAGAATTTATCAAGCTTATTATTTTCTAATTTTCTTAGTGTAAATCTCTGTTTTATTCTTTTTTTTTTTTTTTTTTTTTTTTTTTTACTGATTTCATTCACAGAATTTAGTCTGGTGGCCTGATTTGCCACACTTTTTACACCTTATGGGTGTTCAGACACAGTTACGCGCAAAATCAATGGCCCAGCTGAGCACAATTAAAACGCTCTCATCTTTAGCTTATGGAGCAACGTTCAGCAACCTGTGTGCTCCAAAAGTGGCAGTCTGTTTGAGAACAGAGCTCGCTCAAGGTCCAATAAAACAGACAATGGCTTGCAATTTATGGTGCTTTATCAAAGTTTATCTGCTTTTTCACCAACATTATTTTTAGTTACTCAAATTGTATATCTCCCTTCGGTTATGACACCTCCCCCATTTTATAAATTAATGAATACGCACAAACATCTACAAATTTGAATTCTCTTGTTCTCTCTTTGTTTGTAGCTAGTTAACTTCCAATTACAATAAAAACATTTCTGCCCATTATCTTCATCAGTCCAGCAAATTTCTTTGAAGTCAGGGTTTCAGAGCGGAGCTGCTTACAGCATTTGCTCTTGTTCATCTTACAATCTTTATACCGACTAATCAAATTACTGATCATATCACTCAAATTGTTAGCTAAAATTTTGTCAAAGTTCATACTCACCAGCGATCTTTAAACAGCTGTGGCATTTTAATTTCTCCGTTTCATTTCTCCACAGTCAATGCCTCTCACACCCAGCATTTCGGTGTCTGCTCACAGTTCTCACACGCGTTCTCACAACAGCCCATCGATTTATCCTTTTCCTTCAACTGACTCTTTCACAGTCCCAGTCCGGTCACTCAGCGGTGACACTCAAATCATGACATTTAATGAATTCGTATACGTTGCATGCATTTCTGGCCATATAATTTTCTCATTTGATAAAATACCGGTGTCTCATATTCAGCTAGCTTGCTTTGGATTTCCCCATATTGGCAGTCTGATTCTGTGGCTTTTTTCGCGCGCGCGCTATTAATCTGTTGGACGTCTCCGTACAGATCTGATCTCTTCACCCAAGATCAGCCGGGCGGACACTCGCAATAGTGCCCTTTTCGGGACTGCACACAACTCAGTCCCCGGACCGCACACAACTCAGTCCCCGGACCGCACACAACTCAGTCCTCCAATTCGCCCACGTGATTTCAGTATCTATCCCATAAACATATCAACCACGTTGCATTCGTCACAGAGTCAGACTCCCCCTATGGTTTATCCCTATCAATTCAATTTTCAATTTAACCAAATTCTAAAAAATAAAATAAAAATTCCCCCTGAATTTTTTTTCAAGAGTTTGTCTCTTACCAGAAGCGCCCCGTTGCCATCGGATTCTTTTTCTCTGATTCCAGTGTCTGGACCCTCCGGACACCCCCAGAGCAGTCAGCCCTTCTCCCTCAATTCTTCGGGGTAAGGCTGTGACTCTAAGTCCAGGATGATCGGGTCACTGTCTGCTCTCGGGGTCCAGAAGGCACATCCAAGGAATCCCAAACTTCTGACACCAACTGTAATGGCAAAAATTAATTCGTCGACATCACTAATAAGAGACAAACCAAGATCCAATTGTCTTTATAAAGATTTATTTTCCTTGCAAGGAAGAGCCACGGTCAAACGCAGCCGCTCGAGGCTACCTTGAGTGTGAACTGCTAAAACAAAAGAAAGCACAAACTTTTATACCCTCAACAACCCCCTCAGTAATTTTCCATACATCTGGCGAAACCCACTGAAGGTTTCGCCTTGAGCAAGAGGTGAGACAATACACAAATGGTCCCCCTCCTGTCTTGGATCTCATTTGAATTAAAAGCAAGAAACACAATGGTCCTTCATCTTCATCTAACAAAGCATGTTAGCCAGGAACTCAGATTCCAAGAGCAATAAAAGATAAAAGGGACAATGTATGGCTTCCACAGGTGAGGCCTCTTTGATCTGACTCATTTAAAACACAATAGAGAAAACAGGTCTGGAAGATTAAATCTTCTGTGATTAAATTTTTCCCCAACACACGTCAAACCATGCAAATTATACTTTGTTTTCAAATTGTTAATGTTAACAACATCAGCATAGCGTAACTACATTTAATGTGTATTAGGGCTACCTGTAGTTTAGTTTCCATTTCTGTGCAGTATCTGTCATATACCAACAAATGAATGTGGAATAGAGGTGAATTGCTCCGTCTCATAGCTAGCGCTAAATAATTTATATGTAGAAAATGCACATAGCAAAACGAGAAAGGCACACATCAAAGAAAGCTCCGTAACTGTACGAATTAAGCGAACAAGTGTGCTTCTGTTTCATAGTTGAACCAGTAAAATGTCTTGTCCAGCAGAAAAAAGTAGGGATGCACCGAATATTCGGCCACCGAAAATTTTCGGCCGAAAATGGCCCAAAAGTGCATTTTTGGTTTTCGGCCGAAATACTTTTATCACCGAAACAACACGGCCGAAATGTTGTGATGACGCAAACAGAAACCGCGACCTGCACGTGCTTGTCTGAAGCAGTATATTTGAGAAACACCCACGTCAGCTCCATGTACAAGCACTGACAGCCAGAGCTCATGTTCTCGATGAGAAGAGGAACAGACTTCACTGTGAGTTCCCACACAAACATCGATCAACATGTATCACGGAATTCAAACGATAAATGCCGTTTTGACGCTCTTTAATGTGGCATCACTGATCACATCACAGTTCAAGCCGCGGCGCGCGCGCGCGTGAACGCGATCATCTGTGAGCGCGATCGATCATCTCTTCCTTAAGAATAAACATGAATGAACATCTAAGGTATGTTGAGGATACATTAACACTTACTGTCACGTATCATATGTGGTGTAATCGCTCAATCAGTGTTTCAACAGCGAAAAGACGTCAATATAACTGCTTGTAAACTAGCCTAAACAATGTCATGCAACTTTAGCATCACATTTACCTCAGGCAGTCATTCAGTGTCCACAGAATTTTATTCACTAGAGTAAATCAACTCTTTCACTAAATATATGACCTATATTAGCCGTTATATTCATTATATTCTACTTAACCTGTTAATGATATCTTGATTATTTCCTGTATGTTTAAATAAACCTGTCATGAAAATGACAGACACTGTGTATAAATTATTATATTTCAACAACGAATTGGAGAAAAAACTATTTTATTATTAGATTATTAGTTATTGCAAAAACTGCCTTATGTGAAGTTTGCATGTTTGCGTACTATGTTATTTGAGTGTTGATTATTAGACCTAAAAATAAATAGCAACTGAATTTAGGCTAATAGTTTGGGCTCTGTTGTTAACCTTTAATATTAATGTGCAAGTAAGGGCTCCCTATATAGTTTACAGCAATATCTTCAATACACTTTTAGTTATAATTTAATTCATTTAAGAACAGATACTTTTTTTTCCCAGTAAACCAATAAAAATAAATAAAAAGTCATTTTGTAAAACTGCTGTACCGAACCGTCAGTTTTGTGTACCGTTACACCCCTATTCTACAGTTAACATATGGGCTATGGCAGTCTTTGCTTTGATACACTATTATGTTGAAGGCCTACAGAGAAAATAGTTGTATCTTTAAGCAGTTGCACTTGTTCTGAATGCACTTTCTTGTAGTAGTCCTACAGAGAAAAATTTAAAATGCACTAGAACTAAATGTACTTTGTTTTTATGAGAGAACATTTAATTTTAAAATCTTTCGGTAGGCCTGTACATTATTATTTAATGCACAAATGAGTGGGGTCAAGTTAAACATTTTAGTTTGAATTTTATTTTATACTGTGCATTGTTGCAATGTGCTAAATAAATATTGGCATAATTTGTAATTGATTTATTCTTTGAAACTTTAATATTAATTTATGCAATTACAATGCCTTGATTTTAGTAAAGTTAGTAAACAGTCATAACCATAAATGCAATGGTACTAATAATTGGCATAATTTATTTTGGTGTTTCGGTTTTCGGTTTTCGGCCTTGGTTTCCTCTTTTTCGGTTTTCGGTTTCGGCCAAGAATTTTCATTTCGGTGCATCCCTAGAAAAAAGTGGTCTCTGCATCTGTTTTCAACCCCTTTAAAACACGTTGTTCACACCACCTTTCTAAAGCCCTTTTTATCCTTGTTTTCGCATGGGCCCGGTCGGAAGTCTCTTTTTTTCTGCAGCCACTCTGAGGGTACGTCTCAATCAGCCCCCTAGCTCAGTAGTCAGGGCACTGATCAGGGAGTCAGACTCAGCACATTTACTTATGTCCTGATCAGTGCCCTGACTATTGAATTAGGGAGCTGAATGAGATGCACCCCGAAAGTCTGAAGTCTTTTGCACTTTACAACGGGTGAATCTCCAGTTGTCACTGGTGATTGTCGTTTGCCGCCATCAAATTGATAAGTTTAATTATATCAAGTGCTGTGAGAAAAGGCTATGAATCTCCACCTCCAACATCCTCACACACAATTAGCCTACTAGCCAGGACACCCTCTTTATGTGTAAGTTACAGATGTGACGTAATGACGCAAAGACATGCTTGAATTTCCCGCGGAAATCCACCAGTACCACTGGAATTAAAAACATTATTACAAGTTTACCGTTGTACATCGAGCTAAGGTAAGCAGATAGTATTGAACACTGGCTGGTTATATACTTGCTCAAATTTATTTCGGATAATTTTTAACCCAAAAAAAGTTACCGACTGCAGCTTTAAGTTGGTGTTTCAGTTCTAAACCCTGTATGCAAAAAATACAGGTCAAGACAGAAATTCATAGAAATTTCAGTTCAGGTAGAACCAAATGTAGAACCAAATCCATTTGTATTGATGATTGTAATTAGATTTTTTTTTATACCATTGTTGATATTTGTGGTTTTGAAAATGGTTTTGATTGATGTTTCGACTCATATTCAGTTTTCTACATAAAAAAATGTAAAAAAAAATTATTCAGGCTAGTTAAATTCAAAAACCAAAATCTGAAGAGTGCCTGCCCAAAGGTCTACCAGCGATTTTTGAGATTTTGTGAGTCCTGAACTGGGTCATAGATCGCAGATTCTACCTTACCTAAAAAGCCTTGGCATCAATCTAAAAATCTCTATGACCAGAGGCATATTAAAACGCGACTAAATCAACTCACCAACTTGGTGTGTAAGGCTCATTGCCTTCCATTGTCAATTGCGCTCATTCCTGTTGTCCTCAATCTGGCA
This sequence comes from Gobio gobio, assembly GCF_949357685.1. Classification (NCBI taxonomy): domain Eukaryota; kingdom Metazoa; phylum Chordata; class Actinopteri; order Cypriniformes; family Gobionidae; genus Gobio; species Gobio gobio. The sequence goes on along the minus strand of NC_137110.1, from coordinate 24,243,459 downwards.
ACCCGCTTGAGGTGGGTGCGGAGGAAACCACTCTCTCCAGTGTTTAGAATTTGGACTGCAGTAACCAATTCAACTGCTAGCTGTAAATTCACACTGTACCCTTTAATATCCACAGATGCTAGTCAATACATTGATTTGAATCATTGTGTACAGCCCTACTTTTGATTTTATTCATTATTCATATTTTAGGACTTTGTGACTGGATTCTGTCCGCGTTTGAACCTGTATACCATCCACCACTTGCAGTTTGTATAAATTAAATTCTCGTAGTTTATAATAAAGTGTCCCTTTGTTAACACATAGAAGTGACTGTTGTTTAAAGGTAAATAAGGTCTCAATGAACTGATGTGGCTCTTAAAGGTTTCTGTATAGGAGCCAAAATCCGAAGGCCTTATGATGTGGCGCCTTTGGACATGTTCAAAAACTAATATAATATGCGTACCTTTGCATGTTCCATTACTTTGAGGAGAGGTTATGTCTGAATTTGAGATTAGCCTTAGGATTTGTCTTTGTATCCTTGTTTGATGTTGTGCATCACAGTTGCTTTTATGTTCTAACTCTGTGAGCATTTGGAATGGAACAAACTCTTCTTAGATGATGGGGATATTTTCATGGTTTTTCATAGGGGTGTAAGAAAATATTGATACATGTGAATATTGCGATATGTTTGGAGATACTGTATAGAATAATTTTATTTGTTTACATCGAAGATTTGTGGCAGTGGCTTTGTGTGCGGTTAACACCGCCATGCTTGCAGTATCGTAATAAATATATTTAATAATATTGTAACCCCTGCAGGGCTCCAGAGTGCGACTAAATGGTCGCATTTTGCGACTAAAATTTGAGAGTGTGCGACTGAATTTTACATCCAGTCGCACATGTGCGACCAGTAAATTTGCCTGCTGTCGGTACTGGAGAAATTAAGAAAATACACTTACTATTTATAACTGATAGACGTTATGTCTGGCAAATTCAATCTTTGCCAGCCGTTTATATATATGAGATAATATTAAACCATTTGTCCGTGATGCATTTTTGCCATTCACAATCCAGAAGAGAGAAAGCGAGCAAACTCACGTGGAGCTCGAGCGAACACAACACCACAGTCAGCTTTAATGAGTGAGGATGGCCAAGACAACTACACAGAAGTTTAGTCTGCTTAAACTTTAGGGATGTGCTGTGATATTAATCTAATTTTATTTTCGATTTTGGCTTCCAAGAATTATAAAAAGATCGTATGAGGTAAAACTATTCCTATAGCCGTGTCCTGTTGAGCGCGACTTGCTTCCCTTCACAGCCTTGCGCTGTCATTTCTCCTTAAACCTAAACTAAACGTCAGATTCAGTGATTGTTGTAAACTGCAGTCTCTACTGTTGCTAAACTGCGGGATGTGTTTGATAATAAAGAGCTATTAAATGCACAATAATCCGCGCAAGAGACGCTGTTTCCAACTTCAAGGCGGCTTATGTGTGTGTGCTGCGAAATGGACCGACTTGCACTTATTTTAGGCTTCGTGTGCGCGTCTAAACCATCAAATAAACAACAAATAGCCGGAGTCAAAATGACCGGATTGGAGAGTAGTTATTTTAACAGTTTATATCTTAAATGGTCGTAAATAGTTTGGAGAAATAGGAGAATATGATATTATTAGTTCTACATTCGATCGGTCTTAAAGGGGCAGCGTCTAATAAACCTGCTGACGATTGAGCCATTAATTCGAATCGAACAAAAGGCAAATAGAAAATAGCATTAATCTATCAATTTATACAGTGAAAACTATGCAGTGTTATTTTACATTTCATTACTTTATTAGATTTATTTGTAAGTTTGTTCTTTACTGTAATATTAATGTTAGCAGATCTTCCGAATGCCTGCACACTGGTCCATTTACTAATAGATATTTTATATTTTTGTTCAAACTTTGCAGTTTCTTTTGCTATAGATATTTTACTTTTCAGATTATAAAGCCATGTTAATTATGTTCTTAATTATGTTTTTTTTATTTTTATAAAAAAATAAAATAAAGTATAATAAAAAGAACTGGTAAGAATACTGTTAAAGTACCGGATCGATAAGCAGTATCGGTAAGAGTAGTAATACCATTAAAACCTTAACGATACAGATCCCTATTAGTAATACAGTGGAAATTAGTAGATTTGGTTATGTTGATTTACGGTGTGCGCACCTAAAATTTCTGGTTGTGCCCCTAAAATTTTCAGTTGGGGGCCACTGTGCTCCTAGTGAAAAAAGTTAGTCTGGAGCCCTGCCCTGTATCGTGATGCATATCATATTGGCAGGTTCTTGGCGAAACACAACCCTAGTATTTCAAAAGTAAAGAATGTAAGTGACTTTAAACTGGTGGCCTGTTTCAATATTTCATTGTGATGGCATGGTGTACTGTAACGAAATGGCGGGTAGCGAAAACTGACAAGGGGTAGTTCCAGTCGGAATACGTTCTGCATCATTATCTTTTACTGCCCTCTGAATCAAATCTGTCTGCGTTTATAGTATGACTTTTCTGTAGATGTGAACTCCGTATGTCTGAGGCCAAAAGTGAGTTTGTTCCCAGAACTCTGCGAACATTGGGCTCAAAACGGGAACCTATAAAACACCTGGTTGACCCAGTTCACGAAGTTCAGCATGTTTACTTGAACTTTTTTTTCTTTGTAAAAAAAAGTGAATGTCAGTGGAAAAATATGACCGTTAGGCCAAATATTTTCAACATGGTAGCAACTATTGACTATCTTATCTATCTTTTATTTCCAAGCAACTTATTTTTGCAGTTCGGGAAAAGCTATCGGATGAAAGTCAACATTAAATAATATTCACAACAATTTTACTTGGTTGAAAGCTAAAGGCCTTGATGACATCAGAGAAAAGAATGTTGTTTCCATGGCAGATCCTTTGGAATATCCTTTGGAATAGTCTTTGGAATAGTCTTTGGAATAGTGTGTACATGAATTCTGCGCTAAAAACACATTTATTAAGGAAAGGACACCCTGATCTTCCCAGCGGTGCCCATGTGGGGTAGTCATTTACTAAGATGTTTTCTGGCAGTATCAGTAATTATTTCTCCAAATGTGACTGCCTATAAATCGTTCACCGCTGGGGGGGGGTTTCAGGGAGCTTTGGTCATCACACACATAAATAAACACTTACACTTAGACACATCTTATACCCCTGTTGAGGCACCTAAAGGGCTTTCCGTGCCCCCCACACATGTTGCTCATCTGTGTTTGGCCTTTTAACTGGATTGGGATTAAAATATAAGGCTTGTTTACTTAGAATTGACAAGTTGCTAATTATATTACACAAGGTCCTTTACTGGTCATTCCAAAGCTTGTTTCACTTGTACTTCTTCTGTTTTTCTCTGTGGTTCATGGAAGATCCATTAGTGATCCATAGAGAGCATCACATTTACTGAAGTAGTGGAAAATGGGCGCTATATTATAGGTTGTTTCTGCCCTTTGCTCCGCATTACAATATCAAATTTTCACTCATGTTGGTAGAGATAATGGTCGACTGGAATGCCACCAAGCCTGAAACCACGGTTAGCTAGTATTAAGTAAAATCATTCTCCATTAAAGATGCCTTACAGCTGCTTCTAAAATAGCAGGGCAAAGTAAGGCTCCATTGAAAGATTCTTGTTCTTTGCCTACATAGTTGCTTGACTTGAACATGTGCCCAAAGCTAGAAAAGAGGACGAAGAAAGCTTTCAAGACGGGCTGAAAGACGAGCAGGGAGCTATTACAAAAGGAGTCCATGAATAGAATAGGGATGACTGGCAGTAGTGTTCGCATTTGTATGCTTGTCTATTGGAACTGCCACACTGAATGGGGGGTAGGCCCCCTTTTACTTTTTTTTTTTTTCGTGCACTCAACCTATTATTTAATTGTACACTAGTCTACACTACCTCTCTTCACATTTGTTTGAAACTTTTTTTTTTTTGATTGTAGGGCTGTTTGAAGTGTGTAAAATTATACCTATTCCGTTAATAATGCAGTCTCAGTCTCGGTGGTTTAGCTGGTGCTTGTAATCTGGAAAGTTAAAGTTTTAACCACACCAACACAAAATAGTTTTATATTTTAAAGCTTAAAATCTTGGCTTTTCAGTGAATCTTGGCTTTTCACAGCAGGATTCCTTATGATCATAAATATTCAATATGTTGGATATTTACGATTTGAGATGGGTAGATTCAGTCACTCTTAACACACCTCACACCACAGGTAAATCTGAGATAATCGGGACTTTGCCTAGGATTGTCAAATGGGAGAATTGGGCGCAAAAAGCCAAAATCATCCCAATTATCTTGTAGTGTGTGCCCAACTTAAATGATCAGACTCATGATTCTCACCTGACAGACTGTCAATGCAACAAGCAAATAAATTACATAGACTTGCATTGAAAGAGTGACCCAATCCATATCTAGGGACCAGAATATCATAGAAGCTCAGGGGTGGACACTTTAAATTGTGTCTGCAATACATGGCAACACACTAAAAACCATTCAGAACACCTGCAACTGCATATCGCTGTGGGATCCTGGTGGATAAGCACCACCACTTTCCTCAGAAAATGTACAAAAAAAACAACGAGTTGCTGTCATCACACAAATTACTAGCATCTGTGTTAATCTGTTTCTCTCAATTGCATGAAAGGAATCTCCGCTCTGTAGAATTCAATGTTAATGTATTTGTATTTTTGAAGAATTCTTAGTGGGTTGGATAAAAATGAATGGACTCATGTCTTGTTTTCATCTTAAAAGAGGCATAGTAAAACTTAGTAAAACTACAAAATTACTTTTAAAAAAAAAGTGAAATTAATTGTCTTTTATTTATCATGCTTGTAGAACCTCCGAATATGAACACCAGCAAGACTTTGATTTTTTTGCATAGAAGAATGTGTGTGTGGTAATTGCAGTTGATCCCACACTGGGCTGTGGTCCTCCAGAGGTCAGACCTCTGCTGGGAGACGTTTTCTTCCTACGCTTCACCATAGTTTGGGTTATTTTCACCAGCCGTCCAAGCTGTGACACCACTGCCATTTCCACTGGGCCTGCTGCCGTCCTGTCACACCCCATCCAGTTCAGTTTACTACAAACAACGTGTTGATGTCAGCTCTATTAAAGGTGGCCTGGAAGTGCCACAATCACATCTGAAAGTGGTTTTCTGTCCTTTGCAGCATTGCACTCTGTGTCTGCCTGCCTGCCTGCCTGCCTGCAAGTTTATCATTTACTTTTAGCCCACACCTGTTTGGTATTATACTGATTACCCTCCTGACCATCTGTGATGAACTCTTACATTCGAGGGGACTCCAGTATAGCCGCCATGCTGAAGTTCTTGATGATAATGAGACTCCTGATCTCCTTATATTGCATGTTCCACCACTCTCTTTAGATTTGACCCCTCTGCCCTTTTGGCTTCCGCACCACTGTGTGAACACTGCATCTCAAGAACCTTGAACTAGGTGCATACATAGTGTGTGTAAAGAGAATTGTGGCCTGCTGGCTCATGTAGAAATGTGTGTGGCAGCAAACCTGTTGTAGTTGCATTGTGTTGTTGATATTCCTGTCAGTTTATTTAACTGTTTATTAAATAGATGATATAAACTAAAGTAGTTTTCAAAAATAATTTAGTCATTAGAATTGTAACTAAAGTAAAACTCCCCATTTTGTGATTGGTTTGTAGTAGGCCAGTATGTTATTTATTAATTTCTTATTTTAATGCCAATATCTTGGAGAGCAGGGAGAGCGAGCAACATAATGCCAATATAAACTACCATTCAAATGTTTGCGGTCAGTAAGAGTTTTTTAATATAATTTTTTTTATGCTCATGCTCACCAAGGCTGCATTTATTTGATAAAAAATACAGTACAAAACAGTAATATTGTATTTTAGCATATATTAGAATGTAATTTATTCCTGTTATGGCTAAGGTTAATTTTCATTACATGCTGTCAATACTCCAGTCTTCAGTGTTGTATGATCCTTCAAATATAATTTCTAATATGCTGATTTGGTGTGCAAGTAACATTTCTTATAAATGTTTAAAGCAGTTCTTTTTTTTCAGGGTTTTTTGTAAATAGAAATGTCAAAACAACATTGAGAAATAAATTTTTTACCAAATCTTTACTGTAACTTTTTAATTCAATGTATCCTTGCTAAATAAAAGTATACATTTCTTTGAGAAAAGGCTTGACACATGACTGTTACATACATGTGATGTGCTTAATGTTATTAGGCGGTGTATTCACGCACAGGAAGACGCCTCTCGGGCATTTTTATCCTGTGTGTAATACTTATTTCAGTTCTCTTCTCCAGCTTATATGGCCAAATAAACACACAATTGTCAATTCGTGTTTTGTGAGTGTTCACGTAAACACAGTCAGTTTTTTCTTAAGTGGAGTAAACGGTTGATAAAGAGAGTGCAGGTGTAACAATATATTGGATCCTTGCAGCTCTTAAAGTGACAGCTGCCTAATAAATCTGCTTCTGTCTGTGTTCTTTAATCAAACCACAATAGATAAAGAGAAATTTATTAAGAATTTGTATTTTTTTTTATTTATTCAGTGAATAATAAGCATTGTTTTATTTTTACATTAATTTCTGTTGTAGGCCTACCTGATACCCTAAACCCACTGGTTTACACTGACGTTAAAAGGACACTTATTTTTTATGTAATGCTACAGTAAAACACTGCTGTTCACTTTCAGTAGTTGCTGGGAATCCTGGGATGCTTTCTTCTCACAAAAAGAATGTGAAACATGTATGCTGGTTATATAAATTTTAGTTTTAATTAAAATTATAGTTATTAGTTATACACTTATTCAATATAATATAGATAACAACTATGTTTTCAGTGGTGTATAAAGACCTTGCATAATTAACCGTTATGTTTTTATTACCTTGGAAGGAGCCATTTCTATCTACATACACCGTGAGTCCCCTTACAGTGAAATCGGCTTTTTGCCCCGTCATTTTTCTACAGTAGCCCTAAACGGACAAACTGCTTTATAGAGCGCTATTCCCTGCTGTCTCAGACAACGACATTTTTGTCCCGCGTCGGCTACCGTAGCTTCTCTACGTGCTTCGAAAGGGAGGGGTGAGTGGTGGGCATTTGCAATTCACAACCTCACTGCTAGATGCCGCAAAAATGTACACAGTGCACCTTTAATGCATTGTCATACCATATTTTTCTTTAATATCTTGCAGCCCTAATCAATACATAACAGAGCCCCTCTCCCCTCCCTTCCACTTTCTCTCTGAGCTCGGCTGCTGCTTGTGTCCTGTGCAGGGATTGAAGATGAATCGGACCCCGACTACAAGGAGACTCTTTGTTCTACCTGTGCTTACCTCTTCTCCTGGCTTTAACATTTTTGTTGTACCTTTCTGAAGACAGAAATGTGATCTCCAGAGGCCAAGAAATCCAAAACCGCATGTCTATACCTTTGGCTGTGGGGAACGACATGGATGTAAATCATTGCCTTCCATTCATTGTATTGTCTGCGACATCAGTTTTATTCTTTGGGTTGAGTGTTTGAAACAAAAAAGTCTTGTTTGAGTCCCAGACCACGTTTTAAAAAAACCTTCAAATTCTTGCTTTCTTTTGAAGTAATTACATCATAAATAGTAATTTTTATGATTTTTAAAAAATATATTTTGTGAGTTATTGACGAAACATCACTGATTTATCTAAACATTTAAATGTTTTTGCACTTCCCACTTTGAAGGCTGTCAAAGACTTTTATTCAAGATTTTTGTTTCTACATTGGCAAGCTTCAAGATGACTAGAATACAGAGCTAAACCCTTTTTGAGGAAGATCGACCAACATTATGCTGTATCGAAGTCTCACCCTGTGGGCATGTTTTCTCCCTGGTCTTTGCTTTTTCAGAGGGGAAGCAATTCAACCATGAAAGGGGTTTTGAGGCAACATAAAAAGACATTACAGAGTACTGCCGTGAGGGGGATGCAAAGATTGCGTTTTGCAGCAAGCGGAAAACACTTTTTTTTTTTTTTTCAAGCCGTATGGTTAACCACAGCTCTTTTGAAACAAACTTGTTACTTGAGCATAAAGAAAAGAGGTTAAAATGGTCCCCACAGAGTCCCAAATAAACAAGCCTGAAAACACAGGCTGCACATATGCTATAATAAACTCATTCTCCTAATCATCCTGTAGTGAAGCAGCTCTTCAAGGGTGGGAGCCCTTTATGCCACACAGGAAACTGTTTTCAAACAACCCCCTGCTTTCTTTTTGGTACCTATGGTCAGACAGTTGTGCACACTTGACCCATGAACTTCAACACACTCTTCATCCTCTGTTTCGTGGGCTATGGCTGACCTAAGGCTTGTTTCTTTCTTTATTTATGAATTATCTCAATATATCATAATTTTAGTACCTGAGATTGAGAGAAAGAAGGAATTTAAATTGTGAAATGCCCCCCTATATCCGTTCTTTCATTACAGTTTTTAACTGTTCTAGTCTCTGCTCACATAGTCTCAGCCTCGGATGGTACAGACCGTCCACAGTTTGTTCACTGACCGTTTGATGCACATTGCATGTGAAAATGTATGCAACCTCTATGCAACCTTGTAAAAGTCTTTTTTGAATTTCATATACAATATGTATTATGTTATTATTTATTGTTATTTGATTTTTGAATTTTTAGTTTCTGTTGGATAATCTATTTCAGATTAAACTTCAATTTGTGGTTGTTTGCTTTACGTCAGTCAGATGGCCTCTTCCTGTCTAAGTGGGCGATTTCAAGCACCAGACCATATGCTGTTAGTCAGTGGTCTGTTTATGTGAGACTACTACTCGCATGGCTGTAAGGGGTATCAAAGCAGTGTGGACAAAAGTAGACCAGACAGGTCACATGCTGCAAGACATGGGAACGTTAATTAGTCTCAAGTCTGTGGGTATGTGTCTAGTATAACTCACGCCTCAGTAGTCTCTCACAGCTGGCTGAGTTTCTTTTCCTCTATGCTCAGAGGATTATGTCAGACTGGCTGTCTGTCTGAACTTAGAGGACTCCTGCATCTTGAGTGTGTCTGTTTTGGGGGCCACACAGCCTATTTGCTCCATAGGTGGGCAGCCTCATATCACTTGTAGGCCTGCTGTCTGGTAACGCATGCTATTCTGTAATGCTGGCAGCTGGTGCTGAATGTCTAGAGTACTGGCTGCTGAAAATTCTGCTTTGCCATCACTTTAATAAATAAATATATACATTTTAAAAGTCATTTAAAATGTTAATAGTATTACTTTTTTTTTACGGAGCTCTTAAAGGGACCTTTGCAAAAATAAAAATATAAAAAACATTTGTGCGCTCACGAGAAACTATTGGTAGGGATTTTCCCACCAGTTAATTGACGTGTGACAACACTGGTAATCCCATTATCACCAGGGGGGATTTTTTTAATTGAAGCTCAACTTTCATATGAATGAACTGAAAACGATTGCTCTGCTCCGATCACTTCGCGCCACTGGACAGGTATGAATGCCATTTTACGCATTTTACTTTCACTTTTCGAGTTGGTGGCAAATTCATGGGCGGCAATTGCTTGATTGGTGGGTTCGTTATTATTCTTAATTAAAAACACAAAAAAACAGAACAATGACAAACTTGCTTAAATGGGCACTTTTACATTTCACTTTGAAACCAAATCTTCCGCCATCATGTCAGTCAAGAGTGAGGTGGAATGGGCGAAGTCAGGTGAAATCTGACTTCTGCTAATGGTCTGTGCTGCCTGCGACTCTTGTTCGGCTCATGCTGAATTGAGCAGACACGTTCAGTTTTTAATTGTAGTGTCTGTTCTCTAACTGAACAAAATTATTTTTAATACTATAAAAAAATCAAAACGACGGTTGGGGGCAGTGCCACGGCGGGCAAGTGATGTAACCAGTGTTGCAACTGAATACTGTGTAACACCACTAACACCGACTATCGCAGCAAGCCTAGCGCACAGGATTTTTTTGTGTGCTCTCGTTACAATTTCCAGTTTATGTATACTGTCTATAACCTATTTCCTTATAGCTTCAATGCCATTTTACTATGAATAAAACGAGTGTATGGATGCACATGAATGAATAAAGATCTATTTGCTCAAAATTCATTAGGGCAGTATACTCTAATATAACAGCCTTAAATCCCGCATCTCTGATGGCCAAGAAACCACACCATGAAATGGGCTGATGGTGCAATACGGCTGGGGGGTTGTCCTATTTGCCAAGTTCAAGGGTCCACAGACAAAAGACTGATAAAGTAAAAAGTGCTCAATTTGGCTTCTGTTAGGGCAGTATGTCATATTTCAAGGCCTTATGTCCGCTTCAACGAATTTAACTCCGTGATAGCCGAGAAGCCTCGCCAAAATGGGCTCATGGTGCAATAGTTAGCTCATTGTGCATTGTCCTTTATGCTAAATGTAATGTTTCATAAAAAACATTGCTACAGTAAGAAGTTTTCAAAATGTGGGTTTTGTTAGGGCAGTATATTTATATTGCGCCATATAAAACTTTAACGGCCAGTTACAAAAATTTTGGTTCAGTAGAATATAAAATTTCACAAGATCAAAGCTCCCTTAATTAAACCACTTTGTTGGATGTAATGTATCCTTACAGGTGCCGGAGAAATTTAGATTTTTCTTTATTCAATTCTAAACGCTTATTGCAAGCAGAGCCATAGACATAAAGGACTTTGGAAAGTGTCGCATTATGTAAAGGGGAGGCTCACGTTTAAAAAAAACAAAAAAAACAAAAATGAATTGGTAGCCGGATGTTACCTCTTTTAGACAAACTGCTCTAATGGAATCCAAAATTTGAGCCGTATTGGGGCATCAGCCCGTTTCACTGCCGCCACAGAGGATCCGTTAAAGTGGACATAAGGCTGTGATATTAGAGAGAGCCTATACTGCCCTAGCAAAAGCCATCTTTTGGGCAAATAGATCTTTAATAAACAATGTGCATCCATACTCTCGTTTTCTTCATAGTAAAAGGGCAGTGACGCACAAAGGAAATGGGTTTTAATAGACATGAACCGGAAATTGTAAAAAAAAAAATGTTTCTTGTGGGCACACGAAAGTCTGTATATTATGTATTTTTGATGAAAAAATTGAAGCTTTGTCAGGACGAGACTTCGTTCAAAAACAGAACAAAAAAAACTTACAGGCCACAAACTTTTGAACAATAGTGTATATTGATTTTTTGTTGTCTTGGTGTACAGCTAACTCACCTAAAAATGTTAGCGAAAAGAAATAATCTACTATTGTTTCATAGATATGCTCTAGAAAAGGGTTTGTGTACTCCCATCCCCCTTATGTTTGAGCAGACCCTGTGACAGACAGATACAGACAGGCTCCAGTCAGCCGCAGCGGGGCCTTTCAGTCATGATAAGGTTTGCTCCAAGGCATGGCAGGATGCAGGAGATTCCAGCTGTCAATCAAATTCACACATCTCTGTGTCTCTTTCGTGTGCTGTGAATCAACCGCGACTTTAGACCTCGGTTTCTTGTTCATCATCATTGCCTCTCTCTGAGGTCCAGTTGTTAATTGGGGGCTGGATGCAGTATAACTGGGATCGCAGGTGTGCCGGGCTGCCTGTTAGAAATGCTTTTTCAGGTTGAGTCTCTCCCAGGAATGTAGCCGGGAAGGAAACGGTGTTTAGATTATAGCGTCGTTAGAAAATGGAGGCCAGACAGGGGAGAGTAGAGATGGTTTGCTTTGACGATAGAGAGGGGTGAAGTCCTTAAACATAAACATACTAAACTTGAGTGTTTTCTCTTCACTGTATGGTGGAGGGGGTGGCTGAGGATATTGTTCTTGGTTTAAAGGATGAAACCCGTTCTATGTGGTTCTAAATGGACAGGCTAGAGAGAGAGGAATGAACTGTGGTCAAAACTTGGGCGGCAGCCTTGGTAGTTTCATAGATCCCATCAGCTTAATGGGAAGCATTCCAGAATCTCAGCATGAACGCTTGAGCCTGTTATAACTCATATCCTCCTGATCGGAAATTGTAATCATATTTCAGTGGCTGTCATACCTGCCCTCTATGATATAATAGATCCAGATCTTGCTCTTTCCTGCAAGGAAGTGGAACCATGTCAGACAGTGGTTGGTCACCGCACTGAAAAAAATTATTTTATGTAGGCCTATTGTTGCCATGGATTCCTCCTGCACCATATACTTGCAGGCGCTGTGGAATACATTAAGCCTAAATGAGCACGTATTATGTTTTGATGGTGAAATGCAGAGTTCATATGAGAGCAGGATCTGGCGGTATGAAACTATATTTTACTCCTCTCTTGAGGCAGGGTGGTTGTGTGAATGTGAAATGATTTTAACTGTTTAATTTCTGTCAGTCCTGATCAGTTTTATCATCTCTCGCTCTTTCTCTTTGCAGGTCTTGATGCTGAGTTGTACTATGTGAGGGATGATGTGGTAAATCAGTATGCGCTTTCCTTCATCCTGCCTGTGCCCAGTGACACCAACAGCCTACATTTCACATGGCACTCCAGCAGCAAGGTTGGCACTGTTCATTTCTACACACACTACCATTCAAAAGTTTGAGTCTAGTATATATTTATTCATTTAAAGAAATTAAAACATTTATTCAGCAAGGATGCATTAAATTAGTCAAAAGTGACCGTTAAAACTGTTTCAAATAAATGCTGTTCTTCTGAACTTTTATTCATTAAACAATCCTGAAAAACAAAAGCATCACAACCGTTTTCATCCGTGATGATAAGAAATGTTTATTAAGCACCAAATCAGCATTGTGTGACACCGAAGACTGGAGTAATGGCTGCTGACAATTCAGATAAAAATCAATAATAATTTTTTTTGTATTGTCACATCCTTTGTGAATGATATACACTAATATCTTATTTATTTACTCAACTGACTGTGTCACCTGAACAGGTGGATTACAGGTTGGGGTTTCAAGTGGAAAACACTTCAGCCATGGATCAACCTCAGAGCAACATCTCTGCCCAGGGGGAGGTCCCGCGCACTCGTTCAGGCAAGCCAAACATATCCTGTTGTATTTTGAAGGGAAACATATGCTGTTGATATATTTTCATAAATAAAAATGTCTCTAATTTTAGATGTGCCAAAGATCCTCTGATCCTTTTAGATGTGAAAATGACCTTTTAACTATTGGTAAATTAGTTTTTGATAAACTTGATGAAAAGGTCATATGGCAAGATGTAAGAACCCAGAGCTTTTATTTTATTAGGTTTTATCTACTCTTAACTACTGTAAGGCCTGTTCACACAAAGGCAAATTCAGTGCAATAAGTATTTTAATTTGAATGAATGGCTGTTAATGCATCCGTTCAGACCGACGTTAACATTTGCGGCATCGTCAAATGCAAGTTTTTTTGTTCTAATCTCTTTTTCATCGCACTGCAAATATAGCTTGCCAACCGTTAAGATTCATCTGTTTAGAGACGCTGCAATTACATAAAACTATGACTAGGTGGCAATCGCAAACAGAGTATTCTACACCACCAACTGTTATTTTGCATGTTCATGCAGCCAGTTGTTGTTTTTTTGTTTTTTTTTTGCATTGGACTGGACAAGTGGTTCTCAAATTTGTCTTTAAACCTTTAAAAAAAAATCTGGCGCCCCACCCAAAAAAAAAATAAAAATAATAAAAACTTTAAAAAGAATTTGATTGAAAAACCTGCAATGAAAAACTCCTATAATAGTTTCACTTCGTAATGCCGTTGAAACATTGAAAAATTTAACCGTAAGAGAGAATACTAGATCAGAACATAACTTTTAATTTAAATAAACAAAACATGTAATTATTTCAGTAATGCTTTGTATGAACAATATATAATCAGTGGCTGCAGTGAGCTCTTATGATGAAGCCTCAAGAGCTCAGCTTCTTGTACATCTTCTCGCCGGGACACAACAGTGCATTCACAATAACAGCTTGCTTGTAGGGCATGTTTAGATGGTGCAAAGTCAATGGACTGAAGAAGAAAGATTTGGTGGAATTAGCGTTTGGTGCTCTGCCTTTTATAAAGTGACACTGAACACCATTCACGCACTTTAACACCACTGCAATGGCAATTTTCTGTTCTTTTTCTGCTGATCTCTGTGCTCTGATCCCCACACTTTGAGAACCACTGGACTGGACAGGCAATTTGCATGTGAAAATCTGACCAAATTTTTGTGCCCAACATTTTGTTGATGTGAACAGGTCTTTAAGGGTGCCTTCACACTTGGTTCGATTGCCTGGACCGAACCCGAGTTCGATTGCTCCCCCCTCCGCCTGCCCCCGCTGGACTGTGTTCATATTATATTATTTGGATCCGAACCGGGGTGCGTTTGCGTCATCAAAGCAGCAGCTGTTTACCTGGTTGCTTAGTAACGACAGCGAGCATGAAGGCGGCAAAATGCATAGCGCAAAGCTTCAATACGTAATGGCACTTGCGTCTATATGCCGCAAATGTACTGCAATGCTCTAAAGAATGCTGAAGACGAGCAGAAATGAGATTTACAGCTCTCTGCTTGCAGTATGTCAGTCACGCTCGTCAGGAAAATGAGTGAAACACACACAAACACAAATTTTTTATCAAATCAGACGTCATTAATAGTGGTTCACTTCCGCGATTTAGTACGATTGCGTTCACATCAGCAGCGAACCGTACCGGAGTTCACATGAACCGTACCCCAGACCACCCTTTTTAAGCGGACTCTGGTACGGAGCGCAGGTGCGCACCTGAGTTCGGAAGACCGTGTTCACATCATCCAAACGTACCGAACTCTGACGTCAATCGAACCCGGGTGCGCACCAAAACTGCTAGTGTGAAAGCACCCTAAAACGTCTTCTCGTGTAGTTTAGTAGGATTTGGGCTTCAAGTAATGTGCCAACACAATGGAAGAGCAGCCCTTACTCTTTCAAAAAGTTCAAAATAAGGCCCTGCATTCATTGTTTACAGCTTGCATATCAAATTTGGGCCTCCTGTAAGTATACTTTCTGTGTGTCTCTCTCTGTGTAGTGTTCAGAGTGGACCTCTTCTGCTCTGGAAAGGCTGATGGAGAGGCCGTGTTAACCGTGCAGCTCAACCTTACTACACCAGCCAACAACTTCACAGTGCTCAATTTCAAACGCAGGAAAATGTGTTACCGAAGTAAGATCTTTTCATACACTTTTACCTTATTTCCTCAAAGGAAAATTATCTTTGTTTCTAAGGATCTGAGTGTGTTTTTTTTGTTTTGTTTTGTTTTTTACTCCATTATAAGCATCCTGTGAGTTGGTAGATCGTAGTCTCTGGCAATGTGAAACTTGACACACAAAAATGATAATAACACAAGCTCTCTGTCATATGCTTCCCCAAAGGAAATAGCCAATGGATTTATTCCCTGCTTATTTGAAGCACATGAGCCAAATTAGCTTTGGAAAAGAAAAAGAGTTTGTGTATGCCCCAATTTCCTCTCTCTTGTGGAATAACTGGGTCAGCATGTATGTGACGCTCAAGAAGATATTGTGCGTCTTACACTTTGTGTGGAAGGAGAGAGATTTTACTGCCCTGGCAACAGTTTACAAACCAAACATAAATGAGACCAAATACAACCAGTTCATTTGTTTGGATGCATCTCACGAGACCAGGTCATATTTCCACCCAAAATCAAAAGAAAAAAAGTAATATTTAGACTTTGGAATAGCTTACCCATGTATGTCAGGGATGCTGATTCCGTACACATTTTTAAAATACAACTTAAGACACACTTGTTTTCCATGGCGTATCCCTCTTGTTGAAATATTTTTTTATTATTATTGTTAATGTGTGTCATGTTGTTATTATTAATATTGTATTTATTTATTTATTTTTATACCTAGATGTTATAAAACACATTGTCAACATGTGTTGTTTGAATAGTGCTATACAAATAAAGCTTACTTAGCTTAAAGGAAAATATTGTTTGCAATATTGTAATTTAAAAGAATAATAGCCACTACAGACCATTACTTTGATATCAGAATAAACATTAATTATTGTATTAAAGTATCTTTTAATAATCTTGTAATTTTTTAAAAAGCAATTATATACAATTATATACAAAAATGCAAGTTTGTAACACACAAATATAAAACAGTGAACTGGTATTAGCATTGCTCTTTGCTGATCCTTTCCCTTCTTTGCTTGTACTTTACAGGAATTGAGCAGCCAGAGCCCCCCAAAATTTTGCCATTCCCAAACACAACCATACAGAGAATAGATCGTGAGTATTTGTGTTTTTTGTTGTTTGGCATTTGAACTGAACGGGGTTCTACACTGAGACCATCTTCACTCTGCTCTTGTAACCTCTCTCTTCTCTTTTGTTTTTAGCGAGCAGTCCAAATGCCCCCACCACATCCACACGAGTTTTTTACATCAGCGTGTGTGTGTGCTGCATCGTCATCTTCCTAGTAGCCATCATCCTCGCTGTGTTACACCTCCACAGCATGAAGAGAGTGGAAATGGATGACAGGTGTGTATGCATGCGTTTTTGTGTTTGATTGTTTGGTTAGTTCAGACCAGCAAAACCATCTGCTTGTCAGTAGTTTAGGGCAAATTTGGTTTTATAGAGGTTCTGGTCATTTGCTCTCATGATTTTATTTCCTGTCTGTCTTCAGATTTTTTTCCTAATTAGTAAAAAATGTGAGTTTGTCTGAAGGAGACAGGAGAAACAAAATCTTATCTACTAATTTCAGACAAGAGCACTGAGTAGTTTAATTGCATTTTTCTGAAATTGAATTAGGCATCAGTACAAAGAGTTGTCTTTTTCAGGATTATATAAGGGTGGTAGATTAGATTTTATCTGCTGCTATTCACAAGAAGAGGCACAGAGCTCCAATTATCTTCTAAAGCAGAACATCAGATCCAGGATGTGACTCCGTTTTTCTACTGGCATAGGATTCTTTTTGCTTCATGTCTCAAATGGTAGACCAGAAGAAACCAGAACTGTTTAATAACGATGATGAGTCAGTGACATTAGATCATGATTAGGTTCAATGAGTTTCAGGAGGCAGGTTAAACCTCAGCATTTTAGGTCTTTCTCCAGGGGCCTCAGTGTTTAACCTTTAGAGTTGGAGTCTAATGGCTTTAATTAGGACAATTACACAGCACTTAGTTTTTAAATGCACTGGGGTCCAGGGCCAGGTAAAATCCTACACCCTTTGAGAAAACAGATGATTTCATCATAAGGCTGTGCAGCCATTTAAAACCGAAAGGTCTGTTTCAAATACCTTTTAGTTGGTGCATTTCAATTCCTAAAGTAATTAATTTTTTCTTTACCTTTTTTTTTTAGCGTTAGTGACAGTGGAAGCTCTCAGGGTCTCTCTCAGCCCTCCACCCAGACCACCCAGTACCTGAGGGCAGACACCCCCAACAACGCTACACCTGTCACCAGTAAGACTACGACCACACTATGCCCCTCACCCCTGACCTCAGATCAGCGACTCTCTCAAACATCTCAACCATCTGCCGTAACCATCTGCACTCCTCTTCCGTGATTTAAAATGTCAGAAAACCTGTCTCTCGACCAGGAGCACTGCTTTGCTGCACCATAAGAAAACGCAAAGAATCGCTCAAACAGCACTAGGATGTTTTGCTTCTTATGGCTTGCAGACCAGCATGTTAAATTGTTCTAAATTCCACACCTGTGGAAGCTTCTTGTCTTGTCCTGTTCACACCAAATGCGCATTCCTTTATAAACTAGAAAATTGGAAAAGAATGATCAAATTAGCTAAACTGGAATCAGAAGG
This sequence comes from Gobio gobio, assembly GCF_949357685.1. Lineage (NCBI taxonomy): Eukaryota > Metazoa > Chordata > Actinopteri > Cypriniformes > Gobionidae > Gobio > Gobio gobio. The sequence goes on along the minus strand of NC_137110.1, from coordinate 24,225,708 downwards.
TTGGAATAAATAGGCGTACACATCCCCATCTCCCCCTCCACACTTTTGTCCTTGCGTTTATTGCAGCAGTGACTCCAACATTGATTGTTTTTGTGCGGTAGTAGCTGTACAAGAAGTTGTTGCGTTTGTGTGTGTGACTTCGTAAAATCCTCTCACGAAAGAGCAAAAGTCTTATGTCAGTCACCTAGTGTTTACTCAATCCTTCACTGTCATTTGCTAGTGCCATCTCAGTAGCATTTCTTCACACTTAGGTTGTTGTCTTTTTTTTTTTTCCACCATGAGAGGCAGACCACATTTGGAGAGTCACCTCCACCCCTTTTCCAAATTAGGATGCAAATAAGACCAAATCAACAGGAAGTTTCCGCTCTTTTAAAACATAGTAACTGTTTTCATAGTGGGTGAGTTTCTCCTTTCCCTCAAACGACCAGATTGGGCTAAAATTAGAGTTTTTTAGGCAGAGCGGAGTAGAGCGGCTGGTTGATGAACTTAAACTTCCTATTAGTGGAAGTTTGCCAGGTGATCCCATGAGTCTTTATATTCACAGTGTTTGGACACTTAAGTAACAATATAAATGTCTGAATGTCATTTAATTGGATAAGGAAAAGTTTTGCTTTTTTATTTATAACACACGTCAAAGGATTTTTTTAATAATTTTTTTTTAGAACAATATATCAAGTACAGCTTTATACAATACAGTTTCAAACTGCATTAAAGTAATAGAAAATGAAACGGCATCAATGTTACAATATTCTTCAATTATGAAGTTAGTTAATTCAGTTACAATTACTACTTCTGTTTTAACTATAAAAATTATCTACTGGAGACAATATAGTGTTGTCATTCAGGTCTGTTCAATTCAGAGTCAAGTGTGGTCAGATACAGAAAACTATATGATTTACTGAATATTAATTGCACTTCGTGTAGTATGAAATATTTAAGGCCAGCCTTATAGAATACTCTCCCTCAATGACAACCAGCTTTGTAACATTTTTATAAATCAGTGGATAGTTGGTGGTGGAGATATCTGCTTCATTTTGGCCAGGCAATGAACACGTATTGTGTGTAGCGCCTCCTAGTGGTATTACATGCTTGGTGCACTGTTTCATGCTTATACCATGTGTTTTCATGTCTCACTCTTGTTCTTGTGTGTGAAATAGCTCAGGCACCATCTACCTGCTATGTATATCCATCCTTCATATACCTCTCTCCATCTTTTTTTTTTCTCTCACTCTGCCCTCCCTCCAACCCTTCCTTCCTCTATCAGATGCTCAAACTGGCTCTGCACCCATGCTCCAGCTTGCAGGCGCCTCCTTCCCTCACCCTGGTGCCCCCTCGCACGAAACCAAAAGTAAGTTCTGCTGCTATGTAGCAGATAGAGAGCGCAACAGGGAGTCATGACTAAACCATGTTCACTAACCTTCAACCTTTAACCTGGTTTCTTCTTCACCATCCCCATGGTTTTGTTCTTAGTGGTCTTCACTGAGCTTGTTGATTGGTTCACACCATATTACACTGGTGCAAAGACATATCCTCATTTGCCTGACGAGAAGGAGAACCATAACCATGGTTAATTATTACTTTATACAGGGGTTTCTTTTTTTCTTTTTTAAATAGGAAGTATGGCTTTATTTAAATTAAAAGTAATGTTTGTATAAATTGTTAAAAATTATAGATTTTTTGTAAATTTTAAAGTCCTCATGGCATGCTTTGACATTTTATTTATTTATTTGTTTGTTTGTTTGTTTGTTTGTTTGTTTGGATACTCCAATCAGGCATAACATTATGACAGGTGAAGAGAATAATGCTGATTATCTCTTCATCACGGCACCTGTTAGTGGGTGGGATATATTAGGCATTAAAGGGATAGTTCACCCAAAAATTCTGTCATCATTTACTGACCCTCAAGTTGTTCCAAACCTGTTTGAGTTTCTTTGTTCTGCTGAACACAAAAGAAGATATTTTAAAGAATGTTTGTAACCAAGCAGAGAGAGCAACCATTGACAACCATAGTAGGGAAAAAAATACTATGGTAGTCAATGGTTGCTCTCTCTGCTTGGTTACAAACATTCTTTAAAATATCTTATTTTGTGTTTAGCAGAACAAAGAAACTCATACAGGTTTGGGACTACATGAGGGTGAGTAAATGATGACAGAATTTAAATTCTTGGGTGAACTATCCCTTTAAGTGAACAATTTGTTCCTCAAAGTTGATGTGTTAGAAGCAGGAAAAATGGGCAAGCGTAAGGATTTGAGCCAATTTGACAAGGGCCAAATTGTGATGCTAGACAACTGGGTCAGAGCATCTACAAAACTGCAGTTATTGTGGGGTGTTCCCGGTCTGCAGTGGTCATTATCTATCAAAAGTGGTCCAAGGCAGGAACAGTGGTGAACTGGCGACAGGGTCATGGCTCATTGATGCACGTGGGGAGTGAAGGCTGGTCCGTGTGGTCCGATCAAACAGACGAACTACTGTAGCTCAAATTGCTCAAGAAGTTAATGCTGGTTCTGATAGAAAGGTGTCAGAATACACAGTACATCACAGTTTGTTGCGTATAGGGCTGCATAGCCGCAGACCAGTCAGGGTGCCCATGCTGCCCCTGTCCACTGCTGAAAGCGCCAAGAGTGGGCACATGAGCATCAGAACGGGACCACGGATCAATGGAAGAAGATGGCCTGGTTTGAGGAATCATGTTTTCTTTTTTCATGTGGATGGCAGGGTGCGTGTGAGATGCTTACCTGGGGAACACATGGCACCAGGATGCACTATAGGAAGAAGGGAAGTCGTCGGAGGCAGTGTGATGCTTTGGAAACCTTGAGTCCTGCCATCCATGTGGATGTTACTTTGACACATACCCCCTATCTAAGCATTGTTGCAGACCATGTACACCCTTTCATGGAAACTTTATTCTCTGAGCATCTGTGGGATGTGCTGGACAAACAAGTCCCGATCCATGGAGGCCCCACCTCGCAACTTACAGGACTTAAAGGATCTGCTGCTAACATCTTGGTGCCAGATACCACAGCACACCTTCAGGGGTCTAGTGGAGTCCATGCCTCGACGAATCAGGGCTATTTTGGCTGCAATAGGGGGACCAACACAATATTATGTCTGTCATAATGTTATGCCTGATCGGTGTATACTTTCTATTAAAACCAGAAGTTTAGGCAGTTCTTAACATTGTAGCAATGTTTATGCAACTGGTCCCTGGTCTTAAATGTGAAGTAACCTGCACCACTGGCAGCACGAAACAGTCATTGAAGATAATTATTTTTAGAGGGGTATCCTAAGTATTCCTGTTGACTTTTGTTGTTCAGCCAAACAGATAGTGCCACCCCACACTCATTTCCTTTTGTTGAGTTGATGATGGTGTGTCAGATTCTTTGTGATGCTCAAACATAATTATGTAAACACAAAAGCTTACACTTTTTGGCAAATTAACCTTAAAGTTTAGGGTCGGTAAGATCTCTTTAATGTTTTAGAAAGAGGTTTCTTGTGCTCACCAAGAATACCATTTTACTGCATTTTTTTTATCAAACAAATGCAATGTGAAATATTTTTATTATTTCTCTCTCTCTCTCTCTCTCTCTCTCTCTCTCTCTCTCTCTCTCTCTCTCTCTCTCTCTCTCTCTCTCTCTCTCTCTCTCTCTCTCTCTATCTATCTATCTATCTATCTATCTCTCTATCTCTCTATCTATCTCTCTCTCTCTATATATATATATATATATATATATATATATGACTCACTATTGGATCTGTGTAGCATAGGGAATGTTAGCAGTCCTACATCAGTTACCCACTTGGGGGCAGCAACATACAGATTTAGCATGAGTGGAGAAATTGAGTCTAAATGACTTGGGGGAATGACTGCCTAGTTGTTTTAGTATAAAGGGAATGTATTTGCATTTTGTTCTGTATTCATAATCAACTTTATTTATATAATCATTAAAATAATGTTTACAACAAGGCAAAGTGAAGAATTGATTATAAAAATGGAAACTGCTCAGTCAGAAACATAAACCTAAAACAACACATCCATGAGTATACAAGTTATACACAGTGTTTTTACCCAGATATACAGCCAAACTTATATACTGGTATTTGTGCTCACAGTACATTTTGACATTGTCTTTTGGAGCTGCTTGTGTATTTTAAAGTACGCTGCAGCTGAATGACCGAGTAAAACACCCAGTTTTCTGTAAACATCTAATACAATTCACTCTGTATAACTGAGATAAAATCAGTTACACACCTGAACATGTTGTGCAAGAGTAACACAGCAGTGTTTGCTTTTGGCAAAGCCGCGGTTTTACTCCATTGATGATGTGTCTAAATACTTACAGTTGTTTAAATAACACTGCCAACCTCTGTCATGCCCTGAATCGTTTTGATTTGTCTGTCATTAGACAGGCTTTTTATTAGTTCTAATGTAAATTGTTAACACTCATTGTAATGTTGCGTGTGTGTGATTTCAGGTTATCCCTCGCTGCGGATAGAGAAGAATGACTTGAGAAGTGTAACTCTCCTTGAGGCTAAGGCAAAGGTCAAAGACATCGCCATCTCCAGAGAGAGAGTCACACTTCGAGATGTCTTACATGAAGGTAATAATCCCACAAGTCATTCTGCAGAGGTGTAAAGAGTACCTGAATACCATACTTGAGTAAAAGTACTGATACCTTACAGCGTGAATGAGTCTGTTACAAGTCCCAATTTCCAATACGACTTGAGTATCTGATTTTAACAGTACTTCAATATTTTACTCGTACTGAATGTTGGCTCAAAGATGCACTAGTCCTTGACAGTTAAGGGACATGCCAGTAAAATAAGAAACAATTGATTTGTAAGATGAGAAATCATGTTTAATATCTAAAATCAAAATAAAACCGAACACCTCAATATTGCAATAAATAAAGGTACAACAGCCTCTTAAACATCTACAAACTCGCAATTCTCAGTTAATCTCAAGTGCACAAAAAGGGCATAAGTAAACCAATATCCTTCAAAAAGGTATCGTCAATATAGCGGATAAATAAAATAATGTCAAGTAAAATTAAATAGTCTACTTGCACTGGATGTGCTGGTTTCTGCCTCATCACCAGCCTCATCATTTAGCAGCTATACTCTCAATTAGAGTTGTTCTGATTCCGATACTAGTATCGGAAATATCACCGATACCACAACAAATTCTGGCATCGGTATCTGCAAGTAATTGAACCCATGTACCGATCCGATATCCTTTTCTTAAACAAGACCTACTTATTATAACCGCTAGCTTTGCCTAACTGCTGCATGGTTCTTCTTCGCTGCTCAGAATGCATTGGAAACACAGGAAGTTGTGCTGTGTTGCCACAAGCAACCACTGTTTAGAGCAGCGGAAAAAAAATGAAAAAGCGTTAGCAGTATTTCGTCTCTGTGTGGATGGCACACTTGCTCGCTGTCTTTGTCCTCCCCCAGTTTCTCTACCTCTACGTGCGTTTTTACGGTCTATGGTCACTATATGAGGAGGACACGAACGCTTAAACCAACACTTCATGAGAATTTACTGTCATATAATGAACACAGACACTCAAAGGTGTCCACGGCAACTCGTCAAAATAAAAGCTCGTTTAAACGTGAAGAAATTTTCTGAATATATTAGGCTACTGTTGTAACCTACAGTAGATTTAGCTACGTCTCTATGTAATAATAATACGTCTCTACTAATAATAATAATCAGATTTGGGGGTAACGCATTACAAGTAACTTGAGTTACGCAATAATATTTCTTATTCCAAGTAACTAGTAAAGTAACGCATTACTTTTCAAATTTACAACAAAATATCTGAGTTCCTTTTTCAAAAAAGTAGCGCAAGTTACTTTTTCACATTAATTTGACTGACAGCTCTCCTGCCCCCATGTTGAGAAGAATAAGTGCAGAGGCGTTGTGTGTAAACATGATGGTTATTGTAGTTCTAGACTAAATGTGAGCATTTATTTATCTTACTTGCAAAATAAAGATTCTGTACTCCTCAAAATGAATAAAATCAGAATACTATGCAAACCTCCAATAATTAAATGTTAAATAAAACAACTATTTTTATGCATTTAATCTACCTTTTATATTTAATTTACCAATGTCTTACTGCTGACCTTCGATGATGAAAATTACTAGATTTTTTGTTTTTATTGGTAAAACTTTTTTCTCCTGCATCATATTCAACCATTATCCAGCATGGCAGCACAGCAGAGCTGCGCCCTCTACTGTTCATGCGTGAATTTGCATTTTTACCTCAGCCTGGGGCTTATTATTTCAATTTTGTTATGAAGACTTGAGGAGGTCTTTACTGTTGCACAAAAATATAACTTTTTTGTTATAAAAAACAAAACAAAAACAAAAACAAGCCCAGCCCAGATGAGAAAAAGTAACGCAAAAGTAACATAACGCATTACTTTTCTTAAAAAGTAACTAAGTAACTCAATTAGTTACTTTTTAGGGGAGTAACGCAATATTGTAATGCATTACTTTTCAAAGTAACTTTCCCCAACACTGATAATAATTATGCCTAGAGGGTTGTAAAGAGATTATTTTCTGATTAATATATAATTTTTTATATCACTACATTTATTTGTTGCACTGTTTTTTATACAGTTATATTGTAAAACTAAAATACCTTTTTCAGTTTGCAGTGTTAGATTTGTGGCTGCATTTGAAATTCTTTTTCGCTTAAGAAAAATAAATAATATTACTGTCAAATGCATGTCAGATAATAAAAATACTGTAATAAATACAGTAGTTCACCATGTATTTGTTCATGTTTTATTAAGGGATAAGTCTGACGCACACCATAAAATAATTCTAGCAATTCATACAGGGCTAGTAGTATATATACAGCTGTATATACGGATACACACGCAGGTATCAGATCAGTACTCCGTATCGGCCGATAGCCTGAGCCCAGGTATCGGGAAGGGAAAAAGTGTATCGGAACATCTCTACTCTCAATCACATAAAGTGGCCTTGTTGACAAGTTTGGGTGAGTAAAGGCAAAACGCACAAGATGTATAGTACCTTCGATGCCCTTAGATGGGGATATTGCTTCTTTATAGCAGAAACAAACTGCTGCAGAAAAAGTTAGGTGCTGTGGAAAATATAAGGGCCACGCGGAATCTGCAGACCTTTTTGTGATTTCTGCGCTGAATTTTTCAAAGAGGCAAAACTTACGGACTGCAGCTTTAAGGTTTACAATGCAAATCCAAATGGAACAACTTGATTTTTAAACAAAGCTAGATCTCTCTTATAGTACATCCACTAAAAGACGGAGAAAATATTGCTTCATCAATTGTATTGTACACAAATCATTAAATAAACAATTTCATATCATTCAACAATTGAGCAAAGTAAATAATTACTTATACCTAAGTAAATAAATTAACTACTTTTAATAGTTATAAATAAGTAATTTTTGCAGCTTTGTTTCCTTACTCCTCCACGGTCACTAAAAAGTCACATCAATAAGCGCAGACTACTCCCCCTCACAATCACGCACATGTAGGGTGTGTATGCTTCTCAATGAATTGGCGAAAATCTGCAGAGTTTTCTGCGTAATTCTGTGGGCGCAGAGTCCGTGTGGGCCTACGTCATCACAAATATATTGGAGTAAAAAGTACATTGACTTGTTAAAAAATGTAGTAGAGAAAGAGAGAGTAAAAGATATTATCTTTGATACTCAGTAAAACTACAAAGTTGCCAAAAAGTACAGTAACTAATTTCATTTACTCAAATACTTAAATTACACCACTGGCATCCTGCCCCATAGACGCACATGGAAACCATAACAAGTATATAGTGTGCTTTTGAAAGACTCAATTCTTAGAACTGTCTGCCTCAGTGCCATTGAAACGTTTATTTCTAATAGTAATTCTTTTGAGTACCTTGTTCAACTGAAATTGCATCATGGCAAACAAACATATCAGTTGGCCATTCAGTCTGAGGTTAGACCCTGCAAAATCATTTTGTTGGATCACACAAGAGCTCTGGTCCAGCGGGAAATCTGCACTCAAGCACTAAATTGGAGCCCAAACAGAAAAGCTCTCTGCTGGGCCTTGTGCCAGCGCAGCTCGGGCCTGCACTGAAGATGTTGACACAAATGTCATTAGTCACATAGGCTATAAAACATACACAAAACTGTGTGTCAAGCGCCTGCCTTATTTAACGTGCATTCTTGCAAAATCTCAATGGAGTATTTCCCCTCTGTAGCATCCTTCTTCCGTCAGTTAATCGTGTACGTGTGACCACAAGCTTGATGAAGCTGATTAATTATTTATAGGGGTTTATTGTGTTGTTTTAAGTGCTGACTTGGCAATGGAACTAACTTAATCTGATTAAACCAGTTTTATTGGACATTTGGGAGGAATGTGAGAATAATCCTTTTTGAAGTGCCATTTGCTTTGTGTTTTTAATGACCATTTCGATACTTTTATTTGAATGACCTAAGTACAAATTTCAATGTTCTTTTACTCATTAAATATTTGCTGCAATTGCTTTATGTAGTAATACCAAGGCCAAAAACATGAATGCTTGGCCAAACCATTGCAAATGTGAGGCGGCTTCTACACAAAAATTAAAATTTGTCACTGTTTGCCCTGTTGTCCCAAATTGAAATTCCGTGGAACACAAAAAGTAAATTTTTGAAGAATTATCCTCTAGTTTTGCATCTTGAGGTAGATGAGGAATTGAGGATTGTCAAAAAATAAGCACCTTTGAAAGTGATTTAAACGTCTTGTGAAGACATATGATAGCTTTGTATGAGGCACTGACCGAAACTAGTGTTAAAGGGGCACTTCAGCGCTGGGAAGATGAATGTGTATTTAAACTGGGTCATTTATGTAGTAGAAATGTGAAATTATTTTTGAATTTGGTGCCTTTTAGACTGAGAAAAGACAGAAAATGAATTTTTGTCTCATGTGGATGAAAGACAACAACTCCCAGAATGCACTTGCTTCGCTGCCCTACGAGGCCACTCCCAAAGCCATGGCTATTGGTTATCACTCGCCCACCATTACACTGCCCCCACAGTTGTTTTGATCTTCATAATAATACAATAATTTTCTTCAGTTAGAGAATAAACATTGCATTAAAAAACTGAACGTGTCTTTTCAATAACATGTGAGTGAGCCGAACGAAGTCACGACACAAACACGGAAGGAGTCAGATTTCATTCATCACAAGAGCTGAGGTAAGCGCGGCGGTCATTCACAATGCGTGTCCAGTCTGGTGCGTTATCAGATCATGCCTATGGAAGCTTAACTTTCATAGGAATTCATTGAAAAGTTGAAACACTCATTTTGCTCCGTACAGCTCCGTTATGAATGCCCAATCCAAGCGGCCGTGTGCATTTACATTCTGTGAGTGAGATCTCACCCCTGTGGGCGGGTTGATAACATGCGGAACTAGCTCCTTCTACTGGCTGTAGTCTCTAGCCTCTGGCCAAAAAATCCTCAGATGACGATATTTGCGTCATCGGAGGATTTTTTCCAGAAATAAAATGCATAATTCTCTCATCTCAGGGGGACATGAGGGGGGAAAGTACGATCATTTGAATATACTTCCGGGTTTCTACTGATACAAAGCTTAATGCTAAATTGCTGAAGTAACCCTTTAACTGTTGTTGTCATCTTCATATCACAATAATACATAGCATGTTTTTTTTTAAATAACTGAAGTAGCAAAACTATGAACAATTGGCAAAATTAACTAAAGTTTAATGTTTTCAAATGGAGAACAAATAAATGACAAGAGACTCTATCAACTTCATATATAATCATTAGTTTTGAACTACAGTTTTAAAAGTTTTAGGTGTTGTTTATTAGTCTACAGAGAGAAGACTAATTCATTATTTAATTTTTTTTTTATTAAATTAATTATTAATTATATATTCAAAGTAACAAAACCGAAAATACATTAAAGTCCATTTCGAATAGCATTTTATTAGTTATTGTTTACCTGATTTAAATACATTTATTGTGCTGTAATGTGAATTTTGCCCCATGAATTACTCAAATGGTATCATAATCACCAGAGGAGATAATAAATACATTTTAGATAGAGCTGTAAGTATGTAGTACAATCTCAAGTTGTAGTCGTTGCATATAATTGACTCGGTTCTGTGATCTAAATTTACTGATTGATAGAAAACATTTGCATGTTTAAGATTTACCACAAAACATGTCCCTTAAACTTTACGTCTTGGGACATTCAGTGCTTAGTTTCTTGGAAAAAAAATTAAGCAAGTGTTGAATACATCTTCCTACCAAGAAATTCCCCCCAATGTCCTGCATAATGATGATCATGCGCAGTTCTCCCTCCTACACAAAGCGACTGAAAGCTGTAACGGAAACCCAGACGGTTGCATAATATATAATGCAATGTGTATATTTTTTTTGGAAGGTTAGATGCAATTTTTGCAAGTTCTGCATTGCAACCAAGAAACACACCATCCATTGAACACATCGTTCTGTACTTTTGACATTTACCAGTACATTTTCTATGAATTCACTATTGAATAATCAAATTACCTTTGTTACTTTAATGCCAAAGTATAAAAGTACATCTTGTCCAAGTACATCTTGCTTCATACCCTACCAGTGAAATGTTTGTCTTTTTAAGCATAGACGTGAAAATGCACTATCCAAACTTAAATGGTTGTAATTCATGAAAGCTTTGTTATACAGACCTGAGGTTGGTCTCCATTTGAGGAAGACACTCAGCAGATTATTGCTATAAAAAAAAAAGTTATAGAAAGCAAATGTACTGTACTCAGCATTTTTTACTTAATACAAAATATATATTTTACAAAATAATTTTTACTCGAAAATAAAGTTGCTATAAAATCAAAGCCATATGTCTGACCAAGTTTTGTTCCAAATTATCACACAAATTCAGTTCACGGGATGAATTTTGAATGATACCTAGTTTAAAATGATTAGTAAAATATGTAATAGAAAAAAAGGCCAATAGCCTCATGGGCAGCACTCTGACATGTAGTCCGGTTGCACTTTAGACTTTAGTTCTGGTTTGGGTGCCTTTCCCGAACCCGATTTCCCCCTCTTTCTCCCACTTCATTTTTGATCCGTTCTCTACTATCCTATCCTAAAAAAATCTACCAAAAAACAGCCAGAACAAAAAGAACTGAACTCATCTAAATCTTGTATTTGAGCATTTTGAAAGTAGCCACTCTTTGTATAGATTGTAGTTTGCACACATTACGCTTTTTCAGCCATACTGAAGGAGTTCTAGTGAATGCTGACCACTTGTGGCCTTTTTTTAAACAAATTACAGGCTAATTTTAATTAAATCAAATCTGCTTATCAATAAAAAAATAAAATATAATTTAACATGTTTTTTCATTAGGAAAAAAAGAATAGTAAACTCATTTCAATTATGAGATTTCTGGTTTTGAAGGTCATGGGTAACATAGATGTACAATATAGAACGTCACTTACCTTTATGTCCCAAAATATAGGGGCCATTTTTCCTAAAGCTCTAATTAATTGCATTAATTTGTGTTCCTATGTAAATAGAGGACAACTTGAAGGTAATCACATGCAGAGGTTAAAGCTTCTACGTCAGCAAGCTGGCTTGAGATAAGGTGGCATGTTATAACAAGCATGGTGGCAAGATAGAGGAAAGAGGATCAGATAAGAGGGAAAAGTAGTAGGTGATGTGGTGCTGCCCTCTAGCATTAGTAACCCTACCCAAAGTCAGCCTACTCTGAGCTCTACTGCTCTGCAAGATGCATTGATCGGGTACATTTTCAAGTGTCAGCTGAGCTTATGGGAACTGCAACTATGTCTAAGAGGCTGTAGAACAGCAGTGGAAAGTTGAGAGATTGTCTTGCGCCTTCTAGTAAATCCATGTTGTTTTTATTCTCTGAGGTCATCAAGTATACCTGTTCAGACCTGCTCCGCTATTTACCATGCAAAAATTGGCATGTTGTTTAATCTCAAAGATGCAGTGAAGCTTAAAACGTTTCAATATTTGAAAAATGTTGTACGGAGACTTGAACATTTCTGAATGATAATGTAATCCTCAAATCCTAATCCTAAAGTTGTGAATTAATTCATTGAATCAGATAGTTTGAACTGATTCACAAAAATGAATAAAATGTATCTACTTAATTAATAAAATGTATGTATCTGCTAGTTTTTGCCACTGAAATTTATATCAGAGATGCTATTGAATGAACATGTAAAAAAATTGTCTGTTTGCTTGCCAAAAAAAAAAATTCTAAACATAAAGACACTTGTTTTGATATGGAAGAGAGATTCAAGCTGAGAATGAAAATCTTTAGACAAGTTTTGATACTTTTAAATGACCAAAAAGAACAGTTTCAATTGAGAGTCAAATAAACTCTTGAATGTACTAGTCATATCAGTAACAATTTGGACACTGCACCATATGGGATTCAAACCCCCAAATTTCTGGTCAAGTATTCATTGCTTATCATAACACTCCACTCAAAATACATGCTGGTTAGCATGTTAAGCTAACTTATCCACTAATATAGCTTATGGTCACATTTGAAAGAATAGACAAATGTTAGCATAACCAATTAGCATGCTAAGCGAACTAGCCTAAAACAACAAACACAGGCATGATCAAATTTGGAGAGGTCATTCTCGGGAATGATAGTGAATCAAAAACCCGTTCAGTCATTTTTGTGCGGCTCTGTCCAAAGATCATCCGATCAGAGTTTGGACAAAATTTGAAGGAATTGTAGTGAACAAATGGAATACTGTACTTTCAAAATGGCCACTACTGTAATAGTGGAGTCTTAATGGAAGATGTTGAATGTGATCAGCATGATGGGAGGAATCGGGTATACTATGTTTTTCTGAAACAAATTTTCAAAAGTTATAACCATTTGAAAAGTGAATTTTTGAACTAGTGCTATAGAGTTGGTCCAAGAGACCCCAAAGTTGGTCAGATTACTATTCATTACCATCACAAGTGTGCCAATTTTCATCATCTTCCTATTTAAGGACTGGTTCATAGGAGTGTCTTAGACTCCCATTGGGGAAGAATGATAAAGATTAAGGATACTATCGCCCAGCTTTATCTTAGAGACTCGTATTTTAATGTGTGTATATTTCCATAAAGACACAGATTGTGTAATGTCAGCTTATTTCATAAAGTGACTTTATTTTGATCCTCAGGGACCTTTGGCCGGATATTTCATGGAGTCTTGCTTGACGAGAAAGACCCAAGCAAAGAGAAACAAGTCTTTGTGAAAGCAGTGAAAGGTACATCCTCTGTTTAATTCTCATTATATAGGCTACCTCCATTGAGTCAAATATTCTAAAATGACCCTTTTAAGATTACCTTCCCAACATTAAAAAAAAAAACCATTCTCCAGGAAATCATATGAGGGATAGTTTGTGGTAATGCACTTCTTTATTCATACAAGTTCTAAAGTACATAATATAGGAATGATACTGGTATTTTAAAGTGTTGATACTTCGGTTATGACCTCAGTTTCTGTAGAAAATGCTAATGCCATGAGAAACTTAAGCTCTTCTCATCACACTGGTCACCCCTTAATTTGCCCTTGTGCCCTGTTTACCCAGCACAGGACTGGTGCCAACCATCAGACAATGCCATTATACCAGCCTCTGCTGTGCCAAGCTGTTCAGTTTCCCCTCCCGGCCCTTGCCCAAGGGACAGGAAACAATACACTTTACCCAAACTCTCCAAGCATCCGTCAAAAGCTGTGCTCCAAGATAAAACCAGACCCTTGTGAACTCATTCTCAATGTGTTCACTCAGCCACCAATCTGTGAGACTGGCTGAAAGGAATTAGAATGCTTTTAGAGTAACCAGACTTTGTCAAGTACAAGGTGAAGGCTTGTTTAGGACACACATGCCCCTTTTACTAACAAGGCAGCAAAAAATCTGTCGTGCTCATCTTCATTTCATCCCAAATTTGTGTGACATACTTTCTTCTGTAGAACACGAAAGGTGAATCTAAGAATACCCTGGCCACATTTTTCATTCTAATGAATCTGAATGAGTACTGGGGCTGTCAAGCTCTAGAAAATAATGACAAAGCACAATGCATCAAAAAGGTAGTGCATGTGCTATATACCAACTTTTCCAAAGCAAAAAGATAGCTTTGTGTGACCATAATCTAAGACACTTTTGTGGTGCTTTTGCATTGTTTTTGAAAGTTTTAGTCCCTATTCATTGTAATTGTTTGGAAACATGCAACCAGCATTATTCTTTTTTTTCTTCTTCTTTTGTGTTCAATGGTAAGTAAGTAATGAGAAAATCCTTTTAGTTTGACAAAATGTTCCTGTATTGCCTCTATCCTTAGGTGCTACTGGGCTTTTTCCAGATGTTTAGGGTTCACCTAACATTTTAATTGGTGTGATGAGAAGGCTTTGACAGTTGTTTTTGTCAGGTTTGACTCGCGTTCGGGTTGTCCAGGTTTGTGTCAAATCGCTTGACTCTCTGTTCTTGCATTTGACTGTGCAGATCACGCCTCGGAGGTACAGGTGACAATGATGCTTACAGAAAGCTGTAAACTACGAGGTCTTCATCACAGGTGAGTCACAGACATCTCATATGCTGCTTTCTTGATGGTTCAAGAGCTTGACCTATTTGACTTATGTTCTTGAAAAAACTCCTCTTCTTTTAGTCCCGAATAGTGAGTTGTGTACAGAATCATTTGTATACATGCTCATGTTAATTTTTGGAATTCTGATGCTAGTGATGCACACTCCACCTTTAAACAAATCCTTTCATATATGAACAACGCTTGCCATAGTTGTGTTGGGAATCAGAGGGACCTTATACAGGGATCACTGCTCTCTACACACTGAGCAGGAGTATCTGTAGTTCACGCCACTTAACAAAAAAGCCCATCAATGTTATCCAGCACACAAGCAGATTAGAGGTTTCGAGAATGTTGACATAATATGCTTGTGTATATGAATATAAATTACCATACTTTCATCAGGGTAAATTACCCTGTCCACAATAGAAGCATGTTGTGTAATGTTTGAGTGTTGTGACAGTGATATGATGACCGCAGTCACAACTATGACACTTCTCTGACTACTAATCTACATACTTCCTCTGCTGTGTGAATGACTGTTTTTCTTCCTCCGCATTCTTTCTTCATTAGTGCATTCTCATTTACCACGTTTCCTTCAGAAATGGAGAACCATTCATTTCTATGATTAACAGTTCTTATAAATCACTTTCTGCCTTGTTCAAGGAAGTCAAGTTTATCGTCATTGACTATAAATATTAAGACGCATAGCTGTAGGGTTTTTGTTTTTTTAAATAGTTTTTTTTGTGTGTTGGCTTTCTGACACAAGATCTGAGCGAATCCACTTCCATGTCCAGTGCCTGGATATTTTGTTAACGCAAATTCATTTTAACGGCACTAATTTTATTAACGCAGCGCTCATTTTCTGTTTGATCCGTTGCCCAGCCCATAGTTGGATAAATTGAGATCAGCCATAGACGTAAAGGATGTAGCAGCAAACCGAAATGGGGAAAGAAAAGGGCTAACATTAACATTACTATTCATATAAGTGACGTTACATAGCCTACATAAGCTACAATTTTTTCTGTTTAACTTTCCTTAGACTCCAGGTCGAAATAAAAAAGGGCGTTTTTACATTGAGCACGTTTACTGCAGTCCAAGTGCGAGCGCGATAGTTCTCTGATTCCCCCGCAGTGTTGGTCAAACTTCTATTGAACCCTGGTGCATTTGTGTGCGTCTTACATAATCACAAACATCCACAGGGCATGATAGAAAACAGAACGGGGGTCAATATATTGGATGAAGGGGGCTTTCTGTTGCATGCTTGCAATGGGACTGCGCGAATACAATGCAAGCTCGCTCTCGCTCATATCCGAGGTAAATCATTAACACCATCACCACTTATGTGTTTTATTGAACTATACATTACAATCGGCTAAAACGAATGTGCAGGTTACTTTTCTGAACGAGCGCTCCCGAGTCCGTGTTTCTCACACAGTTCGAGTGCAACCGAACTCCGAGCACCGCCTCCAGGTAGTCTCAAGTGTGGTACCCTGGTGCGCTCCGCATGACAGATTTCACATTACCAATTTTTCATGCGAACCATGCCCCGTTCTGAACTAATCTGCCAGTGTAAAAATGCCCTTTATTTCTATTTTTAAAACGGAAGAAATTACTGCTTTATTCTGAATTTTTAAGCTTAGGCTTAAGAGACCTGAACAAGATGAAAAACATCTATGACCTTTGATACATGTCTAGTCTTCATGCTCTGTTGAGTATGGTTTCACTAATAATAAATATACATTTGCATAAAGCATGCATATTTGTCCATACCCATGTTGATTAGAGTATTAAAAACTTGAAAAAAATATTAATTTAAGGTACATTTAGAACTGATAAAAATGTGTGATTAAGTTGCGATTAATCGCGAGTTAACTCATGACAATCTTGCAATTAATTGTGATTTAAATATTTTAATCGATATATACACCAGTATATATTGGTGCCATATTGCTTATCTACTGGTATTTAGAAATGTATCTGTATCAGTTGTGATTGGATAAATATCCGATACTGAATATTTAATTGCATGCTCCTTTATCTTATTTAATATTATGTATTTAGAGTAACTTTACGTGAGTGCTAAGCATAAAATTAAACTTAAAACAAACACAAATCTTGTTGTTGTTGTTAAATGTAAGCTTTACCAAATGTTAAATTGATTTATTTATTTTTATTGTACATTTTATAATCTTTTTTTATTTTTAATTTATTTAGAAAAAATAGTATAGAAATGTAATATAAGCCATGTATTGGATATTGCTTATCTTATTTATTGGTTAAAACTACTGAAACTTAAAAAAAAAAAAAAAAAAAAAAAGAAAATGGCAAAATAAATGTACTGTTGAAATTCGCTACAATGACATTAACAATTGAATACTGATTTTGTAATCCTATCAGCATCTTTATTTAGTATGACTTCATATAATGTCAAATATCACTTCATCTTCATTTAGATTATTTTCCTGATATTAATATAGCGGCAGTACAACTGCCCTGAGGTCATACATTATGTTTAGATTTTTCTGTTTCCCGCTTGGTTGCCTTTTGGGATGGGCTCAGACCAATATCCTGTCCTAAGCGCTCCAAGCCTTGCAGTCACGCAGACCCGTGTCTGGGGTTAAACGGTCAGCGCAGCCCATGACTTACATTTTTTCCTGGTCAGAAATGAATCACTGATTGAAATAGTCTTATGCAGACTAAGTATCCTTAGGGTAGCATGTCACTTCCTGTCTATGTATATCACTGCTATGAAAGCGCACAGCTCTGACAAATTCTTTTTTTCCTGCCGAAATATGTTTGAAAATTTGGCCTTCTCCTGCCATTTGTCCTTTTACCTACACCAACAATCTATAACCCATTTTTCCCTGGTCTGTTGACTCTTAGGAACCTGTTACCCATCAGCCATGTGTGTATAGAAGATGGTGAGAAGCCCATGGTCATGTTGCCTTTTATGAACTGGGGAAATCTTAAGCTTTTCCTGCGCCAGTGTAAGCTTGCTGAGGCCAACAACCCACAGGTGAGATTACTAGAATTTTTTTTATTTAAATAACACACTTATTTTGCACGTTGGGTTATGTAATGTGCAACATTTAAACTGCACTCACATTGCATCCGCACGTATGCAAAAAGTGTTTTTCCACCTGTGTGAATTCTGCTAACAAGTGGTGCAATGATACTCCTGCTGTTAGCCATAAATCCGTCTTAGACAGGTGTTTATATTAGAGACCCTCCAGCAGAACACCTGGAGTCTTCAGATTATCCTGATTTAATTGCTTTCTTCAGAACAATGAATTTATTGTGCAGATTCTGTGAGCATCGAGCAAATCTTCTATGATAGGTGCTTTACGGTAGTGTTCTGTGCACAATCGAGCCTTTGTGAGGTTAACCCTGGGCGGTCTTTTATTTAGCTGCTACTGAACCCTCTTCAAAGACGAGATTACATAAATGGGTCATTCAGACAGATGTACTCTTAAAATGGTTAAATAAGTACTTTAAGCTATCAATGTTTCTACTTCAGGACCAAGCTTGTCGTGGCAGTGTTAGTTGTGTGCAATTGGCTTTTTTTGTTTTGTTTTGAAAAACATAAATCATGTGAACTATCCATGCTTTAGATAATACCCTTCATTTTGGCATTGAAGGTGGATGATTGCTTTTTGTATTTACTGCCAAGATTTTCACCTCTCACCTGAACTGAATTTTAGATGTATGTTGCTGCCTTCTAGGGGTGTGCAAAATTACATACTTTTAAAATGCCTCCGTCTGAATGAGTAGTCAGGGTTAAGGGAAGCACTGTATGATTAGGCTGGTTTAGGGTCTTGTACCCTGTCCACCAGATGCTGATCAAACAGCTGGATGGAGCCAGACTGAATGGAACAGTATGCAAGGATCTGTGAGGCGCAACATAGTGACTGAAGATGATTGAACATAGAGCAACATTTAAATATTAATGCATATATAAATATTCTGTATAACGGATGTATAACTATGGATGCATGGTGTCTTGTATTGGTCTGTATTGCACACAACCGTTCAAAAGTTTGGGGTCTGTATTTATTTTTTAAAGAAATTAATACTTTTGTTAAGTAAGGATGCATTAAATTGATAGCGACAATAAAGCTTTTTTGTTACAAAAAATAATATTTAAAATAAACACTGTTCTTTCTTTTTTCAACATTGATGATGATTAAATATTTCTTCATCATTTATTAATAATTTTTTTATGTATTCCACTGAAGACTGGAAAATTCAGCTGAGCCATCACAGGAATAAATTATATTGTAAAATATATTATAAATTGTAATATTTCACATTATAACGGGGGTATTTTTACTGTATTTTCGTTCAAATTTATCAGTTACAAGTTAAAATAATTATCATATTATTATTGACCAGCATTTTAACTAAAACTAAGTGATTTGCAAAGGGGACTCATTTAGAGACGTGACTTCTCGAAGATGGGTTTAGCATGTTGGCAGTCCTACAGTTGCAGTTAGACTGTTGGCATGTTAAAGCACACCCTCTCAGTCAAGTTATGACTCTAAATTGATCCCCTTTAAGACTCTACAGTTAAAAAAAAATTGGATTTACTAGTCTCTCATTGACCCATCCCTATGTTCTACACGTACTACATTCTCTCTTGAGTAAACGTTTCAGTCTAAATCACTCTAACCAAATTCGCACGGAACAAACAGGAACGAGCATGCACCGTCAAACTCATCTGACCCCTGAGTTTGTCATACACTGCAATTATTTTGTTCTAAAGCCTTGTGTAGAGTTGTATGTATAGTGTACAGTTTTCATTTGGAGAGGATTGTTATGACCCTGTCAGTTAGCACCCATGGCTTCTTGTTGTGTCTGACTCAGGATAGATTATACAAGAGTGCCTGACGTTGAGCCACTCCCTCTAAAGAGTTAATGCATTAGTGTTTGGCTTTGCCTCTAGGTGCAAAGGATGTTTATGTTTAGTGAGGTAACTATCATTTACATCAGACGTCAAACTCTTCCTACCAACTGAGATTCAACAGGAACTTGTTGCTCCATCAAGTCTGGTTTCCTAAGAGGTGAAGCTTAACCACAAGTGTCTGCGTACCCACTTGTCATGTGTTCCCACTTTTTGTGTCTTTCATTTTCTCTTGCTGGATCTCTCTTACTGCAATTTAAACAAATTCTCACACTTCCAGTGACCTTTAAAATATCTTTCTTGATCACTATAACCATTTTGTCCACTGTCTCTTGTTACACATACAGGCCATCTCGCAGCAAGACCTGGTCCACATGGCAATACAGATTTCATGTGGAATGAGCTACCTGGCGCGGAGAGAGGTCATTCACAAAGACCTGGCTGCCAGAAACTGTGTGTAAGTGCCATTTGACCTCATGTTCTCACACTATTTACCATCTTAGACTTTCTGCTGTCTACGCAGGAGTATACAGCTGTTACATTTTGCTATTGCCTATTAAAAATAGCCAGAAATTGATGCACCTCTTGATGGAAATAAATGTTGTGATTGTCATTTCCATCAAGAGGTGCATACATTTTTGGTCAAGATCTTGTATTGACAATGCACTACTCCAGCATATCCCAAAGACTTTCAATAAATTTAAGGTCTGGACTCAGTGCCAATTCATGTGTGAAAAATGATTCTTCATTCTCTCTCCCAACCATTCTTTCACAATTTGAGCCTGATGAATCTTGACATCCTCAATCATTGTCATCCTGGAATATGGTCATAATGCGTCTTCCTACATGGTTGTTTAAGAAATTAAAATCTATACAATCAGTTAGGTTTGGAAGAACTGTTGCCAAACGTATAACATGCTAGAAATAATAACTGCAATAACAATCTAATCATTGACTCTTAAAGCTACACTGTGTGATATTTTCCCCCATCTAGCGGTTAAAAGGTATATGACCATCCAGTGAATATTCGTTTCTCTTCCTCTCAATTCCGATTTCGTTTTAACTCCTATGGTGGCCAATTTAGTCCAAGATTAATATGGCTTCCAGTTCGACCTCGTCCACATTCGACACGGTGCCATCGAGTGTTAAAACGCGAAAGGCAAAGCTTGAATTCACGGGTATGTCCCTCTTTGGCTGATGTACTTTCAAGATGGAGGGGCAACATGGCGACCCGCATTCGAACCCATTACCCGTATGTATTTTCAATGGTTTATTATAAACTTACGAGAATAATTTATTACTTGAAAGAAGTAAATATACATTAATGAGCACATATTTTTGAAAGAACTAAGTGTTTTTAGCTAAGAATTAGGGGTGCTCCGATCAATCGGTCGATAATCGCTTTGGGATGATTGATCGGCGCTCTCCAAAAAGTCAGATCTCATGAACCGATCGCATGCTGACGACACATAAAACCCGCACCTGCCGTGAGAGCTAGGGCATGATACGCAGCGACACCGTCTCATTCTCTTTCCAGCACGGGTAAAATAATTATAATGCTGAAGGTGAGGTACAATTCATATTTCTATATTAAATAACTTACGCAGTCATTTGAAAACGTTCTGTGGGACATAACTTAAGTTCACAAACAGCGTGCCTGAATCACAGCGTGCGCGCGCTCTCTCTCTCTCTCCCTTTCAAAATGCTCAAATGGCTTCACATCAGCGCATCGCATGTGCTCTAAAATCGAGCTGCACAGTTGACACAGGATTTGCCACTTTGCACAATTGAGGCAGTGTCGCATCGTCTTGCCAGTGTTCAAACCGCACTCGCGCGCATGGTCTGGAAAGACACACACACACACACAGGCCATCTCACAAAAAGCTTGCGAGTACAAATCGCGCTGAAATGGTCAGATACACACAAATGTATGTACTAAATGACCGTCTTGACGAGTAGTAAACCCTGTCGTGACTCGCGAGTGAACATTTGTGCAACTGTAACCGTATCCGTGTTCGCTCTTAAAGTGACGGCTGTCGAATAAACTGCTGCTGTCTCTGAGTTTCTCTTTGTTTTGTGTTGTTTGATGAACCTTTATGACACTCACTGCTCTTGAATGACTAACTTTTGCAACCTTAAGTGTAAGGATTAATCTAATTTAATTTATTCAGGGAAGACCAATATTAATTTACATTTGATTTCTTATTAAATGTCTTTAGTATTTCTTACCTCAATACTAATGTTAGACCTACCTGAAATTTTTTTTTTAAAAACAAAAATGCACTGCACGATCAAATATTTAGGTGAGATAAATATATACATTTATTATATACATTTATTTGGAAAAGATGGCCTACAGTAGCCTTAAGTTATCTCATTTTCTAAAATAAACACTTGGTGGTTTTTCAAGATCTTGACTCAGTTAAGTTAGAGTTAGTTTCATTTCTACAAATGGTACAAACTCTGCAAGATTGTAGATAAAAGATAGCCATTCCCCGGCCATTCTGTGATCGGCAATCGGCAGATCATGATCTTGGTGATCGGTAATCGGTGATCGGCCCCAAAAATGCTGATAGGAGCATCTCTACTAAGAAGAAACTAAAAAAGTTACACAGTGTAGTTTTAAGCATTTGCCTATTTAAATCCAAACAGTAGCTTTTTTTGGGCTGAGCAGTAGGACACCCTTTCAGCTAATCCGTACAGTTGCATTAACATCAATTTATATTTTGTTTAGATGTCTTATGTATCTGTTGTTGTTGTTTTTGTTTTGTAGAATTGATAACAGCATGCAAGTGAAGATCACAGATAATGCGCTGGCCCGTGATCTCTTCCCAATGGACTATCACTGCCTCGGGGACAATGAGAACAGACCCGTTCGCTGGATGGCTTTGGAGAGTTTGCTCAACAATGACTTTTCTAGCGCCAGTGATGTGGTAAGTGTTGCTGATCCTTTGACATTTTCTGCAACAGACGTTAACGTGCACTCACATAATATTTTGTTTCATACAAGCAGCAGGGGGTCTCTAATGTATTGTTTTTCTCTTCCTATGGATATTTTGCCTGTAAAAGAATATTGTAACCTGTTTGACTTACAATAGTCATTCGCTGCTTTAGCTAGTTCAGAAATTAATTTATGGCAGAGGTAAAATTGAGTACCTGCACACTCATGCATAGGCTCTCCGATTGTGTCCCAAATCCTGGTTTTATTTAAAATTGTGTAACTTCTTTGACGTCATACTATCTGCTCCATCATGCTTTGTTACTGCTGACAATTACAGTAATCATGCTTCAGATACCCCTGAACATGTTGAGGCCTGTGTCGTCGGCTACGTGCAGATTACAGCAGTTAACATGCTTTTGAATTTCCCTAATATGTTTATATTCATGATAATAGTCCTGTAATAGGTGTTAGGGTTTAGCGGATCGTAGTTGATCCGTGATCTGTACGGACCTGGCACCACGTTTTGGCACGCATGTGATGGAGTGAAAGCTTATCATTTGCACGTGTTTTGTCTTGCTAGTTTACACATGCAATAGATTTTAAATCATTCCAGCGCTGGAAGAGGAGGCAGAGGAGAATTTAATTCGGTACTTGCACGCTGTTATCTGTGCGCACAGCCGCGGAGAGAGGCATGTTTCACTCCGAATAGATCCCTCTTTCGTGTCTCCATTCACTTGGATGAACACACACACACAATTATGTCAAAATACACATCTCGGCAAGTATTCACGTTATAACACAGTCGGTTGTGTCTAAAGTGAATGTGGAGATTTGAGAAAGAAATCGGATGTGAATCATTATATTGGATCTGTGCGTGGGGTCTTGTGACAGCAGTCCATAAATACCTGCCGTTGTCCGTCATTAATGTTAATCAAACAACAAAACACATCTTTAACAAATATTAATGGCACAATATGTCCAAATTTTGGATTAAAATATCTTGACTATGACTTGTGTACTTTCCTAGAATGCTTAAATCCAGAGAAATAAGCAATTTTAACCAGAACACGTACCGTACAAATATGGTAAAGGACGTTCAAATAAGCTTGCTTGATGCTCAAGAACCAATGAGGTTTGTACTTGCATGTCACACAAGAACTTTTAACCAATCTAGATTAAACCGTTCAGTTCTAAGTGTCTAGGTGGATTGGACTTTCTATGGAGGGACAGAAATCTCTCAGATTTCATTAAAAATATCTTGGGTTTGGAATGACGAGTGACTAAATGACGACAGAATTTAGTTTTTTTTTGGGTGAACTATCATTTTAAGCAGCTTTGGGCTTAGGAAAAAGCAATTCTCTGTCACATTTTTACTTTCTGAGAGGTGAATGAGGAAAAAAAAAAATGTGTGTGTTTGTCTGGAACAGTGTTTTTGTGGCAACACTCTACTTTCCCGTCCATCTCACTCAAAATGCCAAGGAAACAACCCGCCCTAGACAGCCAGGAATTACTGAACGCCGCCTGGCTGCCTCATAAATGTAACACCGGGCCAAAACCTGTCAGGGATCTGACCTCCGCATCCCTTCAGACTAACAGAACAATAGTGGATGGTGCTGCCTTCATGCCAGGAACAATTATTACGGTTCTGTTTATCTTAATACAATAGGAGCTGGTGATGAGCAGTGGCCTGGTATGGAACTTTACTTTTGTTTACTGGGATACGTTGGAGAATCATTTACCGCAAGGAGCTGTAGTGCAGGATACCACCCACCCAGTGAAGACATGAGACAAAATGACAGATCACCAGTGGATGAGAACTTTGATCTGTGCCCAGTTCCCCTCTCATAGCTTCTCAACAAACACATCAGTGCAGGAGACAACGTCCTTTTATATGTAAAGAATACTGTCTGTTTTAAAATGTCAAGAAATAAAAGATGGTCAGGGTTGTCTTTAAATGAATGGGGAGGATTAATTTCAAGTGTGTTCTGCAGTCAAGTAGCACAAACATGATTTTACAGTTCGTTTACTGTTTGGCATTTTCCAACACATCTCCCTGCAGGGCAGACACATAGAGAACAGTTTATAAAGTCACCTTACCACACCGAAAGTAATGCAGCTTTTTATAGTCATGTTATTATATATTATATATTTATCCAAAATTGACTGAAGTCTAACAAACTTGATTGCCTTGAACTTTTTTTATAACAAGCTGTAATTACATTAATTTGCATATCAGTTTGTTTCACAGTTAATGGTGTAGAACGAACATCTTGATCCATGTTAAATGGGCATGACTGCTTATTTATTTGATTTGAAGCCTCTTAAATATCTCTGTGAACAAGCTGTGATTGTGTCCAAAATCAATGGAATAAATCCAAATTTCCTTCTTTTGTGTTACTGGAATGCTTTGTTTCCATAATGCTGCTGATGTCCCTAAAACGCCCTAAAGGGGACTTCATGACTTTTACAGCAGTTTTACCAACAGAAAGATAAGTAAAATAAGTATTTGGTCACCTACAAAAAAAGCAAGATTTCTGGCTCTCACAGACCTGTAACTTCTTCTTTAAGAGGCTCCTCTGTCCTCCACTCATTACCTGTATCAATGGCACCGGTTTGAACTCGTTATCAGTATAAAAGACACCTGTCCACAACCTCAAACAGTCAGACTCCAAACTCCACTATGGCCAAGACCAAAGAGCTGTCAAAGGACACCAGAAACAAAATTGTAGACCTGCACCAGGCTGGGAAGACTGAATCTGCAATAAGTAAGCAGCTTGGTTTGAAGAAATCAACTGTGGGAGCAATTATGAGAAAATGGAAGACATGCAAGACCATTGATAATCTCCCTCGATCTGGGGCTCCACGCAAGATCTCACCCCGGGGGGACCTAGTGAATGACCTGCAGAGAGCTGGGACCAAAGTAACAAAGGCTACCATCAGTAACACACTATGCCGCCCCCGCCAGGGACTCAAATCCTGCAGTGCCAGACGTGTCCCCGTGCTTAAGCCAGTACATGTCCGGACCTGTCTGAAATTTGCTAGAGAGCATTTGGATGATCATTTAGAGGATTGGGAGAATGTCATATGGTCAGATGAAACCAAAATATAACTTGGTAAAAACTCAACTTGTCGTGTTTGGAGGAGAAAGAATGCTGAGTTGCATCCAAAGAACACCATACCTACTGTGAAGCATGGGGGTGGAAACATCATGCTTTGGGCTGTTTTTCTGCAAAGGGACCAGGACGACTGATCCGTGTAAAGGAAAGAATGAATGGGGCCATGTATCGTGGGATTTTGAGTAAAAACCTCCTTCCATCAGCAAGGGCATTGAAGATGAAACGTGGCTGGGTCTTTCAGCATGACAATGATCTCAAACACACCGCCCGGGCAATGAAGGAGTGGCTTCGTAAGAAGCATTTCAAGGTCCTGGAGTGGCCTAGCCAGTCTCCAGATCTCAACCACATAGAACATCTTTGGAGGGAGTTGAAAATCCGTGTTGTCCAGCGACAGCCCCAAAACATCACTGCTCTCGAGGAGATCTGCATGGAGGAATGGGCCAAACTACCAGCAACAGTGTGTAAAAGCCTTGTGGAGACTTACAGAAAACGTTGACCTCTGTCATTGCCAACAAAGGGTATATAACAAAGTATTGAGATCAACTTTTGTTATTGACCAAATACTTATTTTTCACCATAATTTGCAAATAAATTCTTTAAAAATCAGACAATGTGATTTTCTGGATTTGTTTTTTCTCATTTTGTCTCTCATAGTTGAAGTGTACCTATGATGAAAATTACAGGCCTCTCTCATCTTTTTAAGTGGGAGAACTTGCACAATTGGTGGCTGACTAAATACTTTTTTGCCCCACTGTATATATGTTGTATACATATACATATACGATTTTGGTCCATATTGACATGATGGCATTTGCTGCAGATTTGTCAGCTTCACATTCATGATGCAAATCTCCTGTTCCACCACATCCCAAAGTTGTTCTATTGGATTGAGATCCGGTGACTTTGGAGACCATTTGAGAATAGTGAACTCATCGTCACATTCAAGAAACCAGTTTGAGATGATTTGAGCTTTGTGATATGTCGTGTATCCTGCTGGAAGTAGCCATCAGAAGAGGGGTAAACTGTGGTCATAAAGGGATGGACATGGTCAGCAGCAATACTCGGGTAGACTGTGGTGTTTAAACGACGCTCAAGCGATACTAAGGCAATGTTTTTCCAATCTTCTATATTCCAATTATGGTCATCTTCTGTGAATTGTAGCCTCAGGTTCCTGTTCTTAGCTGACAGGAGTGACACCCGGTGTCGTCTTCTGCTTCTGTAGCCTATTTGCTTCAATGTTCCACGGGTTGTGCGTTGAGAAATGCTCTTCTGCATTCCTCTGTGGTTGTTTGAGTTACTGTTGACTTTCTATCAGCTCAAACCACTCTGGCCATTCTCCTTTGACCTTTGGCATCAACAAGGCATTTTTTTGCCCAACTGCCGCTCACTGGTAGCCTGGATGCCAGACGAATTTAGCACCGCCCACAATTTTTTTTGCTCGGGCAATTCGGTCTGGACTCGCTCCATAGAGGAGTAATTATGCCCGAACAGAAACTGTTCGGACCAATGAAATTGTCAGGGCGGGCTTTAGACGATGATGGACAGATGATAAACAGTAACGTAATCATCCACGTCATCGAAGGCTCTTGGGTTGAATTTGCTCTTATCCTAAACGGAGAACTTGTTCGTATATGCATTCACCTTCACTATTTCTCTCAGAAACGATGATCATGTTGGTAAGTACTCTGTGTATCCTTAAATTATTTTATTACTGGCAAAGATCGTTTACACTCATATTTTTCTTGTAACGTTACTTAATCCAGCGTGCGTGCAGACAGGGTTTCCAAGTGTTTTTGCAATGTCGCGCACAATTGCTACTCAAAACTATAGCCCAAAACAATAACTTTCCGGGGTGTTCTCCGGAAAAAAATGGCGTTTGGTTGGCAAAATATGTTATTTTGGCAAGGTTGCCTGCTAAAATTCGCATTCCTGGGTTTATATAATCACATAATTGGGGTCGCTTCAACCCGCGGACGTGGAGAAAAACACGGACTTGGCAACACAGTGCAGTTGAGTTCTGTTGACATTTGACAACTAACGTTATGTGTCGCTCCGTTGCTCTGATTGGTTGTGGGTCTATCCAATTGAGGTCTTTCCTGGCTCGGTTGAAACACGCCCTATAATCAAATCTCAATGGAGCGGTACCAGACTCAAATTCTGACTAGAATTGAGTATGGCCACGCCAGGCTAGCTCACTGGATGTTTTCTCTTTTTTTGGACCGTTCTCTGTAGACCCTAGAGATGGTTTTGCATGAAAATCCCTGTAGGTTAGGAGTTTCTTTCTGTGTGGCACCAACAACCATGCCATGTTCAAAGTCATTTAAATCAGTTCTTCCTCATTCTGATGCTCATTTTGAACTTCAGCAGATTGTCTTGACCATGTCTACATGTCTACGGGTACGTTTACACGACAATGATATGCTTAAAACGGATACGTTTTTCCATTGTGTTTTCCACGTACAGACGAGACCACTGTCAAAACGATCCCCATTCACACGGATTCGTGAAAACGGCTAAAAACGCTGTATTCTGCTGTATAAACACTATAGCCTGAACATGTAATACGCATGTGCATGACGGCATCGTCTTCACAGATTTGTGTTTTTGTTGTTACACTGAGACTGTTGTTCAAAAACTTGCACTTTGAAACCTGTTTTCTAAAGTTTGCGTTTTAAGGCACCCAAAACGCTGTTGTCGTGACTTGTGTAAATTAACAGCCAAAGAGCATGAAGTTTTAAGTTTTTTTGTTGAAAATGGTGTCGTGTAAGCAGCCCCTAAATGCGTTGTTGCTACCATATGATTGGCTGATATTTGCATTAACGAGCAGTTGAACAGGTGTACCTAACAAAGTGGCTAGTGAGGTGTATAAATGCATTATAAAATATGAATATTCCTTTTGATATTTACTTATAATTATATTTATGAATGTTTATTAATGTTGTTTTATTAAATTGTGAAGTATTAAAAATAACGAACTAAATAAATGAAACAAAATTTTTATTATTGTTTTTAAAGATTTAGTGAATGTTAATGTTGTTGGTTTTTTTGCATTTACATTTGTGGAATTACTCATGACGAAACTTTCCACATGTCCTATATGAAGATTCCAATAGGAATATCTTTGTGTTTAGATTCTGATCTGTAAATACTATCTATTTGTTTATAATGTCAGCCTCAAGTGATATCACTTGTTGAAAAGGAGGGATCATCTTTCTGTTTGTCATTGTGCTTCACTCGGCCTGGTCTGAGCTCTTGTGTGTTGTTTCCCTACAGTGGGCATTCGGGGTAACTCTGTGGGAGCTGATGACCCTGGGACAGACTCCTTACGTTGACATCGACCCCTTCGAGATGGCCGCCTATTTGAAGGATGGCTACAGAATAGCACAACCCATCAACTGCCCTGATGAATTGTGAGTTTGATATTTTAATCTGCATTTCGAAGAAATTTTCATGTGCGGAGTTGATGTTACAATGTAAAATACGTTAAAAATAAACTATAGTGAACTTGTGTTCCTGAGTAATTGGCAAGGCTCCCAAAGTGTCAGTAACAACAACTTTCTTAAATCTTGATTATTTTGTGAGGGAACTAACTGAACCTTTAGAAAACGAAATTAACATTTTTATCCAAGCACAACAACTGCTGGCTATTCACACACTCTGACCCTTATCGGCATCCTGCAATAGCTAGGGAAACGGAGCATGGTGATCGAACCAGCCAGGAATTACAAAGCAACGTGCGCTGTTGACCGTGTCAGTGACCCAAACACCGCAAAATGAATTGTCTTGCGCGCAGTCGCCGGAACATATTTTAGAGAATGCAGGAAAAGCTAATCAGCATTGGATCGTAGCCTGTTACTCTTTCCCTCCAGAGAATAAGTGATGAATTAGAGTTCTGGGGCTTGCCTTGTGTATTTAGATTCTTGAATAGGAATAGAGCGATAAAGTGATCTCAACTTTCACACAAGCCCATTTCAATTGTTGCTGTCCAAATGTAATCAAGACCAATACATCTTGTCCACCCAGCATTTTCTTCTATGATAAATCTCCTATTGCTTCATCAGTCACCTCACAGATCTGATGAAAGTAAATGCTTTGTTTATATGAGGATATTCTCCGCTTTCAGATTTGCAGTGATGGCGTGTTGCTGGGCCTTGGATCCAGAAGAGAGACCAAAATTCCAACAGCTCGTCCAATGCCTCACTGAGTTCCATGCAGCTTTGGGGGCCTACGTCTAAACTCACTCAAACCAGTCAGAGATGTCGAACAGCACTATTCCAGAGAATAAAAGTTATTGCAGTGCCTTACTTTATAAGAAAACTCTCCATTTTGTAAAGTGATTTTATTTCATGCGATATGAAACGTGGCTTTGTTTGGAAGGTGTAGCTTCGGAGGTCAGTATCTTAGTTTTTTTTTTATATCACAGCTGCGTGAAATATCAAGGACTCTTTCTGATTCTCAATGATATCATCCACATTGGTTTGGGATGCTGGTATTAGGATGTCCACAGGAAGCTGCTGTTTCACAAAGGAGCTTTTTTATCCTTTTCATAACAATAGAAACAAGAAGAAACTGTTCTGAAATTTCCTTCTGGACATTTTAAATATTGCTCGGAGTAATCTGTACATATATTTTCAAAGTCTTCAGTGAGAGGAGCGTAATCTCCACTGCGTTATGTCCTGCATTATTGGTTTTTTAAATAATTTGGTGAGAGAACCGATCTCCACTACATTAAATGTACAGAAATACGCCTCAGCCCGGACACGGCTATTGGTACGTAAACTAGATGTTTAAAAAAAATAAAATAAAGATGGCGGAGCCCTACCGCTGACCATAAGCTTTACCTCCTTAAATTATGAGATGTTCGTGGAGGTGTAAAGCAGCGTGCTGGGATCCTGCAAGTCAAACTGGACTTTGATACAGGGTTTTTTCAAATTCCTAAAGCTTTTGATGTTTGACTGTTCTGTGTCAGAACAATGCCTTCCTTGTATGTTTAAAACTGTATGAATACATGGACAAGAAAAGAAACATGAGTCACTGTGAATATTTGAAGTGTACGGCCTAGACACCATTTTCAAATCTTTTGTTCTGAATCTATAGGCTCTTCTTTTTATCCTTGTGATCACTGCATGTTGACTTTTTTTAAAGGGTTTTGTGTAAACTGAATTCATACCTATCCATTAAATGAGGCCTCTAAATAAAATGGGATCTCAGTGTTGGCTGTTGGTGTTTGTTGCTTTTGACGCATGATTTAGTCTGAAGGTTTAAACCTAACCTTTTCCCACCTCTTGGTTCTTAAATTTAGTGAGCAAAGAACTGTTCTGAATGGCACAATTTTGCAATGATTTAATCATGATGTTAGTTTTATGCTTTTAATGCGTACAATATTGTGCAAATGTTTAAGAGAGCAGCCAAAAGTCATTTGTGGGGTGGCTGACTACATCTTTGTGCAATCCTTATTCACTGGAACTTGAGTTATTTCTATCAATGTACTACATTTTTGCGTAGCTTAGTTAGCCGTTTCAAATGTTTTTTTTTTTTTATGGAGTGTATGGGAGTACTTGCATTTCTGATGGCATTCTTGCTTTAAAAGGAGTACACATTGAATAATTAGTTCAGTTTATTTTAGCTTTGTATACATCACTTTGAAATGACTAATCTACCTACATTTTTCATACATTTTAAGGGAAAAGCCCACCTAATTTCTTCATTTATACAGAGTGTTTTTCTTACGGTAATTGTGAAGAGACAGTAGCATTGCTAAAGTTGACATAACACTTACATTTTTTCATTGTTAGTATTATGCAGGGGGAAAAAACATCCATTGTTTTGTTGCACCCACAAAGAGGATAAAGCCTCAAAGTTTTCAGTCTTATGTGATGCTGTAATGGAAAGTTATCTTTTCCCCCCCTTTTTTTTCCTTCTTTGAATGGGCTTAGTGTTAAATTGGAGCAGTGGTTTAGAAAGATTATCACCCTCTTCAGAGATCTTGTTCTCATTTCCCTGGTTCTGACATGCTTTAGTCTGTATAATACAGTTTAACTGCTGCAAATGTCAGAAATGCATAACAAACCAAATACATACTGAAGAACTTGACATGCACCACATGCTGAAACAGCACTCGCTGACATAATCAGTGACCTGCTCTCTGTATCCTCCGGATATTGAATTACTCTTCGTGTAACTGACCTGTAAAACCTTTTTGTTCAGGTACTGTCTTAACAAAATCTTTTTTTTTTTTCACAGCTTTTCCCATTAGATCATTCTATGTTATGTCCCAGTTTAACAGTTGTGCAGTCAAAGTATTATGCTTTATGTAGTGTTTCATTTTAATGGAGCTCTATGATACCTCTAGTTTGCCTTCATTGTTGAATGCACTTAAAGGGATAGTTCACCCAAAAATGAAAAATCTGACATTTGCTCATTCTTCTGACATCCCATAAGCTTCTGTTTACCATATTTGATGTTCTCTATGTATGTGCGTTGATCAATGTTTATGTAAGCAATAAGGTGCGAGAGGCTGTGTTGTACAGTGAATAAGTCACAGCAGAAGGGCGTTGTTAGACACAATGCAAAGCTGTGACTTATTCAGCATATACAGCACTAGCTTTGAGTACTTTGTTGCTTTTATAAAACCGTTACCACACAATACAAATACTAAAGCCAAAAATACACAGATCAGGCAAAACATAATATATATTGTGTTGGTCCCCCTTTTACTGCTAAAACAGCCCTGACCTGTCGAGGCATGGACTCCACTAGACCCCTGAAGGTGTGCTGTGGTATCTTGCACCAAGATGTTAGCAGCAGATCCTTTAAGTCCTGTAAGTTGCGAGTGGGGCCTTCATGTATCGGACTTGTTTGTTCAGCATCCCACAGATGCTCGATTGGATTGATATCTGGGGAATTGGAGGCCAAGTCAACACCTCAAACTCGTGTTCCTCAAACCATTCCTGAACCGTTTTTGCTTTGTGGGAGGGTGCATTATCCTGCAGAAAGAGGCCACAGCCACCAGGGGATATAATTTCCATGAAAGGGTATACATGCTCTGCAACAATGCTTAGGTAGATGGTCCGTGTCAAAGTAACATCCACATGGATGCCAGGACTCAAGGTTTCCCAGCAGAACATTGGCCAAAGCATCACACTGCCTCCGCCGGCTTGCCTTCTTCACAGTGCATCCTGGTGCCACGTATTCCCCAGGTAAGCGACCAGGCCAACTTCTTCCATTGCTCCGTGGTCCAGTTCTGATGCTCACATGCCCACTGTTGGTGCTTTCGGTGGTGGACTGGGGTCAGCATGGGCACCCTGACTGGTCTGCGGCTATGCATCCCCATACGCAACAAACAGGTGCACTGGGTATTCTGACGCTTGTTTGATCAGACCACACGGGCCAGCCTTCGCTCCCCACATGCATCAATGAGCCTTGGCCGCCCATGACCCTGTCGCCAGTTCACCACTGTTCCTTCCTTGCACCACTTTTGATAGATACTGACCACTGCAGACCGGGAACACCCCACAAGAGCTGCAGCTTTGGAGATGCTCTGACCCTGTCATCTATCCATCACAATTTGGCCCTTGTCAAACTTGCTTCTTCCTGCTTCTAACACATCAACTTTGAGGACAAAATGTTCACTTGCTTGGGGGGGTGTTTACAAAAGTCATTCTAAACCTATATGGTAACACTTTGTTTTGCATTGTTCTGCATGCAACTAACCAAACTCTAACTGTAAGTAATGATTAAATAAAACAATTTGCATTATTGGTTGAACTGCCCTTTTAAGAGGATCACTCTGACATAATGGCAGTCTAGGCACTTCTTGGAAACTGGTAAGAAAAGAACAATGTTACAACAATTATTTAAATGGGACGTAGGTGGTGTAACATTTATGGCTTTTTCTGTGAGATTGCATGTGCCAAATGGCACTCATTTCCAAGGTTTCGCTTCGCTTGACCAGACAAAGTACACGAGCACAAGGGACACTTGAGGCTCATTAGGGGAAGACTGCCATAAGGGAATTCTTTAGTGACAAACCACTAAATGTTGATAGAAAAAAGTAAAATTAAAGATAACATTTTCATTATAACTGGCTATACAGAAAGAATCCTATGCCTTTTATCAGGTTGACTTTGACCCTATAGGGTGCAGAGATGGACAGACTCACATGGGCTCTAGAGTATAGGAGTGGTGGACTTTGATTTGGTCATAATTACACTTTGAATTTCTATTCTGTTAGTTGCAGAGTAGACTTTTTTAAACCATTCGAGCCTTAAAGGGTTAGTTCACCCAAAAATGAAAATTCTGCCATTAATTACTTACCCTCATGTCGTTCGACACCCGTAAGACCTCCGTTCATCTTCGGAACAGAAATGAAGATATTTTAGTTGAAATCTGGGGCCTGTTTCAGAAAGGAGGTTCAACCAACTCTGAGTTTAAACCTGAACTCTGAGTTGACTTACTCTGAGATGGGAAACTCTGAGTTTTGGGTTTCAGAACAGCTGAATTGAGGTAGTTCAATCAACTCTGAGTAGACTGACTCTGAATTAAGCTCATGCACTCCAACTATGAAAAGCCACGATCAATGGAGCTCTGAAATTACGATTCACCATGGCAACAGCACCCAACAAAAAGACATTTGCATACTTCCAGGTCAATACACAAGTTTAATTCTTAATTATTTTAATGAAGTTTAATTTTCATGGTATCCAAAAGGCAAACAAAGAATGTGGCAGCAGCTAAAAATAAAAAATAAAATAAAAACATAATTCAATCAGATAAAGCTTTAAGCATAAAATGTTCATGGGTGTTGGTTTAATGACTTTACAAACATTTGACATATTAAATAAATATCATTCAGTGTCCAATGTGGAGCAGCTTTTCCCACATAGACCCTTTTCACAGACTGTGATGACGTGTTTTAATAGTCATCAATATCGTAAATCCAGCAACGTTTTGTGTATTTTTTTTATGTACATTTATAACATTAATACTTTGTATTATATAACTTTTGCATCAAATTACAAAAATCAAGCTACCGCTGCTGTGAGAGTGTTTCTAATAAAGCGTCTATGGGAGTGATAGTTAAAATTAACATCTTTCTCTCTTTTCACTGCAGTTATCAATCTCACTTTAATTTTTCCCTTTTTGAAAGTTGTGAAATCACTATTGTGGAGTTTTTCTTTTGCTATTTGAGCAAATGGAGACACAAAAATATATATTTAATTTATTCTTTCATTCACCGCTATGAAAGTTAACCCTATGACGACTTCCGCTCTGAGAAACCCAGAAATGTGAAAGGGTCTATGCTCTTTCACATAATGAAATGTTCTCTGATCCCACCTGTTACATTTATTAATTAGGGTAATGACATTAAACAGTTTACTTCTACTCAGGCCAGCCAAACTCCAGCACCACTGACAGATGAAGAGGAGATGGAGGAAGAATATTAATACCCAACAGGAAAAAGAATAAAGTATTTGTAGGAAATAAAGATGACTATAAAAAATGTAAATAAATGTATTTAACAGCTGTGGTGGTGGTTATGGCATATATCTCGTACTACCATCTAGCAGCATCCTTCCATTCCATACAATAATCCGTTTTCAGAAAGTGTGATGATGGGTATATGAGTGTCATAAATGCGTCCAACCACTAGAAATCCTAAAGGAAATTCTAATTATCAGGGTTACTTCTAGAGGATTATCAAGTGAATGTCAGGATCCTGTATAAAAGGACATGCCATTTTTGTCTCTTTGACAGTGTCCTCATGATGAAAATATAAGCAATGAATGTTCCTGCAAAGAATGCTTTTCTTACTTTGTATTTTTGTCAAGTGGCAGATAATTTAATTTGTTTTAAGTAAACTTTGCTTACTTTAGATTTAGATTAAATTTATATATTTTTTTATATATTTATACTTGAAATACAACCAAAATACTCAGTAAGAAAAGCATTTGTGGCGTTTGAATGAATGAATAAAGTATTTAAACACAGCTGGTGCTTTAAAAAGGGGGAGGAGAACGAAATAAACTCTGGGTTTACCAAAGAAAACCTGCTCCTGACCAGGTTAGGTTCACAGAGTAAGTTACCCTGGTAACTGACTCTGAGTATAAGTTACCTCTCTTTCAGAAACGGGCTTGACTTACCCTGCTTTCTCGGGTTTGACATACCTCCCATTCTGAAACAGAAAACCCAGAGTTTCCCTTATTTCAGGGTTAACATACTCAGAGTTTCCACTTAACCTCCTTTCTGAAACAGGCCCCTGATGGCTCTGAAAGGCCTCCATTGGCACAATGGCACTTTACACTCTCAAGACCCTTAAAAGGTACTAAAGACGTCGTTACAAAGTCCATCTCACTACAGTGGTTCTAAAATAACTTTATGAATCGGCGAGAATAGTTTTTGTGCGCAAAAAAACCCTAAATAATGACTTACATAGTGATGACGATTTCAAAACAAGGCATCATGAAGCTTCGAAGCGTTATGAATCAGTGAGTTGAATCATGATTCGGATCGCATGTCAAACCGCCAAACTGCTGAAATTTGGCGATTCAAACCGCTGATTCGACTCACTGATTCATAACGCTTCGAAGCTTCATGATGCCTTGTTTTGAAATCGTCATCACTATAGCTGTGTCGTGAAGGGTGCGCACTTTGAAGGCCGTGCACTTCGAAGGCCAGACCAGGCCACGCGTGCATGAAGGGCGAACCGAGGGACAGGGTTGCCAGGTCTGCACAACAAAACCCCTCCAATTGCTAATCAAAAGTAGCGGCATCACGGCCAAAATGGGCCAGCATATGCCAAAACGCGGGGGGCGCCCAGTACAAATATTGCTAAAGTAAAGACAACTTACACCTGTGGACTATAGGCTACAAACAAAACAACCCAAATCAACAGTAAATGCCTCCCAATTCCAGACTTGGCAACACTGAACCGAGCGTCGTTGAATGGGCTGTAGCAGGTGTGTGACAACTGACAGCGGACGTTCGTGAGGAGATTTTATGAAGCAGAATTTATTTATTTATTTCTTGCTTTTTATAAGTTTCATTGGATTTTGACATGCTTCAAACTCAAAGCCTGCGATGATGGGAGACCGGACCATAAGCACGTAGCTAAATCTGTATATGGTTAAATATTTAATCGTTAAGTTGCAACAATTGTTTATTTATTATGTTAAATGTAACTGTTACAATATATTTTAAACATTTATATAAGTCTTTATTTAAGTAGGCCTACTTATTTTATTTTATTTTTTTATTCAACTCACATCATCTCAGATGCAATTGTAGCTATACTTTTTATGACATGCCAGCCGTCGACCGATTCAGCCCCGCAAACCTGCGGACAGTGGAGATATGCGCTCATCCCAGATGAAGATGATGTCCCGCTGGCACAGGCCTTACCAGGGTTTCTATTGTGCATTACCCGGTCCAGCTCCACCAGCGTCTCCTGCTCAGCTCAATGAAAGTGTAGAAATGTGTTCTTCTGTTTCAGCTGTTAATTTAAATTTCTGTTTTTTCTGATGTTTATTGTAGGCCTATGAATAGTTAAAAAAAAACTATTAGATAAAAATAGGTAAAAAGTACTTTAAGTAATGTAGCTAGACCAATTTATTTTCATTTCCACATTTTAATTTACATGACAAGAAAATATATGCATGAACATATGAATTTCTACAAATTATAACTTGCATTACAAAAATAAACAGAATGTACAAAACAACCTCTCTTTTATTTATCCTACACATTTCAAGTTAACGAAAATTAACTATAGACAGCAATTACTTGGTTTAATTTACAAATAACTTGCATAAAAAAAACAATAATAATATAGAGAAATTGTTCTGTGCATCCCGGCCACGACTTTACATTCAGCCTTTGGTGGAGACTTTCGGTAGGCCTATAATGGACCGTCGTCAGTGAGCGACATTAATTTATTCATTCATTCATATAAAATACTTTATTTTGCAGTAAAGTCAGCAGTTTTCGTTTATTTGCATTTTGACTTATAGTTTTGAGTGACAGATGTCGTATTTGATTTAGCCTATTTTTGTCTGTGACATATTTTAGGTGTTGACAGTAGCCTATGCCTATAAGAAAAAATAAATAAATGATTGCTTGGCCAACATAGCCTTTTACTTCTGTTATCACCAGTCTCTCTCTCTTTCTGTAGAGGACATTTAAAACAGAGATTCTGGAAACGAAATCTAAATTTAGCTGGATCGGTCGGGAATAAAATAATTTATAGCGCGTGAGCACGGAGTGAATTTGAAGCGCGAGCGGGAGGGTGCGGTGCTTAATAGATCTTATTGCGGGAGTGGGACGAAAAAAACAGCCCCGCGCAGATCTAATTTGTATTTAAAGAAAGTGCAGAAATAAGAAAGATAAAAGAAAAAAAGAGAAAAATGACACTAAAAAATGCTGGGTTAAAAATAACCCAAGTTGGGTTGAAAATGGACTAACCCAGCACTTGGGTTGTTTTAACCCAGAATTTGGGTTGTTTTAACCCAGCGGTTGGGTTAAATGTTCGCTTAAAACAACCCAATTGCTGGGTTAAAACAACCCAATCACTGGGTTAGTCCATTTTCAACCCAACTTGGGTTATTTTTAACCCAGCATTTTTTAGAGTGAATGGACTGATTCCTCTTCTTGAGAGGTTGAGAAATAAATAACACTTTTGCAAGTTAAAATTGGGAAATTATCTTGCCAGGTTGCTCTACCACGAATGCACTTAAAGTTTTGTTTACTTCAAGTTCAAGCGGTTGCGCCAGGCTACACTTGAGTTACCGACAACCGCTACCGTCTTTCACTGGGAAATTTAAACCCGCGCCGCAAGAAATCTGATGGAGTGCCGCGGACCAGTCAAATCCTGTAATCACCAGTGTGCTATGAATTCTGGGATAGGGTAGGCTGCGAAGTTGTGGTAAGGTTCCATCTGCTGTACCCTTCCTTTGCCTGAGAAACGGAGGGCGCATTTTGAGTCGCTTTCGACTTGCGGCAGCCTTCGTCACGCTGCTGTGACGCAATCGCACTTCAAATGTGGCCTTCAGAGGTGCAGCTTTCACATTGGGACACCCTTCGTAGTGCCGCTGTGACGCAATCGCACTTCAAATGCGGCCTTCAGAGGGTGCAGCCTTCACATTGGGACAGCCTTCGTAGTGCCGCTATGACGCAATCGCACTTCAAATGCGGCCTTCAAAGTGCGCGCCCTTCACTTTGGGACACAGCTTATGTAAGTCGTTATTTAGGGTTTTTTTGCGCACAAAAACTATTCTCGCCGATTCATAAAGTTATTTTAGAACCACTGTAGTGAGATGGACTTTGTAACGACGTCTTTAGTACCTTTTAAGGGTCTTGAGAGTGTAAAGTGCCATTGTGTCAATGGAGGCCTTTCAGAGCCATCAGATTTCAACTAAAATATCTTCATTTCTGTTCCGAAGATGAACGGAGGTCTTACGGGTGTCGAACAACATGAGGGTACGTAATTAATGACAGAATTTTCATTTTTGGGGGAACTAACCCTTTAATTGTGCCTTGCAATGTCATTGTAAATAACTCATGCTCCATCAACTGTGAGGTGTCTGCCTGCAATATCCCGAAGTTCATTGTGTGTGACTTTATTTAAAAGAGCTGTTAAAAACTATTGAAGATTTGCAGCTGTAAAAGCAGTGGAAATCACTGACGCACAGAGAAACCACTTAAATTTAAAATGTGTCAGGTGTGTAATTATCAAAGCCAGGTCCTTAAAGGGATCGGTCCATGATTTACTCAACCTCAAGTCATCCTAGGTGGACATGACATTATTCTTTCAGACAAATATCGGAGTTATATTAAACAATGTCCTGGCTCTTCCAATCTTTAAATTGGCAGTGAATGGCGGTTTTGAAGTCCATAAAAGTGCTCCACACGGCTCTGGGGGGTTAATAAAGGCATTCTGAAGCAAAGTGATGCGTTTGTGTAAGAAAAAGGCATCGTTTTTTTCTCAGGAGGCCTTTATTAAAGCCCCAGAGCCGTGTGGAGCACTTTTATGGACTTCAAAATATAAAATGCCACTCCGATTGTATTCGTCTGAAAGAAGAATGCCATATACACCTATGATGGCTTGAGGGTTGAGTTAATCATGGGCTAATTTTCATTTTTAGGTGAACTATCCCTTTAAGACGGAACAAAATTATCATAGAATAAAATTCAAAAAAAGAAGCCATAATTCACTTGCTAAGCAGTTATTTGGACCCATGTGGTTACAAATATGGCTATAGGTAATGAAGTGTAAGTGTTTTTGCACTTGTATAGCTCTTTCTGGTGTTGTATTTTTATAATAAACCCTTTATTTGTGTCAGATTTGCCATATGGGTGTATTTTATTTGAATGAATATGTTCCCTCAGTAAACAAAATCTAGCATTTTCCTGTGTCTTTTAACAAATGTTATCAACATAAACTTTTATTATGCCAAACAGATAATGCATGTACCTCATAAAACTAATTTAGACATAGTTTAAAGCCCTTTCTACTGGTTGAAACCTGGTTTAGATACACCCTCATTATTGTTTTTTTTTAAAGATTAAAATATTTTATAATATAATTTGTTATAGATAACAAGTTTTTAATGTATAAAAAAAAACTTTATTATAAATGCATGTTCAGTGTAATAACGATTACACAAATAAAAGAGCAAAAGTAACCCTGTTCTCCTCTGTTATCATAATTGGAATATAGCTAAATGATTTACGACGTTTATGATACGTGTTTGCACAGATTCCTTACCGAGAGTGCAGTACGTCTGTGTAATACGATGCAATGAAATCCTTTCTGTCAAACAGGGAGAGAGAGAGATAACGATCACCAAAACAATCGCGCGTGGAGTAGTGGGCGGGGTCGAGGAGCATTGGGCGGGACTCGTGACATCACTGATAATGGTCATATATTCCCCCATAGACGATCACCGCAGTGGAAACGTGTCTAGTTCATCCTTGTTGAAACAAGCTTAACAACCAACTTTCAACATGGACATATACGACAAAGACATAAAGAAACACAAGCCAGCGTTGTTTAGTAACATAAAGGTAAATCATTATTATTGTTTTATGGTTGTTGTTGATAATACTAGCCTATTATGTAGGCCTAATTATAAGTTATTAATTTGATTAGTTTATCTTCGATATAAATATTATTTGAAGTTATTATTTTTGTTTAGCTACTGTCACTAGTAGACATATGTTCTAAACTGTTTAATATCTGTTTGAAGATACTTTAAAAAACAATTTACAATGCACTTGTTGTTGTTGTTGTTCTTGGTGGTGGTGGAAATGTGACTTCCAGTGGTGGTACATTATATTATTATTTGTGCTGTCATAATTTTAGTTGTCTTTGGACTTTGAACCTGAACTTTTGTCTTCAACACTCTTAAACATTCTTAGGGCTTTATGTTTTATTAGTTCACTGCTCAGCATTAGGATTAAAGTCTTGCTCTTTACAATCCATAATCCCACTTATCAATTTGTATATAGTAAACAGGTTCACTGGATCTAATTCATTAAGTCGTGCAGGTATATTTGATGTATCTCACACTTATAAAGCCAGCTTGTTTGAAGCCCTGAATGTTTAATTTGAGGTTTCTGACAGCAGAAACAGGTTTTGCTGTTTCTGACTGTCAGCGCAGATAGACTTCTGTCAGTTTGAAGCAGCTGTGGATGAGGACCTTGGCCCAGGGGGCAGTATATCTATCAGATGGCTTGCCAGAAGCGATGCTTTGTTAAATTATAGCATGAACTGCATTCATTTCAGTTTTACTCTCAAACGAATGTCTGTGGAATGTAGGGCTATTAGACAAAATAATGGTTCTGACATCTTGCAAATTATGACTGTCATGCTTATGATATTTAATTATGGTGTTTTTGTGTTTGGAGAAAGATCCCCTGACCACAGACTGTTTTGTGTTACAAAGTGGTGTCAGAACTATTTCAACTTAGTTTTGCCAGAGATTTGTGGATTTATTTGTAATAGATATGTCTGTTCATTTCTCTCATCAGATCTTGACTATTGTTGCTGTTTATGCTCCAAATAAATCTGTTTATATTTGGATTGATGGCTCATTCGGATTGCTAAGCCTTCATGTAAACACCTTAATCGATTTAAAGTTTTCTTTATCTAAATGAATCTAAATGAAATGTCCATTGTATTGAAAGGGGTGGTGTAGACCTGAAATAATTCAATGAGTAGGAAAAAACTAAGCATACGCAGTTGGATTAAAAAAAATACCTTGACCAGAGATCTTATTAACTGGTCAGTGGAGTAGACTGAATATTTACTAAATATTTGCTTAAAAAACTCTTAACATATATGTCAGATTAAGGTACATTAAGGTCACAGTAGCTCTGGTGGCATTATTATATTTGGTGCATTGTTTGCAATATGCACATGTGAACGAAAATGTGAACCGTCCGGAATGCAAAGTTTAGGGTTCATTAACCGAACTTTCAGAATATGAAATCAGACTGGATTCAATAGGAAATCAGAGCATGTTAACAAACCTACTGTTCACTTGTTGCGCTTACTCAATTTCACAGTGATCGACCCTGTAGCATAACTTTGTGATTAGGTATTATAGAAAATTCCTTCTAAGTTTAAAAAAAATCCTCTTCACTCCACCTAAAGTAACTAACTGTTGTCGAATCACCTGTGACAAACCAGCCTGAAGGTTGTTTGTCATATTAAAAGACGAACAGAACATTTGTTCACCTAAGTGTTTCACACCCACATCAGATCTGTTTTTTGTAATTTTGATAAATTGTTGGCATGTTACACTGAGCAGAAACAATTCCAGTGAAGATGGTTGTTTGTAATTACAATAGCTACGACAACTTGATATGACACAGATACGGAAAGTGTCTGCTTAGTTTGCCTTACTTCGCCTTACTTCATTCTATGGAATTCCTTTTCGTCCCCTTATTAGGATACTGTCTGTTGTTGTGGTAATTAATTTCTAATGAATGAGAGTACAAGTTTCACGCGAAGCTTTAAGTACTCTGCAAAATCAAAAATAGACTATTGACGTTTTTTTTTTTAAGTTACTGACCATTTTGCTTCTCTATGACACACACATGCACTCAGCTCTTACTTAGACTTTATGTGTTTGCAATAAGGGTGGAGAGTGTTGTAAATGGATTGAGCATTTGTGTCTGTGTGACCAATGGAGCACAACTGTTATGTTAAACGGACAGGTTTTGCATATGTGTGTTTTGTTCATTGGAATGAGTCAAGAAGTGATGACGTGTGGGAGAGTGGGGCACAACCTAACACGGGGCTAGTTGTAACACACATGGTTTAAAACTTTCGACACTTGCCAGGATGACAAAACTTAGTGTATTTATTAGTTGCCATATCAACATTATTTAGAGAAAAAATTGCACCAAAATTTTAAAATCTTTGGAAGATATCACTGAACAAAGTGATTTAATAATTTAACAAAAGTACATTTCTTAAGTTTATTTTTCATCTCTGTTTTTTTGTGTTTATTTAAAACAAGACACATCTGATATTGCTTTAATATTTATCTGTTTTTAACTGTTGAGATAGTTCTTTAATGCTGATCTAACCAGCAGAAGACACAAGCCACGGTTTAAATCCCAGTTATGCAACTGGGGCATTTTGTAACACTGCGTTAGAAGAACTATGCTATTCTATTCTATACTTTTATGAATTCTATTGAGAAACCATGAGAAAAAGGTGAATAAGGACTGAGAGTCAATGCTCAGAAGTTATTAATTGTTTTTATGTTTTAACTATGCTGTATAGCTGTTTTTTGCTGTGTGTTTGTTGTCAAACTCAAATGTTTTAATGATTAACAAATGCCATTATTTTATTTGAAAAAGTTTAATAATTCCATTTTATTGACAAAATATTTTAGTTTGTCATTGATATTTTTTTAGATAACAGATAACATTTTAAG
Source organism: Gobio gobio (assembly GCF_949357685.1). Lineage (NCBI taxonomy): Eukaryota > Metazoa > Chordata > Actinopteri > Cypriniformes > Gobionidae > Gobio > Gobio gobio. The sequence goes on along the minus strand of NC_137110.1, from coordinate 24,182,215 downwards.
CTGTCATATGATCATGTTACATTGTGCCCCTCACGTTACATTGCACCCCACCTATGGGGCATGTTGTCACATTTCACTTCCATTCTTTCGGGGTAAATCAAGAAAAAAGTATACACCGTATTAATGAAACAAAACCACATAATTGTGCTAGACGTGTGAAATTAATGTGGGAAAAAATAAATAATCTGAACCCTAAGTGAATTTACACAAACTGAGAAATCCAAAAAGCGTTAGGTAATGCCCCGCTCTCCCCTATGTTGAAAGAAGGTGTAGAACATGCTGTTCGGTGGACTCATGACCTGTTTACAATCCCTAAAGCCCTTTTCAGATTTAAACTCATTTGAATTGACAGGTAATAGGCTACTGCAGTTTTAACCAATTGTTAGTTATTTTTTTGTAAGGTTTTTTTTTGCTTTTAAACATTTTAGGCACATTTTTCTCTGTATTAGCATACATAATTACATAATTCTGTTAAAATCAGAAAAAAGACATTAACATCTTAACGCCTTTTTTTTAGTTAAATGCAGGCTGGGATTTCAAAACAGCATTGTTTTCTTTAGCTTGTTATTAGAAAATGAGAATATAATTTATTTTATCATATCATTTAAGTGGGCCTTAAGATCACACTTATTAAAAAATTTTCCACTTATTCTACCATCCATTTATTTACTTTTGGCAGTATTTAATATTGTCATGCAAAGGTACATTTACTTTTTACTGGGACAAGTAATTGTTAAATCTGTATTGCATTAGCTTCTTTAAAAAAAAAATTATTTCATCGAATCATTGCTGATTTTTTTAGAGTCCCATTTGCAAGATTTTCTTTGAAGCCATTCAATGTGAAAATCTGTGAATTCAAACATAGCTCACAAGACCTGGGCTTGAGGGAGATGATTATTTTGCACTGCAGTCATTATTAAATTATGCTTGTCATTACGAAATGTGTTCTTGTAATATGAATAGAATACAGAGTTGAAGTGAAACGGCTCCTAAATGTCCTGTTATGTTTGTAGCTGGGGTGCACAGGATGGGCAAAAATGATTGGGATGTTGGGCTTGTACTTTTTGACTGTTTAAGTTTTATATCCTGAGGAAATCCGAAAATGTCTGCTGAATGGCTCCTGTAACACGTGATAGTAGTGCAGAGATGCATGTAAGTCATCAAACATCAAAGTCTTCCCCTGATTCTCTTTACTCAGCAGGAGTGTTTTTGTAGCACAATAGCTTCTGAAGAGGGGGAAAATCCAGGTCTGGACAGACGACAGGAACTGCTTTTCAGCACGTTCATTGAATCTTTCATCATTGGTTTTATATCTGTGGAGTTTGAATCACACACAGTATCCTCAGAACATTAGGCCTGATTTACAATGTCAGTGCAATTCAAACATCATTAAAAGGCTCTGCTGATTCAAAACTAATGATACTCTATCAAAGTCCCCTAAAGGCACGTAAGTTCACTTGGCGGTCATCTCAGTCTATCTATTTAGGCAATAGTCAAACAATTTCTACAATCTATTTGAATGTGAAAATCTAATTGAACTCACTGAAGTCTCCAAATCTCTTTGACAAGATTACAGTTCAGTCATCTAATACATTAAAATCTGACAACAACTGTATCATTAATTTAGATTTTTAATTGAAATGCCAAACACATACACGGTTACATGGATGTTAAAGGTTATTTAAGAAACCATCAATTCCCATAAGAAACCTTTGGAGTCACAAGAATGATTGTGGTTAATTTAATATATTGACACTGCCAGTTTCTGTTAATAAACAAGCAGCTTTCTCATAATTTCAGCAGAACATGCTGAAGAAAATAGTATATACTGTATGAGGGGCCTTCGAATGTTGTGTTGGACAAGTCAAAAAGGTTGAGAAGATCCACTGTTTACAGGTGTCACAAACAGAAGAGGAGGCAGGTATGCACAGTGATGGCAGTTTATTAAAATCATATGCACACACAAGCAGGAATCTCTCAGGTGAGTTGCACGGGCAGATAAACGTTTTGACACCACTCCTCAAAAGTCTTTTCTTATCTTTTGTAGGATGATCATGATGAGGAAGATGATGACTGGCGGATGATTAAGGACGAACAGAAGATAGAGTACACAGAAGGTAAGTCTTTGTAGCAGGTAAGCAGTCGTGAGGTGGTGAAGGGAAAGTTTATATGAGTGTCCTTGATGAGCTGCAGCAGGTGTTACACGTTAATATTCTGGAGATAATGAAGGAATGGGTCTAGCTGTGGGGTCTGGTGCTGATGATGTTGAGGAATCTGTGAAAGTAAATCCCCCCCATGGGCAGTTCCCAATGACTGAGATGGGTGGCGACGAGAGCGGCTTCTGCGTCTGGATGATCAGGGTGGCTGGAATGGAGTTCAGCCAGTAATGATGGATTTACTATGTCATCATGTAATGCCCAGGATCTCTCGTCTGGGTCGTATCCCTTCCAGTCTATGAGGTATTCTAATCGACCGCCCTGTCACCGGGAGTTCAGGATGATGTGTACCCTGTAGACGAGCCTTTCATCTGACTACATTTGAGTAGGAGGTACGTCAGCTGTACCAGACCCTGTGGAAGAGGAAACCAGAGAATTACTGTGTGGTTTTAGCAAAGAGAAATGAAAAGTAAGTGAGATTCAGTAGTGAGGTGGGAGATTTAACCTGTAGATCAACCTTGTTGATTCGTCTTTGGATGGCAAAATGACCTACTGTATGTAGCGGGGACTACAGCTAGCGACAAGGTAGACGAAGATGAATGTCCCTTGTGGAAAACCAGACCTTTTGTCCCAGGTGGTAAGTGGGAGTCTCAGTTCTTCTTACGTCAGCCTGGCTCGTATGCTTTCGTATGCTGGTGGACATGAGCTAAGTCCCAGACCCTCTCATTCTCCTGAAACCAAAGATTTACAGCTGGAACATCAGAAGGCTCACCTGAGAAACAGGGGTGGTTGGTAACTGAGAATGCACTGAAAGGAGGTTAACCCGGTGGTCGACTGACATAGAGAGTTTTGGGCATACTTCCACCCAAGGGAGGTAACGGTTCCAGCCGTGCTGGTGACTGATGACCTCAGGTAGCACCCTCTGTCCTGAATTTTACGCTCAGTTTGGCCATTAGTCTGGGGATGATATCCAGAGGAGAGGCTTACTGAGACTCCCAGTAGTTGAATGAATGCCTTCCAGACTCGAGAAACGAACTGGGGCATGATAATTGGGGAAAACTTGTTAGAAGAGTGCCTTGGAAACCAAGGTCTATAAGGAATGGGTAGTGGTACGAGCTTTCCTTCAGGTAAGTGACGGGGTGTCTAACCTTTTTTTAACCTAACCTTTTTTACACACCGAGCGACATCCTGGGTCATACTGGGCCACCAGTAATGGTTACGGAGAAGCGAGAGGGTTTGCTGGCTGCCTGGGTGTCTGGATCCCAGAGAGGTATGAACTCCATGAGTCCATGAGGGACAAGCGCAAGGCTGATGGTTACGTACATCCGTCCCTCAGGACCTCCCAGTGGAGCTGGCTCAGAAAATGCTGCTTCTGTGATCTGGCGGTCCAACGACCATTAGATGGGGTTTACAGTGATGGCTGGAGGGAGTATGGGTTCAGCTTGGTTGGTGGGGACCTCGGGTGAGTGCAAATGGGATAGAGCATCATTTGATCATCAGCCTTCTAATTCTTGTGTCCTCGTCTGTAGGTAACTGTGAAGTGGAACCGTGTGAAGAAGAGAGCCCAGCGAGCTTGACGGGGGGGGGGGGGGGGGGGGTATCTCTGAGATATTCCAGATTTTGATGGTCAGTAATAACCTTAAATGAATGTTTGGCTTCCTCCAGCCAGTGTCTCCACTCTTCCAAGGCCAACTTGATTGACAGAAGCTCCATTACCGATATCATAGTTTTGCTCCGCCGGGGACAATTTCTTTTGTTATTTATTAGGCACATGGACAGAGTTTCCCCTTCTGCTGAGAGAGGACCCCTCCTACCCCAGTGGTAGACGCGTCCACTTCCATGACAAAAGGTAGGTCAAGATTGACATGTGACAGGGTAGGAGGGATGCAGTTGGAAGGCCTTCATGGCAGCTGGATCCCAGGACAGAGACTTCGGCCGGTTTCTGAGCATGGAGTTTAATAGAGCACTGATCTTGCTGAAGTGGGCTAGGAATCTTCTGTAGAATTTGGTGAAGCCTAAGAAGCATTGTAAAGGGCTGCAGTGACCAGAAGAAGAGGATAATGATACTTGATTGTTTGTGAGTTCAGGGTGCTGTAGTCAATGCAGGGCCACAAGCCTCCGTCCTTCTATGCCATGAAGAAAAAACTGGAAGTGGCAGTGGAGGTAGATGGGCGAATAAAACCCTGATGGAGGGTCTCCTCAATGTACTCCTCCATGGCCTGGTGCTGGAGGTATGGCTGATGGCAAGATGGGCGAATGTTGCAGTGGTGTAGAATCAAGCTGGCAGGCAGTGAGATGTTGAGAGACCCGTACATAGCATTGAATCAGGTTTTCTAATCCCATTGCATCATCGTAGTAAGAGAGCGAGACCCTGCCTATAAGTGTTCCACCCACTGGCTGCTGCAAGTGTTCTAATTTGGAGAGCATAATCAGAAACAGCAATGTCCCTGAAGCAGTTCACGTTACATGCACACTGATCAGCTGATCATGGACAGATAGGAAATAATCAGTCTGGCCAAACACTTGAATGAAATGCGAAATGAAAACATCCAAAGAATGGGTCACATGGCCAGTGAGCAATGAGGTTATGTAGGCAATCTGATTGAAATCGTTGGAGTTGCATCTCAATGTACAGAGTACATTGCTCTATGCCGATACCTCTATGGAAAAAGTAATTTGACTCTTTTTTTTTTTTTTTTTCTAATTTCCTAGAATGCGTAAAGCAGCCTGCCAGGGCCTAAATGCATAACAGTAGGACAAATGTCTGACAATAATTTTCTCTTACATATGTCAGGATTGTTTTATTTTTGTTCTTCCCAAATTCCAAAAATGATTCACACATTGCTTCAATACAAAACAAATCATTCAGCATGCTTTGTGCTTACCCAAGGCTACTTTGTAGTAGTCATTCACAACGCAGCGAGTGATCAAACATGTGCCAGCTCTGCAAAAGATTTACGACTGCTTGAGGAGAATTACGCACTGATGAACCTGCCAGCTGTAATTTGTGTAGGAACTTATGTCAGATTATGCTGTACATGTGCTATTGCCTGCTCTTTGGTTAAGGCCTAATAGCTGTATAGTATAGTAACATGCCCTGATCATAGTACATCTACTTAACCACAGGGACACATGTTGAGTAATGTCTTGAAAAAACAAAAGATAGATCTTGATGCTTGAGCTTGCTTGTAACATTATACATGAAAGAATACAATCATGGATGTTGCGTGTCGAATTCCAACTGAACCTAATGTGGAACTGGAACTAGGGCAGAAAGAGGCACAGAGCTGCCATTCAAACGTCTAACAAAGGCATTTAGTTGGGCTGCTTGAGAGGACACAGCCTATCAAAATATTTCTGTAATTAAAAGCCCATTCCCTGAAAAACAAGAAATAAATCGTAGCAACTGTGTCAAAAGCAGCTATTATGTGTGCTAACAAACCATAAAGCCGAAGATTTAATGGAAGCATTAGCTGTTCTAGAAGCCATCGAAAAGCATTGTGCTTTGGCCTGCAATTGAGAGCTGGAAGAGAGCAAAGGAGAGGGATTTATGTCTTGTGTTTGTTTAGGAAATCCAGTCCAGATCTCTACATGCCCCATCAGATTGCTTCATGCCTCTGAGAACTCTGTGAACTTTCCCCTGCTTGTGTTCATGATGTCTTGGCCACAAAAAAGTGTTATATCATATGGGAGCAGCTACGTCTTTCTCAAACACACAAACAGGGAAACGTTCCAATTTATGAGCTTTTATTGCCACTGCATTTCTGGCTTATTGTCAAGAACCTCCCTCAAGAGAGGTAAAATGCTGCTAACTCTCTAGACAAACATTACAATCAGATAATTTGCCAACCAGAACAACAAGTATGTCTGTGCTCTAGCTTTGTTTTTGTTTGTTTGTTTGTTTGTTTTGTATATGCATCTCTTAAAGCATGGCATGAAAGATGTTATCTCTAGTTAAATACTTCACGTATGAAAAACTAAAGGCCAATTCTAATTCCGATTCAGCATGTTCAAGCTGTTTCTGTCTGTCTCCGTCAGTGTGGTGGGAATTGTTCTTTAACTGAATTTAGTAAACTTAAAGACCTCCAAATAACTAATTCATTCAAGTTCATCCTACCTGAAGTATTTGAGTATAGATAACTTTTCAATCACATTGCACAACTGTCCATGTTTTAATCAAGTAAAGTTAATGCAAGCAATTTTTTATAGCTGCTAATAATAACACATACTAACAAGCTTAACAGTTTTTCTTGTTAGGTAGTGTATTACGGTTACATCCAAAGCAATAGTAGTTGCTTTTTATTTTAAAAAAGCTTAAATTCTTGTTAGCAGGTCATCAACCATTAGCCTAGAAATCTAGACGCACCCTAGCTGCAGCAAATCTAATTTGCAGCCAGGCTAGTCTAGCAACTCTCTGTTGGCTTGCGAGCTGGAAAAAACAAACTCTGGTCAGGCCAATCTCATTGTCTATAGAGTCGGTGGGCGGGCTTAACATAATGACGGCAGAGTTGCCGCGGTTCCGCGTGCTACTCGTAAACAAAGAAACTGGCGAACAGTGGTCTTTCGAATCGGCTTTGGCCGCGACTCTGGAAGACTTGGAGTTAAGCTTTTCTTTGAGAAGAGAACAAAGAACGGCACTGAAGCCATTCTTAAGAAAGGAAGATGTGTTCGGAGTTTTGACGACCGGATACGGCGAAAGTTTAATCTATCAACTAGCTCCGCTTTACCTTCTTCGTTGCTCTGGTTGGTTGTAGCGCTAAACCATTGTACGCAGAGGGAATTTGAAAGACAACCTTTATCCCGCCCCTCGGATTGAGCCCTGCCAATGGTGAGTTCCCAGACCCAACATCTTAATGTGGGTCTGGCTTGTCAGGCTAATCAACCATAGCACATGCTGAACATTTCACCACAATGGTAACCCCCTAAAAACACACCCTAGTAGTTATTTTAGTCATGATTAAACAAAAAATATTTTTTATGTTACAATTTGGTACTGTACTTAATTTTTGGATTGGATTTTAAGATGTGGGCATTGCACTTAAAATTAATGTGAGCTTGCAGTTAATTGATCAGGTTTTAGCAGACTAAATGATTAGAGAAGTCTGCCGTTTTCACCGGAAGTTATTACAAACATAAAAAAATGGAATATGCAAGGAAATCTTCATAATTAGATCTATAACATGCATTTACAAAATAGCTAGGATGAATTTTCATTTCATGCCGACTTCAAGAATGGTAGAACTTCTTTCCAGGCTTTGAAAATGTACAGAAAAGTGTCACATACTAATGGAAAGCAGAGACACCTCTGCTCCAGTTTTCTCTTTTACGAACCGCCTGTGTTTTATCGCTTATTTGCACAATGAGGAGCTTTGGGGGCAACGGCAGCTTTTAATAGCTGGATTAAAACAACAGTGTAAATCTTGAAAGTGATTTTTAAGAGCTCTACGTTTGGTTTAAACTATGTTGCCTTTTCCCTTTTTGTGATTTAGGGCATTGACTTGGATGGGTTAAATGCAGAGGACAAATTCCGAGTATGGGTTACCATACTTGGCCTTCACGTTGCAAACCAAACACAAAGTGACCAGATATATTGTGAAATCAGTATGGTTAACCTTTATGTTCTGAGGTGAGGCAGTGAAGATTAAGGTCCCAGATCTTACTGTCTGTCGAGATTTGGAAGGGAACTCTAAATTTAGGGAGTTGTTGTTTATCTTCAGACGTGCTTTTTCAAATAACTCCCATGTGACACTGTAACAACATACAGATCATAGAGTATCATTACTTTTATCGTAGCGGAATTTTTATTAAACTTGATAATTATAATTGGTAATCATAACCCATATGCCTGACAGTTCTGGTGCACTTTTTTGCTCTTCCTGTAGTTTTTCGTGTTGTGCCATGGCCTGCTCCAGCTCACTCAGCTCATGTATAGCTCTTACTTCAAGAGCACCATCACCACAATCGAGAGACGCTATGGACTGGACAGCCTCTCCTCAGGGACCATCTCTTCCCTCCATGAGGTACAGATCACTTCATGCCGTCTTCCAAAGAGTCATCAATGGTTTGCTTAAGTGTATTTAGATATTAACTTTTTGAAAACTGAATTTTACAGGTCATAATTATTCCTGCCTTTCAAAATTAACTCAGTTAGTGTACTATATTGTTATATTGTAGTGACATGATGTGTAAGGATAAACAATATTAAAATTCTTGCTAATAAGCTGATAATTATTTTCATGTTATGGCCGATAACTGATTTAATTTCTATACTATTTTGTCTTGATAAAAAAACAACTAAATCAAAAACTAAAATCAATCGTGAATACTACAAGTGAATTTAGACATTGCATCTTTATAATCTACAGTATGAAAACTAGGTTTAAGCCTAGTACCAGACTAAAATGCATGTTTGAGATGTTTTAACTGAAAGCAATTTGCTTTGACGTGAAATATGAATGTCACAGTTGTTTTGTCTCAAGATGCACACAGTAATGTTTTTTTCTAAGATACATTTATAAAAGCTACTTAACTGTCCTAATTTAACTAAGGCCTAATCCTGGCTTAATCTAAAGCCTGTCTTTGAAATCGGGTTTAAAAAAGTGTTAAATTTTTAGTGTTTTAAAGATTAACTTTAAGTGAGCTTTAAATGACAGCAAAGGTAATCTAAATGTAAAAATAGGGGAAATGAGCATGTGCAACAGACACAGATCTCAAATATTAGCTAGTAACAGAAAACATACTCTTATTATATGACTCCCTAATTATGTCATGTATAAGGTATTTTTATGATAATGAATCATGAAATTAATAACTTAAAACAAAAACTTAAATCTGCTGAAAAGTCCCGAAAATGTGTTTTCATGGTTTTAGTTTTAGATGCGATAATAACCCTGCAACCAACATGGTCTTTCTGATGTGGCTGGATGTTTAGAGAAGTCTAAGATAGTCAAGCTAGTTAAGGTTTTAAACTGTAGGATATTTACAAATAATCGAAAACATCCTGCTGTTGTTAGGATGCTTGGTGTATTAGGTGCATAAGTGCAATAAGAAAAAAATACAGGCTGCTTTATGTGACTTGTTTTTCTGCTTTTTCTTATTTAGGTAGGGAACACAGTGCTGATAGTGTTTGTCAGTTACATGGGTAGTCGGGTTCATCGACCTCGATTCATTGGACTGGGTGGACTGCTTATGTCGATAAGTGCCATGATCTTAGCTCTACCTCACTTCCTGTCCCAGCCCTACACCTTTGACTCTGTCCTGCATGGTAGGTGTCATTCAGGCCATTAGCATCCATATTTATCTCAATGAAACCAATTAATGTGAATTTTACAAAGTGTAAAAGTTATTTGGAAAATGTACACATCTGTTGGAATGAGCTCTGCACTCTCTCTCTCCCCATTTTCTGTCTTTTTTTATGCATGTTCATATTGTTTCATGCCCTGAGCAGAGGATCTTAGACTCTAAGCTCATCAAAATGATACCACCATATTAATTTAAAAAGGCTCAGGATACTTTGAAAAAAACCAGACACAACAAACATTAGATCTAAAATAACACAGCTGACTGATAAACATCAGCTTCAACATAACAGGGTAGGCAGGTCTACAGGAAGTTGCTTCCGAGAGAGTCCATTTTGACCCTAGTCTCCCTTCTCAGACAGGGTTTAACATTAGGTTGGGGGGAAACACATGAAGAAATAAACTAATTGAGGTTGAAAAGGGAGAGGATAGAATGAAAAAAGGAAAGAGATGAGGACAAAGGAGTGGAGAGATATTATAGAGATAAGGCCGCCTGACTGATCAGACTGGAAAGATATACACCTGGAATGTACTCCAAGAGATAATGGTTATCTCCTTACACTTCCTTAGACCTTATATTTTTGCTTCATTCTCCCACATGCCCTATTCTGCCTGCTGATACTGTCATTTGGCCTTATACTGTACATTGTGCAAAGTTGAAAGGAAACTTAGTCTTTAAAGCCATGTTTTTTTTTTCATTATCTCACCCTCATGTTATTTCAAACCTGTATGCCTTTCTTTCATGAAAGACAAATGTACTGTAGAGTGTCCAAGCTGCTCTTTTACATACAATGAAAGTAAATGGTGTCCAACATGGTGTGTTTTTTGGTCTCCATCCATTTTAATAGGGGTTACGCACACAACAACAGGTTGCTTTGCTTCCGGTTAATTGTTTTTCTTCTCACGAACATATAGATTTTTAAATCAAATAAAATGGCAACAATAAATAGAACTAGCTAGGTGAGCTGGTTACCTTAAAAGTCCATAGATATCGCCATCAGTTTGTACTGCCGTTAACACTTTCTCCGACAAGCAGATGCAATGAGAGCTTTTTTCCTGTTTGTTCATATGACGTTCAGCATAAAGTCAATTGTGTGGACTAGAGCAGCTTTGACATTTTACTAAGTATCTCAGTTTGTGTTAAATGGTGCATAACACAGTTTCTGCCAATCTCAGTGGGCGGACATAAAGAGTCACGTGCACACACACACACCTATGACACACACTCACACACAATACAACATGACATTATCCCATGATAACTTGTTTACATTATGCACTTACGTGCTGATTGCAAACAAAACACAGACACTTGATACAGTTTCACTCACCGCATGTGGTTTTGACTCTTGACAAACACACTTGCAGAACTCCATTGCTGCTCTGGAAAAACAAACTTCATCCACTGTTTCCTTAACACTGGGTTATTTGGGAAGCTGTACAACGTTATCTTTCCCTCACAACCAAAAACACACTTCTTTAGTGACATTGTTGATTTCGTGGTCTAAAAACAAAATGACAAATCTTTCTCGAGCAAGTCCTGTGCGCCGCTGCCGACGGCTTCTGTAACCGAACAAAGCTTGTTGATGGGCGTGCTCTTGCTCTTGCTCTTGCTCTCGTTGATGTGCGCACACGCACATCCGGGAAACGTGCCCATACAAGGAATTCCGCCCTTTATGACGTCAAACAGGGCCATACTCGAAAAAAAACTTTACGAAACTTGTTTGGCACAGAAATACTCCTTCATACGTCCAACTGTCATACGTCCTATTTATTTATTTTTTTATTTTTTGGCCATTTTTAGCATGAGAATCCAACTCTTTAACAGACCCCCCTTTGAAACAACATGAGGCGAGTAAATGATGAGCAATTAACCTTCAGGAGCATCTTCTCCCTTCGAGTTTTAAGTGTGAAATGCGGACCATAGATATTTTGTCCTCATCATTCCAGTAAACATTTATAAATGTTATAAACACAAATATCTTGATGGCTGATATGAATGATGGATGTTGGGATGAATGTGTTGTATTTCTGTGTTTTAATCCAACAGTGAGCAGACAGGACATGTGTGATGTGCGTGTGAATGCAACGGGTGCCGAGACTTGTGGTCAGGATGATTCACGGAAGCTTGTGGACACCAGTCAATTTTGGGTGTTAATGGCTACCGCCCAGCTGCTTTTCGGAATCGGTTCTGTCCCCATCCAACCTTTTGGAATATCTTTTATAGATGACTTTGCAGGGGCTGGGAATTCACCTCTCTATATTGGTACATTTAGTTTTTTACAAGAGTTTCATAATGTTCATTTAAAGAACTGTAAAGATTATTGACATTCCTGTTGTTGTATGTTGCAGCTATTCTCTTTGCTGTGTCAGTGTTTGGGCCTTCCTTTGGATTCCTCCTGGGCTCTGTGGTTTTGCGGATTTATGTGGATGTGGACAGATCCAGCGCAGGTTTGTTTACCCTTTACATGACAGCAACAACGTATTCCTTTTCTTTACGTTACTATTAATTGTAGACAGCTGCAGTGTGTTACATGTTATCGAGTTTCTTTTCTTTAGGGGAGGCATTGGAGTTGACGCCTACTGACCCTCGCTGGGTTGGTGCATGGTGGATGGGTCTTCTCATCACTGCTGGAGGTCTTGCTCTCACCTCAATCCCTTACTTCTTCTTCCCCAGAACCCTTCATGTAGAGAAGGTCAGTCACGGTTTTGTTTTAATGATAATTGAACACTTATATGGCACTGATTCTTGAAACATGGGAGAAAACTGGTTGCACTTTTTAATCAGGAAGGGTTGCTATAATGTTCTTAATACAAATATAGCATTTCATTTTATTTTATTTTTATTTAATCAAATTGGTGACAGATGTTCTCAGTGCAATACAATTCAGGATATCATATAAATTAAAATACATATCAAACCTAACTCTAATAGAAATACTCTATTGTTCAAAAGTTAGGGTCGGTAAGATTATATTATATTTTATATATATATATTATAAATTAACAGTTTTCTATTTTTGACATAATGTCATTAATTCCTGTGATTTGTAAATCATTATTCCAGTCTTTAGTGTAACATGATTCTTCAGAAATCATTCTAATATACTAATTTGGTGCTTAAGAAACATTTCTTATTATTATCGATTTTGAAAACAAATGATAACTTTTTTCAGGATTCTTTGATGAATAGAAAGTTCAAAAGAACAGCATTTATTTAAAAAATGTTGTTATTAAACAATGTTATCTTACTCACCCCAAACTACCCCAAACAAACAGAAGTGTTTATATATATATATATATATATATATATATATATATATATATATATATATATATATATATATATATATATATATATATATATATATATATATATATATATATATATATATATATATATATATATATATATATATATATATATATATACATATATATAACGAAAGTTCTAACAAAACAAGAGGTTTATTTTAATAATATACCTATTTTATGAGGTTTCACATCTGTGTCTCTAATTTTTGTGGAGCATTTTATAAAACATTAAAATGGGCCCACATCTTGTAGGTCCCCTTTATTTTCAGTGTCCCAAATATGATTTGCCATCTCCCTCAGCCAAACTCAATAATAATTATAATAATAATATAAATAAATAAACAATATCGTTTTCCTAATATGAGCAGATGCTGTTTAAAGCTACACACAAAAGCTTCCAATGATCTATCCACCATTTGGCACCTTCATAAAAAACAATTTTAAAAAAAGGAAAATAAGTGACAAAAGCTAAAAGGGATCTCTCTTGGTTTAAAAAAAAAAAAACCTCTTGGTTTTCTATTTTTGACTTAATTTAAAATGTAATTTATTTCTGTAATTTATATGCAATTCTTTTGCAGTCTTTTGAATTGGAGGGTGACATCATGAAAGAAGACCCCAAGAAGTCAGAGAGCTCCATGCTGGAATTCTTTAAATGTAAGTCCACTCTAACCATTTAGAAAAAGTATAGTAAGACCATTTATTAGTATAGTATAGTTATGGCCATTTAAATAGTTTACATACAGTTAGAAATATAGTGATTTGGGTCATTGGAAATAAAATAAATTGAAAAAATATATAATAAAAAAATTAAGTAAATAAATCAGAACTAATATTTCTGCAGTCCTGTGCTATTGAAGAGGCATACACGTGCTGTTTATCTGTCTCTTGAGTAATACAGCATGATCAGGTTGTTACTTTAACAGGATCTGACAGGTTCTTATGAATATACCTGCCTCCAGGACATGATTTGTAAGAAGCTGGTTTATGCATGATTATGTCTTCATTCATGTGTACGCAGGGCAAAACTGATTTCCTGCCTTATGCTTTCCGGCCTTATACAGTCATGGCCAGAATTATTGGCACCCCTGGTAAATATGATCAAAGATGGCTGTAAAAATAAATCTCCATTGTTTATCCTTTTGATCTTTCATTCAAAACATTCACAAAATTATATCCTTTCATTGAAGTAAAAGAATTGAAAGTGGGGGGAAACTCAGATTACGAAATAAATGCTTTTCTCCAAAACACGTTGGACACAATTATTGGCATCCCTAAAATTGTTTGTGTAAAATATTTACTTTTTTTAGCACACCAGGGTGACTAGGAACATGACGTCTTGTTTCACAGGAGTATAAATATAAGGAAACACAAAGGCCTAATTCCCTTAATCATTCATCACAATGAGTAAAACCAAAGAATATAGTGCTTATGTGCAGCAAAAGATTGTTGAGTATCACAAAATAGAAAGTGGCTGTAGGAAAATATCTAAAGCATTGGAAATTCCCATTTCCACCATCAGGGCAATAATTAAGAAGTTCCAATCAACTAAAGATGTTACAAATCTGACTAGAATAAGACCTGTGTCTATATTGTCCTAATGCACGGCGAAAAGGAGAGTTTGGGTGGACAAAGACTCTCCAAGGATCACAGATGGAGAATTGCAGAAATTAGTTGAGTTTTGGGGTCAGAAAGCCTAAAAAAAAAAGCAAACAACCCCTACATCGCCACACGTTGTCCGGGAGGGTTTCAAAAAAACTATCCTCGTTCATCCAAAAACAAACTCCATCATATTCAGTTTTCAGACACGACTGGAATTTAAAAAGGGACTGGATTCTATGGTCAGATGAAACTAAAAAAATGAACTTTTGGCAGCAAACCCACCAGGTAGGTTTGGTGCAAAGAGGGATAAAAAGTAACCCATGCCCACGGTTAAAAATACGGCTGGATCTGTGACACATTTTTGGCCTATTTTTTTTGCTGGAGGCCCTGGACATCTTGTTCGCATTATATGGCATCATGGATTCTAGTAAAGATATAAGATTTAAAATCGGCCTCTGCTAGAAATCTAATAATGGGCCATGGTTGGATCTTCCATTAGGCCAATGTTCCAAAACAAACATCAAAATCAACACAAATTGTGTTACTGAGCACAAAATGAAGCTTCTGCCATGGCTGTCCCAGTCCTCTGACCTGAACCCTATAGAAAATGAGTGGGGTGAACTGAAAAGAAGAAGCACCAACAATAGAGCTTGGGAATCTGAAGGATCTGGAGAGATTCTGTATGAAGGAATGGTCTCTGATCTCTTGTCAGGTGTTCTCCAAACTCATCAGGCATTATAGAACAAGACTCAGAGCTGTTATCATGGCAAAATGAGGTTGCAAAAAATATTTAATAAAAGTGCCAATAATATTGGCCAATGTGTTTTGGAGAAAAACATTTATTTCATAATGCGATTTACCCCCCACTTTTAATTCTTGTACTTAGAATTTTGCGAATTGTTTGAATGAAAGATCAAAAGGATAAACAACGCAGATTTATTTTTACAGCCATCTTTGATCATATTTACCAGGGGTGCCAGTAATTCTGGCCATGACTGTATACTGTGCAAAAGTCTTAGGCATGTTAGTATTTTCATTCAAAAATTGGTTTTATGCCAGTTATTTATATATTCTGCTGTAGTGTGTGAGTAGGAAATATCAGTTTTCCAAAACGTTAATTTTGCCATTAATTGTAATAATCCAGTGAGATTTTTGTTTGCATAAGGAGTCTGACAACAGCCGGTGTGCTCCACACGGAGATCTGATCTCACCATCAGAGTCTGTCTGTGACTAAATCCAGAAGAACTGCGGCAATGTCTCCAAGACGCTCCAACCTGCAAAGATAGTACTGTGAAAAGTTTTAGGCACTTGTGTACAAATGTTGTCAAGTGAGGATGCTTTCAAAAACGTTTGTCCTATAGGTACACTTGCACGTAGCTTTTCAGGTTGGTTTCTTCAAGCATCTTGTAGACGTTGTCGCAGTTCTTCTGGATTTAGATAAAAATCTCACTGGATTATTACAATTAATGGCTAAATAAATGTTTGGAAATGTATTAATACATATATACTTTCTCTTTTACGTGGGTTTTTGCAGTGTTCCCTAAGATGTTCGTCAGGCTGTTGCTAAGTCCTCTCTTTATGCTGTTGGTTCTGACCCAGTGCTGTTTCTCCTCTGTGATCGCTGGACTTGCCACCTTCCTCAACAAGTTCTTGGAGCGCCAGTACAGTTCCTCTGCAGCCTACAGCAGCCTTCTTATTGGTCAGTCGACATATTTTAATAGAATACATTATTTATGAGAACAGCTTCAGGAGAAGCATGGCCCTAGTCTCATTGCCATTGCTGTGTACAGTATATGTAGCTAAAATATGGCATAGTCCCCACGATTTTATACTGAGAAAGATCCCTTATGAAAATATCTGTGAATGAATCTTTGTTTTTTCTCAGGTGCTTTAAACCTGCCGTCCGTTGCGGTGGGGATGGTGCTCGGGGGTCTGATTATGAAACGCTGGGTGTTGTCATTCAGAGCCATTCCACGTTTCTCTGTTGTAATGCTCACCATCTCCGTCTTCTGCTGTGTGCCTCTCTTCTTCATGGGCTGCCCCACACAAGATGTTGCTGGTGTTAACCCCAAAACATCTAATGGCACCAATGGGTGAGTTTCACGGGATTCTCTTTTGATTTGGTATTGAGGCAATATTTTTACAATCTAGATAAAGTTAATAAATCAATAAAAATCAATAAAAGGGTCTGGCCTGCTTAGGTGAGAAACCACAAAACAGACCGTTCTCATTTGTTTGATTGCCTCCATGTTGTTTGGAATTTTCAGTTAAATAACTGTCAGAAGACTGATTGCACAGACAGTCCCTCTGGAGAACCTGAGTTTAACTACCTTGCTCAAAGGCACAATCATGATAAGAGAAATTTTGGTTCATGGATCCCCTTAGAATCAAATCCGATGAACCCATGAGTGTTAGTGCCATGATCTACTGTTTAAGCTACATGAAAGCTTTATATTATAGGGATCCTTTTTAATTTTTTTCCTATAAATCTAACAATTATTCAAATCTAAATATTATATTTTAGTGTGGTATCTATGGTGGCCCAGTAGTGCACAACACAACGAAATTTAAAAAGCATACATAAGTTCACAACACAACGAAATAAATCCACAACACAACGAAAAGTCCACAACACAACGAAAAATCCACAACACAACGAAAAGTCCACAACACAACGAAAAATCCACAACACAACGAAAAGTCCACAACACAACGAAAAGTCCACAACACAACGAAAAGTCCACAACACAACGAAAAATCCACAACACAACGGAAATGCTCCCGACCACTCGGAGCGCTGTAAAGTTGCCACTGTTCTATAGAGTCGGCAATCTTACAAATAAATCAATACCACAATTAGTTTTAACAGTATGTAGGCTAACCATTGTTTATCTATATGAAATATTAATTTAAAATCACCTACATGCATTATAGCTGCATATTTATGCTCGAGAATGCTTTGACCCGATACCACGGCGCTAAGGGAACGTCTACCAATTCTACCAATTGGTTGAAACGTATAATTTGTATGAATTAAAATTACTTTAACATTTAAAAACAGACATGTTAAAATTCCACAGCTTGATTGTATTGGTAAAATTGACTTAATAATGCACAACACAACATTGGAATTTGAAAATGTAAAAAAAAAGTAAATTTAATTCATACAAATTATGTTTCAACTTGGTGGAATTGGCAGACGCTCCCTTAGCGCCGAGGCAGCGGGTCAAAGCGTTCTCGAGTATAAATATGCAGCTATTATGCACGTAAGTGATTTTTAATTGATATTTCATGTCGATATACAACTGCACACTTAAAACTGATCGTAGAGTTTAAATATTTGTAAGATTGGCGAATCTATATAGAACAAGGCAAGGAAAACTAACTTTACCGCACTCCGAGAGTCCCCTAGTGGTCGGGAGCATTTCCGTTGTGTTGTGGATTTTTCGTTGTGTTGTGGATTTTTCGTTGTGTTGTGGATTTTTCGTTGTGTTGTGGCTTGATTTCGTTGTGTTGTGTATTTTTCTTTGTGTTGTGGCTTGATTTCGTTGTGTTGTTGATTTTTCTTTGTGTTGTGGCTTGATTTCGTTGTGTTGTTGATTTTTCTTTGTGTTGTGGCTTGATTTCGTTGTGTTGTGTCTTGATTTCGTTGTGTTGTGGTTTCATTCCGTTGTGTTGTGGATTTATTTCGTTGTGTTGTGAACTTATATATGCTTTTTAAATTTCGTTGTGTTGTGCACTACTGGGCCACCGTAGGTATCACATATGACAAAAATATATATATTTCAAAGTACACAAAAATTATTTAAAAAAAAATATTGCTAACATTTTTTTAAATATATGTACATAAAGTTATGCAAATAACTTTATGTACATAAAAAAAGCATAATTATATTGTCCAAAAATATATTTAAATTAATTATTTAAATATTATTGTTTTAAAGTTGAAAAATGTTTTCTTAATCCACACTGCTACACTATAACCTATATTTAACATATATTTGAAATGGGAGATATTACTATTGTAGTAAAAAAAAAAAGGAAAATAAATACATTTTAATATTCAGTATATTCATAGAAATAAAGTATATTCATAGAAATAAAAGGTTCAGTGGGGTTCCCTTTCCAATGGAATGCACACGCTTCCTGAAAAGGCTTGGCAGATTGTTTCTTCATTATGTTCATGTACACACACATGCAAAAATAATGGATCCCGAAGACGAAAGAAATTGATGTCTAATACAGGTGCCCTTTGGGATTGAGGTCGTTGGCCAATAACATTGTCACGTATAAACATGTGCTTCAGACACCAGTCATGCTGTAAGTGTTCCCCATAGTGTCCTCCAGAGGACGCAGTTGAGGACCATTTGAAAGGGAACCTCACTTGTTGTGTTAGGTCAATGCTATGAGGATCTATGTCCACCGCTCAGACCAGTGGCGTATAACTTCTCAGCTTCTAGTATGCTTAGTTGGCCTGAATAAAGAGAACGTGGTCACCATGCGATGGATATTGCACTGGATTACAGATGCTATCACCCTCTCCTATGTGGCATGTGGTATGGCTTCGCCTCTAGGGTTTAGGGTCCTCTCCACTACGAGTGTAGCATCTTCCAGAGCTCTTGCATGGGCTGCACCTTTATAGGATGTCTGTGCTGCGGCAGGCTGGTCCTCTCTGAACACTTTCATCAGGTTCTACAGTTTGGACACACGGATTCAACCCTAGGATCCCATGTTCTTCAGGGTTAATCCAAGTGTAGTCTGCGCTCAACAAGCATCTGTGCCTGCGCACAGGCTTGTGGGCAGGCTCTTGCCTTAGGCATAGCGAAAAGTCCCAACGATGCCATGACGCAGCGGTGAGTTCAACTCGAAAGGAAATGTCTCAGGTTATGTTTGTAACCTGGTTCTCAGAGAGACACCCGGCTACCCCGCTGCATCTTCATCAGACAATTGAATCTGTCGACATGCATTTCTGGTGCGCTACATTACGCTACAATGTCCATATACCCAGCCAATCAGATTGGCATATTTAGATACTTGCTTCAGACACCGGCTCATGCAGAGGCGTTCCCATAGTGTCAAAGCCATGACGCAGCATCTCATTCCCCTCTCAGGAAACTGTTTAATTCATAAAATGTAATTAAAATTAATTGATTAAAACTTAAATCCTCTAAATGATGCCATAATGGAAACCCCTAAAATGGTATATATATGAAGTGCCTAACAGTTTGTATATAGAATCTTTTCTTCTAAGATTGTAGTATAAATGTCTCTTCTATAAACAGGGTGTGTTAAAGACAGCCGGTTCTCACAGACCCTGAAAACACTGTTGAGCTAAGTCTGTTCTTTGTTTTCTGCCAGTGTTTGGATTCAGACCATTGTGTTCTAGTGAAAGTTTGTATCTTCGGGTCCAGAACAACTTCCAGTGAAAATGGTGTATAATCAGTTGAACTAGCACACAGGGGAGTTCATGTAGTTAAGTAGTTCTTGTAGTCTACTGTTTGAGTTCACTTTAACGTTCAAAATACTGTGTCCTACGAATCTGAACACTTTCACTATGCCAACCTGGAGGAAAGGAAAAGTCTGTTTCTAGAACATTATGCATTCAAATGGGAACTCAAGTGATTTGACTTTTTTACATGAACTTTATGAACATACTACTATTATTGTGTATCATTTTGTAGACAATTGCACGTTTATGTTCTGGATGTGAAAGGAATAGTTCACCGAAAAATGAAAATTCTGTCATTGCTTACTTACCCTCCTGTTGTACCAAGGCTTTATTCATTCTTCCATTCATTCTTCCATGGAGCACAAAAGATGGCATACAATTACAATGAATGAGAAATGGAGATTTTAATCTTTAACTCATGAAAATATAATAACAGTAGTCCATACCACCTGTGTGCTATATTCCAATCTTCTGAAGCTATACAAATGTATTGTGTGATAAACAATATGACACCTTCTTCCAGTCCAGTGAGATGTTACCCAATATAACTGGATTATTGAGTCAATGAATGCATGAATTTAAGAACCAGATCAGACCGATTCATGAACAAATCATTCAGATCAGTTTTATGAACTCTATCGACAAATGAATTGAAAAGAACCGATTGAAATGAACAATCTATCACTACTTCTCACAAATTCTCACGAACATGCTAAGGAAGCTATGAGGATGTCAATATTTTCAGTTAATAATAATTTTTGTTAACTGTTTCTTTAAGATGTTTCTGTGTTCTGCAAGTAAATGCTAAATTGTGTTTTTTTATGCCCTGCAGGCTTATTCTGCCCTGTAGTGCCAACTGCTCATGTCCCAGCAGCACCTTTAACCCAGTGTGTGGGGAAAACAACATTGAGTACATCTCACCCTGCCATGCTGGGTGCAACAACTTCACCATGGATCCCAAGAACCCATACAGAGTCCAGGTAAATAAATAAATGTGACAAAACAGAACATATTTCATGAAATTGTCATCTCATGCCAGAGTTCTAGCAGGGTCACTGCATGCATAGATCTATCAATTTAGACCTTTATTTAGCTCATTACTGAAGCTGGATAGCTCATTGTGAGCCTCTGCTGTACTTGCGACACTGAGCAAATGGCCAGTCATGGTCTGTTAGCGATCAATGGGTTGAGTCCAATCAATCGCTAATTAGTAATACTTCCTAGAGGAAGTGCTTTGGGGACTTGGAACAACTTTAGAGTGTTAAAGCTTCTGTATAATTGCCCAGCAAGAGACTTACAGGAGCGGCTGATGATGAATTATTCTGTATGACACAGCACGTATCATACCAAGAGGCAATTATAGTAAGAAATAGACTTGGTTCTGGACTCCCAGTGTTGTTTGAATTTTATCAAAACAGGCAATGGAGGACGTTTTGGTATTAGAAGTCAACGAAGCACAAGAAAACATTATAAAATAAGTGTTAGTATTAGCTGTGTCTAATGAAACACTTGTTGTTCTCGTAAAGGGTAACTTCAGTGATTCAGCATTAAGCTTTGTATCAGTAGAAAACCCGTAGTATATTTGAATTATGGTACTTTCCCCCCCCATATCCCCCTGAGACGAGAGAATTATGCATTTTATTTCTGGAAAAAATCCTCCGATGACGCAAATATCGTCATTTTGCGTCATTGGAGGATTTTTGGCCAGAGGCTAAAAACTACAGCCAGTAGAAGGAGCTAGTTCTGCATGTTTTCAACCCGCCCACAGCGGAGAGATCTCACGCACAGAATGTAAATGCGCTCGGCTCGGCCTCGGGCATTCATAACGGAGCGGTGCAGAGCAAAGTGAGTGTTTCAACTTTTCAATGAATTCCTATGAAAGTTTAGCTTCCATACGCGATCTGAAAACGCGCCAGACTGGACACGCGCTGAGAATGACAGCCGCGCTTACCTCAGCTCTGCTCAGCTCTTACTTCCCTCTCATGCTGAATGTAATCTGACTCCTGCTGCGTTTGTCCTGTGACTTTCGTTCGGCTCGCTCACACTTTATTGAAAAGACACGTTCAGTTTTTAATTGTAGTGTTAAAATGTATATTTTGATCAAAGACCTTTTACATAAAAAATGTACTGAAAGCATTTTCTCTTCACATTTAAAATACGATAAGCCTATATAGTTAAACAAATCAACAGTTACAAACAATATTTTATTTTATTATTTTTCCTTTTTTGTCATTGATACACATTTAAATAATTAACTAACAAACAAATAAATAAAAATGTGTTTAATTATTACTTTTATAGCAATAATATAAATATAATATTAATAAAAAGCAAGAATGACACAATCATGGGGTTATATATGGGTTCATATATGGGTTACTGGACACAATTTACAATAATCAGTATTATATCACCACTGGTTTAAAAAAAATATATACTGGTCACAACCCATGGTTGAGAAACACAGCCCTCAAGTTCATATTGACAAACCATATCATAATAATATCCACTATCTCTTTGCACACAGATGTTTAGTAACTGCCAATGTATTCCTGATATGGGCACCGCCAAGCCTGGCCCTTGTGCCAACGCCTGCCCTCACTATCTCCTGCCCGTAATGCTCCTCATGTCTCTGGCCGGACTTATTGCCAGCCTAACACACAACCCTATCTACATGATGGTGCTGAGGTGAGAAACATAACATTGCATTCAGTGTGAGAACTTAAAATGTAAGAATGTACGAATCTTATTTCACTCATTCTTTAATTATAGGACAGTTCCTCCAGAAGAGAAGTCGTTTGCCATTGGGGTTCAGTTTCTGCTTCTGAGGGTTCTGAGTAAGTAAATTAGCAAAATACCTTGCAATTGCATTGCAATACTGTAAGTACTATACGCCCCCTTGTGGTTATTCAACAACATAGCTACTGTACAAGGGGTACCAATTACAATACAAGGCACCACAATCTTATTGCAACAATATTATTACAAACTAGCTACACTTATTTAGTATTTTAATGCATAGCAATATATATTTATTTAAATTTGTAGTAAAAATTATTTCTTTGTTCTCTCTCTTTGCTTAGCCTGGCTGCCAGCTCCGGCTCTCTTTGGGATGACCATAGACTCCACATGTATCTGGTGGAAAACGGCTTGTGGAAAAAAGCAAGGATGTGGTTACTATGACAACAATCTTCTTAGAAACAGGTAAGGATATGTTCTCCTTTGACCTAAATACATTATAAAGGTACATTTGTGTCAAAACTCCTAAAGGTAGATTTTGAATTTAGTGAGCTTAAACACACATACTGTAGACTTTGCATATATTGAGCAACACAATGCTAAACATAGAAATTCAATTATGCTAATAAGTATTATTAGATTAATTACTAGCACTTATGATGATCATGATGACTTGTTGCAGGTATCTAGGGCTTCAGGTGGGCTATAAGACGTTAGGCATTACACTCCTGGCATTTATTGGCTGGAAAATGCACCGGACCAGAGAGTACAGCTTAGAGAAAAGACCAGAGGGACCCCTGTGATGCCTCAACCCTGCTTACCCTATCGGATCTCACTTTTGAGAACCTTCTCAGTGAGTTGAGCCTCTGGATATTTCATGTCAGAAACACCTCCTTCCAACACCTGCCTGGAAAGCTGATGAATTCAGTTTGGATATTTCTCATTTGTACACCAAAACACATACACCTAACTGGAAAGATTCAGGGACTTTCCACCTCTGCAGTTATTTTGGTATTAATAAATATCCATGTATAGTAACTCAAAACAATTCATCATAATTGTCACAGTTTTCATCATCAGATTATTTTGAAGCTGGATTTATGACTGTGGCACCTGTGAGGAGAACACAAAACATAAAATAAATATATTGTCCTTGTATATATATATATATATATATTGTCCTTAACTTTGGTTAATATGCAATTGAATCATGATTCAAAATGGTTGACTGGGAAAATTAATTATTCCCGAATAATATGTCACCGACCCCCCCCCCCCCCCCCCCCATATATATTTTCTATTCCTTCTACCTGAAGGATGTGGAATGCTCTGTCTCCTCAGATGCACACATATACACAAGTGTGTCAAATATCAAACTGTGTGTGAGTTGAGGTGTGTAGCTTCAAATAATGACAGTAGCCTGAGCGGATTTAAAATGTTACTTTCAAATGTGAAGACATTTTATAACTAGGCATCAAATGTTTGTAAAATATATTTTTATACCTGAAATTGCTTTTTATTATACCCTTTGTGGACATTGTTTTGCCACGGTTCTTAACACAAATGACTTTTCTTATCGCTGCTTGGAATAATGAATCGTGACTTTCTTATAAACTTTTTATTATGCAACATGTAATGTTTATTTACCAATGTATAAGTTATTTCAAATATAAAATTTGTTCACAAATTGTTGTTTCTGTTTTTTACATTTTTCTATTTGGCTGATGTTTATGAAAGCCCATTTCTGCCACAAAAGAAAAAAAATCATGATTAAGTGAATTATAGTTATAATTTTATGGCATAAAAATTTGAAAAATATGACATCTTTTTTAATTTTTTAAAGATCTAATAATTATGATTGATCCCAGTTTCAATGTGTAAATATGACTTTTTGTCTAATTATTCTGACTTAATATCTCATAAATTCAACTCTTTATCTCATAATTTTTTTCGTCAAGAAAGTCATAATTATGATTTACCAAACTGGAGGTTAAGTTGTCAAATGTGTTCCTTTTAACCCATATTATACTGGATATATTTTAGCGTTAACATTAATATGATTAAAGTTACTTATGTAAAGTTAACTAAACTTTATTGTTTTCTTAAAAGGTAACAAAACTGATGTCACTATAGTTATTAATAATTGCTTAGTTATTTTTGTCTATTCAGGGTACACACACAACTGGGAATTTCTGATCACATTAGCGCGCTTTAGATGACCAGCTCTGGGCTTTAACCACAACTGGCATCACCCGATCAGTAGACAAATCAAGCAGTCTCAAAGTATGCCAGTATTTTTTTTTTAATGTGTGTATATTCAAAATACGTTAAAGGGGAAAGACTCTTTGCTTAGTGTGGGCGATACAGCATGACGTCATATTTTGTGGGTCAATTCAGCATGACGTCACGCTATGTGGGTTGATATAGCATGCCGTCGTGTGTGTGTGAGTTGAGAGAGAGAGAGGTGGGGCCGCGCATGCGCAGCGGCTATTAAGCCTGACAGCCGAACCAGTGCAGCATTCCCGTTTCCAAACCCACAGGAGCGCCGCTTTTTCCATCGCGCTGCCCCATCCAGACATTTACACCGGTGGGAACACGCTGTTAAAAAACAAGCCCTCAAACATGTCTGTGGGAAATGACTTTGGAAACCCTTTAAGGAAATTCAAACTCGTCTTTCTTGGGGAGCAAAGCGGTGAGTGTCATATTGGAATTTCCCAGGGAAGTTTCAATAATACGCTTTATTATTGATTATTTACAGGGGTCTGTATAGACTTCAACATGATGATATTGATGATGAAATTTTATTATACATCAAATTCATAAGCCACTGGATCTAGTGTGTCATGTTATTTTGATCTGGTGTGGGATTTAGATATAGAATTTTATTAAAGTTTATTTTTTTTCCCGAGAAATTATCCCTCTGTTCATCCTTTTTGTGCTGTATGTATTTATTTCCTTCAGATGTTTATTGCTGAATTGGCAAATAGGTCACTTATTAAGATTTAAGTATCAGTTCAACTGATTATCAAGTTTAGCTGTTTAATGCATTTTAATTATGACTACATAATATTGCTTTAATGTAAAAAGTATAAAATATTTATATAAATAGATGGATTTCGTGAGTTTAATCCAGTGATGGGCTATGTAGCCTACTGCAGTCACATATCTAAAGTCAATTTTTTGTCTATATGTGCAATCAGGATGTTCTAAAAGTTTCATAAAGACCCATCTGGATGCATTTGCAGATTTCAGTGTTCGGTAAAATTTAGCTGGTGTACTTACAGAACAGAATGAATAAATAAATAAATAATCTGGACGTTGAGACACACCCAGTGTGTGCCATTGAGAGAACTTATGTAGCTGCAGCCTGCCGACTGTGCCTGGTATTGTTTCTCTATGATGACAGTGATGACTAGGTCAGTCCATTATCCATTGATATGGATGGATGAGTCTCAGCCAATGTGAGTAGGTAAGTTAATGTTTAGCAGGGCAACTCCGCTTTATTTCCCCTGGCATTCTGCCCCCTGTCGTCATTAAACCTCCTACCAGATGAATTAAGCCTCCAAAATGTCTTAGCTGTCCTCAGATCTGTGGGACTTAAGTCTGAGATTGTGCTGCGGAGAGTATGATTCACACTGTGAGAGTAAACAATGGATGCTGCCATGGTACGGAGGCACTGCTTCTCTCCAGGGATTCTGATCCCAGCTTTATTTTGTTGTTTCTATCTGAAGCCTTTCAGAGATGTTGTGAAGTAGCAAAAAGACCCTCCTCGCAGCTTTTTGTGGATTTCTCTGGGGGTTGTTGATCCATGCAGAATGTGGATCAGCTTGTGGATCTTTTCCAGTCATTACTTCCATGAACGCTCAATTTGTTAGTCTGCTTGCACAGAGATTTACTCCCTGTAAAGAATTCCACCTTTTTTTTAAATGATAATTTCACTAAAATCAGTGAGAAAAGACCACTGCAAAATTAGCAGTGGTAAAATGAGCAGATAAACCAGTTTATTTCTGACTAGTCTACAGTGGAGGCATTTATTTCATTTTAGTTTACTCAGGTATGCTAACTGCTCTAAAGAAACCATGAAGCCAAGTTGTAAAGATAAAGTTAACGATTTACAGCATATATGTGCATATGTGCAGAAAATGACAACTGGTCAAAATAACGAAAAAAGATGTCATGTTTTCAGACCGCAAATAAAACACGTTTATATTCATTTTTAAACCACACAATACTAATGTTTTAACCTAGGAAGAGTTCAGAAATCAATATTTGATGGAATAACCCTGATTACCAATCACAGTTTTCCTGCGTCTTGGCATGCACCCTATCAGTTGGTCACATTGCTATTGGGCGCCTTTATGCCACTCGTGGTGATAAAATTCAAGCTGCTTGGCTTTATTTAATGGCTGGTGACCCTCTTGCTTACATTCCAGAGGTTTTCATTGGGGTTCAGGTCTGGAGATTGTGATCTGGTGGTCCCCCATCCACACCTTGATTGGCCTGGCTGTGGGGATCGGAGCATTGTCCTGAATGAAAACCAATTCTTCGAGTCGGGGAACATTGCCAGAGCAGAAGGAAGCGATTTTTCTTTCAGCTTGAGTTATGCGTCCTTCGCTAAGACGCGATTCTAGCCTCACTGAAGAACCACCAGATCATCATCAATCCTCCACCAAATTACACGCACGGTTATCCTGCACAGATATCCTGCACAAATTACACAGTTATCCTAAACAAGGTTAGTTTGTAGAAAAATGTTAATTTAACTCTAACAGATATATAAATCCAGATAATAAATCCAGAGAAAATGCTAATTTTGCAGTGGTCTCTTAATTTTTTTTTCCAGATAATGTTTTCTATTTGAATATATTTTAAAATGAAATATTCCTGTGATGGCAAAGCTGAATTTTCAGCAGTCATTACTCCAGTCTTCAGTGTCACATGATCCTTCAGAAATCATTCTAATATGCTGATTTGGTGTTTAAAAAAAAAGTATTTCAGGATTCTTTGATGAATAGAAAGTTTAAAAGAACAGTTGAAATAGGAATTAAAATTGTAACATGTATTGTAATGTATAATAACAATAATAATAACTTAAATATAGGCCTAGTAATAATAATAATTGTATAATTGTCTTTACTTTTACAGCAGATTTTGGATTAACTCTATAAAACCTTTAGTCTGTCAATCATGACATGCTTAAACACCGAGCTTTTTGAACAGGTGATGTGCTGGCTTTTTTTCGGAGCCATCCAGTCATTGAAAGCCTGTAAGACAGCTGCAATTACTGCAGAAAGGCTTTAATGTGCTGCCTGTGACTTAAGGGAGAGATAAACTGAGAGGATTTGTATTGACCAGCACAGACAGCGAAGTGTTTGTTATCCAGTATCACTGATAAGAACGGTAAACTACAGTCACAGTGTACCACTTGTTGTATCAGTCAATAACAGCCATGTTGCGCTGGTTAAAAAATTATCATTATTATTATCAAATTTTTTGCAGTCTCTGATTACAACCTCTGCCAGTAAACACGCTGTCAATATGCATGTTGTTGATGTTGCGGATGGACAGCAATGTTTCATTCCTCATGTTCTTTCTCTCTGCCTCTTATTTCCTTTAGAGACACTTAATGCAACCATTTGTAGAGCAATTTGAGACATGGTATTGATTTTTCTCTCCAACTCTTTTTTATGGCTCTTTTTGCTCTTTACATCAGCACACATTTGAACAGAGATAAGAAAAGTCCTCATTAGAATGCTAATGCCTAATTGAAAAATACACCAAACATTAATACAAAGTTAAAAGGATTAGTTCACTTAAAATTAACATTTTGTTATTATTTACTCACTCTCATGTCTTTCCAAACCTGTATGACATTCTGGGACACAAAATAACATATTTAGAAGTGTTGTTGTTGTTGTTTTTGGCTATACAATGAAAAAAAATCTATTTAATGAAAGTCAATTGGGTCAAAACAGCATTAGACCTAACCCACAAATTCACATAGATCTTTTCCGTGCAATGACATTTCCTTGTTACCATCGAAAAAGTAACCATGCAAGTAGTCCATATTACTTGTGCAATATATTCCAAGTTTTCTGACAACTTTGGGTCAGGAACAAAGCATACGTTTAAGCACTATTCATTGATATTCTTCACCTCCACTGCAGCTTTTGAATTAAAGGTGGTTCCTAAGATTCGAAACTAGAACGTATTTTGCATATCACTGTGCAGTAGACCAATTCCCTATGGTCTAATCCCAGTGCACACAAACACTGCGCGTTGAATGCTGTTGAATGCACATTTGTCAAATGTGTGCAAACATATACATTGCTTTGAGTGTTAAGTCTAATGTGTCCAGGCTCAAGACTGCCAATGTCAGCATTGTTCTTAATCACCCCATGCAAATGCATAGTAATTACCAGCAATCAGTGCTTGAAAAATACACAAGTACTATCTGCACTTTGAGAGGCCAGTTTGCACGGACAGCATTTTGTTAAGCAGGCGTGGGTGATTACCTGATTGAGATATTAAATGTGAAGGGGAAGTCAAATTTGGAGAGTGGATAGATGCAATATGGAAACGGAGATAGTGGAGAAGTATAGGGACTGCATATGAATGAAGATAATCCAAAGTGTGGAAAGGAGAACGCTGGCGCTCATATATCTCATTTTAAATGACTCCAGATTGGGGCAGGCTTTGCGAGAAGAAGCTGTCCAGGGTGCTGAACACCTCCCAAACCCCCGCCCCCCTCCATCCTAGCCCCCTCTGCAGGACACATGATGCTAGTCTGACTTTAGATTCCTGGCTGGGGTTTGTAGAAAAAGTGGGGATCCGAAAACGTTTCCAGTCAGTATGAGAAAGATAGTGGAGCGTTATCATGCTGCAGCACACACCACAGCACTTCTGGAACCTTTCATGTCTCATTCCTTAATGTCATTCTACCTGGTTCCAGACATATTTAAGCAGGTAGTTTGACTGGCTCCATGTTGGCTCTGTTTCCTCACTTGCTGCACATTGAATTGCAGTCGTGAATCCTGGCTGATCAGAGGCCATCATTTATTAATGGCCAGGACTGGGCTGAGGGAAGCTGGAAAGGCAGAGAGAAAAAATACCTAGTGACTAGTCACCATGTTCCAGCCCACAGAGCTCTGATACAGCCGTCTGGTGGAGTGTCATGTGGGAGTTCTGTATTGTGTTGTTGGCGTTAAGAATCCCAGTGGTGCTCGTTGTCTTCACACACTGGAGTCTGGAAGCCTTTACCACCCTTTGAGTCGGTGTGAAACAGCAAGAATGCAATCTGAACTGACTGCTTCCATGGAATGTAAAATAATTTTTCATAATTATAACAAAACTACTTAATGTTGGTTTAAATAAAAGTAGGATAGTCTAAAACAACTGATATTGCTACAAGTTGTAATGCTTCTATTAAAAAAAAAAAAATAAATAAATAAATAAATATATATATATATATATATATATATATATATATATATATATATATATATATATATATATATATATTTATTTATTTATTTATTTTTTTTTTTTAATAGAACAGTATGTATATATATATATATTTATACAGCCTATATATAAAATTTGTTATATATAAATTTCATAATTATAACAAAACCACTTAATGTTGGTTTATATGTATAACATTTGGGGTTGGTAAGATTTTTTCAGAAAGTCTCGAAAGATTGAAAGAAGTCTCTTACGCTTATCAAGGCTGCATTTATTTGATCAAAATATATTAAAACCATAATATTGTGAAACTATTTTACAATTTTAAATAACTGTTTTTGTTTTAATATATTTTCAAATGTAATTCATTCTAGAAATGGCAACTCTCCTTGTAAAAGGCAAATTTTGATTTTTGGAAGAAACATTTCTTTTGATCATCAATGTTGAAAACATTTGTGCTGTTTAATATTCTTTGTGGAAGCTGAAAAGTGTTTTTTAGCAGTCTTTGATGAATAGAAAGTTTAAAGGAACATCATTTATTTGAATTCGATTTTTTTGTAAGTCTCTACTGTCATTTGTTGATCAATTTAATGCACCCTTGGTGAATAAAAGTGTTAATTAAAATCTTACTGACCCCAAACTTTTGAATGATATTGTACTTGGCAAATAAACAAATAACAGAGAAAGGTTAAAGTATTAAAGTGTTGAATCGGTGTAGAATGAATCTGTCTATTTCCTGTTCTTTTGGTGTGAACATTAGTATATTTGGCTAAATATTTTTGGGTATTGAATTAAGCAGACAAGTGCGATTTTGTAATTTGGCGGTCTGTGAAGTCTGTGCACATCGAGGAAGTGATCTCCTGCCAACTTCCTGTCTCAGAATAATGAAACAGGCTATTGTGAGAGTCTCGCACCGATTACTCACATTTACTCATAGTTGCCTAACTAGAAGGCAGTCTGCAGTTTGATCTGAGATATCTCAGATATATCAGCGGTTTGTCTTACCTCTAATTGGTTTAGATCATTAGTCAACACTCAATGATGTTGATTAGTTTGAGCTGAATAAAGGATGCTAAAATGTTGTCCACATAACTTTGCTGACTCACTGAGCCAATAACACAGGCTTGGATCAGCTCATAGTCACCCTCAGAGAGAAAGCAAATGCGTCAATCAGCATGTCTCCAGGCAACAGTGTTCAGAGAAAATGAAACCAGTGCTGCTGTACGCTCACACAGCAGGTCAGGGTTAACGCTTACCGCGAGAAGTCTAATTTACTCTGTCTGTTGATTCACTGTGACGTTTGCTCAAGATAAGATAATTGCAGAAAATGTAACCTAACTCTCCTGAATTTCCTTGTCACTGGATTATACCTGTTCTCCATTTGTGATGGAGGCATAATTAAAATCAGCTTTGACTTGATGTGCTCGTTTAACACCATTCAAACTAATGAACTTACTTGTAAGGTGCACATAAGCAGTTGTTTGATGTCTACTTCTGGTCCAGAGGGTTTATAGTACAGCCCATTAGATTACATTTTTGCATTATCTACCAAATTGACAGTCAGTACATTTACCTCAGGGTTTGTTTTGCCTGATAGAATAGTTTAAAACTTTCCTTGTTTCTGCAGCAGTGCTGGAGCTTTCCCATTTCTGTTTAAATGTTAGGATAATCTTAAAGATTATGAAATGTGTTTGACTCGAGATTTAAAAGTACATCTGTTGAATGGATTTTGAATCTCTTCTGATCATTTCCACTTTATAGCCAAACTGTATCTTTGTGTTAGTTTTCCCCATCTCCCACGAGAGATCTTAATGAGTTGTGGTAATAACTAATAACCTGACCATTCAAAAGTTTGAGCTAAGTAAGATTTCTGAAGAAATTAATACTTTTATTCAGCAAGCATAGGGTGAATTCATGGTGATTGGGACACTTTTTACAAGTCATCTCAATGGCAAAAAATGTCCCAATCACCCTGAATTCACCTTACATAATATGGATCAAAAGAAATAGTAAAGACATTTATAACATTACAAAAGATTTCTGTTTCATATAAATGTGGGTCTAATCAAAGAATCATGACAAAATGATTAGAGTTTTACAGTTTCCACGAAAAATATTTGGCAACACAACTGTTTAAAAAATGTTTCTTGAGCACCAAATCTGCATATTAGAATGATTTCTGAAGAATCATGTGACAAATTCAATTTCTGGAGTAAAATTACATTTTAAATGTACTATATTTACTGTTTTTTGCAACCTTGGTAAGCATAAGAGAGTTCTTTTGAAAACATAACAAAAAAAAACTTACCGACCCCGAACTTTGAAGGGTAGTGTTTAATGCGTCCAATTTTCTGAGGAAAAATCTGGGATAAAAACAAACAAACATTTAAACCTAAAATAAATTGTAGGATTTTGAAACAAAACATTATGATTTTTATATTTTGCATTATCTTACATCACATTTCCATGTGAACTTTGGAATATTTTCAAATCATCCCAGACAATTGCTCTGTGATTTTATATTTGATTTGAAATGTATTTTATTTATTAATATTTATGATAAAATAAATTGTATTACATTGGGAAATAACACAAAACTGAAGGGTTTTTAAATAATTTTACTATTTAACTGGCAAAATATCTATGTAGATCTATGGAGATTTAGTCCATCCATCATATCAGCTTAAAACCATCTAGCTTTGATTTTATAAAAAATTGTAGCACATGCAAGAATGTGATCAAACACTGTATGCAGAGATATCACTTACAACCTTCCATATTCTAACTTTGATCCTTGATTTCCTCATATCTTTAGATATTTATTTTGCGTCTTTTCAATCCCATGCACAACTGGAAAGCTCTCTAATTATAAATCACCCCTTGGTGGTGGGTTAGCTGTACCAGTACCACCCCTGCCAGCCTCTCTCTCTCTCTCACACACACACACACACACACACACACACACACACACACACACACACACACACACACACACACACACACACACACACACACACACACACACACACACACACACACACACACACACACACACACACACACACACACACACACACACACACACACACACACACACACACAGCACTCTCTTTAATGTTTATAGATGCCCTCTTGCATCTTAATGAGATTCACAAGCAAGTTTTCTTTGTCTCATCTGCTCTCTTCCCGTCTCTCTCAACGTTGCTCATTGTTTCCTATGTCTTTCCTTTGCTCTTACTTTCCCTCGATTCTTTTCTCTCTACCTCCCACCTCTCTCCATCCGGCTCATTTTGTTATTTTATACTCTATATCATTTGAGCAAAATGGCCTCCAGAAGTCTTCCTTTTTGCGAGACTCATTTTTTTATGTCTGTCTAGGATCAATATAGCTTTCATTAGATACTGTGTGACACTTGTATTCTGCTGAATCTGATAATGCATTATAAACTTACATTACAGCAGGCTTGTGTTCATTTTGTAGTATAGTAGCAATAGCATACAATCAATGAGCCGCATAGTCATCCTCCCATTGAAACTGCATGGTTTACATGGTTTTATAATGTCAACCTTTTGAGAAAAATTTCCAGCTGATATTAGTTAATGAAGTATGATTATATTACTTTTATTGCTGATTTGAAATACATTATTGAATTATAATTTTTAGAGATTTGTATAGACAAAAGCTGTTGGGCAGGGGAATCAAGGCTTGCCTTAAAGGGACTTTGATTCACACAGAGCCATAAATGCAGCACAAAAAAAGAGAGGAAAACCAAAGGCCTATTTCTTTTCACCGCGTAAAAAAAAATAATCTTAAATGGAATGCAGCAAATATCTATTTCACGGAACTGTACCCTCCCATGTTTTTATACTTGATAAGGTCAGCTTGACCTCTAAGGCATTTCTTTGCTTATCCTGTCAATTCTCCTAGCGAAAACAGTAATTTATGTTTTAAAGAACAGGCAAGCTCTAAGTACAACCGAGGAGCGCCATAAATGTATGATTATTGGTTTTATTTATAGAATCTTGATGAGTTATCTTACTTGGAAAGATGTCAAGGCAATCAGATGCCTCCGTGGGGTTCTTCTTGTGTGCAGGATTGATGATGCTGAATGAAAAACGCCATTAGCGACTCCCTCTTCCCCGTATTCCACAGAAGGATGTTTATACACACCTGTTAGTCAACTTTATCTGGAGTTATGGAGTTTTCACTTGCCTGCTCTAAGTGCACTTCTGGAGATCTTCTCCTCCTGCAACTTTTTTTCTCATTGGTAGCTGATTGGTCTCATTGGTAGCGGAACCCAAGTTCTGGCACTTATTAATTTTGCAGATGGCAAATATGCCCAATTAAGTCTTACTTCATTACCATGCATAATGAATAATAATGAGCTGGGTAATGAGTTTTGAATGCGCTGGATATGATGTGTGTGATGTAGTCATGTCCAGAATAACTGCTACTGTTTCCATACAATGAAAGTAAATGGGGGCAGATGCAATCAAAAATGATGTAAAATCATAAACCTCATCCATACATCTTGTGTGCTGTATATCAAGTATTTTTCTGAGCTGCTCCTTTTGTGCTCCTTGCAAGAAAGAAACTGACATTGGTGTGAGTAAATGATGGCACAGTGTTTTTGGTTGAACTATTCATTTAACCCTTTCATACATAGTGGTCACTACAGTGGACAACTATTTAAAAAGCATTTTCTTGCATATGCATGGGTTTTGATGGCATAGTTGCACATCAACCTCTAAAGTGGACCCTCGTGCATCATTCTATACATTGCCATTACCATTTTTCCCCTCCTAACCAAGATGGCCATTGGCCAGTCAGAAATGCCAAGTTGCTCCGGAATATCCATCCATTCCTTCAATCCTAGGAGACAAGTATTGATTTTAGATTGGGAGAAAATTCTAATTATTCATCTGTCCACTACAGTGGACACCATGCATCAATAGCTATATTTCAGCTACAAATCATACTAATACTGTGACTGTTGTTTTTGAAAATACTTCATCTGCAGTAACTTTTTTTGACTGTAAATAAATGTTTGTGTTATTAGAATGCAATTTGCATTAACAACAAAAAAGTAATGTGATTACATAATGTATGTGACTTGTAATTGTTACATCAAAAAGTAATCTGATTACATAATGCGCGTTACTTGTAATGTGTTACTTTACTCGTAACATCAAAAATAAATCTGATTATGTAATGCACGTTACTTGTAATGCATTACTTGTCAGATCAAAAAGTAATCTGATTACATAATGCATGTTGCTTGTAATGCAATACTTTACTCGTTAGATCAAAAAAGTAATCTGATTACATAATGCATGTTACTTGTGATGCATTACTTTATTTGTAACATCAAAAAATTAATCTGATACATAATGCATGTTACTTGTAATCCATTACTTTACTCCTTACATCAAAATGTAATCTGATTGCGTTATGCATGTTACTTGTAATGCGTTACCCCAACACTGCTTATTTCAAATGAAGTCTTATTCTCAGGAGAGGAGAGCTATGGTAGAAATGTGTCCATCTTGAACATAATCAGAATTATCAGCTAATAAGGGTAAATCGACATACTCTGGTACACTAGAGGAAGCATCTGAGTTGGGTTTCCAAAGTTGTACCTTGACAGGTTGTAGCGATCTCTGATGGAATCACGTCCTCATGTTCTGATATCAAAGATACGCGAAGTTCAACTTGTATGAAGTTCAATTGCGTTTGCAATATTTCAAATCTTTATTTTTTGTATATATTTGATAGTTTTCACATGATTTTATAAAATTGTATTGATTGGTTTGTTAAATAAACACAATATTGCTGTGTTTAATAAACGCATGCTGAAAATCTGTAAATCTCTTTGAAAAATATGTGTTAAATATATTTTCAAATCTTGTTTTTCATGCCCTAAGAGCAATAAAACACAGGAAAAAAATCCTGTCTAAGGTTATCATAATTCATGCATGAAAGGGTTAAAGCCAGTTGCTGACCAAGCCTATTGTGGAACAGTGTATTGATCCTGAGATTGAGGTCAGGAACTGCATAACCAGGGTGAGGTTTTCTGTGGAGGGAACCTGAGGCTGTAAATGTTATGGATGAGAAGGGGTGGAGGTTGTAGCCTACCTATTGTTTCCTTGCTCTACTGGATCAGTCAAACAATTTTTGGGAGAAATTTGGTTCTGTACTTAATTTAAATGTGGAATAAATAAATGTACCTTCTACTCATTATGTGCTTGAACATCTCTATGTTTGTCGTGTGCGTGTGTATTTTAGCATTTGCAGTCCACATATAATAATAGTATTAAAGAGACTTATTTGGGGTTTGTAATTATATATATCTGATATAGTATATGTAGTTTTGGTTTATATAAGCATTGCCTACTGTAAATGCATAAAAAATCTTGGTGTTGTCAGGTGAAATGCATAAATATTAATGTAGTTATTCATTTGTCCAAGACAATGCCAATTACATCACATTACATTTATATTTTATTATTCAAAAGTTTGAGCTCAGTAGGATTTATTTGTTTTATATATATATTAATGAATACTGTTTATTTACCAATGATGCATTAAAGTAATCAAGTGATGGTAAATACATTACAAAAAAAAGTTTAATTTTAATTAAAAAAATGCTGTTCTTTTAAGCTTCATCCATCCATCAAGGTTTGGCCTAAGTACATTTTTATATATATATATATATATATATATATATATATATATATATATATATATATATATATATATATATATATATATATATATATATATAAATAAATTAATTAATACTTTATTTAGCAAGGATACATTCAATTGATCAAAAGTGACAGTAGTTAAATAATAATATCTAAATTAAAAGTATATATATCTTTAATCCACAGTAGATTAAACTGTGTTTGTCATCGAAAGTTATTTGCAAATAGTTCTTTGGACTTTCTTGCAACCACCCTGGTGCAGTGAAGTCAGAAGTCTTCAAGCCTGGAGCAATGCAGTCGGGACTTACATTCAAGCCATGTGACAAACTCCCCTCAAAACTCAGTGATACATATTGGGGTCAGTCTGTAAGTCCTATCAGGGGCCCTAGAGACACTGCTTGGGTTGTGCTGATAAAGCAGTGCTGTGCTGCTGGACTGTTACCCTCAAAAAGAAGAACTCCCAGCTCACTGCCGGCAATAATTCACCAACCTGCTCTTTAAAATTGAAATGACTGCAATGGCCCAACAGAGTGTTGAGAATTTGTATGTTAGGGAGAAGAACAGCGGGTTAGACCTGCGAATCCTCAGGCAGCCTAGATTGTTAGTCTTTTATTGTTTGCATATCATTTTTTTGAGCACATAATTTATCCTGGTGGTGCAAATATATCGCTGCATGCCAAGTCAAGTTCATTTTATTGTGAATAGAGCTCTTACATTTTACTCTGCAGAAGAAAGCGAACGTGGAAGGCCAGGTTGGCGAGATGCCTAGTTTAAAGAGCTATCCCTTCTACAGCACAAAGAGTGAACACTTTAAATGTTTTATCAATACACCTGCATTGTGAAAGTGCTATCGGCTCATGAAAGCAGAGGGAACGCATGTGTGCATGGATGTTTTTTGTGCCACGGGAAGTTAAGCTCTAGGCTATGATTCGCATTGGCTGGATCTAGAGATAACTGTCTTCATTTCACATCTCATTGCTCCATCCTGCCGTTGTCTCACTGTCTGATGGATTGGAGGAAGCGGCTCCCTGGCAGCTTTGATCTGCTATTGATTGACTCAGCTGCCAAGTAACGGCCGGTAATTGATCGCAAGCCGAACCTTTCTTCTTTTCTATATCACAGTACTGGCGTTATACGACTCTAATATGGCCTTGTACGATCAAAATCAGAGGGCACTGCTGGCTTTTATATTATTTTTCTGCGTGGTTATAGAACATCTTAGGTTTAATTTTTTTATCAGACTATGGATGTAAAAAAAACTTTAATGTTTGATGAACTCTTGTAGTATTACATTTCGATAAAGTCAGCAATAAGTGCTGGAATAAACTGTGTTGACTTAACAGAGTGTGGGTTCAACGTTTAAGACTGATAAGCAAGCATTTATTAAAATCTTTGCTGGAAAGCTGGATATTAAAGTATGCTCGGGCTCATAAATCTCCATCTGCATAATGTAATTGCAGGAATGTACAATATAGGAAGAGGCGAGTGAATTTATGAAATATAATTAAAATGAGCTGCCATATGCCTGTGTGCAAATCAGCGAATGTCATGGTTCAGCCTCTCGTCTTCTGTGTTTTAATGATGGTCCAAGGTTACTAAAAGTATTTTCAGATCAAGGGTCAAGGGTTTCGTGGTGAAGACTGCAGGGGGTCTGCCAATTATTGTTTGATCTCAAACACATTTTTGTGAATTTTAATTAACTTGAGTTGCTCACTCCAGGTTTATGCTTGTGTGTAGGACTGTGTGATTCAACCCAAAGTCATAATGCTATTTAGATGTAGTAGAACACGGTGACTATAGTTTTCTTCTATTGTCCACACACATTCCTGTCGAATAAGTGAAGTGGTAGAATGATTGGAACTTGTGACATGCATTCTATCTTTTACATCCACATTGTCAACCCTGCACTGTTACCCAACTGCAAGTTTGGGACTTTTAAAGCTAATAACAAATACGTTTTAAAAGGATGTTCTCTCTTGGGATATTTGGAGACATTTTTGTAAAGAGGTAAAGTAATAAGGCAACAAATTAAAATGATAATAAAACAAACAGGTTTATAACTATGCACATTTTTGTTAGCAAAATGGACAGAATTTTTTTTCAGAGCATAGCTCTTGGACAGGCATTGTCAAAATGAGGACTATTCAGATGGCTGAACAGTATCCCAGAGCTGCTGTCATTGTTGAGGAAA
The DNA here is from genome assembly GCF_949357685.1 of Gobio gobio. Taxonomy (NCBI): domain Eukaryota; kingdom Metazoa; phylum Chordata; class Actinopteri; order Cypriniformes; family Gobionidae; genus Gobio; species Gobio gobio. Next base: position 24,143,297 of record NC_137110.1, on the reverse strand, counting down.
AGTGCCATTTTCCCAGTATGGAGCTCTGTCTCACTCCAGTGAATCCAGCAGGCCGCTGATGTTTAGTTTCTCGTTAATCTGGCTTCTCAGATCAGCCCTCCATCAGTAAGTCAGCAGGGCCTGTCCTGTGCTCACCTCCTTTGTTTTCTTTCTCTGACACTCCAGACAGTATGATGAACTCTCTTTTCCTCAAACCGCGTTTCTCCGGAGCTAATTACCCTCCTCCATCCCCAGCTCCTCCCGTCCAGTCAGTATTCTGCATTCTGATTCCCCTTGAGTCAGACTAAATTCCCGAATTATGTTGTACATTAAATATTGACATTAATGATATCTGCAATACATAATGTTGGTTCTGTTCTGTTTACCCTAGGGGACTTTATCGCTGTTCTCCCTGCTCTCATCCATGCTAGGCTGCATGGATGCACAGGGAGTTCTTGCCCAGAGCAGAACCATACCGCCAATCCAAACTATATGATAATTGTCAATCATCTTTGACAGTAGTAGTCCTGACAGAATTACATTCATTCAAGATCAAAATATGAGAGCTATGCAATATTTATTTATTCCATATCTCTGTTCTTTTATTGTGCCAACATTTGTCTTGGTTGTGTCTATTTTTATTTTAGGAGAAACAAAGTTAATCCTGAACAAAAATTTAGAAACCTGAGATTTGAAAGACCAATATAATATTCCTCTGGGAATGTTTAATCTGTTGTTAAAGGGGGAAAAATGAATCATCGTCCCATTCTGCATTCACTATCAGGTGTGTGTGTGTGTGTGTGTGTGTGTGTGTGTGTGTGTGTGTGTGTGTGTGTGTGTGTGTGTGTGTGTGTGTGTGTGTGTGTGTGTGTGTGTGTGTGTGTGTGTGTGTGTGTGTGTGTGTGTGTGTGTGTGTGTGTGTGTGTGTGTGTGTGTGTGTGTGTGTGTCTGTCAGTCACAGCTGTGCTAAACTGCCTCGATGGCTTAGATTGACTCTATGGGTAATTAACATACTCTAAAACCAACTAGGACTGTTAGCAATGAATTAACTAGAGATGCCTGGAAAGAAAAATGTTTATTATTTATTCACATGAAGCTGCATATCAAATCAAGTCTTCACAGTCTCCCTCAGCCTTCATTTCCCTTCCTTTTTATCCAGGATAATGCATTCCTTGCAGGGTCCCTTAGAGGAGTGAGCAGTCTTGTTTTTAAAGTGGGGTTTTCTTCTCTTTTAATTTGCCTTGGTGGTGCCTTTTTCCCCAGGCCTAATGAAGAGAGAACTGAATGGCAGCAGTTACAGTAGGTGTTTTTCTTTTTTCATTATTAGCGAGGTTAATAGGCTGACCTTTTTTATTTCAATATACCTGATTTTTTAATTGAATTTCCTGGATCAGTGTGCTGGTTATCTATAACTTCAAGAGTGCTGTTCAGTTTTTATGTACTTCAATGACAAATTATGTGCTCACGCACCAGTGGCATAGACTGATGTGCCTTTCAGTGAGCTGCTTTTTAGCAGTGACCCATAAGAGAGAACTCAGTATGCACCTTTTCTTTTGTAAACTTTTGTTGTGAAATGTATTTTTATTCCAGTCTAGACAAAGCTTGGAACTGAAATAAAACTCATCACGTCAGAGAAGTTCAATTATTTTATTTTTTTGTGCATGTGTGGGCTTATCCAGATTGTTTGACTGAGCACCTATTTTCTTTCAAAGCCACATGTTTTAGTGCAATCCATATTTGAGAGGTAAATTATCTGGAAGGTGTTAGGTTTGTGTTTGCACTGAAATGTGGTCATGTGTGTTTCTTCACCTCGGAAGAAACCTATTTTTTAGTGATCGGATCATAAAACATTTTGGACCCCATATTTATGTCTGCATTTAGTTCTATATTGATTATAATACAAACTGAACGCAGGGTCATAAAGTAAAGATATGTGGACCTTTTTACAAAAGGTAACCCTTTATTTCGATAGTTCACTTTAGACATTCTACTAAGGAACTTTGCAACTAAATGTCAACTATCTGTCATGAGTGTAGTAGACTGTCTGCTTAATATCTGAGAACACTTTAAATTGATGGCCCCCCAACAGACATTTTACTGTCTTTAGCCCTATTGGGACGGGATTAGTTTAACATAGAGAGGTGGGGTAAAGTAATTATTACTCAGCTTCTCAGTTATTTTAGTCCTGATAAATAGATTATATGTGTTTGCGCACATGATATCAGGAAGCAACTTAATACGCACATGACGACAGAGAGGGGACGGCGGTGCGTAAATTGAGTTATCCCTCCCACTTCTGCTAGTTTTACTGAGATTTCTTATCCAGTGCAAATTGGCCATTAAAATTACAGATGTCCTATGGTAAAATGACTTACTCCATCTACCCTTGTGAAACTAGTTCCCCCCGCTTAACTTTGCAAGTACATGTTAATTTATTCTACTAACCCTAACCCTAGCCAGTCGACTGAGAATGAGTTACTTATAGTTAGTAGAATGTCTCAAATGGACTATCAAAATAAAGTGTAACCTCACAAACTATTTTATATTTACAGACAGGTGTTGTTTAAATGAGTGGCACGTCCACAAGTGGACAGTTTTTTTTTTTAGCTCAGACTTTGCATAAGTGATTAAAATGCTACCTGGATGATTTCCATCTCAAACTGGGATGTATGCGATGGCAGAAGTTGGCAGCCTTGTCTGTCAGTACTCTGAGGGTTTCTAGTTCTCAGAGCAGCAGTCATTAGACACGTACACATGATTAATGTGAGGCGTGACTCGGCTGCTTCTGCTGGCTGCTGATATTGACGGGCCTCTGACACCAATTACAGCTGAATAATTAGTTGATTGACTTGCTGTTTGGGAATTCTGTTGCTCATAGCACAAATAGTGCCGATCGCATGAGGCATGAACACAAGATGGTGATCATCCTGTGCTGGGAGTGTTTTGGACCAGCTAAATACCAGATTGGCCTGACTGGGAGGCCACCTAGACCAGCTTTATCCAGCTAAGACCAGCAAACCGCTTTAGACTGCTGGAGAAGAAATGGCTTAAGCCTTAAACCATCATAAGATGGTTTTCCCGGGCAGGCTGTTCTGGTTTGGTTTGCTGATTTTATAGGGATTTGGGCTTTTAACAGATGGTCACCAACTAAACAAGCTATAATGGGGGAGAGCAGGGCACAACCTAGCGCTTTTTCACTTTCTCAATTTGTGTAAATCCACTTAGGGTTCAGAGTATTTTTTTCCCAACATTAATTTCACGCATGTCTAGTACAATTATGTGGTTTTGTTTCATTAATACAGTGTATACTTTTTTCTTGATTTACCCCGAAAGAATGGAAGTGAAATGTGACAACATGCCCCATAGGTGGGGCGCAATGTAACATGCGAGGGGCACATTGTAACATGACCATATGACAGCTTAAAATGTTATGTTATCTAAAAAATATATTCATGACAAACTAATATATTTTGTCAATAAAATACAAATATTAACCATTTCAAATAAAATAATGGCACTTTTTTAATAATTAAAAATAAACTATTTTTTGAGTTTGACAATAAACACACCGCTATACTAGTTCAAAACAATATATGATTTATTTCTGAACATTGACTCTCAGTCTTTATTCACCTTTTTCTCATGGTTTTTCAGTAGAATTCATAAAAGTATAGAATAGAATAGCATAGTGAATAGGGGCACATTGTAACGCAGTGGTACAACATGCTCCACCTGCACAACTGTGATTTAAAGTGGGATTTAGTATCTTCTGCTGGTTAGATCAGCATTAAAGAACTCTCTCAACTGTTAGATATATAATAGATATACGATTAGAATAATATCAGATTTGTCTCATTTTAAATACACACAAAAAAATAGAGATGAAAAATTAACTTAAGTAAGAAATCTACTTTTGCTATAGTTAAATAAATGTTCAGTGATATCGTAATTTTGGAGCAATTTTAATCAATATAGTGTTGATATGGCAACAAGTAAATACACTAAGTTTCGTTATGCTCACATGGTTGGAAAGTTTTAAAACGTGTGTTACTACTAACCCCACGTTAGGTTGTGCCCCGCTCTCCCCTATGTATCCATAATAAAGTAATATGTGTATTGGCACTGGCAGCATATATAAACTCTTTCCCCGCCATTGAGGAGTTACCTGCATATGTAAAATAACGTGAGCATGAACATTAAACAGCATATAAATCAAAACCGCTGTTTTGTTACTGAATGAAATGTCAACCCAGGATGAGCTACAGGACTGTGCGTGCTTTGAGGGTGTTGATGGACTCGATCTACTCCATCTATGTTTTGATCATCATTTTGAATCAAATCCAGAGGTAATCTTTGACAACAAAAATGACAACATTTTTTGTACCCTTTTTTATGAAACTTACCCATATTCATAAAAAAATAATTTGATAAAAAAAGACTGCATAAGCTTGTTTTAAAGCAGAGGGTCTTTAAAGCAGATTGTATGTTCAGATATTCAAGTCAAGTCAAGTCACCTTTTGTCACAGGGTGTTTTGGTGTTGGTTCATGTTCATTGTTCATTGTTCATGGTTTAGTTTTATTTTGTTCTTGGTTACATTTAGTTTATCATGTTATGTTTGAGTGTCATGTTCTCTGTCTTGTTTCCTGGTCTTGTCATGTGACTCCCATGCCCTCATGTGATCTTGTGTTGTCATGTCATTGGTTCATTGTCTCATCACTGTTCACAGGTGTCACTTGTCTTGTCTTTAGTGTGTGTATTTAAGCCCTCATGTTTGCCATGTGTCTTTGTCAAGTATTGAATGTTGTAACCCGCTGTTGGTGAGTTTTGTTATAGTTAAATGCCAAGTCTTTGTTTTGATTTATGTTGAGATTTATGTTTAATTGTGAATAAAACTGCACTTGGGTCCTTCAACTTGCCTCCAGTGGAGATCTGTTACACCTTTATTTATATAGCACTTTTTACAAGTCCAATTGTTTCAAAGCAGCTTCACAGTGTTAAACAGGAAAATAATGCAACAGAATTTGATTCGGCTGTACAGACACTCTGGAGAAAACAGTGATGTCATCCAGCTCATTTCAGTTATCATATAGTTACAAAGCAGGCAGATCAGTAATTTAGTTGAAAATGTATTTGAATATTTAGTTGAAAATTTAGTGTCTCCAACTAAGCAAGCCAAGCCAAAGGCGTCAGTGACCGAAATATCGGAGTCATTACGCCGAAGACGGGTTTATTGAGGATGCCGTGTCGATGAGGCATTTATTAGATAGGAATATTCGAAAGATCGGAGTCATCACGCCGGAGACGGGTTTATTGATGATGTTGTGTCTATGAGGCATTTATTAGATAGGAATATTCGAAAGATCGGAGTCATCACGCCGGAGACGGGTTTATTGATGATGTTGTGTCTATGAGGCATTTATTAGATAGGAATATTCGAAAGATCGGAGTCATCACGCCGGAGACGGGTTTATTGATGATGTTGTGTCTATGAGGCATTTATTAGATAGGAATATTCGAAAGATCGGAGTCATCACGGCGAAGACGGGTTTATTGAGGATGCCGTGTCGATGAGGCATTTATTAGATAGGAATATTCAAAAGATCGGAGTCATCACGCCGGAGATGGGTTTATTGATGATGTTGTGTCTATGAGGCATTTATTAGATAGGAATATTCGAAAGATCGGAGTCATCACGCCGGAGACGGGTTTATTGAGGATGTCGTGTGGATGAGGCAATTTCAGGGGGGAGTCTAAATATTGAGTCTAGATATTCGTACAACATGAATACAACATTTTCTGGGTGCCATGAACATTGAGAAAATGATCAAAAATGCTGGCAGGGAACAGCCAACTGGCAGGGAAAGAGTTAAATACATGTTTGTACAATATTATAATAGCAATAAACCATTGCAATGACAGCAGCGGTTGGAAATAAAGATTAGAAACAGATCAAATCACAAACTAAAGTATTATCTGTATTGGCACCCTGCTTTGTGTGAATTTATTAAATTATGTTTGATAAGTATAATAATGGCAATGAACCATAATAAAAGTATAAGTCTAATATTACTATCTAATAATAATAATAATAGAGTGCTTGAAGCAACTATTCACAAGCCATTTATTTACTTAATGATTTGTTGATACACACATTTTTAAGTGGTGCCCTGTATGTATCATAATGATATTCAGTCTAAGTCAGTGAGAGAGGAAAGCTCAGAGCATTCTGACTGACCTTCATCCCCCTTGTTACCTAGATAATGAGCTGTAGGTGGTGTGCCCTGGCCAGAGAGCCGTCTGGCTGCAGACGGAAATGGGTTCAGCACAGAAAGGGAAGCTCCGCTATAGGGGCGAGGAGGCCACCGTTACACAAGGAGGACATTTACAGGGTCTTGGCTACAGGGCTGATTCTAACAGACGGAGCTTAGTTCAACAGCAATGAGTCACTGCATAAACTAGACACAAACTAGACAAAGACTATTGCTAGAGAGTTAGGAAATCAGATAACACGCAGGGAAGAGAACTCGGAGAGAAAGTATAAGAAACGCATACAAGTTGGTGGAAGAAGAAAAAAAGAGTAGGAGACAGAGATGCAATATTCAGCACTGCTGCACTGAATGGAACGTCACTTTCTATGACGCACGGGCTCCAGAGATATGGAGGAGGACTAGAATCGCTCCACGGAGCCTGGCGCAAGTTCCTTGTATAATTACCACCCTGTCTAGGATGTTTCCTGTAATTTGATTCATGTCAAAAACCTGTCAGATATTTTTGCTGTCGTCAGTTTGAGAAGAATGAAAAAGGACATGAAAATGTTGAGTCTTATTAGAAAGAAAAGAAGGAAAGAAAAAATGCGTCTTATATCTAATCCTTTCTGTCTCATGCCCTTGGAATATGCCCTTTATAATATGACACACTCAGCGGGGTTGAGCTGTGTTCAGTTTAGGTGTTCTTTTGCTCAAACCTTTTACAGATCAGTTTGCCTATGCTAGTTAAATGTGTTTCCACCTCTGTTGCCTTATTAAAATAGCAAAGATCAATAATTCAGCTTCAGTGGGAGTATAAATCCTCCTCTGTTCGCTCACACGAGAACTCCCAGTCTCTTTAATCACAAAGAAGGCAAACATTTGTTCATATCTGTTTTATTGAGAGTCTTAAGGATTGGCTTTTAGAACCATTCAAGGAGATCTGTCTGTAAAACCTATCTATCTATAATAATAGAATTGCGATTCACCTCATTGAGAGTTGCTCAGCTGGAGCATGCTCAGATTTGATTTTCTGAATGGCATTTTAAGAATATTGCAGGTTACATAATTTTGTCAGTAGATGGTGACAAGTGAGTCATTGAATCATTCACAACCGATTTGCTTCAAAACAGTGATTCTTTTAAGAACAAAACTTTGTTTATTGAACTTTTGTATAAGAATAACATCACTTGTGTGATATTGCTTGACTATAATTAAATTATACACATCCACCATCTTGGTACAGTCAACATTTCAGACACTGCTCATCACTCACTCTAACAAACAAGTACATTTTCATAAAAAAAATGCCACAGCATTGTGCAGCCTATGGCTGTAAGAACTATAGATATACATGGTAGGGTTCTCTTAAGATCAATAATATAATTATAAGAGCTTTAACCAATATTCTTTTGTATTTACCGTATGCAGAATTATGCAGCTACATTCTGCAGATACTATAGATATTAGGGTTGGGTATTGACATCAATTTCACAAAACAATTCCAATTCACAAGCTTTTGATTTTATTCTGATCCTAATTCAATTCAATATTAATTAACGTATTTGGATAAATAGATACATATCAGGTCAGTACATGATATTACAACTAACTAACAGGTTAAGTACAAACATAATGAATTTGCAAAATATAGTGCATATAGTATTTAACCAAATGGTCCTCTCTAGAGTTAGAGCTGACTAAAAGATGGATTTTGGATTTAAGAATCAATATCAGTTCATCAAAATGAAGATTAATTAAAATCGTGTAACCAATAAAGCCAGCCGTACTAGATATTCATACATGTGAATAACTATGGTTGCAGAGAGTCAACTTGTGTTCACAGACCAACTTTGCCCGTTCTAGTATTGTGAATGGCTTGCGTATATCGGCCCGTATGCCGCTACGTTACAATCTATATGGGCTAACTGCTAAAGCTAATCAGCAAGACCTTGACCCTATGGTTTGTACAGCATGATACGTGATTTGGGGCACTCATTTCTATGTATTGTGATGGTTGTTAAGTTTAGGTTTACTGTCAGAACTTGGGTTCCATCATTTACACATACAACAATGAATCTGTTCCAAACAGTGACGCATTGACGTGTACTGGTTGTTGTTATTCATGTAATCTTTGCATTAAGTGGCCACTTTGCTTCAGCAGAGTGCCGCTGGTGTCAGCAGGAATGTTTCATGCTCACCTGATCTCATTGGACACGCTTCAAGGGTTAGACTTTTTTGAGTCTTTTAGTTTCCAGTCAGGCAGTCGCCGTGGTTGAAGGGAATCTAATTTAAACATTGAAACATTAAACCAGCCTCTTCTGGCCGACTGGCCTCAAATGGCAGACATATGACTCCCATCTCTCTCTCAAGGCTATCACAACCCCCTCTGGAGTCATATATTTTAAATCCGTTGTCACTACTTTGGTGTGTGTTTGTTGGTGGTGCTGCTGCGTGTTGCCCTTATACCATGAAGCAAAACGCTTCATTACACCGTGCTAGTAGAGATGGAATGGTTCAGCTGAGAATCATTTGCAGTAGAGTGAAGGGTCCTGATCTCTCTCTCTCTCTCTCTCTCTCTCTGTCTCTCTCTCTCTCTCTCTCTCTCTCTCTCTCTCTCTCTTTCTTTTTCTCTCTTTAGCAAGAGGGAAATATACAGTGTTTGCCCTTAAGGTCAATCAATGCCTGATGTCTATTGCTGACTGTACTGTACAGTGTTGACCTGTAGTTTGAATTACAGTTTTCTTAAGTTGTTGGAAATGCACAAATAACAGAGGAGCATTAAACAAAAATGTACTATATTCAACGGTCACACATTTTGACAGTATGCTGGCTTGCTGGTCTTAACTGGTCTCCCAATCTGAGGTGCGTTTCCCGAAAGCGTGGTTAGACAACTATGGTCGCAAGTTCCGTCGTTATCAGCATAGTTCAACGAGTCAGTGTTTCCCGAAATTATAGTTCCAACAAACGTTCGCAAACAGCTTCGCAAAGTTGCTTGCTTGGAATGACAGCTCTCGACCTGTGGTTAGAAGCAGCTTCTTGTTTGCATAACATGTGGACTTAATAAATTCTTATCTTGAACAAAATAAGCAAGTTGACATTCAGTACAACCAGACAGTACAAGTCTTTTATTTATAATACATACAAATGTCATTTAATTTGTCAAGAGATTTAAAGAGCACAAAGAGTGCGCATGTGCGTAGCTACATGCTCTAGTATGTAAGGACGAGCCAATGATTGAATCTGGAAATAAAGCAAAATTTCTTTAAAAAATTCTAGCATTAATTAAATGGATTCATTAAAATAAGTTATTACTCCACCACCTGCGTGACATCATTAACCAACGTGGTTGAACGACAAATATGCGACAATACGGTTGATTTCTTCAACGATGCATCATACTATGAAAATAAGGATAGCCCCCCTTTTAATTCATCAGTTGAAATTTCACTTGATTTGGCCACTTCCCAAATAAAGGTGAATTGGATTTTGAATGACATGTTTACTGAATTGTATATACGTTTCTTCAAGCAAGACTGTCAGTTCAACATTCAGGGTTTGTCCTGACTAAACCAGAGAAAACCAGTTAGTCATCTTAGGCTGGTCATAATCTTGAATAAATTAAATTGATGGTTCACCCAAAAATACAAAAATCCTTCATAATTGACTTACCCTCATGTTGTTCCAAGCCTCTCTGACTGTCTTTGACATGCAGAACACAAAAGAAGATATTTTGAAGAATGTGGGTAACTAAACAGTTTTGGTGACCATTGTCTTTCATTGTATGGGCATTCTGAGACATTTCTCATAGCATCTTCTTTTATGTTCCACAGAAGAAATGAAATTGGAATGACATGAGGGTGAGTAAATGGTGGCAGAATTTTATATTTTTGGGGTGAACTGTCTCTTTAATGAGTAGGAATATGAATTGATTTGGCTACTTAAATGGCAGAAAGTGTAGTCTCCTGATTTGCAATTTTGCAAACGTTTCTTTTTCTTGTTCAAATGTTCTTGTAGTAATTATTTGAATTAATAACTGATTTTATTCAACTCAGTTGTAATTCCTGGTTACTAAAAACAGCTAGTCATTTTAACAATGATTCCAATAGGCCTCTATACAAGATTAACTGGGAAAATTACCTTGGTCAACCAGCATCCATTCTTTAATCCATTTTTAAAACCATTTGTCCTGTGTAGAATCACTCTACTGCAAATGAAGCCTCTCCCAGCGTCATGCACCATAGGCAGGGAAACACACTGGATGAATGGCTAGTCCATCACAGGGCTAACACACACAGGAATATCACTTGCACTCAGAGGAGGTCTTTTCAGCGAGGACTAGCCATCTATAACAAACTCAAATTATAAGACACTGTAAAACTCACAATGTCTTGCTCCGACATAAGGATTTTACCTCTAAAATACTCAGCTTAGGCCTTGAGAATCCTGCAACAATTACAATCCAGATACTGTCGAAGTACAAGATCAGATCACTATTGCCAATTTTAATTTTTCTTTTCTCATATAAAACAAGAATTTTATTAATTTTCCAGGGGGGGGAATCTTCTAAAGAGTTGTGTTTTCAGGCTTCATTTGAGCTTTGAGAGGACCATTAAGGGGCACGGATGAAGAAATTTCTTACTCATTCCATTCATTCCTTTTGCAGAAAGAGGATTACATATAGTAGTCTTCCAAATCCTGCTCAACGATACCCTCACAGTACATCAAAGGAACTTGAAAATCTGGGATTATTTCTGGGACAAAGGCAACGAGGTGATGGGACTAAAGTCCAGAAATCAAGTAGTGGGGGGAAATTTATTATTAGTTTAGGAAGGAATCATAGCAATTATACATAATCTACTTATGTAAATGCCACAGTTAAAAGTGTGGTGTGTAATTTCTACGGCACAAGCATCACCAAACGCAATTTAATTTCTCACTGACCCATCCAACAAACAGTCCACATTCACACTTTTACTTAGCCATCAGACTATGTTGGCCTGATTGGGAATCAACCAATCAACCTTTTTTTTATGCAAATAAATGACACAAATGATTTTATTAATTTTTTTATGGATACTTGTATATAAAAAAACATATCTTTTTGTATTCTAGAAGAATAGGAAACAGCTCATTGTCTTTGGGTCTTTGTTCATGTCTGACTGGATGGTAAAGATAATTCCAGAAGAACATACTGTGAGCTTCCTGATGGCTGAGTTAATTATGCAAACATGACTTGCTTTTAAGAGCAAACTGCACTGCACTGCCGGATCCCAATCTCATGTCTTCTCTTCTCCATCTGAGCCTAATGAATGTCTGCAGTCTTTACAGACGCAACCTTTTCCTTTGGAGAATATTGAGTCTTCTCACTGGCAAGCCAATAAAGGTGAATAGGTGCACAATAGTTTCTCAGTTTCTGTGTGGCATAAAGTAAACCCTCTGAAACAGTATTTGTATCACTCCACTTTCCTTTGGATCTGTTTCCACCAAATAGCTTTTTGAATTAATGCAGAAAAAAAGCTCTGTGACCAACAAAAGTTTATATTTCTCAAACGTTTTGTTCATGATATCATGAAAATCTTCACAAATTATAACTATTTTAATGTATTTTGAAGCCTAAATCAGCAGAAGTAAAAAGCTTAACGTGGGCTTTTAAATGAACTACACGGTTACATGACTTCAACATCAACTCTAAGCTCCTGACAACTCCTTCAGTCTTTATTTAAAGAAATATTGGCCCTGAAAGTTCGAGTTAGAATAGTTTGCAATAGCACAGTTATAAAAAGTGGACTAGTGAATAGATTACCTGTTTTGCTTGAGGACATTTAATGCCCCCAACAACCTCTGTAGTCCTATTTAGCCACTTGTTAGTAAAAGCTTTCTAAAAAAAAACACAGTAGATGCCATTTACATTAAGTACAAATATACCGCCTTGTTTGCTACTCGTCTGGTTGGGCAAGACAAAATTACGGAAATCACTGTATCATTAAGAGCGGCAATAATGTAGGGGTGAGACGCATGACATCAAGTTTTGACGCAAATTGACCCTAGGTTCAAATCTGCCTTTTGCCAAACTCACTCTACTCCCTTTTCCCGTCACATATCAGATCAGAAAGGCATTTATTTTCAATAAAAATGAAGAAAATTTTAGAAAATAAAGCGTCTAACGTGTTTAATAATAAGTGTTTATCGGTTAGGGGTTGAGAAACAGACGTGCTGAATTAGAGATGATAAAAGTGAGTGGGTCCAATATCATTGATTGTAAAAAGTGGGTCGGTCTTGTCCCACCCACATACAATGTTCCGACGCCCATGTGAATGTTACAACTAGCAGAGGATTGTACACATCTTTTGAACTAGAATCTTGCTAAAATATGTTGCTGCTATTTAATCGGCGATCAACTAGCAAACAAACTTAGAATTAGACTGTCACTTTTTATCACTTTTTTATTGGAACAAGTGTACCATGTTTTTTTTTCCACTGCACATTCACAGTTCTCAAGCCAACACCAGACAGAACAAACATCCATATCTTCTATCTCTACTGACATCCCACTTTCACCCCCTCTGCTTCCCTTAGCTCTATCCCTCTTTTCTTTCTCAGCTCTCCTGTCTCTAATGAATTTTTGATGCTGTATGTTTCTTTCCGGTGTGTTGGGCTCACGTCCCAGTGTCGTGTGGAGGAGGCATGGCCAGGACGGCAGCCCGGCTGTCGTTTATTTTTATCCTTCTCTTCGCTAGAGGGAAGCAGTCCTAGGGCGTGGCGCAGGACTCTGATTGGCTCTCAGTCTCAGTGGGATTGCATGATGGCAATGCCCTAGAGGGTAAAGCAGGAGCTGTTTCTCTTTGGCACGCTGTAGTGAGGGATCAATGCTGAGAGATGTCATTGTTTTGGAGATGGTAAGCACTACCTTCAGAGAGAATGTGCATCTGTTTATACTAGACTGGCCAAATTGGCAATAGATGCCTTTTCATAGGCTAGCTTGCAGACCCTTATGAAAAAGATTCAAGTGTGCTATTAGTATACTTCTTTTAAACTAAAAATAAGATGTATACCTTCAGTCTACTTTTTATGTACACTCCAAAACAAATTAATTAAGCCTTTTTTTTTTTTTTAGATTTACGCATTTCAATGAATAGTCAAATTCCATTGAATTGAATAATCCTTACTCATTTTAATTGAATAATTGATTAAGAATTGTTCAATTATTCAATTAAAATATGAAATAAAAACGGACAATTATACTTGCAGTATAAAACTACTAAACTAGTTTACTGAGAGTAAGTGTACTTTTATAAATTAAAAAAGTGTTTGACTTATAAACTATCAGTATACCTAGTTCACTTGTAATATAGTTGCAGTTCAAACAAAAAACTTAGTTGTAAGCTAGTTTTGTAATCAACTTTTACTACTGTTACACTTAAAAGTATACTTTTATACACTAAAAAGTGGGCCAATTTAGTCCCAAGTAGTATTGAAACAGTACACTTACAAGTATACTTCTAGTACATTGATATTCGTATTCTTCCTACATAAAGTATTTACTTAAGTATACTTAATAAAATGTACTTGAAGTATACTTATTTTTTATAAAGGGAAGTTATTACTGCTCTATTAATTTTTGGGTCAATGATATTATTAAAAATGTAATGATATTTATTTGTTAATGTATTTTTATTAATTAATTATAGTTGTAAAAAAATCGTATTAAATAAAACAAACGTATTGGAAAATAATGTTTAAGGTATGCACATGTATAGGTTTGAGGACATTTTCCTAAGTGTTTGACCATTGATTAATAATGTGAATCATTGTCACGTTAGAAAAATGTGAAACTTTCATTTAAAAACGCTTCTTGAGATCACCTGCGTTATGTTCCATTCCTGCACATCTAGCTGCCTTTGAATGCAAGAACACATACTGTGTGAACAACCTTTTAAATGAACAGCAACAGCCTTGCTACACTAAAAGCATATTTTCCACTAAATTGTTGGAAGGTAAAGCTGGAGCTCTGACCTTAAATACACTTCAAAACAGTTGTTCATTTTTGTGTTATAGAAAAAAGGCCAAGTTGAAAAGAACAATATGTCCTGTTCAGTATGATGTGATTTACTAATAGCATTGAAGTCGCACAAGAAAAATGGTAACGTTTAACACATTTTTTGACCTCTTCTGAAGTCAAAGATTTACTGGAAGAAGTTTTGAAAGAAGTCAAGTTCATGAATAAAAGAAATTAAACCCATCCTCTTGGGTGCCATATGTGCAGAATCTTTTTAATTAGCTTCTCCAATTACCTTTACCATTAATCCATCTGGTGGCTAAGAAAACCTACCCTGATGTAATAGCCTAAAAGAGAACTTATTGGGTTTTTCTCCAGAAGGCCATCTATGGGCTGATGTTGCACAATATACAACCTAAAACTCGGAAGAAATAACCCAAACACAAACTTTTATTAGTCAATAACCATACTTTAATTAGGCACAATCCTTAGTCCTATTTTCTTTTATATACAGTAGTATTGGAAAAGGGTCAATGACATGACACTCTTTTTTGTCTATGCATATTACTAGGATATTATAACTATGCATATTACTAGGATATTGGCTGTTTATTAAAAGGTAAAGCATATTAATGCCTTTTTCTGCATGACCTTATTCCACATCCCTTAATCCTACCCAATACCTCAACTTAAACACTACTAAAACAACCATACTAACTATTAATAAACAGTAAATTAGGAGATTATTCAGGCAAAAGGCATAGTTAATAGTGAATATGTGTTCCCCATGTTCCCAAAAATGCTTTAAATTGCATTAAAACAAGTTCATTATTCATTCTTAGGGATCATTCCTAGAAAAAGTCATGCGACCAACATAGAGGAATAAAAAACTATATCATATATATTACAGATCCTCATGACTTTGTTAAGTCTCCTAAAATATAAGATTTATCATGACAGGGCAAGGTTAGTTGAGGCTGTAAAATGTACTGTGGTGTGACTCCCCAAAAATGTAGTGTAGCGTTAGTTCTGGCAGGTCATGTTAAACAAGCTCGCATCAGCTGACTATCAGCTGATCACGTCTACCTATCGGAATACGATGCCTATCACAGCATGCATATAAGCTCCTTCAGTATTATCAGCAGCTATCGTGTTTCTCCGGTGCTAACTACCCTTCTCCATCCCCAGTTCCTCCTCTCATCAGTCAGGATTTTGCATTCTGATTCCCCCTAAATCAGACTAAATTCCTGAATTATGTTGTACATTTTAATATTGACATTAATGGTATCTGCAATACATTGTTGGTTCTGTTCTGTTTACCCTAAGGAGGTTTATCGCTGTTCTCCCTGCTCTCATCCATGCTAGGCTGCATGGATGCGCAGGGAGTTCTTTCCCAGAACAGAACCATAATTTGTTACATTTGCTTTTCTGGTTACTCAAAGCGCTTTAGGGGGGAATCTCCTCAACCACCACCAATGTGCAGCATCCACCTGGATGATGCGACGGCAGCCATATTGCGCCAGAACGGCCTCCACACACCAGCTGATTGGTGGAGAGGAGACACAGTGATGAAGCCAATCAGTATATGGGGATGATTAGGAGGCCATGATGGACAGAGGCCAATGGGCAAATTTGGCCAGGATGTCGGGGTTACACCCCTACTCTTTTTCCGAAGGACATCCTTGGATTTTTAATGACAACAGAGAGTCAGGACCTCGCTTTAACGTCTCATCCGAAGGACGGTGCTCTTTGACAGTATAGTGTCCCCATTACTGTACCGGGGCGTTAGGACCCACACAGACCACAGGGTGAGCTCCCCCTGCTGGCCTCACTAACACCTCTTCCAGCAGTGGTTTTCCCAGTCTCACATCCAGGTACTGACCAGGCTCAGCCCTGCTTAGCTTCAGTGGGAAACCAGTCTTGGGTATACCATACCGCAAATCCAAACTATTTGCTAATTGTCAATCATCTTTGACGATAGTGGTCATGACAGAAATGTATAAATGAATGAATAATTCATTGGGCCCTATTTTAACGATTTGAGCGCATGGTCTGAAGCACATGGCGCAGGTGCACTTAGGGTGTGTCCGAAACCACTTTTGCTAGTTTAACGTCAGAAAAAATGGTCGACGCGCACATGGTCCAAAAGGGTTATACCTAGTCAATTAATGTAATGGGTGTGTTTTGGGCGTAACGTGCAACAAACCAATTGGAGTCTCATCTCCCATTCCCTTTAAAAGCCAGTTGCTCTTGCACCATGGCGGATTCGCTATTTACATGGCGGAATTTCCAAACGGAAAGACTGAACACTTCTCCAGAGAGGAATCGTTTTATTTTTAATATTTAAAAATGTTGTGCACCCGCCTATAGACGCATATTACTAACACGCCCTTTAAATAACACAACAATACTGTGCTATTGACTTTATACTAGGTTTTTGTTGGTCAATGGCGCAGTCGTTTTCAGTTGCCTCAAAATAGCAATGCGCCTGAACACACCTCGTTTTCAGACCAGCACGCCCATGGGCGAACAGATGGGTACGAGTGCATTTGCTATTTAAACAATGTAGCGCTGGACATGAAAATGATGCGCAAGGCTGAAACAAGCAAAAAACACTTTCGTCGCGCCAGGTGTCGCATTGCGCCGGGTGTATGATAGGGCCCATTATATTAATTCAATTCAATTCAAATGTATTTGTATAGCGCTTTTTACAATACACATTGTTTCAAAGCAGCTTTACAGAAAGTAGGGCTGGGTTTCGATTCAAATTTCAAGAATCGATTCGATTCCGATTCTCAAGATCTTGAATCGATTATCATTATTCGATTCGATCCGATCTGATCCGATCCGATCTTCGAGATTTAGATAAGTGTTTTTTAAGAAAGCATTTTTTTCCAGCTGTTACCGGAATTACAGGACTGTAGTTATGCAACATATTGATGGTGTCCACTGGTGTAGACGACAGAGGACGCAGAGTTATATCAGCAGCAGTAGACCAATTATTTAGACGCAAACCTGATGTATTATTAAAAATGACATTAAGAATTGACATTAAGATCGCAAAGACAAAGGAGGCGCTAAGCGTCACCGTAAAGCCTTTATAATAATAATTAAGATTTGTATAGTTCACACAAATATTCAGAATTTAAAGAATTATGTTAATACATTTTACTTTGGAGTCATTCAATTTAAACTTACATTTCAAAGAAATTAATTTTATTTATTTTAGACACGTTTATTTTTTCATTGTCCAAAAAACATCATTACAGTAATTTTAAAGCTCAAGTGTTTTAATCCTCCTCTGCAGTGTGTATCAGTGTACTCCCTGTGCGGCTGCTTGTCCAGAAGGTGTAAGTTTGACCTTTAGCATGTGGTTTCTGTTCCTTTCCATCTCCTCATTTGAGCCGCAGTGAGCAAGCCTTTAATCTGGTAGTCTAGAGGTGTGTGGGCTCTGCAGGTTAAGATGCAGACTAACAGCGTTTTTGAGGAAGCAGATGTTCCTATACTGGTTTTAATTGGGCCTCATGATGGCAACCCTCACCACAGTGCCTTTGAACAGACAGATAGGGGGCACCACTGATTAAAGGAGAAACCTGTTAATTGCTGGATTGTGTGACTTCAAGCACAGCACTTATGCATATGAAGCTGTCTGTGACATCACTGTATAATTAATAGCTAGTGACCTCCCTGGGGGTGTTTGAATCCGTGCATCCAGCAAAATCTTCTCATGGTCCCCATTAAATGACTTTTTTGTTGTTGTAGCATGCAAAGAACATTTTGCTAACCTGAATTTGAAAGCGTACACACATTATATTTGTGGTTGAGATAAGCCCTCCCACAAATAGAGGGGCTTTTGCATTACAAAAAAAGTGGTACCTCTAGAGAGGTTTTAGATCAAGGTAATTACTGCACCTCATATTGTTGTTAAAGCTGGCTTGTAACATAAGCAAATTAGAAGTCTTTCCACTGGTTTTTATGGCCGACGTTTAACAGCAGGGGATTAGAAGAGTGCACCATTATGCTGTACTGTGAATACCAACAAATCACAATAAACAATGCCTAGCCTCATCGTGGCAACACCCAAGCCTAATTAATAGAGTTCCAAGGGAGAGACATTTGCATATGCAAATTACATGACCATGTTAGGAAGCATTAGATGCGAGCGGCTTTGATGTTGATGTATTGATGGCTCTTTACAACTAAGGTTTTGTACATACCAGGGCTAGATCAGCCAGCGACTGGGGCTTCTACGGAGTCTCATGTTGGGGCTGGTATCCAGGGAGAAGCGTTCAAAGGGCTGCTCTTTATTCTCAGTGTCTGAGGGAGACCAGCGTACCTCTCCACATTAATTAGAGTTTAATGGCAATCGATAGGTCTCAGGCCCTGAAGAAAAAAATATTGATTTGTTCAAATGTCAAGATGAAACAGTTTTGTGCAAAAGGTGGATGGAAGCTGGGCTGAATAGGGATCATGGGGAGCTAAGGTTAGATAGTTTTTAGAGGACATCGATTACCACAATCCGGAGGCCTTTATTTGCTATGTAAAAACACACATATGATGCTGTGCTAGCAGAAAACTAACTGCATTTACTGTATATGTACACTCACACAACACAAAGGGCCCTATTTTAACGATCTGAGCACATGGTCTGAAGCACATGGCGCAGTTGCACTTAGGGCGTGTCTGAATCCACTTTTGCTAGTTTAACGACGACAAAAACGGTCTGCGCACCAGGCACATGGTCCAAAAGGGTTGTAGCTACCTAGTCTCTTTATGAGTCATGGGTGTGTTTTGGGCGTAACGTGCAATAAACCAGAGTCTCCTCTCCCATATAGCGAATTCGCTATTTACATGGCAGAATATAGACACCCTTAGCCTGACGAGTCAGTTTAAATACATGTGTGTATTGCCACGATTGATTAAATAAGTTGCCAATTTCATTCGTCATTACTACAAATAGGTAATTCTGATACATGCAATGACTATCCATTATGACATGTAGGCATTTTTATCTTAAGGTACACAATAATAATCTTTTACATTTGTAATCCTTTTATTTTTAATGTTTGGCATGTTTGTGTGCTGCTGTGCATCCCTGTGTGTGTAATAAGAGTGTACACGTGTTGTGCACCCGCCTATAGACGCATATTACTAACGTGCCTTTTAAATAACACAAAAAAATACTACTTTAAAACTAAATTAATTTGCCTGAAAATAGCAACGCACCAACAATGCGCCTGAACACACCTTGTTTTCAGTCCATGGGCGAACAGATGGGCGCGGGTGCATTTACAGTTTTTCTCAATCGATTTGGTACATTTCTCCAAACTCAGGTAACAGCTCTCAAAACAGTTTACACAGCAAACTAAACACACTCTTATGTTGGTGAGTATTCACTGCACAATGAAACACAACATTTTATTCTAGTAATGCATTTATTAAAATTCAATATTAACATCAAAACTAAAAGTGTGTTCTCTGTTGATTTGATAACAAATTCAGCTGAAGATACACAAAGAAATAAATACATGTTTTTCATTAAAGTTCATTAAGTTCTTTAATGAGGAGTTCAGGTGTATAACAATGAGTTGTCACCCCACAAAAAAAATATTATGCAAGTACATAGGTAAATAAAAAATAAAATAAAAAATGTACTGCATTCATTGAATCAATTAATTTATTGATCATGCCTCTCAATTACATCCGGCCAGAGAATTTCATCAACATCACAGCAAATATTTTCACGAGTCATGCATCGTGGGAAAAAACGCCTTAAATGCTGTATCCATCCTTGACATGTTTGTGCCCCAATATCTCCCCAGGCCTCTTCCATCGCTTGAAGAAGACTTACTTGGTTGTAAGGGTTGCGATCATGTACTTTCCATCTCCAAAAGAGAAGAATTCCTCAATTGGATTCAGGAAAGGAGAATATGGTGGAAGGAACACCATCCTGAAATTTGGGTGATTCTCAAACCACTCTCGCACTATTGCTGAATGGTGGAATTGGACATTTTCCCAAACAACTACAAAATTCTGCACCATTTGCTCCTGATCACCCTGCAGAAAGAGGATTTCAGTAGCCAATCACATATTTTGTTGTGCTGATGTAATAAATGAGACTTTTTTCACATTAAACTTTCAGTGGAGAAAACAAAACGTTTCACTCACTGAGTTTGAACGCCAAATTACGCATGGGAAAGCGAGGATCATCTTTCCGCGTCAGAAAAACGTAAAAATGAAAAATATCAGACTTTTTCAAACAGTCTTCATCTCTGTCAAACACCATTGCTGACGGCACACCTGCTAACAAGAAAGCAGGCATGAGAGAGGAAACGACAGAAACACAGAAGCTCATGTTTCCTTGTCAATGAATGAACACCCAAATTAAAGTGCAGAAAGGCAGTGTCTATTTCCTGAACACAATGTGGATAAACTACAACAGGTAAACTTGTCAGCTGTGTGAATATATTGTTAACAATTCTCGTTTTCCTCAATACTGATATGGATTCTAAAAAGTCAGGATCTTTTAGGGTGTTTTCACCCTTGGCATGTTTGGTTTGATTAAACGAACCCTAGTGCGATTTGCTCTGTTAGTGCTGTTCATTAGCCTAGAAATCTAGATGCACCCTAGCGGCAGCAAATCTAAAATGCAGCCAGGGTAGTTTAGCAACTCTCCGTTGACTTGCGAGCTGAAAAAACTCTGGTCAGGCCAATCACATCGTGTATAGAGTCGGTGGGCGGGCTTAACATAATGACGGCAGAGTTGCCGCGGTTCCGCGTGTTACTTGTAAACAAAGAAACTGGCGAACAGTGGTCTTTCGAATCGGCTTTGGCCGCGACTCTGGAAGACTTGGAGTTAAGCTTTTCTTTGAGAAAAGAACAAAGAACGGCACTGAAGTCATTCTTAAGAAAGGAAGATGTGTTCGGAGTTTTGCTGACCGGATACGGCGAAAGTTTAATCTATCAACTAGCTCCGCTTCACCTTCTTCGTTGCTCTGGTTGGTTGTAGCGCTATCCTATTGCATGCAGAGGGAATTTGAAAGACAACCGTTTATCCCGCCCCTCGGATTGAGCCCTGCCAATGGTGAGTTCCCAGACCCAACATCTTGATGTGGGTCTGGCTTGTCAGGCTAGCGGTTAATTTGAATAAGTTTGATAACTGCCATCCAAACCCTTGTGTGCACCAAACAAGCGGACTGAGACCCCTGAACGATATTGGTCTAGAGGACTTGAGACCCCTGAAAAATATGGGTCTCGGTCAACTTCCAAACAAACTCTGGTGCAGTTCGAATGAAATATGAATGTAACTTGGACCAAAGACATGTAAACGGACCAAAACCGGGACATTATGTCACAACCCTAAAAAGGACCTTTTCTTCGCTCCTTGGCTGAACGAAGGCTTCTGGTGGGGGTGTGGAGTCGTAGAATCGAGTCAAAGTATGCAGGGGCTGAGCGCGTGGTGGCTCTGTAGGCAAGTGTCAGCGCCTTAAACTTGATGCGAGCAGCGAGTGGTAGCCAGTGCAGAGAGATGAAGAGTGGTGTGACGTGGGTCCTTTTGGGCTCGCTTTAAAAAACAGTCTAACTAACCAAATGATGTCACATATGGACTACTTTGATGATGTTTTCATTACCTTTCTGGACTAAATCTAAAATATCTTAAACTGTGTTCCGAGGATCAACGGAGGTCTTACGGGTTTGGAACAACATTGGGGGGAGTCATTAATGGAAGAAATTTCATTTTTGGGTGAACTAACCCTTTAATGAAGTAGTGTAAATGGAGAAAAGAAGAGGTCCAAGCACTGAGCCCTGAGGAACCCCCGTGGTCAGTTGATGCGCTTGGGATTCCTCTCCTCTCCAGGCAACCTTGAAGGACCTACCTGTGAGATAAGATTCAGTGATGAGAGGGTGGACAGAAGAATTTGATGATTGACCGTGTCAAAGGCAGCAGATAGATCAAGGCGGACGAGGACTGATGATTTGGACTCCACTTTAGCTATCCGCAGGGCTTCGGTGACCGACAGTAGTGCAGTCTCTGTGGAGTGGCCCCTTTTGAAACCGGATTGGTTAACGTCCAGCTGATTATTCTGTGAGAGGAAGGATGAAACCTGGTTGAAAACAACTTGTTCAAGAGTTTTTGCTATGAATGGCAGGAGAGAGACAGGTCTGTAGTTATCTATGAGTGATGCGTTTAAAGTGGGTTTCTTAAGCAGTAGAGTTACCCGAGCCTGCTTGAAAGTGGTAGGGAAAGTGCCAGTGCAGAGAGATGTGTTGATGATGTGTGTGAGTGCTGGTAGGAATGTAGGAGAGATGGCTTGAAGGAGGTGTGAGGGAATGGGATCGAGAGGACAGGTGGTAGGATGGCTGGAGAGGAGAAGTTTAGATACTTCGGCCTCAATGAGTGTAGAAAATGAGGAGAGAGTATGTTCGGTTGTGAATGTGGCTGATCTAAAATCCACAGTGCGCGGGGGTGAGAACTGATTGCTGATAGTTGTTGTTTTGTTTGTGAAGAATTGTGCAAAGTCGTCTGGAGATAGGGAGGTGGTGGGAGGTGGTGGAGGAGGACAGAGCAGAGAGTTGAATGTTCTGAAAAGTGTGCGTGAGTTTGAGGTGTTGCTGATTTTGTTTTGGAAATAAGAAGATTTAGCTGCATGTACTTCATCTGAGAAGGATGAGAGCAAAGACTGATACTTAGCTAGATCAGATGGGTGTTTCGATTTATGCCATTTCCTCTCTGCTGCCCTGAGTATCGTCCGGGGTTCACGAAAACATCAGATAACCAAGGGTTAGAGGGAGTAGCTTGTGCTGGCCTAAAAGAAAGAGGGCAGATATTGTCTAGACATGAAGTTAAAGTGGAGCATAAAGTGTCAGTTGCAGTGTTAACATCCATAGAAGAGAATTGTGTGGATGAGGGAAGGGAGGATGACAGAGCAGAGGAGAGATGAGAAGGAGAGAGTGAGCGCAGGTTTCACCTGAAAGTAACTGGTGGAGGAACTGGTGGTGCGTGAGTAGTAAGTTGAAGATTAAATGTGATGAAAAAATTATCTGAGATGTGTAGAGGTTTGACCAAAATGCTGTCAGTAGAGCAGCTGCGTGTGTAAATGAGGTCCAGCTGGTTACCAGATTTGTGGGTATGTGACGTGATGAGGCGTTTGAGGTCGAATGAAGCTAGGAGGGTGTGGAAATCTGAAGCATAAGATTTGTCCAGGTGAATGTTGAAGTCGCCGAGTACTATGAGTGGGCAGCCATCCTCTGTAATTGAGGACAGCAGAACATCTAGTTCATTGACAAAGGTGGTCAGTGGACCTGGGGGCGGTAAAGGACTACAATATGTATTTTAGAGGGAGTTGTAAGCGTTATAGCATGATATTCAAATGTGTTGTTATTGCAAAGAGCTGTGTGAGATGAGTATTTCCAATTGTTAGAAATGAGAAGACCCGTGCCCCCACCCCTCCCAGTCTGGCGAGGGGTGTGGGAGAAAGAGAAGTTATTAGAGAGAGCAGCAGCTGAGTCTTCTGGACGGATCCAGGTCTCCGTCAAGGCCAGGATTTTGAGAGCGGATTGAGTGGCAAAGGCTGGAATGAAGTCAGCTTTATTGACAGCTGACTGACAATTCCATAGCCCCACAGATCTTAATGTTAGTTAATAAAAATACAGCTGTTCATGGTTTGTTCATGTTAGATCACAGTGCATTAACTAATGTTAACAAGATTTTAATCATGCATTAGTGAATGTTGAAATTAACATTAACAAAGATGAAGCATTTTAATAAATATATACACTATTTTACATATTCATTACTTAACCTGTTGTGTACATGATGAGAAAGAATGGAAGGAGCTAAAATAGAATTCAACACTGCCTGTATGATTGCATGTGAAGATCTGCCTTGCACCATTTTTACCTCTCAGATATTGCTAATGAAGAAAAACGGACTGGAAGTGTGCAAGAAATGTTTATAGGATGCATGGAGGAGACCAAACTACACGCAATGGATTCTGTGGAAAGAAAAAATTTTTGTGACTGTATATCGTTCCTAGGTTGGAAAAGACATTCAGTTCCCAGTTTATCAGGCCTCGTACCCTGTGCCTTTAACTACAGAATTTAGCTAATGGCCCTCTAATTGTTCTTCTGTGTGTTTTTATGCCCCTCAGTCTGTGCTGAGTGTGTTGAATCAGATAATTTGCAGTAAAACATGAGCTTTCATGGGAAACGGATGGAAAACAGCGAATAGCTGACGGACAGAGAGGCATTAAGGAGAGCCGGTGCAGGTGTCACTATAGATAGATCAGCAAAAATGTTGCTGTTTGTTTGCTTTCCACTGCACTTCTAGCATCCTTTGTCTCTAAATGTAGTTTGATTTCATTACATACCTGAAGTGTGATGTCTTGAACAATGACTATGATTACGGACAGAAAATGGGTGGACCGAATCACGGAAATCAGCCATATAAGATCAGTCACTTCAATTTAGCTAATATATCAGAAGTAGAGGTGTAAAATTACTCAAAAACAAACTGTGATGTGGACTAGTGTCTGATTTAAACTGCTAAAATAAATACAAAGTCTGCTTATTCTGTGTCTCTCTGAGTGAATGAGCGGAACAGAAAAGTCTTCACTACAGCTCTCCAAAATAAAAAGTTGGTTTGGTTATATTTGTATAGTAAAATGTATACTTCTTAAAGTAATGAAAAATAATAGTAATAATAATGATAATCTAGTAAAACATTATTTGTATAATAGAAGACTAACAGACTGTTCCCTTTCGAGAGAGTCACTCGTATACTTCACGAGCGTTGTTTCAAATGTCTCGTTGCGCTTCGTGCAGAAGCCCTCTGTCAAGCGAGGACCTTCACATCATCTGCCCGGCGTGCCTCGGTCAAGACCACGCCCTGGCGGCACTCTACCAGGGCGGCTGCCCAGGGTGCGACAAAATGGCACTGCAGACCCTGCGGGCTCGGCTTGCCATTTTCGATGATAACCCCGCTCTGCCTGCTCTCTCGTCGGCTCCACGCAAGAAAAAGCGTCGCGACCAGAGACAACCGGAACAGCCATGTGTTCGCACGCCGGACCCATCCCCACGTGCAGCACACCCTCCTGTTACGCTCACACAGGAGGAACAGCGGCCTTCCCTTCCAATGGCCTGTTCGGTCTCCTTTGGTGGACCCTGTCAGGACCAAGAAGAAGAGACCAGCGACGCTTCCCAACAGGCTTCAACCAGCATGTGGACGGACTCTGCAAGCGTAGACGCGGAACTGGAGCGCGTGCTCTCGAGGGCCGTGGGAGACCTCGGGCTAGAGTGGTACCACCCCCAGGAGCCTGCGAGGAGCAGACTGGACGAGTGGTTCCTACAAGGTCGTCGCCAGTCCTGTCCTCAAAGACCCTCTCCCTTCTTTCCGGAAGTTCACGAAGAGCTTACCAAAGCCTGGAAGGCGCCGTTTTCAGCCTGCGCCAAGTCTTCCTTCTCCCCAGCGCTCTCCACTGTGGACGGTGCGAAGGAGAAGGGATACGAGAGCTTCCCGCCGCTTGAAGAGGCCATCGTTGCCCACCTTTGCCCGCCCTCCTCAAGAGGATGGCAGGCTAAGGGGTCGCATCGAAGCCATGCCGCACGACCTCGTCATTTGTCAGTCGAGCATATGCCTCCGCTGACCAGGCGGCGTCGGCGCTTCACACCATGGCAATACTGTAAGTGTTCCAGGCCAAGCTCCTCTGCTCGCTGGACGAGTCCATCCCGGACGTCGAGGCTCTTAAGGACCTCCGCAGCGCCACAGATCTAGCCCTGCGAGCGACCGAGGCCACAGCCCAGGCGATCGGGAAGTCTATGGCCAGCCTCACGGTGGTCGAGCGCCATCTCTGGCTCAACCTGACAGAGATGAAGGATGCGGACAGATCCGCCTTCCTGGACGCCCCCATCTCGACGTCCGGCCTGTTCGGCCCCGCGGTGACGGGCTTTGCGGAGCGTTTCATTCAGCGGTGATGAAACACGTCCTCCCCAAAAGAGCGAGCTCATCTTCTAACCGCCAAGGAAAGCTCCGCCCGATCAGCAGCCCAGGAATGCACCCATGAGCGCACGCCCCTGCTCGACATCCAGGAACAGACAGCGCTCTCGCTCCACCGGCCGAAGCAGACAGCCAGAGCGACGGGGACCGCGGCCCAAGACTGTGCCGCCCCCTGACCCGCCTAAGCAGGCCTAACCACAGCAAAAAAGAGAGCCTGGTTAAGTCCCGCCGCGGCCGGACCATCACAGCTCTCTCTGCCCCCCTGTCTCACAGTTCCCTCCAGCCAGGTAACTGGTTTCACAGAATTCGCAGTCAACGAGCCTGAGAACAAGCGCCCTCGCCTGCACCAAACCGCCGTTCTCACGGCAACCCACTTTGCACACACAGCAAACGCGTTCGCGCGACATAAGTGCTGCAGCCGTTATGCACCTACCACACCCCACGCGACAAGCGCGTCAAATATAAAGAACGTGCCCGCCATACAAGGCGCGCCGCGAAATATAACCAATATAGCTGGGGTCTCGCAGACACTACTAAATCAGGCTACCGGTCCCTTTTCCCAAAGCGACCCGCCCATGAAGGGTATACAGCCCCTAGCTGCACATCAGCATGGGTGTTAAACATTATGCATCCATCAGATTACTCGCAGGCCCCCGCGCTTTCGAGCGATAGTAGAATCTTCAGTGAGAAGCACCGTGAGTCACGTGCTTCGCACCGAAGTGGCCAAACTGCTAGACAAACGAGCAATAGAAGCCGTGCACCCGTCGCAAAGCGACGCAGGCTTTTACAGCCGTTACTTTCTCCCGAAAAGGGATGGTGGCCTCAGACCCATCCTAGATCTCAGGCAGCTGAACAAATCGCTATTGAGCCGTACGTTCAGAATGCTGTCCATGAAACAAATCCTCGCACACATTCGTCCGGGGGATTGGTTTTTCACACTAGATCTGATGGATGCTTATTTTCACATACAAATAGCTCCCCGTCACAGGCCATTCTTGAGATTCGCCTACGAGGGACAGACTTATCAATACACAGTTCTGCCATTCGGCCTATCTGTCGCGCCCCGCATTTTTACGAAATGCATGGACGCAGCACTAGCTCCCCTGAGATTAAAGGGGAGCTAGCTCGACGATTGGCTAATCTTAGCCCAATCAGAGGCTCAGCTGGTGACGCACAGATCCTGGCTCCTCAGCCATTTGGAAGGCCTGGGTCTCAGTATCAAAACGGAAAATAGCGTGCTATCCCCATCCCAGAATACACGTTTTCTGGGAGTGCACATAGACTCTATACAAACGAGCTTCGTTCAAAATGGACTTGTGCGTCCCTCTCAAGAAGTTCCAGAGGATGTTAGGCCAGATGGCCTCTGTATCAGCTGTGCTCAAGCTGGGCTTGCTGCGCATGCGCCCCTTACAGCGCTGGCTAAAGTACCGTGTCCCGGCCTGGGCGTGGCACTCAGGCCGGCTAAGCATCAAGGTGAACCACGGCTGCATCAGAGCCCTGGCCCCTTGGCTAGTGGAAGACTGGTACCAGTCAGGGGTGAGCGCGGGCGCCACCACGAGATGGAAAGTAGTCTCGACAGATGCATCCAACCTAGGTTGGGGTGCCCTACATCAGGGCAAGCCACTCTCCGGCCTGTGGTCAGCAGAGGAGAAGAGGCTACACATAAACTGTCTAGAGATGAGAGCGGTGGTTTTAGCGCTCAAAGCTTTCCTTCCGTTCTTAAAGGGACAGCATGTCCTGGTCCGCTCGGACATCATGACAGTAGTCTCGTATATAAACCGCCAGGGTGGGCTAAACTCATGCAGCCTACATATCATGGCAGAAAGCCTGGGTAGCTATGGGCAGCTATGATATGGGCAGCACGCAACCTGAGCTCACTGAGAGCAGCGCACGTGCCGGGAATTCTGAACCAGGGGCCGAATATGCTATCCAGGAACAACGTTCCCCCAGGGGAATGGTCACTTCACCCACAAATGATTCAGTTGATATGGAGTGTCTTCGGGAAAGCGGAAGTGGATCTTTTCGCGTCGAAAGACAACACTCACTGCCCGACATACTTCTCTAAGGACAGAGATGCGCTGGCCCACGAATGGCCCAGCCTCCCTCTGTATGCATTCCCCCCGATCGTTACCCCAGGTAATCAGGAGAATCGTGGAGGGGAAACACGCAATACTATTGATAGCTCCACTGTGGAGGAGCCAGTTATGGTATGCGGATCTGACCCAGATGCTGGATACAGCCCCATGGCCGACACCACTGAGGAAAGACCTCCTCAGTCAAGCGAAGGGGAAGATCTGGCACCCCAGACCGGATTTATGGGCCCTTCATGCATGGGCCATCAATGGCTACCCGGGAACCTCCCGGTCGAAATACTGAACACCATATCAGAGGCCAGAGCCCCCACAACTAGGCGGCTATACGCCCTGAAATGGTCAGTTTTCTCAAACTGGTGCGAGGCACGAAAACTGAACCCACAAACATGTGAGGACACAGAGGTGCTCCGGTTTTTACAGGAGCTGTTGGACGCAGGTCGTTCCCCCTCCACGCTCAAAGTATATGTGGCGGCAATAGCAGCGTATCACAGGCAGGTGGCGCGCAGTCCTTAGGAAAGTGCAATCTCATAGCGCGCTTCCTTAAAGGAGCCAGAAGGCCTTAACCTGCCCCGCCCCGCCCCCTCACAGTTCCTGTATGGGATCTTTCTATAGTCCTACAAGCTATGAAAGAGCCCCCATTCGAACCACTGCAGTCAGCAAGCATAAAGCACCTCTCACTCAAAGCTGCATTTTTGCTGGCTCTCGCGTCCGTAAAGAAAGTAGGCGACCTACACGCTCTCTCAACGAGCGCTTCCTGTCTGGAATTTGGGCCAAATGACTCCAAAGTCATCCTCAAACCAAGGCATGGATATGTACCTAAAGTGCTTTCCACTCCATTCAGAGCACAGGTAACGCTGCCGTCCTCGCAGGACGAGGAAGGTGCGAGCGCACTTTGCCCAGTCAGAGCACTCAAAATATACATAGACCGTTCCGCAGCCTATAGGCGGTCAGAACAGCTATTTGTCTGGTTCGGGGGCAGCACTAAAGGAAGCCCGGTCACGAAGCAAAGATTATCACGATGGATAGTAGACGCTATCACGCTGGCTTATCAAGCCAAGGGTCTCGTCTGCCCTATAGGCGTCACAGCTCATTCCACGAGAGGCATGGCCTCGTCATGGGCCTGGTCTAATGGCATACCATTAGAAGATATCTGTGCGGCGGCAGCCTCTCCGTCCACGTTTATCAGATTCTATAACCTAGATGTCCCTGCCTTGCAAGCAGGTGCGTTTTCTACGTAGTAAGGGTATCACCCTCTTATGTATTCACAAGCATGCATCATATAGCCCGACTACCATATAGTCCTGTTACGCTCTATAAGCCCCGACTATGTCTGGCCAGCATAATGCACAATTACCTCCTAGGAAGCCCACTAGGGTCGGCTTTAAGGGGTTCATTCTCTCCAGTCGGTTAGGGCTTACGCCCTGGCTGCGGAGATCTGAACGCACGGCGTTTTACACTGGTCACCCTGCGTTATGCTAACGCAAGACGAGTGACTCTCTCGAAAGGGAACGACTTGGTTATTAGCATAACCTCGGTTCCCTGAGAGTAGGGAACGAGTTTTGCTTTAGCATAACGCAGGCGGTACTCCGTATTTCCTCAAGACTGAAGTCAATTTTATCCTTAAAATTTTCCATGTAAAACGCAGTGTAGCTGCACAGTACACCTTGCATAGCATGCCATGCCATGCGAGTGCTAGCTCAGTGTGTCGCTTCTGTCAATTTTATGAACTGAGTCCCTATGGCGAGGCACGGCCTTTTATAGGCTCGCTATGCAAATTCAGGAGGGCTATGCGGGCGGGAACAAAGAAGGCGTCCCATTGGCTCCCCCCGATCAGCCGCCTCGCCATAGGTTGCCTGCAGTTGCAGCAGCGCAGCCAATCAGCGTGCACCTGCGCTCTGCTAGGTGTACTGTGCAGCTACACTGCGTTTTACATGGAAAATTTTAAGGATAAAATTGACTTCAGTCTTGAGGAAATACGGAGTACCGCCTGCGTTATGCTAAAGCAAAACTCATTCCCTACTCTCAGGGAACCGAGGTTATGTTAATAACCGAGTCGTTATTCTACTAACAGACTAGCAGAATAACAGACTTTTTCATCTATATTTTAATTTATACAGTAAAAATAAAATATTTCATAGAGCTCCACATGACCCTTGTATTTTCAGCTATGCCAAGATGCTGCTAAATAATGTATGTTAATGATCAGAAGCACTAATTGCTATTAAATAATTCCTGCATGATAAGATACAAAAACTCGCCTAAAGTTCATTAGCTGGACTGATAAGCTTTCATGATTGAAATTGCTGATAGATTGTCTGTGGCATTTCACATAGTTCAGAGTGTTTCTCTCCCGAAACTTGGTTTGACAACATTAAGTACTGAGGATTTTATCAGCATATATGAGTGGATTTGTCATGAATATATAATAGTGATTAAATAAAATGGTTTTAAATTCAGTTCTATGAGTTCTTGGTGTGTCTGCTAACATTTATCAGGCGGCGCCTCAAGTATGTATTAAAGAGATATCAAAGACCCGAATCTCTGTACCAGAGGACTCTGCTGTCAGTTGCGTCCATGTTTTATCTTGTTCTTTTAATAAGATTTGGATTTAAACAATTTTTTCAGGGTGGGCTTATTTTTCCAAGTCAATTTCGGCATAAGCGTATTCCCTTATAGTCTTGGCTAAAAAATAGCTATTGGCAGTGTTATTTCCACTGTTATTGCCCTGGAAATAAGATTCATTAAACACACAATGACCTTTTGTGGCACATTGTCAATGTATGTGGGCTAAGTTGTCAATAGGTACCTGCCATTACATAGGCTATTATAGTCTTTTCAGCTAAATTTTAAGAAATAGTTCATTCAGAAATAAAATGATGTCATCATGTACTCATCTTCATGTCATTCCAAACCTGTATGGCTTGCTTTCTTATGCTGAACCCAAAAAAAGAAAAGATTTTATGTTTTTGGCCTTTTTGTGCCTTTATTGGATAGAACAGTAAAGATTTTGACAGGAACACCACGAGGCTTTCTGCGCCGACTAGGAGGAAATT
This sequence comes from Gobio gobio, assembly GCF_949357685.1. Taxonomy (NCBI): domain Eukaryota; kingdom Metazoa; phylum Chordata; class Actinopteri; order Cypriniformes; family Gobionidae; genus Gobio; species Gobio gobio. The sequence continues at coordinate 24,111,932 of NC_137110.1, read as the reverse complement.
GTTTTTTTAATGTTCACAATGAAAGAAAATGGTCCCTTCTTCATTTTTTTTATTTTTTTTATTTAATTTTGGGGTGAACTATCCATTTAAAAGAATGAATCAATGAATGAACTTGCCAAAGCCCGTTTTCATGGATTCTATGTAACATAGAATACAAATTCAATTAATTTACTTATCCATCAATTAATAATCATGGTTTCAAACTAATGTGTGAGAACATGATACTAGGGTGGTCTGATGCTGCTTTAGGTTTGTGTAAATTCTTTGCAATGTTTTATCATTTACCATTTTCATTGATTTCATGCTTCTATGTTTAATATTTAAAACATTACTTTTGTTTTATTCTTTTTTTTCATTACATTCTTCAAATGTACATCAACTATTTATTATTTTGCTTTGTTTCAGTTACTGTATTTGATTAATAATACAGTAAAACTGTAAAATTTTAAAATATTACTATTAATATATTTTAAAATGTCATTTATTACCATGATGGCAATGCCTTTTCAGCAGCCCAGTCATCAGTGTTACATGATCCTTCAGAAATCATTCTAATATGCTGATTTGTTGCTCAAGAAACATTTTTTATGATCATCAGTGTTGAAAACAGTTGCTTCTTATTTTTGCGGAAACTCTTTTTTTTTCAGGATTCTTTGATGAATAGAAAGTTGAAAAGAACAGTGTTTGCTTGAAATAGAAAAGCACCTTTGCTAAATAAAAGTATTTATTTATTTTCTATTTTTTAAATCTTACTGTTCCCTAACCTTTAAACGGTAGTGTAATTTCTGTGTAAATGTATGTATGAGGCACTCTGTGTAATGTACCTTTTGTGGTATATATGTGGTTCTGGATTAAATCTATTCCGAATCTATTCTATTCGTAGCTTCTCCCATTAATCTGCCAGCTTATCCTTACATTTTTCAACATACTTTAGTTACTTTAGTCTCTTCCTTCCCATTTCCTTATCCTGTATCCATTATCTGATTGTGCCTCTAATGGGCGCTCTTAGTGGAGTCAAAGCACCAAATCCAATCTATCACAGTAAAGGCTAAGCACTAAGCCCTGTGTCCAGCTATTGCTCTGGTGTCTGGCATAAGTGATTAACTGAAATATGTTGGATGCCGTATGCTCCACTAAATGACATGATATTAAATATTTAACAGGACTAAAATTAGATGCCCACCACTCTATTCATTAGAAAAAGAGCTTGAGCTGTCCGTTTTGGTGGATTTTAAGGAGATTCTAATATAGAATGGAAAAGATTGCTTGCTATAAACTGGAGTCATCTGTTTTTCTTACATTTCTGTGCACTATTGTTCAAAAGTTTGGGATCAGTTTTTTCTCCTGCAAGAATGCATTAAATTGATCAAAAGTGACAGTAAATACTTGACTAAGAATCCTGACTAAAAAAGTAGCTCAGTTTCCACAAAAATATATACACTAAAAACACTAAGGAATGTTAAATCAGCATAGTATAATGATTTCTGATGATCATGTGACACTGTGTACTGACCCCAAACTGTTGTACGGCATTTCCTAGAGAAAATATAAATCTCTAATATTTCAACCTACATATGCTGCTTTTGCAAAGCATATCTAAGTGGATGTTTTATTCCCACTGGTCGCACTGCAGTAGGAGCTGATGGTTTATGGATGTGATGTTGTGGTCTCAACATAGCGGTTGCCTCTCAGCGTCGGCTATAGCAGGGATGGCTGGCTATCTTCCATCCAGCGGTTTAGTGTGCACTCAATAATTATGGTTTGTTAAATGGGGAGGGAAGGGGGCATAGCCCAAACCATAATTCAGTATTTACTCAAAAGCATTAGATAAAGCCTTATGATCCCCATTAATTTAGATCCTCCTCGCTTTTAAACGGAGACAGATCAGTGTCTTAGGGAAAATTAGCATTTAAATGACTTGTGACCTGCAGCCTCCAGTCTACTTGCTGCAAAGACTTCTCAGCCATGAGAAATCCTGCTCTCTCCTTTATTTGATCTGTAGCTCAAAGTTATTTTCTGTGCGTGGGTGTGGGTAAATTCATCCATTTATCTTTACAGGTATATTTTCTTGTGTTTTTCTCTTGCGTCTCAGGGGAATCTCAGGTCAGCAGGGCAGACGAAGTTGTGCTGATGTTTTTATTCCCGTCTCATATCTGAGTTTAGGTTCTCTGATGCTGTTACTGGGATATTTTAAACTGTTTTCTACCCTAGATTTAATAAACATGCCCTGAAAGAAGTACAATCTAAATAATCTACCTTTTTAATACCTTTTTTATTGCCTGGAGCTTCAAAAAGAATGAGGATATTACCATTCATGAAATGCAGATGTGAAAATGAAACACTGTTATGTGCTGCCCTGGAAAATGTAGCAATTTCAATGTCTCGTATGACAGCTGATGACAAATCGAGTCTATTCTTACACAAAATAAATCCTTTTTCATTTTTTCAAATCTAAGACTGAGATGGTTTAGGATGGTAACTCTGCCCTAGTCCTAATACAATGATTTTCAATGTTTCCATAAATTCACTGACGACCTTCTGGGCAAGTCTCCTATTGAATGATTAGATCTCTTGGCAGAGGTTTCAATTAGCGCAGTTGGCAGCCCACAGCTTGCAAATCAATCCAGTAAGCCCAGGCAGGCTTCACTGGCTTCCTCAGTTGCCGTCTGCTTTCAAATGGCTTCTATTTTAATGTTTCTCTTCTCTTTGTTCTCTTACAGTGGGGAAGACTTCCCTGATCACACGCTTCATGTACGACAGCTTTGACAACACATATCAGGTAGGCAGCTGGCGGGGCGCTTGACGTCCTTGTCATTCCGTCACTCAGAGAGCTCAAAGTGTCCCTCCCTTTATTGTGCAGCATCAAAGAGTCATTTCGCACAATCTTCATAAAACATAATGGGCCGAGTTCAGTCTTTCAGTTGTGAGGACAATTCTTCCAAATTTATTATAAATGTTCAACATTATTGTAATGCTGTGTGGATATTGAAACACATAAACACTTTTGCGAAATTTGATTATTCATCTCCCCTATATTCACCCCCGATATCCTGAATCAGCAGCAGCAGAGATGAATAAACATGTATGGTCAGTTTTATATGGAACTGATCTTACCTATAATGTGTAGCGAAACTCGTGGTGAATGGTGAGCCAGATGTAGATTCAGCAGAAGCACTACAGGTTGATATACTGTTAAACTGTTGTTGTTGTTGTTGAATAATGTGGGGGTGGAAAGCATGCTGTCTGAAACATCAAAATGTTGTCTAAATGAGGTTGATCTTTTTTAATTAAACCTGTGAGAGAGCCTGTTATAGAGGAAAGGAATCCATCTGTGAGATTAATTTGCTTGTATATGTATATGGGTGATTGCTTAATTACAGGAACTATTTTATCTGATTAAATTACCCTGGGATAATTTTTAAAGTCATCAAGAAATGAAATTTTAATTTATTCATGTGTGTTTATTTTTTTTTACCTTGTAGTTTCATCAAAACTTCCCTCTGGTCACATTTGCTGGACTTCTCCAATCATTTAGTCTTCTTAAACCCCGATCCTCCACAATTGACTGCACCTTACATTCATTTTAATAGCAAAACCCACATTTTAAAATCCAACCAACAACCGATGGATAAGACTCATCTCAACTTTAATAGAATAGTTTGTAACAGCTTTATTATTTTTAGCTTTAGCTAGCATTTGAACTTCCCTGCACTATAACAATTTGGGCTTTTTCTAAAAGAAAAAAAATTAAAAGCATATTTAGTTGTGATGGAGAGACTACAGTCTTCCATCACCATATTTTATACTGTTCTGTTGTATTGTTTATTTTAAAATATTTATTAGCTTTTTTTATATTTTCTGCTTTAGCCTTCATGTGAAATGTTTGTGCATGTGTATGTGTATTTACTGACATTTTTTTTAGCTCTTGTTTTTAGCTCTTGTCAAGAGTTAATTTTATAGAAATGGTATGTTCTAATTAATAAGGGCTGAAGAAATGTGTATATAAGGTAGCCGTCATTAGGATGGAGCACTAGTGTTTGTGAGTGAAGTTATTGTTAGCGTTGAAGAGTCACAGTAAAACTCTGGCCTCAATTGTTGGGAGATGGTGCTGTTTTAGTACCTAAAGGCCCTGATATGCTCACAGCAAATTTCTTTTTCGCTCTTTGAAGTTCAAAATACGAGTATGAATATGAGAAATTTGCTATGTGCTTTCTTCTCAATAATGAAATAAACACAACAAAAATGACAGTGGTGAGAAAACAGCAGTTAAGAAAGCATCTGATCATACGCATTAACACACAATTGTTAATTATTTTTAATGAATAATCCAGCGAACTCAGTCTCCCAACCGAGTTCTGTGAACCCTCCCCCTATACTGCAACTAACACATCCGGTTACAGGACACATTAAGACTGATACGTTCGTTTTTATGACTCAAATGCATTTAGATTGAGTTTTGACAAATAAACCCTTTTAATCCTATATATGTGACCCGTGCTAGCAAAATGAGTACGAATATTTGTATGTTTACTGATTTGTACGTTTACCTTTCCTTTGTTTTAATAATCCATGAAAAATCTTTTTTCTCTGCCCGCATCTCAACAACTGGTGCTCGAATCTCGACAACTACTGCACAAGTTTGGTATCGTTGTAAAACGCAGCATTCCAACTTTTTTGAATATTCATAGTGAATTCTTGATGGCATGAGTCTGACCCAATAAAATGTGATTTTCAAACTCATGCTGATTTCAACAATCTTACTCGCGCTGACTGAGAGATCCAAAGCGTGCTCACAAAGACGTGAGCGACAGCTCTCAGACAGCGCGCAATCCCGATATACATAGAATTACAGTATTTCAAAATATCTGTCTTGGTGAATATTCATGCTAACATTATTTGTTATGTCTTGAAAATTTTGTTAACTTTTTGGGAAAAACGTGTTATGTGTAACATTTACGTATATTAGATTTGTGCAGTATAGTAGGCCTTAATATATAGGCTGTCTTGTCTCTTTAATGTTAATGACTTATTTTACCAGCATGGGTCACATATTCTATGTATAGCCACTTGAGAAACGTATAAACATGTATCCAATTTTCCCATCTCATGATTTGCCTTTTATAGGGTTTGGCCTATGTATTGATTCAAACTCTTTTAGATTATGTTTCGGAATTGCATACGGTGAACTAAAATCACATGTGCAGCAAGCTTGGTATCCATGAACTCCAATTTTCGTTCCTTATTTGTTAATTTACATTACATTTTGCTTACTCTGTGACACATTAGTATTATTAATCTTGAAGGTTCTTCTCTTAAACACCAATCCAATTTCATATGCAAATACCCTGCTAGAAGACCGTTGTAAAGATCGTAAAGTTTCCCTCCAAAAGAACAACTCTAGAGTGTGTGACATCTTCACACTTCACAAGATCAGGGCTGATTCTGAGAAATTGTGAAGATGTTGAAGATGATGCTGAACTAGAAGTCTTTTAAGGACCCCAAAGTTTGTGCCTGGTTGCGGCCTTGTCTTTGCATTCACCTCAACAAATTACCTCAACAAATTGCATCAGGACAGTTTTATTCAAATGGGAGAGACATGCAAGTATCAAACTTAGTCTCATTTGATATATTAAGTACTCCTACCCCTTTTAAAGAAGGATGTGTTAGAACCAATAAACTGATGGTTAGTTCAAATGGTTTGATCTGCAGAATTTCAGACAATGCTATAACTTCTTGCTTTCCTGTATTCTGCTTCAGCTCTCTTTCCATTGCTAAACTGTATGCATGTATGTTAGATTAGTCTAAGTGTTTAGTTTAGGTAATAAAGTCTTGTTCGTGTCTCATGTAAAGTGTTTTGTGGTTCATGTATATATATACTAGAGTCCCTAATCATGCAGATTTTGGCTACATGCTCTAGTACTACTGTACAGTAAGAAAGTTATTTTCCCATACCCTGAATGAAATGAACATTTCTTAGAATCGATAAATAACTAATACTCAGTGTTCACTGGGCAAATAGTTTAGTTGATCAAGGTAATTCTATTAACTGATCCAAATATGCATAATTAATTATAATGAGTTATAATTCATTATTCATATTTCCCTTAAGCTAATTTGCTACATATGTTTGCACATGCTCTGCAATTTGGCACTCCAGTAAAGTCACATCATGTTTATTTATGTACCACTTTATACAACAAATTGCTTTAAAGCAAACAGCTTTACAGTATTAAACATGAAAAAACAGTGTCTCTTTCAATTATAATTTCAATTTCTACAATAAAGCGGCTCTCAAGTATGTTCATGTTTTTACTTGCGTCTGAACAAATGAACAAATGAAATATGTCCAAGTAGGTGGAGCCTCAGCACACACCTACCAATTATGTAATCGCCACAGACCAATGGTAGTTTGAAGGTGTTTACCAGTGTTTTCTAGAAAAGTTGACAAGCTGCTTTTAACTCCCGGAACAAACTCTAAATTAACTTTGTTTTGGCCTGATTTTGATCAGACCTGTTCGTTTTTCGATTTTGCTTTGATTTCGTATATATCGATGCCTCAACAGTTCTAGTTTTTAGACTGATTTATTAATAACAATTGGTTTTAATCTTAAAACAAATGGGTTTTTTTTTGTGCACATTTTCCACTTACGTGTTTAAGCACAGTAGAGAATGCCAGTTATCCAAAACAATGACAACATGCGCATTTAGAAGATGAAAGTGTTCAAAATTTACAGTCTCACACTTCTGCAAATATGGTTCAACGATTTTGATGACATCACTCTGCGCTTCAGCTTCTCATCCGATTTTCTGTCCGATCAAAGGCTCTCTAGAATCTGAAGTGTCCCGTCCCCTACACTATAAATAGATGCTGCAGCTGCGGCTAAAATCTGTAACTTGTACTATTTTCTACATGGTGAGTTGCACATATATGTAGGGGATAGGGAACAATTCAGACATTGTAAATATGTTGTGTTAGTGTCACGCGAACCGCCGCAATCTGCTCCAGTCCAGAGACATGATAGCACAAAATGTATCATATGCGCAAGTCGGCGCAGACCACTAAACCTGTCAGACCCAGTTGAATTCTCAACACAGAATGCTATATTTTAAAGTGATACTGAGGAGAAACGGTTAGACAGAAGCATTAGAAAGAGCACTGTTGAGTAGAAGAGATAACACCGGTGCCATGCACCAACATAAATTACACACTTTTCAAACTAAACATCATCAGCATGAAAGGTTTCATATTAAAGGTGCCATAAAATGCATTGATACAGTATTTTAAAGTTAAATATTTTTCAAGTTTTTATTTTTTTAATCTACATTTTAATTCTTTAACACAGAGCAGGTTGCATGCCAGTATCACTTCATTGTAAAATGAAATTGTAGTAAAATGAAAGGCACCTTCGTTAGCCGCTTCGGCTTCACTATCTGTGTACAAAACGGTCTGGGAAGAGAGCGGACTCCGTATGTTGCTGGGGGGCGGTCAAATTCAAATAACTAGCTAGTTACGTCAAAACCGGCAACAAATTGAAACGGGTCACCGAATGACACATTTTCAAGCTCAGACAGTCTATAACAAACTGGCGTCATGTTTTCTTTTCAGCTTTTCTGAGCTGGCAGACAGCAGAAACCCTGAATGCAAAAAAAGCTACAAAAGGGAAAGTTTCATTCTATGGCACCATCTAAAAGGGGAATCTATTAGACTGTGGCTGTCAAACACGGCTTTTCCAAGTTCGATGGCTCTTGCCGAGCTGTGATATAAATGAAACGCTATTGGCTATTTTAAAAAAATGGGAGGGGCTACTCAACATGGCCCACCCTGTCCTCCTGTTTCAGTGGAAATTACATCAACACATTGAATAACACTGCGTGTTTCAAGGCACTTCAGTGGGCCATCAATAAACATCTTGATTACTACTCGGATCATTATTGCATCAATTAATTTGGTATTATTGTGCACAGTTTGCAATGTTTCATAACAAAGAATCACTGTTCCCTAATACTGCTGTCATTACCATCACACCAAGGTTTTTAGAGGATTTTTCTCCATAAAGTCATCAAGCAGTCAAGAGTATTTCAAGCAGTCAAAAGTGCCCTTCATTGAAAAATCACTCATGTGTATGCATCTATGGCATTCTGTCAAAGTGCTGTTATGTCCAAATGTCTAAGACATCTGTATTAGACTTGAATGTTTCCATTCCACTTATCTGCATGGTTTATAACCCATAAAATCTGAAGGATGTTGAACGATTCGTGTTTTTTCAGGCTGAAATGCTCTGTAGGCTTGTGTCTATTTAGATGTCTTTGTGTTTGAGCTTTAGTGCACTACAGTCACAGCTTTAGTGCACTACAGGTTCTAACTGTCACAATACTCCAACCTTCTGAGACATATGCATGATGAAAGCTCTCTGAAGTCTCTCTGGCCTTGATATTGCCTCTTTCTCTCTTTATATCCTCTCCATTCTGCTGAACTACCAATTGTGGGCTCTGCATTTAAACTTTAGTAGGACATAGAGTACATTTTACATTTCCATGCCAAAAGAAAATCTCATCATCAAACAAATATGGATTCATATTTGTTATTTATTCAATCTATTGTTAATGTTGTGTTACATAAATGTGCTGTGTAAATAATTAATTAATAGACCCTTACAGTTTTCCTTCACAATGACACTGTATAACCCTATTATTTAACGAAACACTGAATTTGGAGTTAAGCTCCAACCAGCCCCCTGATTTTCACTCTCACAATGTGTGTAACGATAAGACGATGTTTGTGTCATAAACCGAACTAAGCTTGCCTGCGCTGCTACAGTGTCATACTGTAATAAGATTACATGAGTTCTTTGTGAACAGACTATTTTGTGTTTTCTGACGAGATGATGGGGCGGCAGTGGCTCAGTGGTTCATGTAGGTTGTCTACAATCTGGAAGGTTGGTGGTTCGATCCCCGGTTCCACCTGACCAAGTGCCGAGGTGTCCATGAGCAAGACACCTAACCCCAGCTGCTCCCGATGAGCTGAATGGCGCCTTGGATGGCTGACACTGCCGTCGGTGTGTGAATGAGTGTATGAATGGGTGAATGTGAGGCAAATGTAAAGCGCTTTGGATGGCCGTAGGTCTGTTAAAAGCGCTATATAAATGCAGTCCATTTACCATGATAGATTCTGGAATCCCAAATCCGGAGCGCTGTTTTGCATCATGTGTTTATACTTACTAAACTGCTTTGTGTTTACCCATTGTAAACAGATGTTTCTGTACACTGTAAAAGTGTAACGTGCAGAAGTGTGGAGGTTGAATTAGCAGAGCAATAGCACAGCTGTACATAAGATACTGCAATGCACACAACATATCAGAGTTATATCAAAGTTCAAAAGGAAAAATTGTTGGTGCGCGTCTCGCTGGCTCTTCTATGACCAGGGGCCCAATCATAAACCCGGTGCAATGCGACACCAGGTGCGACACAAGTGTTTTATGCTAGTGGCAGCTAGACCCAGTTATCATTTTCACGTCCACCGCCACATTGTTTAAATAGCAAATACACTCGCGCCCATCTGTTCACCCATGGGTGTGCTGGTCTGAAAATGAGTTGTGTTCAGGCTATTTTAAGGCAACTGAAAACGACTGCGCTATTGACCAACAAAAATCTTGTCTAAAGTCAATACCGCAGTATTTTTTGTGTTATTTAAAGGGCTTGTTAGTAATATGCGTCTATAGGCGGGTGCACAATGCGTGTACACGTTGCTTAATACACACACAGGGACGCGCAGCAGCACACAAACATTTTTAAATATTAAAAATAAAAGGATTCCTCTCTGGAGAAGCGTTCAGTCTTTCCGCTCGCAAATTCCGCCATGTAAATAGCAAATCTGCCATGGTGCAAGCAACTGGCTTTTAAAGGGAATGGGAGATGAGACTCTGATTGGTAAATTGCATGTAAAACACACCCATTACTGATGCGCCGAACCGTTTTTTTTCCGTCTTCAAAGGGATAGTTCACCCAAAAATTTTAATTCTGTCATTATTTACTCACCCTAGTGCTGGGCGGTATGACCAAAAATGTATATCATGGTATTTTTCTAAATTATATCGGTTTCACGGTATATGACGGTATTTTTTCCCCTATGCATGACCGGGTGTTAATCACATTTTCTACTGATTAAGAGAGGAAATACTGCAGGAGATTCACTAGAATACCCTGTTTTACTGTCATGATGAGTGACTAGAAAAATTCCACACTCTAGTTAATAGGCCTGGTTTACAAAGCCTCACAAAATGATGCTGTGGAGAGACAGCAACCAATAAAACACAGACCTGCAACACACTCAGAGTCATACTTACAGACACCTGAATATTAAAAGTTGAGTGAGGGCACCTTAAGCATTTTAAAAATCTAACCCTATATAACAACAAACTGCGAAAACGAGGAGAAACGCGGATATTTGCAATACATTTAAGAGCACTCTATGAACGAATGACATCAGTTTAACACAGAAAGAATAAAGCAGTTACTTTTTTGCCCATTCTTCTTTGAATTGTCAGTTTATTTATTAATTTACATCATTGTCTTTTGTGTAGCAGAATAATCCATCGTGTCAGCGTTGTCGTTGTTAATCCCATAGCGGCGCTCCGCGCAGAAACCGCTCTCTCGCGCGCACCGCATGTAGTTCGAATTCTCCACTATAATCAAGGGCTGAATCCGAAATCGCCCCCCATAACCTCAAATATAGCATTATTTGGAGGGGACAGCACTTTTTAGTGGTGTCCGAAACCCTAGTGGACGTTATTGAGTGCACTCATTCTATCCCGTTGCACCGCAATAACGAGTGTACAGCCGATGTACACACATTGCCTGTCCGACTTCACGCGTTTTCATTCACTCCTTCAGATAAAGTGATAACATAGGGAATAATGAATGAGAGTATAGGATTCAGCCATAGGCTATGCTGTTAATGCGATCTCAACTGTACTATCTGACCATAGACATAATAAATACATAGACGCCCTATTGGCCGCTTTATAACGCTGCTGCAATACGTCAACGCGTCCGCCATATTGCTAAGGGCAAGACTGCACTGCAAGTAAACGGGTGAGCTGCGGTTTTTCTGGATAAAAACAAAAACGTTTACATCAACCGATTTCAGTGGTTTATGATGTACGTGGCATACTAACAAGTTCTATTCTGTAGTTACTTAAAATCTTGATAGTTAGACTTATAAAATATATATTTTAATAAGGAATTGTCAAAGGCTTGTAATGCATTTGGATTTTTATACTTTAATAAGAATTATGAAAACGCCCATACTGAGATATCATTTAATTTTCACATTAAATGAAATAAAGTTTTCTTATTGTGGAAAAAGCATTTTCTGTATTTAACCGATTTTTGCTTTTCTTGTGCTTAGAATTGACCGTCATTGAGAAAATGAAACATCTGCAAATACAAATCACACTGGCAGGCTGCTTTCTGTTTTTTTACAGCACTAAAATGATAGATATTTACAGATAGATACTCTAAATATACAATAACAAAGATAACTCATGGATCCTTTATACATATGATATGGTACAACTACACTGCAATGCAAATAGTAAATACATGATTAAGTGAGAAGTAATAGTAAATAGTGTATAGCCAATAAAAAAAATAGTCAATGAAATAAACAAACAGTATACAGCAAATAAAATAATGAATAGTATAATTATATAATATCAAAAATAAAATAATATAATGATAATAGCATAGTTTGTATAATACTATAATAATAGCAATAGAATATGAAATATCAATTACAGAATAGAGACAATAATAAAACATAGTTAAATAGTGACTAGTGAAAAGTACAATAATTTACCAGCATAACTATAATAGATTGATAATTGCAAGTGGTATAATATAATAACGATAATAATAATAATAGCAAATACAATGTAATATCAATTGCAGAATAATATAGACAATAATAAAAATAGTAAAATAAATAGTGACTGGTAGGTACAATAATAGTAATGGTATAATAATAATAACAACAATAACAAAAGGATGTATATTAACCATTAATCATCTATAATCAGTCATCCTTTGTAGGGTCACCAGGGGTTAGAGCTAAAACCCTTGAAAAGCTAGCATGGCACACATCACAGAAAAACACAAAACCTGAAATGTACACCAGGGCATTGTCTACAAGGCTACCAAAGCGGGTTGGCAGGAAGCTGTGGTCACACACAAGTGCAGAAACGTTTACAAAAGGGGATAGAGATTCTACTGCTAGAGATTACATTTCAACAGATGGGGTCGGTTCTTCGTACCTCGCTTAATACATCTGAGATGATTTGACAGATCCCAGATCTTTTAATCGGGATCACTGATCTCTGGATAATTTGGTTCTTCAAACAAATTTGCGGATTGGATTAAAATATCTGGATTAAGTTATCTGAGATTACTGCACGTTCTTGTGTTCCCTGAAGAGGGCAGATACTCGAAACCATGATCAGCAATGCAGCGATTGGCTGGTGGCAAGACAGCAACGTAATGACATCATATAATTAAAAAAGCCACCTGGCTTTTAACTGTACGTGTGTAAACCTCTGATAAAATTATAATATATTCCATCACAAATAAATCTCTCAATCAAGTGGCTGTGTGTATAGTACTATACACAACATTATAGTATTATAATATTATTTTCAAATACTAATTTTTATATGATTTTTATATTATTATTATTTAAAATTATTATTGCCCCAGGTTCAGTAATGAACTCTTGAAATAAAGTAGCAGTGGCTTGGACAGATTTTAAGTATGCAACCTAATCCTGTTTACATGAAATAAACCGCTCCAGAGCAGGTTTGAGTTTCCGGACCTGTTGCTATGACAGCAAGTCCAGTTGCATAAACCAAGCCATTTTGTTAAGACAGTGTCTTAAGATCTAGTATGAGCCACTAGCAGTTAGGCAAGTGGCATTCAGTCTTACTTTTCGTATCAAATTAAGCCAGTCTATGTTTTTATGTAACTGATTTTAAAAAATTATGAACAGTCTTAAATAAAAAAATGTATGTCTAACTTGTAAGACTAGTCTTAATGGTTTATGCAACTGGCCCCCGGATGAGCTTCGAAGAACCAAACAATCCAAGATCATGCCAAATCGGCAACAATCAAGTCCAGCTAACTGAGTTAGCCACATACGAAGAACGGACCCCTGATAGCGACAGGGTCTCATCCTGTGGTTCCACTTTCCCTGAAGTGCTTGGAGAGACACCGCACCGGACCATGAGACACCGGAAAATGCCCTGGAACTCGCCTGCAGTTGGATGTTTATTCCATCCCCCTAAAAACCACACACACACACACACACACACACACACACACACACACACACACACACACACACACACACACACACACACACACACACACACAAACACACACACTTAAGAAATAGTTCACACAAAAATTAAAATGAGCTGATAATGTATTCACCCTAAGGCCATCCAATATGTATATGTCATATAAACATAGATATATATGTCATATCTTGGCCAGCAGAGTTTCATATTTGGGTGAACTAGAACTGCACAATTCTGGATGAATCACGATTTTTTGCTGTAATCCTACTTGTCAAAGGTTTGAATAGAAATAGCAGAATAATTTTAATTTAAGAATAAGATGATGTAGGTGTTTGAATTAATATTCTTTTTACAATTAATCATGCAGCTCTTCCTTTAATACAGATATTGCCTCGTTTCAGATTATATTTTGATATCGTTTCTGAAATTCATACCTGATGCTCGAATTCGAGCTCTGAAATCGTAGTTGTTCAGAATCATCAACTTCCCACTGTCACCTCTTTGTCTGGGAAACCTTCAATGTGTGAGAAAAGTTAGCTAGCCAACTAAGTTAACTTAACTTAAGTTAACTAACGTTAAGAGTCACAATATGTCAGTCGCCTGTCATAAAAGTCTTTCAAAAATATATAGATGAATATTTCGATTTCAGGAAATTTAATTTATAATATAAAATATAATATAAGCTAAAACTATAATATAAATCATGTCAATCATGTCTCAACTTTAAGTAGCGACATCGCTAGCTATTTTAGTCTGACTCTGGTGACCAACTAACGTCACTATTACTAATTATATAATAATATAACGACCAAATACAACCAGAAACAAATGTTCAGTCTTACTTGTGAAAGGTAATTCCTCGAGAACTGTTTCCAATTGTGCGGTGATTTGTACATCCCCGAGCAGCACACGAAGCAGGCATTTTTCTCAATTCCAGTTATTAGAGTTATTGGAAAGTTGCCCTCCGCAATATGGCGGCGTCGTTGACGTGCGGTCCAGTGGCCAATAGGGCGTCTATGTATTTATTATGTCTATGTATCTGACTGCTCTTACTACAGTGCATCAATGAAATGGGTCCCCTCTCAAACCGAACGTTGTTTAAGCAACATATACCGGTATAGCGGTATCATCAAAATTCATATCATAAAATAAATAAATACCGGTATTCGGTATGAACCGGTATACCGCCCAGCACTAACTCACCCTCAAGTTGTTCCAAACTTGTATGAGTTTCTTTGTTCTGGTGAACACAAAATAAGATATTTTGAAGAATGTTTCTAACAAAGCAGAGAGAGAGCAACCATTGACTACCATAGTATTTTTCCCCCTACTATGGTAGTCAATGGTTGCTCTTTCTGCTTGGTTACAAACATTCTTCAAAATATCTTATTTTGTGTTCAGCAGAACAAAGAAACTCATAAAGGTTTGGAACAACTTGAGGGTGAGTAAATAATGACAGAATTTTCATTTTTGGGTGAACTATCCCTTTAAACTAGCAAAAGTGGATTCGAATATGCCCTAAGTGCATCTGCGCCATGCACTTCAGACCATGCGCTCAGATCGCTAAAATAGAGCCCTAGGACAAGGTCTTTGTGGTGTATCGAGAGCTACGGTGTCCAGGGTCATGTCACCATACCACCATGTAGGATGAACCAAATCCAACAGGAGTAACTTTTCACACAATACGAAGCTGTCTGAAAGGGATGTCCAGGTACTAACCCTGGGTGTTTTGTGTCACAGTTGCCCAACTCACTGCTGAATTAAATGCGCACCTTAACTCTCCTGCTTCCACCAAAACTGTTGAGCTCCACAGAGTCAATATTCATAGTTGGGCTGCTATAGTCAAACCTTTGGTTACTCGTGCCAATGCCAAATATCATTGGTGACAACAGTTAAATCTTGGGCTGTTGACAATGTGAAACATGTATTGTTCTCTTCACATGTAGAGTCCACCTTCACATCCGTGGCCATTACATGCGTGTTGCTTGCCCAGAGTGAAGCACAGGGATGGATCACATATGGTTTGGGCTTCAGTATCATGGCATTCTCTACTGTGCTTGATGAGCACTTCACTGCCAAGGACTACCAAACCATTCAGGAGGACCATGTGCAGCTAATGGTTCAAACATTGTACCCTGAAGTAGGGGTGAGCAATCTTCCCAAAATTTTATATCACGATCTTATAACAAACAATCACGATCCACTATCTGACCAAATGTTTATTCACTTAAGACATAACTGAGTGTCTTTATGTGGACGTTGACACATATATTTGTGTATATTAGACCGTTAGGATGCACACCTGAAACCCCAAGTATACTTTGCTCTTCTGTTTCGCTCCGTCTTGCAGCATGCACACAGAAAGCAAGTGGGGATCAGTCTCTTACACAGTTTAATGCGTCTTTTATAACTCTTTAAAATAAAGCATGTCCCGCATAGACTGCATTCATGACAGTCACGCTTCATGATTTGACTGATTTGGACGTTAAGTTTAGGAGTGCTGTGTATCTGTATGATAATGCACAAATGCACACACGCCAAGACTTGCGTCAGAATGCTTTAATGAACATGAAAGTGAAGTTGATCATTCCCCATGGCCTGCACAGTCACCAGATCTAAATGCTCTTGAGCCACTTCGGGGTATTTTGGAGGAGCAAGTCAGAAAACATTTTCCTCCACCAGTGACACATAGTGACCTGGCAACTGTTCTGGAAGAGGAATATGGCTCAAAATCCCTCTGGCCACTGTGCAAGTCATGTATCTGTCATTTACAAGATGATTTGATGCTGTATTGGCTGCAAAAGGAGGCCCCATAATCATTTATACAAATAAATGATTGTGGTCTAAAACCAGATGTTTCAGCTTCATTGTCCAATAATTTCAAGCCAAAATTTATTCAGACACCTTCAAAATTTTCTCACATTGTATCACAGTTTATTCGCTATAGTTTAGAAAATGGTAATAAAATATGACAAGAACTCAGAGTTTATCTGTGTCAGAACAAATTCATATTGATAATGTCAGATAACTTTGATAGAAAGTTTAGTTATGTAATGGGTTACAATCCACCAATCAGTTGTCAGCTGTTAAATACACAATTAGATAATACCAATTTAGGTCAACCAATTACCAAGCAATGCTTGTTTTTGTTCAGTCTGTAGTGGAAAAGGTTGCATTAGCAATGAAAGAAAAAAACGCTTGAGCAAAACATGGTCCGGTCTAAGTGTCTGAATAATTTTGGTCCCAAGTATATATATATATATATATATATATATATATATATATATATATATATATATATATATATATATATATATATATATATATATATATATATATATATATATATATATATAAAAGTTTGGGGACAGTAGTTTTTTTTAAAGAAGCTTTAATTCAGCAAGGGATGCATTTAAATTGGATCAAAAGTGACAGAAAATGAATTCATAATGTTACAAAAGATTTCTATTTCAAAGACATGCTGTTCTTTTGAACTTTCAAGAAGAAAATTCAGCTTTGCCATCACATGAACAAATTACATGTTAAAATACATCACGATAGAAAACAGTTCAAACATCAAAACATCAAATTATAATAATATTTCACAAGTTTACTTTTTTCTGTATTTGTGAGCACACAAATGCAGTCTTGGTGAGCATAAAAGACTTCTTTTAATAACATTAACAATTCTTTCAGACCTCAAAAGTTTTAAACGGTGTGTAGGTCATGCAGTATATTTTAAACAGCCTTTTCGGAAAGTAAACCTTTTACTTTTAGTTGTTTCATCACATTAAACTGGAATTGGAGAAAGTGCTTTACAATTGAGAAATGTCACACATCAATTTGAACTATTGTCATTGCGAAATCCATTCCTCAAACACTTATTTTTACATGAGGGATCACAGGCATTCAGTGAAGCTGAGATTCCAGCCTGGTTTCAGACCACTGTTAATGACTATGGCCATGCTGTCATATTCATTGCTTGAGGAGGTTCGTTGATGACAATTGAATCTGACTGAAACCAAACAGTTTCTTTTGTAATCTGCATATGAATAAAATATATTGCCTCATCAGTGTCACCTTTGAGAAGTAAAAGGCATCTTAATGAGCTGTTACTCTCTACAGTTACACTGGAGAGATGAAGGGATTCCAGCTCTTTTCCAATTTGCATATTCTTGAATAAGCTCAAATCAAGCTGCTCCTCAATATTGAGATTGACCTTAAGATGTCTGGCAGTGGGCTTTCAGGATAACATATGCCGGAAGAGCAGAGAGCATCACCCCTTGACTCCTATCATCTGTCATTCTTCTTCTCTATGCAAAATGAGAGAGACACATCTGCATATTTATGACTTTCCATCTGATGTGGATTCATCGCTGTCTGAGTCGTTGTTAAATCAGCATTTGGAGAGAAATGTGAGCAGAAAATGACCATTTAGAACAAAAGCTCCCGTTTTTCCCTGTAGACCTCAGCTACCAAACACTCCTCTATTTGGAAAATGAAAGTCATTATTCCGAAATTGTTGCTTGCAATTTATGTTGGTGATATATAAAACCATCAAAAAATCAACAAAACAAAGTAGCCCAGAGGAAATTGTTTTGCTCAGAGGTTACTCTGTCGTAAATCAGTTATGTGTTCTCAGTTATATTCACGTATCATCTTGTTGAACAAAATGAAACAATTGTTGCGTTATTCATTTAGCCATTCCCATTGATTTTAATGGCAGTTGCTGGGCTGGCACATACAGCTCCTGAAGTAAAGCAACCTGGATGCTGCCATTTTTGTTTCATGGAAACTAATGATTAGCGCCTACTTACAAGTTGGGCATTCATTATTATGACTTGTTGGGGAAAAATTATTCAGATTAATAAATATCCAGTGGGGAAAATTAAGGGAAAAGCTCTTTTTTTCTTTTTTTCCAGACAATAAAACTAAGTGAATCCTCCTGCATGTCACTGTAATGTTCTGTTTTGGCTTAGGTTATGTTTACACAACACAATTTTCAAATGAAAACAGAAAACTTTTATGTGTTTTGGCCGTACATTTACACGACAATGGTGTTTTGGGGGCCTGAAAACGCAAGCTTTTGAAAACTGGTTTCAAAGTGCAAGGTTTTGAAACCGACGGTGACGTCATGCGCATACGTATTACATGTTCATGCATGGTTATTATGTGTTCTCGGGGTGTTTCTTGACAAAGTGACAGTAACTACTGGCCTGGCATGCATAATACAGCCTTTTTAGGCTGTGTGTCCAAAGCGTTTTTTCATGTGGCTGGCTGGCGAATCCTATTGTTTTCTATGGGAGGGCTGCATTTTTAGAATGCCATGAGCGTAACGAGGCGCTGAGCGAGTTTTTCACACTCAAGCGCTGTGCGTTCAGCATTTTTTGCTTGTCACAGAGAGTTGAAGAATGTTCACCTTTGAGTAAAACCAAGCACTCCTGTAAGTAACTGAAGCCTACGTACCTCTATCGCCCCCAGGTGATTGGTCCCAGTATAGGTCATAACCCCGCCCCTCCGTTGATTCTAATGGACCCGAGATAAACTAAACAGTCAAATAACACTTCATAAATTTTTTTCCCAAAGTTGGTTTCTGTCATTTTTTTCTGCCATAGGCAGTTTTTATCACGATGATTTATTTTCAAGTGTTTGTTTTTTAAATAAGTTTAGTTTTAGTTAGTTGTTTGATGCTATAAGAATGGGGGTGTGCCATCATGATTGACAGCTGAGATTGACTGAGGCAACTTGACAACTGAGGCACTAACGGACTAACGGTATTTTCGCGATTGGAGCGTTAGCTTTAATTTCTACATTATCTGTTTGTTTCACACCAACATAATGAATTGTTCTGCATCTGCGAGAGTGTGGGCGGGCCTTTGATATTGCGCCTCTACTTACTGCTCTCTACTGCGCAGATTCCGGTCTCGAGATCACTACTGCGCAGACTCTGCCCCAAATCTGCGCAAGACTTCAGACCTCCGGAGGCTTCAGTTACAGCAAATGAAGCAAATGAAGTCGCGTCGTCCATATTTTTTTTACGGTCGATGAGTAAAACGCAGCGCTCATCACTGTCATTTTTCACCTAGCCGTCCAATCACAGGGGAGGAGGGGCGGGACAAATAAAGCACAGACCAATCGCCAAATTCTGCTTGTACAACTTCAGCAGATAAAAACAACAAGCATAAAAACGGAACAAAATAATTAAAAACAAGAGCCAGAGCAAATATTTTACATTGTATTTTCAGCTAGCTAGCTTTTTAACCATCTCCTTACGTCCCACCTGCCAACTCCATCCATCCATCCATCTTCTTCCGCTTATCCGGGGCCGGGTCGCGGGGGCAGCAGTCTAAGCAGAGATGCCCAGACTTCCTTCTCCCTAGACACTTCCTCTAGCTCTTCCGGGGGGACACCGAGGCGTTCCAAGGCCAGCCGGGAGACATAGTCCCTCCAGCGTGTCCTTGGTCTTCCCCGGGGCCTCCTCCCGGTTGGACATGCCCGAAACACCTTCCCGGGAAGGCGTTCAGGAGGCATCCGGAACAGATGCCCGAGCCACCTCAGCTGTCCCCTCTCGATGTGGAGGAGCAGCGGCTCTACTCCGAGTTCCTCCCGAGTGACTGAGCTTTTCACCCTATCTCTAAGGGAGCGCCCAGCCACCCTGCGGAGAAAGCTCATTTCGGCCGCCTGTATCCGGGATCTTGTCCTTTCGGTCATGACCCAAAGCTCATGACCATAGGTGAGAGTAGGAACGTAGATTGACCGGTAAATCGAGAGCTTCGCCTTACGGCTTAGCTCTTTCTTCACCACGACAGACCGGTACATCGACCGCATTACTGCAGAAGCTGCACCGATCCGTCTGTCAATCTCCCGTTCCATCCTCCCCTCACTCGTGAACAAGACCCCTAGATACTTAAACTCCTCCACTTGGGGCAGGAACTCTCCACCAACCTGGAGTGGGCAAGCCACCCTTTTCCGACTGAGGACCATGGCCTCGGATTTGGAGGTGCTGATCCCCATCCCAGCCGCTTCACACTCGGCTGCAAACCGTCCCAATGCATGCTGAAGGTCCTGGTTAGAAGGGGCCAACACGACAACGTCATCCGCAAAGAGCAGAGACGAAACCGTGTGGTCCCCAAACCTGACACCCTCTGGCCCTTGGCTGCGCCTAGAAATTCTGTCCATAAAAATTATGAACAGAACCGGCAACAAAGGGCAGCCCTGCCGGAGTCCAACATGCACCAAGTCTGACTTACTGCCGGCAATGCGGACCAAACTCCTGCTTCGGTCATACAGGGACCGGACAGCCCTCAGTAAAGGACCCCGGACCCCATATTCCCCCAGCACCCTCCACAGGACGCCGCGAGGGACACAGTCGAATGCCTTCTCCAAATCCACAAAACAAATGTGGACTGGTTGGGCAAACTCCCATGAACCCTCCAGCACCCTGTAGAGGGTATAGAGCTGGTCCAGTGTTCCACGACCCGGACGAAAACCACATTGTTCCTCCTGAATCCGAGGTTCCACTATCGGCCGGATTCTCCTCTCCAGTACCCTGGCATAGACTTTCCCGGGGAGGCTTAGAAGTGTGATCCCCCTATAGTTGGAACACACCCTCCGGTCCCCCTTCTTAAAAAGAGGGACCACCACCCCGGTCTGCCATCCCAGAGGCACTGTCCCCGACCGCCACGCGATGCTGCAGAGGCGTGTCAGCCAAGACAGCCCCACAACATCCAGAGACTTGAGGTACTCAGGGCGGATCTCATCCACCCCCGGTGCCTTGCCACCGAGGAGTTTCTTGACCACCTCGGTGACTTCAGCCCGGGTGATGGACGAGTCCTCCTCTGAGCCCCCAGCCTCTGCTTCCTCAATGGAAGACGTGACGGCGGGATTGAGGAGATCCTCGAAGTATTCCTTCCACCGTCCGACAACATCCCCAGTCGAGGTCAACAGCCGCCCATCGCCACTGTAAACAGCGTTGGTAGGGCACTGCTTCCCCCTCCTGAGGCGCCGGACGGTTTGCCAGAATCTCTTCGAGGCCAGCCGATAGTCTTTTTCCATGGCCTCACCGAACTCCTCCCAGGCCCGAGTTTTTGCCTCCACGACCACCCGGGCTGCAGTCCGTTTAGCCTGTCGGTACCTGTCAGCTGCCTCAGGAGTCCCACAAGCCAGCCAGGCCCGATAGGACTCCTTCTTCAGCTTGATGGCATCCCTTACTTCCGGTGTCCACCACCGGGTTCGGGGATTGCCGCCTCGACAGGCACCGGAGACCTTGCGTCCACAGCTCCGAGCAGCCGCTTTGACAATGGAGGTGGAGAACATGGTCCACTCGGACTCAATATCTCCAGCCTCCCTCGGGATCCGGTCGAAGCTCTGCCGGAGGCAGGAGTTGAAGATCTCTCTGACAGGAGACTCGGCCAAACGTTCCCAGCAGACCCTCACAGTACGTTTGGGTCTACCGAGTCTATCCAGCTTCCTCCCCCGCCATCGGATCCAACTCACCACCAGGTGGTGATCAGTTGACAGCTCCGCCCCTCTCTTCACCCGAGTGTCCAAGACATACGGCCGCAGATCAGATGAAACGACCACAAAGTCGATCATTGACCTACGACCTAGGGTGTCCTGGTGCCATGTGCACTGATGGACACCCTTATGCTTGAACATGGTGTTCGTTATGGACAAACTGTAACTAGCACAGAAGTCCAATAACTGAACACCACTCGGGTTCAGATCAGGGGGGCCGTTCCTCCCAATCACGCCCCTCCAGGTTTCACTGTCATTGCCCACGTGGGCGTTGAAGTCCCCCAGTAGAACGACGGAGTCCCCAGTCGGAGCACTCTCCAGCACCCCTCCCAGAGACCCCAAGAAGGTCGGGTACTCTGCACTGCCGTTCGGCCCGTAGGCACACACAACAGTGAGAGACCTATCCCCGAGCCGAAGCCGCAGGGAAACGACCCTCTCGTTCACCGGAGTAAACTCCAACACATGGCAGCAGAGCTGGGGGGCTATAAGCAAACCCACACCAGCCCGCCGCCTCTCACCATGGGCAACTCCAGAGTGGTAAAGAGTCCATCCCCTCTCGAGGAGTGTGGTTCCAGAGCCCAAGCCATGCGTGGAGGTGATTCCGACTATCTCTAGTCGGAACCTCTCAACCTCACGCACAAGCTCAGGCTCTTTCCCCGCCAGCGAGGTGACATTCCATGTCCCAAGAGCCAGTTTCCGTGTCCAGGGATCGGGTCGTCTAGGCCCCCGCCTTCGACTGCTGCCCGATTCGCTTTGCACCGGCCCCTTACGGTCCCTCCCGTGAGTGGTGGGCCCACGGGAAGGTGTCCCCACGTCGCTCCTTCGGGCTGAGCCCGGCCGGACCCCGTGGGGGAAGGCCCGGCCACCAGGCGCTCGCATACGAGCCCCAACCCCAGGCCTGGCTCCAGGGTGGGGCCCCGGCTGCGCCATACCGGGCGACGTCACGGTCCTCCTTCTTTTTGTCATCATAAGGGGTTTTTGAACTGCTCTTAGTCTGACCCGTCACCTAGGACCTGTTTGCCTTGGGAGACCCTACCAGGGGCATATAGCCCCGGACAACATAGCTCCTAGGGTCATTCGGGTACTCAAACCCCTCCACCACGTTAAGGTGGCAGTCCATGGAGGAGACCTGCCAACTCATTGGGAATATCTAGTTTCCTTTTGGCAAATATGACGTTGCTTGGTCATGTGCATGTGTTCAACTGTACTTGAAGGCCACATCAATTCCAGAAGTGTTTTCTTATTTTTATCTTGGATCATTCAAAAAGGCAAACCCCCAGGGAATCAATGGTTGTTGTTTTACTCTGAAATTGTCATATATCCATGTAGTATCTCAAAGCATATTAATCTGTGCAAAGGTACGCAAGATGCATGCATTTTTTTTAAATTGCCAGAGCACTCAAAGTTACAGAGGTCTAACTTTAAAACATAGGATAACTTGGAGAAACATGTTGTAGTTACAGGATTTAAGCAGCCAAACCTTGAACCTCTGGTGTTGATGTCGATTTCTGTGCATGGATGAGTTTATGAGTGTGCGCACACTAATGTCTGTGTATGTTTTTGCAGTGTTAATTAGAAATTATTTATTCTATGAGCCCCATGATGTTTGATTGAGTGAGGCACAGCGTAGCACAGCAGGAGACTTCAGGTCTGCTCTCTTTGGTTGGGCTCTTGAGACCTTCGCTTTTCATTAGAAGGGGCTGAACAGTCAGCTGTATTAAACACACGCTACATGTTTCACTGAGGCTTGAAGTCATCCAGAAAATGCCAGAATGACATATTCTGCCCTGGTTCTAGCATAGTTTTTCCACTTTAAGTAAGCCAAGGGAATAAGGAACATCATCAAACTTCCCAACTTTATCGTATAATTGATTTGAGTACAGAAAAGTGGGGGCAAGAAACAGAGCAACGGATTTAGAGGAGAATTAAGCAAATGAAAAAGAAGAGCATAGACTGACTGCCTGTCAAAAAATCGGCATGACTTGCTGAGTTTGTGGTTGTTTTGCTGTGATGGCCGTTTGGCTGCAGATAGAATGAGATTTGGACATGCTACTAGGGTCCAGTGGGAGAGCTGTGCTGTCCTGCCTGACTGAGCTGCCACTCAACACGGGGCACTGGAGTGTGACTGTTTTCTGCTCAGCACAACCAGGGAGCAGAGAAGACACAGAATCTTCGTTTCAAAATCTAGTGAGCTGCCTCTGTAGACATCATCATAGGCACACTCTTGACTTGAAGGCTATTCCAAAAATGTAAGCAACTACCTCCTAATATACCTTGTTTTGTCTAAGATCTTAGGCGGCATTAAATATGTCTTCTAAAAAGAATGCAATCACGTCATGCATTGTGACTGGCTTGTTTCAAATAACAATTACTGACTCTTTTACCCAAAAGTTGTGTTATCTATATTTTTTACAGTATTACACATTCTTCTCACGTCACTTTCACGTGAGAAGAGCTATTGTTATGACAAGTAGAGTTGCCACTTATGCACATATTCCCAATAAGCCATTTAGATTTAATTTTAGTTATAATGCTTAGTAAGCAGCTGTCTATGCAGTAGCCGACGAGGCAGCACACTAGGTTTTATAATAGAGTGAGAGAATTAAATGATAAAATGCTTTGTTATTCTTTATTCACCCAAGAATAAAGCTGAAGCACAATACAGTTTCTCCTATAGGGGATTTTTTTTTTTTGAAGTGCTAAATCATTTGTCCTAACTATATTCTCAACAATTTTTTTTTAGTTTTTTTAGTTTTATGTAAAAAGCAGTTTATTAAAACAAAACTCTGCTGTTAAGGTTTATCTTTAACTACACATTGTCATATAGAGTCATTTAAAGGAACACTCCACTTTTTTGGAAAATAGTCTCATTTTCCTACTCCCCTTAAGTTAAACAGTTAAGTTTTACCGTTTTCGAATCCATTTAGCCGATCTTCGGGTCTGGCGGTAGCACTTTTAGCATCGCTTTACATAGATCATTAAATCTGATTAGACCGTTAGCATCTCGCTCAAAAAAATGACCAAAGAGTTTCGATATTTTTCCTATTTAAAACTTGACTCTTCTGTAGTTACATTGTGTACTAAGACAGACGGAAAATGAAAATTAGC
Source organism: Gobio gobio (assembly GCF_949357685.1). Taxonomy (NCBI): domain Eukaryota; kingdom Metazoa; phylum Chordata; class Actinopteri; order Cypriniformes; family Gobionidae; genus Gobio; species Gobio gobio. The sequence continues at coordinate 24,086,958 of NC_137110.1, read as the reverse complement.
GATTTTCTAGGCCGATATGGCTGGGAACTATTCTCTCATTCCTGCGTAATAATCATGGAACTGCCGTGCCATGGGTGCAGCAGGCGCAATGATATTACTAACTTCCATCAACATAACCAACGTGACAACGTGCTTGCACAGGCAGGGTGCTGGAGACTATTTTCAGGCGCTGCATATCATTGCGTACAGCAGCAAAGTTCCTTGAGAAAGCTTCCGCCAGATCGGAAAAAAACGTAAGTGGTGTGCAATGTCGTCAGACATGGCGTAAGCATTTTGATCTGCGAGAGGCACTACACTTTTTCCGTAAGTTGAATACTGAAGGCGATCTGGTGGAAGCTAGATATTTTACTTTATAAAGTTTTAAATATGGATATTTTTCTTACACAAACGCATCGCTTCGCTTCAGAAGGCCTTTATTAACCCCCCGGAGCCACGTGGAGCAGTTATATGATGGATAGATGCACGTTTATGGACTTCAAAAACGAGACAACAATTCACTGCCATTGTAAAGCTTGGAAGAGCCAGGACTTTTTTAATATAACTCCGATTTTATTCGTCTGAAAGGATAATGTACACCTAGGATGACTTGGGTGAGTAAATAATGGGCTTTTTTTTCATTTTTGGGTGAACCAACCCTTAAAGGACTCAAATACAGGAATGACAACCATATTCTGCCGCTGTGTGAACTTGGCCATTAAGATAATTCAAAAATGATCAATTGTAATTTTGTCGGATTCATTAAAAAAACTTTTCAATGCAGTCAATCTTTAGTCAATCAGACTACACAGAATACGTTTGCATGCTATTATTGAGGACAACTTAACAAAAAATATGTATCGCTTTTCTATAGCAATGCAGGAAATCCTGCAAAATTTGGCAAATGCTCCTCAAATTCAGATACTTTTGCTAGTAATTAAAGCACCATATACAACATTCAATTGCTTTTCAATTCATTGAACTGTGCGACACAACCACGCATTGTGGGATTTGCAGCAGATAGGAGGACGTTTTGAGAGCAGTCGAGAGCATCCAAAAGTTGAGAAATGCTCAACTTTATGCAAATGTCAGGTAGAAAAACATTGGGCGGCAGCCAGTCGTTGTGAGATGCAGGTAGTGATGTCTGTCATGAGCATTGAGTTTGTATTAATATGTACACAACATGATTTAGTGTTTAAATCATGTTGAGTACATATTGATATAATTCAAATAGATTTCAAATACAGTTTAGATGCTTTAATTGTGCCTAGACTGGGTTAACAAAAGTGTATTAAATTGACACAGATAGTATTTTTGCTGTGAAAAACACGAGACGCTGGTCAATGGAACGAAAAAAGTGCAAGATCTAGAGACTCGTTTTTTAAAAGTGGCACTTTTTTAACATGAGTGGTGCGTAGAATGCTGTGTCATGCTGCAAAAGTGTCTTTTGACACAAGAGTGTCGCTTGTGTGTGTTTACATTAAAAAACAGGTAGGGCAGTGGAATGCACACGCCGTGGCTTCTTCTTCCCCGAGTGGCCGATGTTGCCATTATCTAGCTCTGAGGAGGTCTCTGAGGTCTTTCCCCTGTGTATGAGGAGCTAGGTTGTGACTTGTGCTATGGTCAAGTTGAACATCGATTGGCCAGTCGAGAAGCAGGAAGTTCGCAAAAAAAGCAAGCTAGACGAATTTTCCTTACTAGTAAATCATAGCCTCTGCGTTGGGGCCTGTCGTTCTTTCTGAACTTCCACACTGAGGTGTCAAGGTCCTAGAATATGCCATTTTCCGCTAGGCTTTTTAGTCTCATGGTCTCTATTTATTCATCGATCACGGGGCTAAACGAGCATGGCTCTGGGGCGATGCCCAGGGTTGAACAGATGCTCACAAGTTATCTCTCCCTTTAGGTTGCATCATCCCTTAAAACCCCAATGTTGCCCGCCAAGCCCTGCAGAATGACTTCTGACTTGGTGGGCAAAGCGTATGTGGCAGCAGGTCAGGCTGGAGCTGGGTTTTTTTTTTTCAGGGGTTGGGCTTGGCCCCTTAGTTCCAGTGAAAGGAACTCTTAATGCTTCAGCAAACCAAGACATTTTGGACAATTTCATGCTCCCAACTTTGTGGGAACAGTTTGGGCATGGCTCCTTCCTGTTCCAACTTGATTGCGCACTAGTGCACAAAGCAAGGTCCATAAAGACATGGATGAGCGAGTTTGGTGTGAAGGAACTTGACTGGCCTGTACAGAGTCCTGACCTCTACCCGATAGAACAACTTTGGTATGAATTAGAGTGGAGACTGTGAGCCAGGCCTTCTCGTCCAACATCAGTGCCTGACCTCACAAATTCCCATAGACACTCTCCTAAACCTTGTGGAAAGCCTTCCCAGAAGAGTTGAAGATTATTAAACCCTATGGATTAAGAATGGGATGTCATTAAAGTTCATGTGCATGTAAAGACAGTCATCCCAAAACTTTTGGCAATATAGTGTATATACCTGGTTACTGTGTATTTAAAACACATTCAGTTTATTAGTACTATTACAGAAATCTGACCTGTTTCTATATAGATCAGTGGTTATAATGGGATTATAGAGCTTCTAATATCTGGGTGGCAGTTGATAGCTTGCCGTGACAACCCTGGCATGTCTTCAGACAACACAGAGGACCGTTTGACTAACAGCAAACTGTCTCTCTCACTCTTTTATTTTAAAATATGCATTCTTATCGGTTGAGTTGACTTCCAGGGTGAGGTCTGCAACATATACACAGATCAGGCATCACATTATGACAGGTGAAGAGAATAACACTGATTATCTCCTCATCATGGCACCTGTTAGTGGGTGGGATATATTAGGCAGCAAGTGAACATTTTGTCCTCAAAGTTGATGTGTTAGAAGCAGGGAAAATGGGCAAGCGTAAGGATTTGAGCGAGTTTGACAAAGGCCAAATTGTGATAGCTAGACGACTGGGTCAGAGCATCTCCAAAACTGCAGCTCTTGTGGGATGTTCCCGGTCTGTAGTGGTCAGTATCTATCAAAAGTGGCCAAAGGAAGGAACGGTGGTGAACCGGCGCCAGGGTCATGGGTGGCCAAGGCTCATTGATGCACATGGGGAGCGAAGGCTAGCCCGTGTGTTCTGATCAAACAGACAAGCTACTGTAGCTTAAATTGCTCAAGAAGTTAATGCTGGTTCTGACAGAAAGGTGTCAGAATACACAGTGCATCACAGTTTTTTGCGAATGGGGCTGCATAGCCGCAGACCAGTCAGGGTGCCCATGCTGACCCCTGTCCACCACCGAAAGCACCAACAGTGCGAGCATCAGAACTGGACCAAGGAGCAATGGAAGAAGGTGGCCTGGTCTGATGAATCGCATTTTCTTTTACATCACATGGATGGCCCGGGTGCATGTTCGTCGTACCTGGGGAACACATGACACCAGGATGCAAGCGAAGGCAATGTGATGCTTTGGGCAATGTTCTGCTGAGAAACCTTGGGTCCTGCCATCCATGTGGATGTTATTTTGACACGAACCACCTACCTAAGCATTGTTGCAGACCATGTACACCCTTTCATGGAAACTGTATTCCTGTGTGGCTGTGGTCTCTTTCAGCAGGATAATGTGCCTTGCCACAAAACAAAAATGGTTCAGGAATGGTTTGAGGAGCACAACAACGAGTTTCTCAATCCAATTGAGCATCTGTGGGATGTGCTGAACAAACAAGTCCGATCCCTGGAGGCCCCACCTCACAACTTACAGGATTTAAAGGATCTGCTGCTAACTTATTGGTGCCAGATACCACAGCACACCTTTAGGGGTCTAGTGGAGTCCATGCCTCGACAGGTCACGGCTGCTTTGGCAGTAAAAGGGGGACCAACACATAATGTCATAATGTTATGCCTGACAGGTGTATAAAATGCATACCGAGATTTACATTATGGTTGACTTCTGTTGATTTTGCTGTTGTAGGCAAAATTATTCAGTAGCATCTGTTCTTGCTGTATTGAAATTGTCTTCAATAAATAGATAAACAAGCCCATATGCTTCTGTATAAATCTTACCTGACATTCTATGATGTCTTGGATTACTAAAAACCATCATAGACATCTTGTCTGTGTTGCCAAGAAAGTGATTAATGGTAGTGTAGCCTTGAGAGTCCTGTCACATGTTGACGGCAATGAATGTAGTTGTATAATGTAAACATGTTAAAGCCTTCCCGATATTGACCAGATGCCCCAACATTAACCCACACAATCACTTAACGTGTCTCAGATTATTCACAGAGCCAATTGAATGACGTCATCCCTTCAGGTCCCGCATTGAGCTGTTACATTCAAATCAATATTCCTTAATGAAATGCTGTGGACCACTGCATGTCATTCGTCTTTAGGGTACAGGGGTATCGATGCCAAACGGGCAACTCGCCAAGGTCTGAAACAATGGATAAGTACCAACTTAATCATAGGACAAGATTTGATTCTGTTGAATTTGACAAATGTTCATCTACAGGTCAGCGTTCCATTCTCCGTAATATGATTTGGAGGGTGTAACTGTACCATCACAGTCAGACAGGCACTTTGTATGCAGCAAAGCTCCAAGCATGCTTTGAGTCTGCTCACCTGGGGCATGTCGCATTCTTAAAATGTATGCTTTGATTAAATGCAAATAGAAAGATAAACAGATAAACAGGATTTGGCCTGACATTCACTCAAGGTGGTGCTTTGTGAAGCAGATTAGTGTGGCTAATTTCTCTTCTGGTGGAGTTTTAATTGGCATTCGATTCTAATCAAACCCCTGCCATCCTCCCTTGAGGAACCACTTCTTGTGTACTATGTCTAAAGGGCATGTTCTGTCTGCTGTGCGAGATTGGCTATGATGACTGCTTTTTAGATTTTTTAGATATATATGTTCATTATAGTCTATATTATGCTAATATTCTCAATGGGCATAATTTAGGTCACGGACTGTATTATGACAACATTGTCTGAGCAGTGTATCGGAATCATAAATGAAGACTCATAATTAGCTGCTTCCTCATTTGGTACCTCAAGCAACAACTTTTGTTTGTGTGCCTGTCAGTTTTATTTGCCAGTTCCACTTTATTTATAGGGATTTTAGTAGCTAAAGGAATTCAATTTTTCCTTTTCTTATCAGAACACCTTTTTTTCTTGAGGCTTTTGGGAAGCTGTGCTGGAAACCACGCTCTGTGTTTTAAAACTGATGTGTGTGAAGCTTAATAATTAAAATGTTTATGAATAATTCATTCTGGATCTCTTTGTGCAAGCACTCCTCTAGCTGTGCAAGTTTCTATATTTAACATTGGCGTCACTTTTTCTCTCTCTCTCTCTCTCTCTCTTTCTCTCGCCTTCTTTCCTTGAAAAGCTCAACACCTTTGGGTTTTCATCTTGACACTGTTTAACACAGGAGGTTTCTTTTTATTTTTGTCACAGAAATCCCTTTTGATATATATGCTTTAAAGTCTGCACTAAGCATAAACCAGAATTTCAGTGAGAAATCAGTGCAGTGTCAGAATTTTAACACAAAAGAATACAATTTAAAAATTTTCTTTTGTGTCTCACAGAAGGAAGAAAGTCAGGTTTGGAAAGACATTATAAGGTTATAATAAAGAGTGCATATAATAACAATGTTTGTCTTTATTAAATAAACCTTGCTGTTATTTGTAACTACCCTGCCTATCTTCATCATCTTTGTAAATTATGCGTTACAATTACATTTGATTCTGACTGAAAGCTCACAATTGAGTAAAATATCATTTATTTTACTGTGGCACTGTATATTCAGTGCAGGAATCACTGGAATAAACTAAGAAATACACATTATATGCCTTGTGTGTAATATTCAAATTATAATCTGAAACGTTACGTTAAAATTTGATGTATTGAAATGGTTATTTTAAATTCACAGTGATTTATTACCTCTCATGTTTTTATGAGAGAGCGAGAGAGACAGAGAGTGTATTACCTGCATTCAGATTTACCATATTCCTTATGGTCAGTCCTATGTCTGCTGCAATATCTTGTCCTTTTAACATTTAAAGGTGTTTTCCTGTGTCCTGACAGTGACAGCGTTCATTCAGCATTCACACAACAAGTTTTAGTTCTTTAAATATAAAAGTCTTCGCTATTGAGTGACTAACTCATTAAGACGAGACGGACGCACTAACACCTTATATGACGTTGCCAGATTTGCCGAACCACTGGGCCTGAAGATCAACATCGATATGACCATTATGCTTACCACCGACGGATCGCTGGCGAACGTTCACCTCGAGGGGATTAAAATTGAACATGTGCAGAATTTCAAGTACTTAGGATCCCTGATCGAGGACAAGAAGATTGAAGTTCAATGTCGAATTAGCCAAGCAACAGCAGCATTTGCATTGCTCAAATAGATGGAAGAAGGCCAACATCATGATCGCGACCAAGATGCACCTTTTCCGGACAATGATCATTTCGATTCTACTCTACAGATCAGAGACTTGGACTCTTCTGAAGACGGAAATTAACAAACTCAAGGTCTTTGAAATGCTACACCTCATGCAAATCTTGGACGTATCTCGGCATACAGTCCGGCATTGTTTTGCTTCAACCCTCATCAAACACACCTGAACAAGCTAATCAAGGTCTGAAGGGTTACTAGAAACCTACAGTTTTATCAGGGTTAGAGTTGAACTCAGCAGGACTGAGGCTCTCCAGGACCGGAGTTTGCCACCCCTGGTATATACTATATACCATATCTGCTTGATTGTTTGTATAAATGCAAAATATTTACTATATTATTACCTAGCTCTAATCTGTTAAAGGGGTGGTTCCGTGGTTTTTTTCTAGGCTTGGCTGTGTTTAGGGGCGCAGTATAACATGTCTTAATACTTCTTTTTTTTTTTTTAACGCTGCATTTTTCTTATATTTTACCTTTATTCCACACCGCTGTCTCCACTGTCCTTTGAACGGCTCATTTGCTTCCTGCTTCTATGAAGTCCATCCCTCCGAAAAATGCAATGGTCTTAGATTGGTTAGATGGCCAAATGTAGTTTGTAGTGCTGCAACAGCTCTCTCTCTTTCGTAATGACTGCGACGTGGCCTCACCCACTTTGTTGTGTGTTTGCGGGGGCAGTGTTTATGTTAATAGCAAGGGTTTATGATGTCACCAACCCAGGAAGAAGCTTGTTGTAGTCCAAACCGGCCGTTTTTGTAGACAATAAACTGCAATAACTTTAAAAGACAATATCTCCGTTTGCATTGAACTTTCAGCGCTGTAACTTTGCAGATACTGTTTATGCTCAAGCAGCAACATTACACACTAACTAAAGTTAAAAAAGGGAAATCGCATGCAACCACCCCTTTAAATGTGACTATAAGGAATGAAGATATTAGGTCACTGTGATTTTGCCAAGACATGTTCCTGGATCAACATATATATTTGTTGATCCTGGAACAACATTCCTGTCCAAAAAATTTGTCCTAACCCTATCCCTAAACCTACCTAAACTTATCCCTACAATCAGAGGTAAAATAATAGGTGAATAAAACTTATGTAGAACCAACTAACCCTGGTTTTAAGCCTAAACTTGACATAAACTGTAAACTTATCCCTCAAATCTGACTTGTTGATTGGAATGTTGCTCTACGATCAACAAAGATGTTGATCCAGGAACTTGTACTTGGTGAAATCACGTTCATCTTACCATCATGGTTTCTGTTAAGCTGCTTTGAAAATTTGTGCTGTGAAAAGCACTATACAAATACATTTGACTTGACAAATAAATTATATCTAATCTATAATAAATTAAACTGAATCTTTGAAAGTTTGCCAGAGACAATGTATTCAGCTTCGTTCTAGAATTGTCCTTATCTACTCTTTTGTGCTATAGAAATTTTACACTTATCACAGTTCTGTCAGATCCATTAAGTCGAGAACACATGACAATAAAAATTATTTAGAAATTTTTTGTGAATGCAATCAGTTGATGAATTCTGAATTAAATTTTGTTTTTGGCGGTATGGCTCTGTTCAGGGACAGCAGCAGCATTAGGGAACACTCACACAGTTTAGGACTGGGAGAGCTTAACTATTCCCCCAATGAACAGAGCAGCACCAATGACATAAACAAATGCCACGTTATACACGACAGGAGGAGGTGGGGAGTTGGTGGGTTGCAAAGCAGCGAGCAGCAAGTAGTAAGAGCGAACTGAATCTGCTTTAAATAATAAAAAACAGGCTCCCTGTTTTTAGCGTAGCCATTAGCAGCGAGGGGAGTTGAAATATCTGATGCAAATCAGCTGATGAGACCGTGGTGTTGTCAATCACGTTAGCAGCGTCTTAACTACTTGGTCTGCCAGAACTGACACTGACGCTCAATTCAAACTGAATCACACACAAAAAGGTCAATTCTTTTTACTGCAGAGGACCACGATGTGTTCCTCAGATCCCACTGATTTGTGGACCTATTGATCCATAAACTGCTCACAGGGAGCTACAACTGAGAAGACCTTCTGGATAAAAGCACACACAAAATCCATACGAAAAATGTCCTACGTACGCATCTGGAATAATAAATAACAAACTTGACATAATAGTGCACATACCATTATGCAAATGTTGCCCGAGCATTACATACACTCTGTGTAGTTGGCATTCATAGTTGGCAACTGAGGTGAAATGAACAGATGTTTTAAAAAACATGCTGTATGTTGAATTCAACAGTCACACTCAGAAGGCAATTTTCAGCAATCACTGGTTTTACAAACGTAATCGACACAACTGACTGCACTCATATTGCAATAAAAGCACTAGCGGAGAATGAATTTGCTTTCAACTTACTGAAGGTACTTTCTTTCCATCAGTGTTCAAGTAATCTTGAGGTGTTGTGAGGTGGCCTGAGCCAATGCATCGTTTTATCTTACAATAATGTTGGCAACCCATCTCTACATTTAAATTTGGTGTGATTGATCGAGGATATCTAGTAAAGACAGATATTCTAATAGATTTTCATACAATTGCTGGGTCTGTTGTTGTGGGATTTATTTTGAATCATTTGCTCAGAATGCTCACCCTGATGTTGTTCCGAGCATGTATGATTTTTCTTTCTACACAAATGAAGACGTTATTTAGTCAAATGTTTCAAATGCTTCATTACGGGGGCTGTCGAGTGCCAAAAGGACAAAATGCCATATACAGAAGAAATTCCATAAAAGTTGTATGACTATGTAATTCATTGGAAAGATACTAAAAACTAAAATCAGCAATTCTAAAAGCTAAAAGTGAATTTAGGCAACAAAAACTAATGTATAGAATGAAAACTGGATATTCAGTTTGGGATTTGCTTAACAATAAAGTGTTAATTTATTAATGTTTTAAAGATTAACTGTAAGTGAGCATTAAATGATGACAAAAGTAATATAAATAATGAAAATGAACATGCTGTTACTGTAAATATCCAATTTTAGCCAATATAAATTCAATATAGAACAACAGCGAGGCCTCCATAAAATAATTTTTAAAATAAACAATATTGTACTGATTTATATCACATCCCTTATTTTCATGTGAGGAACAGATATAAATGTAATCTGGTATTCACTATAGTTTTTTAAATTATTATTATTATTAAAATTTTTATGTATGTTGTTTTCTGAATTGATGGTCAGGAGCCACACTCTGACAGCGTAATATGTGTAATATATTATAAAGAGAGGCTGGTCCCAGGACAGAATGATCATGTATAGCAGTTATTACCCTCATCAAATTGACAGGCAGAACGTAACGTCTGTCTGATGTAATCTAGACCACATTTTCTGATTCTCAGGACGATATCAAGAACGCATTTATATTTGCCATGCACAGAATCAGCCTTATTTCCACTCAGTTTCAGCATCTGATTTCATTTTGTTCTTACATAATGTTTCCCTTCTGTCCTAACAGGCGACAATTGGAATCGACTTCCTGTCAAAAACCATGTATTTGGAGGACAGAACGGTAAGCAGTCTACTATGTTCTAACACAGCTGTAAATCAAATGCTCTAGTCGTCTGTCTATTCAATGTCAAATGAGAAGATTTTTAATGTAACCATATTGAATCTCAAAAGCTTTTTTATTATAGCAGTTGGGTTGCTGACAGTTTATAGCTGGAAGCTCATGTATAAAGAAAATAGATTGTATCGTCTAGAGATTCCTGTGAGTTTATAACCCAGAAATGATTTCATGACCTTCAGCGGGGCAGTTTGCTGTGGTTTTATGAGGTCATATTGATCCACCTCCTTGCTTGGCTCTTCATATGTTTATGTCATTGTGTGTATGTGTGTTTGAGAGGCTAAATAATTTGACTGTTCAGTTGGGGATATCTGACTTGCAGGTTCGGTTGCAGTTGTGGGACACAGCAGGCCAGGAACGTTTTAGGAGCCTTATCCCGAGCTACATAAGAGACTCCACTGTAGCTGTGGTGGTGTATGACATCACAAGTGAGTGTAACACACTCACACACTTCAATGATCAAACGCCCTTTAGCTATAAAATACATTTCCAAGAGGGAAATCAAAGCAGTTAACATTTGCCCGATTTGCCATTTTGAGATGTGATCAATGACAATTTTCTATCAGTAAAGTATGTTACAGGTCTGTCTTTAACACTATAACCAGATAGATTCATCCCCAAAGATGTAAGAAGCAGCTGTATGTCATTTTTAACAATAAAAAGATGACAGTTTTATTGTCCATAAGCTCCAGTGTGACTTCTAGAGCCAGAGTTAGAGGTGCACATGACTATTGATATAACCAGAAAATATAAACCCTGATTTTATAGGTAAAGCAGTCAGTTTCACCTTGAAGCAGAGGCAAGTTCACTGATGTCAGGCTGCACATGAGCAGGCATAAATGCCATAATAAAACCCGGTAATCAAAAAGAATCTCTACCCAGCCACTTTCTAGTTTTAAAACAGCCAGTGTCGATAAAATAACTAGTTAATTGCACATAACATTCAAATTTGAATAAATCTATTTTCACATTGAATATTCAAATTCATTTAGAAACAAAGACAAATATTTGTTTAATTTCCTTTTTTATATTAAGTACTATGAAGGCCAGTATCACTGATTCCACTGATTATTCTATAAATGGATTTATTCAAATGAAAATAAGTTTCTATTTAAATTAGGAATTACAGCCATTTGACATTACGGTGTAGTACAAGCCTAAACTACATATTATCATATGTTTTTTATTTATCATTTATGAACAATTACAGGACATTAAAAATAATGTAACAACTTTTAATTTAAGTGAACTTAAAAAAGTATTCAACAGTAACACTTGGACCATCCTCAGTCGGCCATTTGCTTGCTTCGCGGAGCTGGTGAGCAGTGCACAGATAATAATAATAATAATAATTTGTTACATTTATATAGCGCATTTCTAGGCACTCAAAGCACTTTACATAGAAGGGGGGAATCTCCTCATCCACCACCAATGTGCAGCATCCACCTGGATGATGTGACGGCAGCCATATTGCGCCAGAACGGCCTCCACACACCAGCTGATTGGTGGAGAGGAGATAGAGAGGAGACATTAGGAGGTCATGATGGACAGAGGCCAATGGGCAAATTTGGCCAGGATGCCGGGGTTACACCCCTACTCTTTATCGAAGGACATCCTGGGATTTTTAATGACCAGAGAGTCAGGACCTCGGTTTAACGTCTCATCCGATCATACTGTAATGCTAGCCAAAAGATGTGGCAAAACAGCATATATTTCAGGAAATGGAAAAACGCAAACTGCATTATTTGCGTTAATTATTTTTAACGCATTAAACAGAAAATATCAATTGCAGAATTAAAAACGTTATTATTTCACCGTTTGCCCTACGTACCACTCTCTGTCTCTGTTTTTCTCTATGAAGATGTGAATTCGTTCCAACAAACTTCCAAATGGATCGATGATGTGAGAACGGAGAGAGGAAGTGATGTCATCATCATGCTGGTGGGCAATAAAACAGATCTGGCAGATAAGAGGTGAGTTCTCTCACTCTCATTCCTTCTCACACGATTTTATTATTAAGCTGCTTAACAAGGATGTTTCACTTACCGGAGTGTGAATCGAAGTTGACAGTTTCATTAAAGAGATTCTCTGACAAACAAGGAGGGAGCCTTTTTTCTCACTTTAGACTTCTGGGAAAGAAGTCTGACGGATCATTTGAGAGCAGCCCCATTGTTTAGAAAAGACTTGCCCTAAAATGATCTCACCCTGACAGTGTTGAGGAACAAAATAGTGCCGCTTAACTATGATAACTAGCATTAACTTAAGCTTAACTATTACTAACTTTCTACATTTTTCTGTAGCATAGAACATTTCAAGTAACAAGCTTCTTTTTTCCAACCTGTATGGAGTAATACAATGAGAAAAAACGCTATATCAATATTCTATAATCAGGAAATATTCAATTTATGTAGTGTTGGGAAGTGTTATTTTTAGTGAATTAATTTGTCTGGGTGGTTCATGTGAATGAACTGGTTGAAAAAAACATGATTCACTGATCCACTTAAATCTTTCCATTTGAGATTTAGATAAATGCTGCTGTTTAACACCATGTTTCGACTCAACTAAACAGTATAATAATATAGAATTAAGTGGAAATATATACACTACGATGCAAAAGTTTGGTGTTAGTATGATTTTTTTTTATTAACACTTTTTTTGCAAGGGTACATTAAATTGATCTAAAGTAACAGTAGATACATTTATAGGACCCTATCATACACCAGACGCAATGTGCCGCCAGGCGCGACGCAAGTGTTTTTTGCTTGTTTGAGCCCAATGCAGTTATCATTTTCACGTCCAGTGCCACATTGTTTAAATAGCAAATGCACTCTCGCCCATCTGTTCGCCCATGGGCGTGCTGGTCTGTTCAGGCGCATTGTTGGCACGTTGCTATTTTGAGGCAACTGAAAATGACTGCGCCATTGACCAACAAAAACCTGATCTAAAGTTAATAGCGCAGTATTTTTTGTGTTATTTAAAGGGCGCGTTTGTAATATGCGCCTATAGGCGGATACACAATGCGCATACACTCGGCTTTTTACACACACTGGGATGCGCAGCAGCACACAAACATTTTTAAATATTAAAAATAAAAGGATTACATTGTAAAAGATTATGATTGTGTACATAAAGATAAAAAATAAAAAAAATAAAAATATTAAGCAGCACAACTGTTTACAACATTGATAATAACAAGAAATGTTTCTTGAATAACAAATCAGCATTTCTGAAGGATCGTGTGAACTGCTGAAACTGTTTCTTTGCCATCACAGGAATAAATTACATTTCAAAATGTCTTAAAATAGAAAACAGTTATTTTAAATTGTAATAATATTTCACATTATTACTATATTCAATTTAAAAAAAGTCTTACTGAACCCAAACTTTTGAACAGTTGTGTATGTTTAAGTTTAATACTATTACCCTCTTTGAAAAAGAAATTACATTGTTGCGTAGTTTGTATATTTAAAAAGTAACTCTTTCTTACTCTCTTGTTTTGTTACTTGCTGATAATTTAGCAAATTACTTTTTTCATTATAGCTTGACTGTAGTAAATCTACATTAAATTGTGAGTAGCTTGTAGTGTTTTGGAAAATACAGCTGCTCCCACTCCACCCTTTCACTCATACTTTAATCAATACAAAGGCTGCATTTAATATAGCCATCGGCCCTAACATTAGTAAAAACATGTGGATGGGAACAGGTCTGTCTAAAATCACTTTCTTAAAAAGGAAATTTCAATGTCAAGTGCTTCACCATAGCCAACAGATCAGAGAAACATGCCATTAAACAAATTAAACTTTTGTATGAAATGGGCATTTTATGCTTCACTAGTCCTTCAGAGATGTGGGAGCTCAGGATAAATACAGCTCAGTCTCTTTCTCTCTTGTCATTTTCCTCTCTGGATGCATCCCGAAGGGAGGTCAATTTTTTCCTCTCAATAATAACTTGCCTCTATAGTTTTCATCCTCCATTGCACCTTCTGAGCAAAGACCAGGTTATCCATACTAATTTACAGCTCTTAGTCTTAGGAGACTTTGAAACAACAGAACAGTTTTTAGAAACAGAAACGTTTTTATTTTTAGAAACGAGAGGTTATTACAATTAAATGAAACATGTTTGTTTATCTGCAGATACCATTTGGTTTCATATTTTATCTAATGCAATGAATTTTGTGTATTTTAAGGTTGGCTTAGGAGGTGTCCACTCTACAAATACTTTTGAGGACACTATGTATTGCTCGCATGTAAATTACATATACACACTACCATTAAAAAATGGAGTTGGCACGATTTTGTAATGTTTTTGAAAGAAGCCCCTTATGCTCTCCAAAGCTGCATTTATTTGATCAAAAATACAGTAAAAAACGTAATGTTGTGAAGTATTAAAATTTAAAATCACTGCTTTTGCATTTAAAAATGTATTTTATTTCTCCTATCTTCACTGTCACATGATCCTTCAGAAATCTTTTTAATATGCTGATTTGCTGCTGAAGAAACATTTCTTATTATTATGTTAAAAACACTTGTGGAAACTGTGATACACTATTTTAGCATTCTTGGAATAATAGAAAGTTCAAGAGAACAGAACTAATTGTAACAATTTAAATGTCCTCACTGTAATTTTTTTATTGCATTGCTAAATAAAAGTATTAATTTCTTTTAAAATAAAACTTTATATATTGAATATTGCTCCACACGTGTTACTGAACCAGATTATAACAGGGCTTCTGCACTAAAGTATTTACATTATACTCACATTTGTTAATCATGTAATTTGCATTTTACTATAATATTTTTATATGATATAGTACAATTTGCACTTCTAATCCTTTCAATGTTTATGTACCTAGAGTTAAATCGAATCTAAACCCATCTGCTATCATATGAGGAATTTGCATACGAATGCACTTAGAAGTCATTCGAGTGATATGTGCTTTAGATTTTCTTTCATTTCTTGAAAATGTATTTTAAGTTTGTTAATGTGTCACCTTGTCATTCATATGTTTCATGATATGTTTCTGTTCTTGAGGTCAGAGAGTAAACATGACTTGGCAGAAAATGGGTTTTTGAAAGAAACTCTGATTGTTTGTAATAAGTCACCATGGTGATCAATACTGCATGCTGAGGTAGAGCTGAACTCAACTGAACTCACTATTGCAGCGTGTTTTAATATGAGTGGCGCGCTATGCAAGGTTTGTTTCCAGGACGACTGTGATGGAATGTGGCAGGTGGAGGTGGCTGATGTAACAAAGTAACAGCCTTATAATGGAGCCAGTTAGCTCTGTGCTGACATAAAACACCACTCCTGGAAGAGACAGGGGATTTTCTCAGCTTTCATTTTCTCAGTCTGTACATTTTGTAAATTGAGTTTAGTATGGTGACATGAAGAATTCAGTTAATGTGTTAATGTGGTTCAAAGGTGGCATTCCCCTCAGTTTTTTTAACATCATTGTGCCATTTCGTCTTGAGTCTTCTGACGGGCAGCTAATGTCCAGTCCAATTACAGCGTCTCTCTCTGCTCTCTAACACTAAGACACAGCCCATTTCTGAGGTATGAGGGGTACTTTCTGGCATTTTAAGGAAATAGTTCCCCCAGAAACAAAAATTCTGGCAACATTGACTGACCCTCATGTTTCTTTTTATACCTGTTAGACATTTTTGTTCCATTAAGACACCAGACGAATAGAAAGAATAGTTAAATGGTTAGTTCACCCAAAAATGAAAATTCTGTCATTAATTACTTACCCTCATGTCGTTCGACACCCATCAGACCTCCGTTCATCTTCGGAACAGAAATTAAGATATTTTAGTTGAAATCTGATGGCTCTGAAAGTCCTCCATTGGCTCAATGGTACTCTACACTCTCAAGACCCTTAAAAGGTACTAAAGACGTCGTTACAAAGTCCATCTCACTACAGTGGTTCTAAAATAACTTTATGAATCGGCGACAATTTTTTTAAAACCCTAAATAACGTCTTACATAGTGATGACGATTTCAAAACAAAGCATCATGAAGCTTCGAAGCGTTATTAATCACTGATGATTCGGATCGCGTGTCAAACCGCCAAACTCCTTAAATTTGGCGATTCAAACCGCTGAATCGACTCAGTGATTCATAACGCTTCGAAGCTTCATGATGCTTTGTTTTGAAATCGTCATCACTATGTAAGTCGTTATTTAGGGTTTTTTTGCGCACAAAAACTATTGTCGTCGATTCATAAAGTTATTTTAGAACCACTGTAGTGAGATGGACTTTGTAACGACGTCTTTAGTACCTTTTAAGGAGTGTAGAGTACCATTGAGCCAATGGAGGACTTTCAGAGCCATCAGATTTCAACTAAAATATCTTCATTTGTGTTCCGAAGATGAACGGAGGTCTGACGGGTGTCGAACGACATGAGGGTAAGTAATTAATGACAGAATTTTCATTTATGGGTGAACTAACCCTTTAAGATTCTGCGCTATCTGCTTAATCAAAGTTACTAATCAAATGCGAACAAATTTGTGACATTGATCATGTGAAATTTTGCTTTCTTTGAACCATATTATACTATAATATAATATAAATTCAAAGTAAGTAATAATATTCTTCTTTTTAATCACATATGCATTAAATTGGTCAACAGTTACAGTAAAAACTGCTCGGGTTATGTATATAACCCTTGTTCCCTGAGAAGGGGAACGAGCACTGCATCGGGACGACGCTTTGGGGATGCTCCCTTAGCATCAGCGAATCTGAAACCAGAATGCCAACTAGGCCAATCCGATTGGCGTGCGTGATGACGTCATTGTGACGGCATACCCGGAAGTATAAAAGGGGAGCTGGAACGTAATGGCGGTAGTAATTGCTCTGAAGCATGCGCTCCAGGCGCGCCGAGGTGTGGCGTCGGGATGCAGTGCTCGTTCCCCTTCTCAGGGAACAAGGGTTATATACATAACCCGAGCAGTTCCCTTTCGAGGGAACTCGCACTGCATCGGGACGACGCTTTGGGGAACGAGTACCCACTAGGCCACACCGAAGGGTAGCGCCTGCCCTAGTGTGAAGCCGGAAACCGGGCACAGCTAGGACTGGAGCACCCTAGCACCAGGCGTCGTAGGGAGATCCAGGCTATAAAACCTGATAAAAGTGTGTGGGGTAGCCCACCCGGCCGCCTCGCAGATATCCTGCAAGGGGACCCCAGAAAGAAGGGCCACCGAAGAGGCCATGCCTCTGGTGGAATGAGCCCTCACAGCCACAGGTGAAGGCAAACTGCGCACCTGATAGGCCATGGTAATCGCCTGGACAATCCAATTACTGATTGTCTGAGTAGACGCAGGCAATCCCTTCTTAGGTGAGCCAAAACACACCAACAGTTGTTGTGATCTCCTCCACTGTGCAGACTTCGCCAAATAAACTCTGAGCGCCCTAACCGGGCAGAGTAGGTGAAGTCTCCCCTCTTCCGCCGTCACATGAGGCGGAGGATGAAATGCCTGCAGGACCAATGACCTGACCACCCTTGATGGCACCTTAGGCACGTAGCCCGGCCTAGGGTGTAAGATGGCCTTTACTCCTCCCGGGGCAAACTCCAGGCAGGTCGGCGTTACCGCCAAGGCCTGGAGATCTCCCACTCTCCTGAGAGAGGTAATGGCAAGGAGAAAAGCCACCTTAAGAGTCCGATCCTTTGGTCCAGCCGACTCCAATGGTTCGAAGGGGGCCTCAGCCATCCTTCAAGAACCACTGCCAGGTCCCAGGTTGGAACTCTGGTCCGAGCCGCAGGCCTCATCCTCCGAGCCCCACGGAGGAATTGTACAACCAGCTGGTGCCTACCCAGAGGCCCATCACCCAGAGGAGTGTGGAAAGCCGAAATGGCAGCCACGTACACCTTGAATGTGGACGGGGTAAGCCCTGCAGAAAAACGATCTTGGAGGAACTCCAGCACTGAAGCCACTGGGCAGTTAACTGGGTCCACCTCACGTTCTCTGCACCAAGTGGAAAATACATTCCACTTGAGGCTGTACAGTCTCCTCGTAGACGGAGCCCTGGAGCTGAGTAAGGTCTCTATCACCTCCGCCGATAGGCCAGCCTCTATGTACCTGGTCCCCTCAGGGGCCAGACCCATAGGTTCCAAATCTCCGGGCGGGGGTAAAATATCGTACCCGCCGCCTGAGATAGGAGATCCCTCCTCAGAGGAATCTCCCACGGCTGACCTGCTAGCAGAGCTATGATATCCGAGAACCAAACTCGAGTCGGCCAACGGGGTGCTACCAGAAGTAGACTGACCCCCTGTCGACGGACCCTTTCCAGGACTCCCGGGAGCAGAGCAATCGGGGGAAATGCGTACAGACGCAGCCTCGGCCACGTCTGCACCATGGCATCCAGCCCCAGCGGAGCTGGATGCGTGAGGGAAAACCACAGTGGACAGTGGGACGTCTCTCGAGACGCAAACAGATCCACTTCCACTGGGCCGAACCTCTTGCATATGGCCTCCACCACCTCTGGGTGGAGTCGCCACTCCCCGGGCCTCAGCCCCTGCCTCGACAGGATGTCTGCTCCCTGATTTTGGACCCCCGGGACATACATTGCCCTGATGGACAACAGTTTCCCTTGGGACCACAGGAGGATGTGATGCGCCAGTCTGCAAAGAGGGCGCAACCTCAAACCCCCCTGCCGTGCCCCAACCAGTGAGGGAGGCGTCTGTTGAAACGGATTTCCGGCAACAGGACGCTCCCAACACTGGCCCTTGGGACAGAAACCAAGGTTTCTTCCATATGACTAGGGAACGAAGGCCACTGCGCGTTACCCTGATCATACAGAATGGATTTCCCCTCAAGGAAAGCCACCTGGTTTACCTCCGTATCAGTACATGGTGGCCGCGGAGGTCCGGGAAAAAGCTCCTCAGAGCTTTGTAGACCGCCAGCATTTCCAGGCAGTAGATGTGCCAGGAGAAATGCCTGGTCTCCCACAGACCTCTCGCAAAGCGGCCGCCATGACCACGTCACAGCCAGTGAGGGAGGCATCTGTTGAAACGGATTCCCGGCAACAGAACGCTCCCAACACTGGCCCTTGGGACAGAAACCAAGGTTTCTTCCATATGACTAGGGAACGAAGGCATCTGCGCGTTACCCTGATCATACAGAATGGATTTCCCCTCAAGGAAAGCCACCTGGTTTACTTCCCATAACCACGTCCCAGCCAGTGAGGGAGGCGCCTGTTGAAACGGATTACCGGCAACAGAACGCTCCCAACACTGGCCCCTGGGACAGAAACCAAGGTTTCTTCCATATGACTAGGGAACGAAGGCATCTGCGCGTTACCCTGATCATACAGAATGGTTTTCCCCCCCGAGGAAAACCCCTTGATTCCCAGCTACCACTGTAAGGGTCTCATGCAGCAGGCCAAGAGATATTCTGTTGGACGCAGCCGCAATGAGCCCCAGCAGCCTTAAACTGCTTCACAGTGATGCTGTGGCCTAGCTTCATTTTAGAGACCAGGCCGCCTGGAAGAACCCGATATTGGTACGCTTTGCCCCAAAAAGCGAACCTCAGGAACTTCCTGTGACACAGAAGGATGGATACAGGGAAGTATGCGTCCTCTTCAGACCCATCGTGACAGACCAGTCCTCAGACTGGATCTGAATCACAATGGAGGAAATGCTAAGCATCTTGAATCTGAATCTCCTCAGAGAACGATTCAAGTACCTCCGGTCTAAAGTTGGATGCAACTCGCCATCCCTCTTAGGAACTATGAAGTACTGGCTGTAGAACCCGGACTCCCTGTCTGGCGGAGGAGCACATTCTGTGGCCTCCTTACCAACAGGGAGTGAACTTCCTGTTCCATTACCCGAACCTGCCCAGGGACCACTGCCGTCCAGACCACCCCACTGAACTTCAGGGGAAGGTAACCGGACTGCAGTCTGTATGCCCCTTCCTACAGTCGCAGGCCCCAAGCTGATATATTCGGAGGCATAACCATGCGCCGAGATAATCTGCTAAGGGAACCAGCCTCTCGAGGCCGGTCTCGGGTGTCAACCGAGCCTCCTCCCCGACCCCCTGAAGCGGCTTACCGGCAGGGCGAAATCGAGGAAGATTTTCGGTGTGCGTACGCGTTTGCTGGACCACCGCAAGTCTTGCTAGAGGCGGCTGGTGCAGCACGCGTGCACGGGGAAACGATGTGGCCCGAAGCGTACTAGACGGCGGGAACACAGCATCGATTCCCGAAAACTCCACAGGGGAGGCGACCTCGATCGCTCCTACCCGGGAGAGGGGGCTGGCCAGCAGGGGGCCTCATCTAAGGGAGCAGCTCAACAGGGCCACAACCCTAGAGCGGACACTGCGATTAGCAATTGCCTGAAACTGATGTGTCCCGCAGGCCACAAGGCGGCGAGAACGACATCAACTTCAGGAGGGCTCCATCTTAGATGAATATCCAGTTCACAAGTTAAACACGCTTGGGTGACAGAATTAAAGTATCCAACTTATCAAAGTCGGATAACATGACACTCAATTCCTCGGAATTAAATGCCATCATAATCACCAAACCCGTGCAACCTGATCTGAATAATAGGCTGAATAAAAAATATATCTAACTCCTCAAAGTCAGATAATATTTTAATTTAATTCCTCAGAATTAAATGCAGCCACAATAAGGTGAAACATAGTCTGAATGATAGGCTGAATATCTAACTCCTCAAAGTTAGATTATATTTAATTTTAATTCCTTAGAATTAAATGTAGCCGTAATTAATCAGACGACACTGTTTTATTTGTATTTATACGGACTCATAGACCCCGCGTTGCCTCAGCAACGTGGTTCAAGCCGTCATAATACAATTGGCTTTCATCCCTCGAGAAAAAAGCCAAACAGTGTCACACAATACAGTGAAACATGGTCTGAAATGACTGAATATCTAACTCCTCAGAGTCAGATAATATCTCATTTAAATCCTCAGACTTAAATGCAGCCATATCAGACAAATACTGATTTATTTTACTATACGGACTCGTCCGTTAAGCCAACCAGTATCTCATGCACACCGATCGCGTGTGTTCACATTAATTGCAGACCCATAACCTGCGCGCTGCCTTTTTTTTTTCCAGCAATCGCGTGGATGGAATCTTGCATATTTAAGAAGTGCTTATGACTTTGACTGCCTCGATGCTGAGTACGTCTAATTCCTCAGAATCAGACCTCTCACACATCGCGTCCTCCGCCCCGGGGGAAGAAGCCGCAGCGCGGGCTTCCACACGGGGAAGGAGAACATCTGAACTGTCAGATAAAGACTGGGAAAATGCCTCAGCAGTCCCAGTCCCGCTGACAGTCCATCCGTGAGCCCCATGACCAGCCTCGCCGCACCGCCTCGGCGGATGCGGGACCGATCCACGGGGCTCACGCCGAGAGCGGAGCACTCTGAGCGTCAGCTTTCATAATGCTCACAAGCGGCTCCCTCGAGAGCCGCTCGAGCATGCCCAGGCAGTGCACACACAGCAGGTGTGTATCCGAGCCCGACATGTAGCGAGGGCAAGGATGCACACACTGCTTGAACTCTCTCACTTTTTCACACTTCATTTCAATCACACACTTTCACTGACATACAACAGTAAATAGACAGACAGTTTGACAGATAGCGCTTGCTGAAGAGCAATAACTACCGCCATTACGTTCCAGCTCCCCTTTTATACTTCCGGGTATGCCGTCACAATGACGTCATCACGCACGCCAATCGGATTGGCCTAGTTGGCATTCTGGTTTCAGATTCGCTGATGCTAAGGGAGCATCCCCAAAGCGTCGTCCCGATGCAGTGCGAGTTCCCTCGAAAGGGAACTCTTAAATTATTACAAAAAATGTATATTTAAAATAAATTGTTCTTTTGTACTTTGTATTCATCAAAAAAATCCTTGTAAAGATGTATCACAATATCCACAAAAAGTTATAACGGCAACTTTTTTCACTGTTATAATACATATAGAGCTGTTTCTTGAGCACCAAATTAACATGTCAGAATGATTTCTGATGGATCATGTGACACTGAAAATTCAGCTTTACCATCACAGGAATAAATTACATTTTAAAACATATTAAACTGTTATTTTACATTGTAATACTTTTTTCACAATTGTACTGTTCTACTGTTTTTTTATCACATAAATGTATCTTAAATGCATCTATTATTCAAAAATATATATTTTTTAAAAACCTTACCAACCTCAAATGTTTGATATCATATAAACCTGAAGACTTTCTTTGTTTCATGGAGCACTAAAGGAGACCGTTAGTAAAATGTCAGAGCTGCTCTCTTTCATAAAATGAAAGGAGACATTCAAGCTCCAAAAATCACAATAAAAGTAGTTCATACCATTTGTGCGCTATTTCCAAGAAAGTAAATGATGATAAATCAATAACATGGCTAAATTCCCATTGCACCATGTAAATGTAAGCCTTATAAAGCTATGATATTAGATTACCTTCAAAGATACTTTTCATGATGTTAGACAACACCCCTTGTTCTGTTGCATGATAGCGGAATACTACTGACTGTCGTATGAGACTAGGTAAGCCATTTCAGAACAGTAGATAACACTGGCTTTAGAGCAGAAGATGGCACTGAATTAGTTATTGTAAAAAAGACAGACACTGTGGGATTTCTCTAATGGTGGCCAAATGCCCTGGACTCGAGTAAAGTGTTTGTGGCATGCATGGTGGAAAGTGCCATGTCATTTTTGTGCCAGAGGAAGTGAAAGGTTATGCAGAGTCTGGCAGTCATCATCTTGGATGTTAGTTCTGTACCTTGACATTGAAGACATCTTTTGCACTCACAAGGAAGGCTCATTCTCTTGTAGTAAAGACATAGTACTGTACTACTGCCTTTATGGCAGTGGTGACAATTTGTTGTCAACTTCATGTGCACTTCGTTACACAATGCTAGTAGTGTACTATGTATTCTTTTCCAACTGCCCCTGCATGTTGTAACTCTGGATCTGCAATGGCGATTGGACGGCTGAGGCGGCAGTTAAATGATTAGAGGCGGATCCTCTGTCACAGTGTAGTGAGTGTGTCCGTGTAAAGGAAAGATATTAAAAACCTTGGATCAGACTGTTGCCATGGCGCCCAGTAATAAGTCAGGAGTGAGAAACCTGTCAGAACATTTGCCACTATAAATATGATATAAAGCAGTGATTCCCAACTGGTTTGGCCATATAGTACCCACATTTTCCCATGGTCATTAAGCCGAGACCAATTTTTTTATGATTGACACACACACGAGTACCGTCTTTACCACTTTACTTAACATAAATTGTTAGAATATCACTAACACTGCTGAATAACAATATAAGGTAATGCTATTAAATAGCATTCCTAAACTAGTTTATGGTAATACAATAAAGTTAGTAAGTTGGTATGAGCCACCACATTCATCTAAAAAATTTAAAATAAATAGTATTTTAAGTTAAGGTTACGAAAATGACAGTTACAATGATAAATACACCATACTAAACATGAACAGTTAATAAAACATATTGACAATGATCCTGATGAATATAAACATTATACCTGCATGCAAAACCTTTCCAGTTAACACACAATGTACCAGTTACGTAATTTATTGGTAGGCTACTTTTTTGTAATTTCATAGCTTATTAATTCACAACGTAACTAAAAAGTTGCATGCTTGTTATTTCATTTGCTGTTTATAGTGAAGTGATGTACACTGCAAGCACATAATAATGCCTGACAGGATATGGAAAGTTTGTCTTGAGGTGAGAGACTTTTTTATTTCGTGACAAGTTATGAAAATAACTGACCTGAGCTGACCTGTGGCTTTTTAAAGGAACACGCCGCTATTTTTGAAAATAGTGGCGTCATTTTCCTACTCCCCTAGAGTTAAACAGTTGAGTTTTACCGTTTTCGAATCCATTCAGCCGAACTCCGGGTCTGGTGGTAACACCTTTAGCATAACTTAGCATAGATCATTGAATTTGATTAGACCGTTAGCATCTCGCTTCAAAAAAAATGAACAAAGAGTTTCAATATTTTTCCTATTTAAAACTTGACTCTTCTGAAGCTACATTGTGTACTAAGACCAATATGGCAAGGAGCTATACTCTCATTCCTACATAATAATCAAGGAACTTTGCTGCCGTACCATGGGTGCAGCAGGCACAATGATATTATGCAGCGCCTGAATATAGGCTAACTTCCGTCAACATAGCCAACATGACAACCTGCTTGCACATGCAGCGTGCTAGCTTGGGACTATTTTCAGGTGCTGCGTAGTACTGTACTACTGCCTTTATGGCAGTGGTGACAATGTGTTGTTGCACCTGCTGCACCCATGGTACAGCAGCAAAGTTCCTTGATTATTACGCAAGAATGAGATTATAGTTCCTAGCCATATCGGCATAGAAAATTGCAACTTTTCATTTTCCGTCGGTCTTAGTACACGATGTAACTACAGAAGAGTCAAATTTTAAATAGGAAAAATATCGAAACTCTTTGGTTATTTTTTGGAGCGAGATACTAACGGTTTATTCAGATTCAATGATCTATGCTAAGCTATGCGAAAAGTGCTACCGCCAGACCCGGAGATCGGCTGAATAATTTGAAAATGGTAAAACTCAACTGTTTAACTCTAGGGGAGTTTGAAAATGAGCCTATTATCAAAAATAGTGGAGTGTTCCTTTAATGGTTTGAAGTCTGAAGTGGATGTTGGTCAACAAAAAGACAATAATATATACGCTTCACAATTTTTATTTCCAAGCATTTATACTGTCGCTCTGAGCAAGATGGTGCATGACCTTTTTTAGTATAGTGCAATTTAGTAATAGGGGATTGTTTGTATAATCATATTTAATGTATATTCTTATAATCCCAGATATACTGGGTATGTTAATTTTCCTGCATAAATGCATGCATAAAGAAATTTATTTTGTGTTAGTTCAGTAACCTATGTCTGCAGTATGCAATAGACACACCCATCTTAACAATTTTGTATATGGCTTATCCATTTTTTTGGTCCCCATGAGGAATCCAGCTTATAAATAATACGTAATAGAGTTTTTTTGTAAAAATGCAGAAAGTTTTCTTTGATGGGTAGGGTTTGAGGATAGAATATACAGTTTGTACAGTATAACAATCATTGTGTCTATGGAAAATCCCCATAAAACATGAAAATTCAATGTGTGAGTGTGTTTAACCAATAAAGACAACAAAACATCTTATACTGTAATATTATTGGAATATTAAATCTAAAGTCAGTGTGGGTGTATTGCATGAATTTCGGTCCAGAGGATGTTTGTTCTGTCAGAGGAACAGATGGCACTGCGCTCTTCCAGACACCCTACGTGATGTCAGCTGAGATTACCTACACTTGAGCCAATACCAAATAAAAAGAGACAGCTCAACCTAGCAGTATACATCAATCTGAAGTGTCAAACACAATCAATTTACTATACTTGAAAAAAGAAAATGTGTTGTGTGGGAAAGCACAGGTAATCAAATATTTCAAGGTCAATATGTACCAGAGCAGTGCTTTTAAACAGAAAAGAATTACCAAGATTTGACAAAATATTCACCATTTCATAGAGTGTGATAATGAATGGGTTAGGGAAGTAAGTGCTGAAAGTACTTTAAATAGTAGTAACTCCTGAATGTAATCACAACAACGTTATGAATAAAGGCAGAGACACATGCTGAACCTGTGTGTGCTGTTTCCGTGAGCTTAAGATAGCATCGGATAAAACATTTATGACTGGAAGATGCACCAGAGAAGGCAGGACATTTAGGCCGGCAAGATATTCTGCTCCATCAACATTTGTAACTTATGCTTAATTCCATCTTTCTTTTTGTGACGTGAATATCAAAATGTTTAGTTTACGGCTACTGTGAGAGCTCAAAAGCATGCACAGTCATCAGCCAGTGATGGATTCAGGGTCAGGTTTGGAGTCCTTTTGGTTTTCTGAAGTCACTTATTTTATTTAGATATAAAGAATAAGATGTCTGTTATATTTCATCACTTTTGTTTTTGCTGTCACCCTTTGCCTTCCCTGAGGGGTTCAATTGAAAAGTGAAAAGCTGTTTAAAGCACACTCTTTAATATACAAGAAAGGGGCACGAAAACATATCTGCACTGTTTGGAGGGACTTTGATCATGAAACAAAGCTACATCAAACCATGATGTTCATATCACTCAAGTTATTTAATTGTCACAGTAGCTTTGAAAAAAAGGAGAGAAAAAAACGAGCTATGCCATAGATTTGAGAACTGCATCTCTGAAGAGACTGTGATCTCTGAGACTCTGAAATAGAAGGAAGTCATGGTGGCATATCCTTAATTATCAAACTAGTGCTGTAAATGTAGCTAGTAGTAGATGAAATTACAGAGCAATGGGTGGCTTGGACAGTCAGAAGGCATACTGACATTTTGTGCATAAATAAGAGAGGAGTTAAACCCTCCTCATTGCGTCACATTCAGGAATTTCAGTTATGGAGTGTCCCTCCCAATATTCAGATTAGTGTTCAACAAATATGGTTTTCAATGGTTGATTCCAAAACGATTACCCCAATTCTAAATATTCAGTCTTATACAGTATAGTAGAAAAAAAGCTAGCAACAGTTATTTATTATCCCTAAAGTAGTCCATTTTTCAGTCCCGTCACAGTTCTTAAAATTTCAAAAGATTAATTTCTAAAATTCTTGTAGTGACTATTATATATAGTGTGTGTGTGTGTGTGTGTGTGTGTGTGTGTGTGTGTGTGTGTGTGTGTGTGTGTGTGTGTGTGTGTGTGTGTGTGTGTGTGTGTGTGTGTGTGTGTGTGTGTGTGTGTGTTTCCTGTATATATGGTTTATGAGGACACACATGTGCATAATGATGGGTATTATAACTTCCTTTGTCCTCATAAACCAAATGGTTTAAAAAAAAAAAAACTAAACGTTTTTCTTATTATTATTATTATTATTATTATTATTATTCAAAAAATTGCAAAAGTTTTGTGTGATGAGTAGGTTTAGGGGGTAGGGTTAGTGTAGGGGGATAAAATATACAGTTTGTACAGTATATAAAAACTATTACGCCTATGGAGAGTCCTCGAAAAACCACATGTACGTGTGCATGTGATTCTGATTCTTAAAGTGTCACACACGCATAGTTTTTAAAGCATTCTTAAGTGTGTGTGATATTCTTAAAGTATTGTGAAATATTATATACCGTTTCAATATATTTTAAAATGTCATTTATTGCTCTGATGGCAAAGCTGAATTTTCAGCATCATTACTCCAGTCTTCAGTGTCACGATCCTTCAGAAATCATTCTAATATACTGATTTGGCGCCCAATAAACATTTCTTATTATTATCAGTGTTGAAAACAGTTGTGCTGCGGAGAAACCATGGACCATGAAACCATTTTTTTGGGGAAACCATGATACATTTCTTTTCAGGATTCTTTGATGTATAGAAAGTTCAAAAGAATAGCATTTAATTGAAATATATATATATATTTTTTTGTAACAATGTAAAAGTAAAATATAAAAATGTATTTTTATTGTAATATGTCTTGGTGGCACAAATGGCACCATTTACATAGAATAAGCTGTATACTTTGAGAAGCAGTGAGCCAGGAATGCAATTCACGAGTTAAATAAACTCATGTATATGTATCTGAGCGCATGTCTGTGGAGAGAACAAAATAGTTTAGGTGGTTACATCACGGCTGTCCCAGCAGACAGAGCTCAGTGGCTTAAATACAGCATGTCCTATTCACGTCCCCCTGCCCTGGGATATAGCTAGTCTCTTCTTCAGCCTACTCATTTCTCTCAACCACCTCACAAACTCTCTCACATCCCCATCAAGCTTCAGAGTCACAGACATGGATAAGTGTCACAAGTGTGTCATAAATGAGGCTTAATTAATGGGCCTTCCCTTTGTGCAATTAATCAGTTTCAACATCAATTAATTAGAGTAAGTAGAGATGACGGAGGGAGGCAACGACTGAATCTGTTGTCTCAGAGCCTGTGCTGTCTGATAATACTTCACCCATTATCTGTGACCCACTAACCACTTTATCAAATACCACATTTCCATTATTGCTGTTTTCATAAATCTTGTTGCATGGGCTTGATATTGGTTGCCATTACTGGCAGAGTTATTATTTTCCTTCATGTGTAGTCCTGGAAATGTAGCCTCTGTTTCTTTGCTATATTGTTCTTCATGGAATCCCTCTGGCCAAGTCCAGTATAGCTGGTCACCAGCAAGTGTTGTGTTTTTGATGATGGTGGTCTGGAGAAAGTATATTTTAGCCCTTCATTTATCTTAATGTCTGTTCTGATAAACAGCCGAGTCATGGGACCTTTGAATATTTTGTGGACAGTTTATTTGAGGATCTCAGCATTAAACATTTAATTATATGGCTTGATAAGCTCAAGCAAATATTCTGGCGCCATTCCATGCAATGCCTTAAAAACATGTCAAAACCTTATATTGGATCCTGTAATGCCCTAGCCAGTCTAATGGGGATAACAGTGGGGTAAAATGATCAGTCTTCTTAGCCTTCATAAGCATTCTAGCAACGACATTTTACAACGTGAGACATGCAACATGAGTCTGGCAGGTCCCGGAATAAATAACATTACAATAATCTAAATGGGAAAAGATACAAGCATGGATGACCTTTTCTGTCACTAGTTGAAAGAATGTTTTTTATTTGGCTACTACCTCAGATAAAAGAAACAAATCCGAACTATAGTTTTTATTTGTTTATCAAATTTCAGCAAGGAATCGAATGCTGTATACAATATATACTAATAATTTCATACTATACTGTACTATACTATACTATACTATACTATTATAATATTATAATACAGTATGGGGGGAAAAAAACTATTTTATTTATGTTGTTGCAAAAAAATTGTTGCATTCAAATTGCCTGCCTATATATGAATGACAGTTAGTGTCAAAAAAATGATGCAAAATGGTGTAGTTACGGCATCTACCAGCTAAGTGGCTGGTAAAATCATGATTCCTACTATGCTTCCTAATTAGCTTAACAAGAAAATCTATGTGGGTTGACCAGCATTTTTTTTTTTTTTTTGCTGCTGATCAGTATGGCTATGCTGGTCCAGCATCCAGACCAGCACTAGCCTGACGTCGTCTTACTCAATTCTAGTCAGAATATGAGTCTGATACTGTAGTGATGTTACGTTCGTGAATGAATCGTTCTTTTTGAACGAATCTTTTAGGTGAACGAATCGTTCTCGTTCAGGTAGTCCACTGACTCATATTTCTCGTTCACTGAAATTCCTCCCTCCACAGCAGCATGGCGCTATTAGCAGCGAGGAGCGAGCGCATGCGCAGCTCTGTGGACTGTTTCATCCTGTCAATGACAAAACTTCGAGCCAATAGCGTTCGAGTATAAGATGTGACGGAGCATGTGATTTGTTGAATTCAGTGAACGAATACGCCTTTTACTGACCAAGATGCTTTTGAGTCCGACTCTGACTCTGTCTGAACCAAAGACTGATCTCCTTCTCGACTTGTTCGTGAACGAACTGTATTTCGTTCGTGAACGAACCAGCTATTGAACGATACTGATAGCGAACATGTAGAGCTCGGCTTGTGTAGTTAGGCATATACGGTATGCAGCAAAGAAAGACATGTACACTTTACCATTTTAATGAAAACAGTGTAATAATGCAGGCTGATGGTTAAATGATTGTATAATTACTGATGTATTGTGTTTGTATTATTTATTTTCATTGTTGTTGTTTTATAAAATTAATACAAATTACTTCATTACGTTTGAGTCATGTCATGCAATTCTCCAAAAACTGTAAAACAAATAAAAAATGCGATATTATTGGAGTTAACGAACACGTCCATCACTGACGAGTTGCTTTTTTGAGTCTAAACGAGAGATCTCGTTCGTGAACGAACAAACTGGTACATGAACGAATTGAACCACCAACGATACTGAACGAACACGCCCATCACTGAACGAGAGAGAGAGAGATCTCGTTCGTGAACGAATTGAACGAACTGCTGCTACATCTCGTTCGTGAACGAATTGAACGAACTGCTGTTACATCTCGTTCGTGAACGAACTGGTGGTACATCTCGTTCGTGGAAATGGATGTCGGTCATTTAGTATGTGAATCATTCTCGTTCAGCAATAAGCAGAGAGCGGATGGCTGCAAACCGCAGTTTTAGGCTACGATTGTTTATAACTCCACGTTCGTTTACCATAATCCCAGATATATGAATGTGTAAATGTCGACCAAACAATTAAATGTTAATCATGCAAGAAAACCTTTGTGCTTTGGTCTTCTGAACCACTTATTTAGACTTATTTTATTTAATGATAGATGCACACATTTTAATAAAGCCAAATGATTTTTTTTGTAAGTAAATACGTTCGTTGACTTAAAGGTCCCATGGCATGAAATTTTCATTTTATGAGGTTTTTCAACATTAATATGAGTTCCCCTAGCCTGAATATTGTCCCCAAGTGGATAGAAATGTTGATCGGTGTAAACCCGAGTTCTGGCTGTCTTTCTCTGCCTTTGAGAAAATGACTGTGAATCCTGAAGTCTCCTGGTTTGACGTCCAAGCAGGAACGGTTACCTCCCTTTCCTCCACCCAGAGAATCTGGCACGCCCATGCAAACGCTCGAGAGATCATGGCTTGTGAACGAGTGAATGCTGGCAGTTTCTCAGTGTTTGGATGTACAAATGAAAACAGAAGTCTTTTTTCAGTTCCTTCTGATCTGTGATCAGTGATTTCTGATGTGTAGCTAATTATTTATTATTCGTGCACACAATGCGGCTTCTCTCTCTCCAGACAGAACAGTGTTTTCGTGTTTTCTATCTTGTGAGTCAGTGTTTTTGTACGTCCTCGTCGCGTCTATCGGTTCTAAAATGTGCATGCAGTCATGAATTTCTGCTCAACATCGGCAGAGTAACATCTTTAGAGATAAACCTTACACACGCCGAAGCTCGGCCTTCAACATCCCCGACCCCCAGTACTGCATCTGGCCCACAGCGGAGGCACCAAACGCGGCGTGAGATTAAGCAGAAGGGGGGTAAGCGTGAGGATAGCTAGCCAGCCTAGCCCCACAATAAACTGGATTACATTCGATTACTGCTGTTGTGTCTTTGTTTGCGCTGTGTACTCAACGCGCGTCACTGACGCTTTTATTTTATTTTAAAAATAATGCTATTATCAACACTTACTTTTAACTCGTTCATCTCGACAGCTGTAATGGTACTTTGCATGTGTTACAAAGTTGGTAATAATGATGAAGACGGACTCGGTGTGACTGGGACTCGTGTTTATTCAGAACTCTCAGATACAAACACAATAAACTCGCGCTGACTGACAGCGCTCTCATAACTCAGTAGTTACTATAAATAACTTTGTTAGCAATCGCTGAGCTCAGCCTCTGGTACATTAGTGATGTCCGGTTCGCGAACGATCTTTCTTTTGAACCAGTTCTTTTTAGTGAACCGAATCAGTTCACCAAATCGGACTGAATCGTTCTAAACGGTTCGCGTCTCCAGTCAGCACTGATCCATAATTTACTAAAGTTACTAACTTTCTGACATGAGTGACAGTCCCTCCGACTAGAAATAGACTAATAACCTGAAGTATATGCTGTAACTACAACAGTTCAGACATGCTGAGAACTGATGTGAAGTGAACTCAGGTCCATCCGTCTCTCTGGCAGCAGCTCGTGCCTGCTCGTGCCTCGTAGACCTCGTTAAACCACGCCCCCTCCGCTCATTTAAAATGCAAAGATGTCAGCCAATCACAACAGTCTCATAAGTCTCACAGCAGACACGCCTCTTGAAGCAGGGCATTCAGCCACAGGGCAAACAGCAGTATAGAAAAAAATGCCTTTTATTTCTAAATTATGACATTTTATGATATAAAAGTCATACTAACAATATAAGTACACCTCAGGAAGAAAAATGCCATGCCATGGGACCTTTAATAAATAACGCATAAGACACTCTTTTTGCCACCTTCTGGGATATTTATGGAATATAAAAAAAATGGTCACTGAACGAATCAATGAACGAATCTGAACAAATCATTTTGATGAACGAACTGAAAATGAACGAATCTCTTGAAAGAATCGAAATTTCCATCACTATGATACTGCTCCGTTGGGCTGTGATTATGGGGCGTGTTTCAACCGAACCAGGAAAGACCTCAATTGGATAGACCTACAACCAATCAGAGCAACGGAGCGACGCATAACATTATTTGTAAAATGTCAACAGAACTCAACTGCACTGTGTTGCCAAGTCCGCGGGATGAAGCGACCCCAATTATGTGATTATACAGACCCAGGAATGCGAATTTTAGCAGGCAGCCCTGCCAAAATGACACATATTTTACCCCCCAAATGCCTTTTTTTTTTTCGGAGAACCCCCCAGGAAAGCTATTAGGCTTGTTTTTGGCTAGTTTTGAGGAACGTTAGCAATTGGGCGGGTTTTGTTGTAAAAACTTGGCAACCCTGTCTGCACGCACGCTGGAATAAGTAGCCTAACGTTAGAAGAAAGAGATGAGTGTAAACGATCTTTCCCGGTGTTGTAAAAAAATATTTTAAGGATACACAGAGTACTTACCAACACGATCATCATTTCTGAGAGAAATAGTAAAGGTGAATGCATATACGAACAAGTTCTCCGTTTAGGATTAGAACAAATTCACCCAAGCGCCTTTGATGACGTGGATGATTACGTTAATGTTGATCATCTGTCCATCATCGTCTAAAGCCCGCCCTGACAATTTCATTGGTCCGAACAGTTTCTGTTCGGGCATAATTACTTCTCTATGGATCAAGTCCAGACCGAACTGCCCAAGTAAAAATTTTGTGGGAGGGGCTACGTTTGGCTGGCATCCAGGCTAGACCAGCACTAAACCAGCATGGAAATTCATGCTTTTTTTTCAGCAGGGGTCATCACAGTTCAATAATATTGTAACAGTTCTATGTTGAGGGAAGGAGGAGGCGGAAACCGCCAAACGCTCAACAACTTTAATAAATAAATAAACACAAAACGAAAGTAAAAGACGGCAGTCGTTCGCGAGGGCGGACAAACATAAACAAAACATAAAGTCCAGGCCTGGTCCTCTCTTGTCGGTCACTGCCGTCGCTCCTCCTTTTAATGCTTCTGACTGTAGCTCTGTGAGAGATACGAGACCGGTGTGACATGCAGGTGACACTCATTTGCAATCACGCCACTGGCCTCGCGCCGTTCTCTCACGACTATAATATACTGTATATATTATACTTATATTATAAACTTAATAAACATTATTTTATAATGTGTCCTGGGGTGCACTTATAATGTTAGTATGATTTTTACTTCAAAAATTGTCATAATTTAGAAATAAAAGGCATTTTTCCTACCCTTACATTGGCCCTCAGATTTAAACGCTCTGTTTGAAGGGGCGTGTAAACGTCCACTGCAGTATAATATTATAATATTGGTTAACATCTTTTTATATGAAATAGCTAAGTATTGCGTTTTACTATCTTCTAGCATTATATTTAAATCTATAGCATTACATTTAGATCGTGGCATGAAAGGTTGCAGTGATGAGCATTGTAGCCGGTCACGGACATGTTGAGCGTATGAATGCAGTGATCTTGTCATTACAACTCCATTTCTGCACTCACAAATGCTTTCATCATAGCTAACTGTGCAAACCAGGGGCAATTCTAGGATTTTCATTTTAGGGAGGCTCAGGCCCCAGTGAGGGTATGCAAAAAAAAATTGGTAAGACTTTAGTTTAGGGTCCAATTCTCACTATTAACTAGTAGCTTATTAGTATGCATATTAGGATATTGGCTGGTTATTATTTCGTTTCGGGGGCATGGCCCCTCGAGAAATTTTGTGCATTTTAAGATGTTCTGAACGCCAAAAAATTTGATAACAATAGCTTGAAAACCATGTCAGTGGGCAGATATCACTGGTAAAGTTTTTCCATTTTTGTCAGTGAAGAAAGTAAACATATGTTTAACTGATATTTATATGTTTTATGAATAATTTTCGAAGGCTAACAGGAAAGCTAGGTAACTAAATGTATTAAATTAATTCACAATATGCACACATTCATTACTAATCTTATGCCCAATACAAGCTGAAAAAAGCTGAACTTTTTTATTTACTGAGAGCTACAAATGGAATTATTAATTTACAATATGCACACATTCATTACTATTAATCTTATGCCTAATCTGAAGAAAACGGCTTTGTTAATATTTCTTGTTTATTAATTAGCCTATATTATAAATTACATTAAATATACCTATTTCAAATCAAAATGGCGAAATTAGACAAAAGTGTATTAATTTGGCTGAATATTTTTGTCATTTGTTTAACATTTCTGATTTAAAGAAGCAGCTGTCAAATATGGAATGTTTAGTTTAAGTACATATCTCGCACTTGACGTTGAGTCGCGCTGCTAAAAAATTTGTGCTCAGGCTCAGCATCTTCTGTGTGAACATAAAGCCCGCCTACTCTGATTTGATTGGTTTTCTCAAATATTTTGACATTGACAAGCGGTGACAGACCAATGAGACTCAGATTGACGCACACTCCTTCTGACGTGCGCTCTATTCGCCGCCACAGTGGATTGAAGAACCCGCTGATTAACGCAGATTAAAAAAGGGACGAAGCCGAAGCTTCGTTTGAAAGCTTCATATGTTTGAAAGGTTAATCACACATTTTTTTAGGGGGGCAGAAGCCTGACGCCCATGGTGCAAACACAATGTAAGTCAGAGATTAATTGATTATTACGGGAGTTTTGGGGCAGGCCAGAACACTGATAAACTCGCGCTGTTTGATTGACAGCTGCAGTGATTGCAAAATGAGCGTCCTTTGATCGCTTTCTATAGGCTATATAATTTAAATACAGTTTAAATTATTTTCATCCTACTAAGATACACAATGTGAAGTGGACCGTTTAGTTACTGGCTTGATTTACTGACACATAAACGAACATCTGACTGTATATAAATCATTACACATCAGAAATCACTGGTCACAGATCAGGCATTAGAAGAACTAACACGGTTACTTACATGTTGTCGCATACTGTCGAGTCCATAATGTAAAAGTCTGCTTACAGAGCCTGTGCCGAAATTGCCACTGATTTACCAAAGAATCCACAGTGAAATGTGCCGCATATAAATCCCAGACAGCAAATAGTGTCGGCCCAGATCTGGTGTAGAATCCACGTGTTGACTATGTTGCTGTCTGAGATAAATAATGCTCAACTGAGACATTCACATTGTTGAAAATAAATAGAATAACCATATTCCTAGCATTAGGATCCTTTGGAATGTAATATTATTTGTAGTCCATCCTCTATTGCTCTTCATCTCACTAACACGCCAGTGGGCGGGGCCAAAGTTGCAATGATGAAGTAGTCGTTGATTTTCTTCTGCAGAGGTGGTCTTTCAATTATTAATAAGCACATTCCACAATGAGTCGTTATCAGGGATAGGTAATAATAAAAGCTGGTTTTGGATTAACAAGGAAGTTTTCAGTTCTGAAACTTATACAGGATATTCTTGTAGTATGATGACCTCTTATAAATTGTCAAAAGCGCAAGGAAAATTTTTAAAATCCTTAAAATCTTCAACCTTTTCACAGGCAAATCACGATTGAGGAAGGCGAGCAGCGGGCCAAAGAGCTGAGTGTGATGTTTATCGAGACCAGTGCCAAGACTGGCTACAACGTCAAACAGGTAAGTTTTACCTCACCACTTTGTTCTGTCAGCGGAAAGAGCGGGCACGATGTGTGGGTGTGAGAAACGCTCTGCGTTCTTTCGGATTTCTCTACTAAGGTGCAGTTGAAAGAATAATTCAGGATGACTAAGCGCCGAGGTGGGAGAGATCAGATGTGACGTGGAGCTCTCTGCTGTGTTTTCTCTCTCTCTGAGAGGCGGAAATGCGTACAGCACTCTGTGTGTGTTGTGTGGGCTAAGGTGTGTGTGCGTGTTTGTGTATGTTAGCTTCAGATCTGTCTGACTGGACCACAGACTGTGCTAGTCGTTCTGTCATCCAGTCTTTCTTCTGTTAGAATGATCAAGCTTGGCTTCTTTTTGTCAAGTGTCATGTAATTAGTCAAGTACAAAAGTTCTTATTGTGTCTCTTTTAGTAAGATTTTAGTGATAGAGATGTCATGTTATAAAATAGTCACAGTGCTTTAAGATCACATTATACTTTTTTCATTTTTATTTCGACAGTCTTTAAAATAAAGCAGTATGCTACTCATTACTGTTCGTTACAATTCACTGCATTTGAGTTTAGTTCAGGTAAGGGATGTCTGACATGACAAAAAATAAAAATATGTAAAATTCACCTTCTCATTCTCAAAAAAGAAATAAATATGTCGTTCAAATTATATTTCTGTAAAAATTAAAAATATTAAATATTAAAAACATCTAATTGTACCCATCTTTTTTTAAATAATGTCATTATTTCTCAGAGTTTTCCACACAATCCATAGCACTCTCTTGTGGCCCCCTGGGGGTCTCTGGACCCCAGTTTGAAAATCCCTGCACTTTGATAATAGATATCAAAGGTCAATAAAGAGTTACAATTATTAGGGGCTTTCGCACTGGGGGAACCTTTTCATAGGCTGCATCCGAAAACGTAAAAATGCTGCCTTCAGAGGAGCCATTCCAAGATAGGAAGGCATCAAGGCACGTCCGAATACAATGTTAGCTTCACTTCCTATCCCCTGAGATACCTTCATCTGATTTTTAAACGCAGCATAGATTTATCCTTCACTGCCTTTGATGTCCCACAATCTTGTGCGTTCCATTCAGTGAGCTAAAAAAAAAGAAAGACAAATGAAAGTTGCGGGTACTGTGTGTACATTTTTGACCAATGTTTTCCACTTCTGATTTAATTTCTAGCGAGAAAATACTACTGTTGTATTAAAATATTTGTTTAGTTCTCACCAAATCCCACTCTATTTTGCTGTAGTTCATTAAACTGTTACACTGGCTCAGAAGTCTGTCCGAAATCAGTTTCGTGCAGTACCTTCGTGCGCAAGCACTGCCTGCAGAGTCATTGCCTATATAAAGCAGCAAGGCAACAGTAAGATTTAGGATGCAGCCATTGTTCCTAGAACTAATGGCGGAAGTACCTGCTTTTTGGCATGTTCGCACCGCAGGATCTGGGAATATTTTGGTTCTAGAAAAGCCTTTTGGGGGAACTAAATTAGCTCCTACTTCAGAGTACGGTTTAATGCTGCATTCAAGATGAGGTTGGGCGTCGGAATACCCCATATGAAATGTCCCACTTTAGACCTTAGTGAGTTCCAGACCACATGATGTTGTCCCAACACAATGAGAGCATATTGCGCTTTGTTTCAATTATGGCAAATACATCATAAAAACAACATAAAAATGCTTTGAAAACATCTGACGAAAAGCAAAAATGAAGGCATAAACGCAATGTCTAATGTTAAAGTTTGTTTTTACGTTCATGCTCATTTGAAGCAGGAATTGCCGACATCTTGGAAGTGACATCAGATGGCACGTCTCTCTGAGGTTGGGGTTGATCGATGTACCCCGAGTTCACAGGTCTAATGTCCGACTTTGAGTGGTGTTCCAGACGTTATTTCCATGTGTAAAAAAACAAAAAAAACAATTGGGAGCTGTCTGGAACGCAGCATAAGTTCCTACAACCTGGAAAAAACACTCGAAAGCCCCTATTGTTGATAATTATCAAGATGATTTGATATTGAAAGAATTCTTCCACCAAGTAATATAATGCATTGTCCTAATATTGAACTATATTACTATTGTGCATTATTATTGAATGTGCAGAAAAAGGTGTGTGCTTATTTCACAGCTGCAATCAAAATTTAGATTCTCTCCATTTTACAATTACAGTTTGAAACATGAGGCTTATACTGTCATTCTTCAAAACTAAGAATGGGCTATGTTATTGTGCATTGTTCCATCAGCCCTATTGGGCACTAAGCCTTCATTCTTCTTAAAGCCATGTATCACTGTTTCACAGGAGCTCAGCACTGACAGTACAACACTAAAAGACACTAAATCTCTGACACAACATGTTATTGGCTCCAGACATGGAGCTGACTTGTTCCAGTCTCCATTACAAATCGAGATCATTTCCAAGCCTTTACATTGTTACATGGTATGTGTGTGTCGCTGACTGGAGCACATGTTTGTTTGCACTTTTGACTAGAGCAGGGAGCGGCATTCATCTGAGATTACGATCAATACTGAAATTTTCTTATTTATTTCTCCAATAACAGCAACATTAGTTAAACTGATTACCTCACAGAGGTAATTGCAAAATAATGACTAAAATATTGATTAAAGAATTGCAGGGTGTCAAGTTCTTTCCAGGATGAAATTGAATTCTTGTGTAAATAATAAAATATTCAACATGTTTGGATAATAATCATAATAGAGTAATTTGTTGAATAACAGCCTTTCATTGCTATAATTCGTAAGAATATGAAGTTTCATTATAGATTCATAGCAAGAACATTCAGTTCATACTTTAGTGTATAATGAAGTGATTCATTTTCTTCAACAGTTCAACAGCTGTTTTGTTTTTCAAATTGTAAAAATGCAGAAAGATTTATTTTAGGATTTTGTGTGGGTTAAAGGGATGGTTCACCCAAAACTGAAAATGTTGTCATCATACTCACCCTCAAGTTGTTCCAAGCCTTTATGAGTTTCTTTGTTCTGTTGAACACAAAAGAAGATATTTTGAAGAATGTTGGTAACCAGACAGTTGACAGTAGCCATTGACTTCCATAGTAATAAAAAATACTATGGAAGTCAATGGCTACCGTCTGGTTACCGACATTCTTCAAAATATCTTATTTTGTTTCCAACAGAACAAAGACACTCATACAGATTTGGAACAACTTGGGGGTAAGAAAATAACAGAATTTTCATTTTGGGGTGAACTATCCCTTTAAGGTTGGGTTATTATAGTATTTATTACTAGCTTTATTTAAAAACAGTAAAAGTCTTGTGTATTATTACACATCTCTTTGGAATACTTGATTTTGATCGGTCAGTGACATGTACATTCTGTCATAATTGTCTTACTCTCATGTCATTCCAAACCTTTATGATGGAATGTGGAACATTCAAATAAGATATTTTGAGAAATGTCTTGGTGTTTATTGTTTTTTTTTTGCATTGTTAACTCTGTTGGTTACCAACATTCTTCAAAATGTCTTCTTTTGTGTTTTGCAAAAAAAAATGCTGGGTTAAAAATAACCCAAGTTGGGTTGAAAATGGACTAACCCAGCGATTGGGTTGTTTTAACCCAGCGGTTAGGTTAAATGTTTGCTTAAAACAACCAAACAACCCAATTGCTGGGTTTGTCCATTTTCAACCCAACTTGGGTTATTTTTAACCCAGCATTTTTTAGAGTGTACAGGTTTGGAACAACATGAGGCTGAGTAAATGGTGACAGAGTTTTCATTGATAGGTGAAACTTTAAGACTGCTAAAATGTATATTTGTCTTTTTTCAGATCAAGCATCCCCAAGTAAACAAAAACATTGAACCCTGAAAATTGAACTGAAAAGAGGCAGAGAGCTGAATGAGAGAGAACTTGTAATTATAAAAGATGTTGTAACTAACAAAAAACACTTTGTTTGCTAACACTTATGCAGTTGTGTTTTGCTAGCAGCTGCAAAGCGGGCACTCATGCTCACCATTCTGAAATGTAAAATGACAAATGTGACACCGTATGATCTTGTATGAGTTCACGGATGCGTGAAGCCTGTAAGTCAACATTAAGTGCACTATTTGGGACAGGATCTGTCTGTGTTTTTCTTAATTGGGATGGGTTGTGTTCCTTTGTTTTTGTCCCAGGTACATTAAAACATTCTTTATGGCTCTCTCTGTCTTTCCTGTCAAAAACAATGGCCTGAAGGTAGTTAACAAAATGAGTGTTTTTATTCTGACCCTTTCTGCCTAATGGTCCAGTGTGCCCTATTTCCCCGTGGCTTGTCCATTGTGATTGATGACATGAAATGAGAGGGGTGGTGTTGGCTACATAAGCTAACTACCCTGTTTGATATGATTGGGAGTGAGCGGGCTATATATCATTGCTGTATAGCCTCGTATAGCTTCTGGGAACGGTCCTTTTTAGAGGATGGCTGTAATGGAGGTGTGTGGTGGGCCATTAATTGCCCTGCTAGGAGCGGGATGCTAGCAATGCATTGCAAGTTTCAGAAGGCAGAACCAGACTAAGTGCTTTTTGCTGTTCCTTTTTCATCTTCTACATAGAGTCCACTTTAAAGGTCAGCAGGTGTTTTAGTCTGTGACATTTATGATTCTGAAAAGAATTGGTTGCATGGGATCTTCATTTCTATTAATAAACATACAGTATATTACAGGACAGATCTGCTTCAATACACCAGAGAAAGTCCACTTTGCCGGTTTAAAAACGGTTCAGCTCATGCTTGCAATGGTGATCGCTAGACTATTTTAAGTATTTTTGACTCCAGGTAAATTATGCTCTGGTAAAGGAAAATACAAAGAAAATATACTGAATACTGATATATGATATGATATAAGCTGAGGTCACAATAGCAACAATTTTATGAAATCTTGCAGGCAAAAAAAGTCAGTTGTCTGTTGTCAATAGCGTAGATGTATGAAGCAAAGCTCACACAGGGGTGGGAATCTTTAGGCACCTCACAATCCGATCCAAATTGCGATTCTGGAAATCACAATCCGATACTTTGCTAAATTTGAATGTCAAATTTATTTGTGTGTTTTGATTAAATAGGAATAGTTCACCCATATATTTCCTGATTATATTTTTCTCACCCCAAGGCCATCCAAGATGTATGTGACTATCTTTCCTCAAGAGGAAAATTTCCAAAGAGAAATTAAGGTTTTGGAGGAAAATATTCCTGAATCCAGGATTTGTCTCCATTCTTATGCAAGTGCATGATGCCAAACGTAGACCATTTCTGACAGTACAAAATCCATATTTAGGCAGCTTTAGCGGGCTTCATGTGACCCTAGCCAACGAATAAGGGTGTTCTCTAGCGAAAGATTTTCCTGTTCTTAAGACATATCTGAGTTGAGACATAACTGTGTTTACATTAATTTTGCATTATAAAAACATTTGGGGATGTTAGTGCATTTAACCACTATTTACAGTGAGTCATTAACAGGCGTTGGCCGCAAACGCCCATGAGAATCCTGGGCAATGAATATTTTGCTTCAACCATGAAATCTTAGGCATGTTTATATAGATGTTCAATGGGTTTGTGTGCGTTTGTGTGTAATTGGCAGCAAGCAGAATACGGTTCTCTAGAGTAAACAAGTGCCATCGCACATATGCAAGAAAGAAAAAAATAAGCTCAAGTGCTCAGAATCGTTGAAGAGAGAATCGTGATCCTTCAGAGAAGCCTTTTTTCCCCCTCCCACCCCTATTTCAAACCAAGCAGCTTTCTGTTGGTCAACGTGGAGAATTCACACGAACCAACTGAACCTCTTTGCCAAATTTGCATGGGCAGCTAAATCTTTGATCACATAGATTCCCAGTAAAATTACTGGATTTCTCTGGCGAGCATATCTCGCTTAACAGGGAGCATTTTTATATTAAGTTTTCTGGCTACCAATACAGCCAAAATCTCTAACCGTGTCGTCTCTTTTCTCCCGCAGCTGTTTCGACGTGTGGCAGCTGCCCTTCCAGGAATGGAGAGCATGCAGGAGACAAGCAAAGAAGGCAGTATCCTTTCAGTGAGCTCAAAACGAAAACAAGTCAACAATTCACAACAAATTTCCAAATGTAGTGCTCTATAATCAGGTTACTCTGCTGCATTCTACTTTAAGATATAAACAATCAAAATCTGATTGGCTTTCAATACTATGACTTCCAGCGCAATGTTTCCCTACGCTTTTTGTCTTATGTGCCCAAACCAGAAACATGTTAATTTGTTTTATCATTATCATTTTATCATATCATTAATATTTTTAAAGTCACTAAAAAACAGTCAACACTGTGGGAAAAAAAATAGACCAAAATAGCACCAGATAAACACAACTGGATAAAACTTGCTTGTTTTTCTTTACTTAAAAAGGAACTGAAAATCCTCATATTATGCAATTAAAAATCTGTTTTATAGATTTAACCAAGCAAAATCAAAATCTTTACAAATTAGTTTCAGATTGCATATTTTTGTTTATGGTTTTTTAAGGATTGGGGTGTGTCACAACCTATTTGGATTTGTCTAATTTCACTGCTTATAAATGACAGATACATTTGCACCAAAATACCATAGCATTTGATTGGACACTCAGCCTCTGACATCAAAAATAAAAAAGTTAGCCTACCCATCTTTTTTTGTACAACATAGTTATTTGCATTTTATTATTTGTAAGATTTTTGGTTTAAAATATCCAAAAACCACTAGAACAGTGTTATATATTTTGTTGAATTGTGTACTTCATTATCCCAGATGTTTCCAAGAATGTTTAAATCCAGAGAAATTAGCTTTTTTAACCAGGACACGGACCGTGTCCATGCGTCGCCTATCGTGACATCATACCTGCCTTTCCCTTGGTTTACGGTTTTATTTTGTATAAACCATGGAAATACCAAAGACGCTTTAATATATTATGTGCTTTATTAGACAAGGGAACAACTGTTTGGACACATTTATAGACATAAAACTAATTATTGTTATATAGCTCTACACGTTTAGTCTTATTGTTTGAATCTCGTTTTCTTGATTTTCCGCGACTGCATGTTTTCACCATGCCTCAGAGAAAAACACTAACATAGCATAATCAGATGCAGCTTTATTTTGAGTTACAGTAATACAGCATAGTCTCCGTCATACAATATGTTTTAAAATGAATTGCATGCCATTTAGCAACACAAGCCATCCAGAATTTATTAATATGATATTCTAATATCGATTTAGCTTACTGCAGTGTGCAACGAGCAGCTGCAGAGCGAACACACAGAGTAACAACACACAACACACTTTCAACACACTCAAATGTATCTAATATGATAAAACAGAGCTGCGTTACCCCACGTAAGCTTGACCGGAAGAAGCGGAAGCGGCGACTGTGGCATAATAAATGTTCGAGCTCATCTCTCATT
Organism: Gobio gobio; assembly: GCF_949357685.1. Classification (NCBI taxonomy): domain Eukaryota; kingdom Metazoa; phylum Chordata; class Actinopteri; order Cypriniformes; family Gobionidae; genus Gobio; species Gobio gobio. Next base: position 24,043,817 of record NC_137110.1, on the reverse strand, counting down.
AGCAATAGCTTCAGCGGCCTCATTCAGCTCCCACAGCACTCGGCCCTGCTCTGCTTCATACTACAGTAACTTTAATATTCTCATCCATGAACATGATTTCTGCCCGAGTCCCATCCCGATTCTTTTCCACCGACTGTGAGGTTATGACAACTATAAAGATTCCGCACTCAATCTCGGCATCTTCAAGCTACGCCTTTGTTTTGAATAGGCTACCTCTAGCGGCGAAAAACTACATATTGTGCCTTTAAGCATTTCTCCCGGCTGTCTGTGTATCCAAATAAAAAACAATTTTGAATCCCAACCCATTAGTTGAGAACATAGACCGTAAAAAAATATGGACGCTGCGTCTTCACTACCTTCCACTGAAGAAAAAAGAAGCCGCCAGCGTCCGAATATGGCACTGACATCTTGCGCAGATTTGGGACTGAGTCTGCGCAGTAGTGACCTCGGGACCGGAGTCTGCGCAGTAGAGAGCAGGAAGTAGAGCCACAATATCAAAAGCCTGCCCGCACTCTTGCAGATGCAGAACAATGCATTATGTTGGTGTGAAATAAACAGTTATGGAAATGTAGAAATTAAACCTAAAGCTCCAATCTCCTCCAGAAAATCCAGAAAAAGGTCAGTTAGTGCCAACTTCACTCAGAGAAGACGTCAATCTCAGCTGTCAATTATAACGTCACACCTCCCGTTTTTATAGCATCAAATAACTAACTAAAACCAAACTTATTTAAAAAAGGAACTCTTGAAATGAAACCTTCGTGATTAAAAACTGGCTAATTTGAGTTTGTCTCGCGTCCATTAGAATACATGGAGGGGCGGGGGTTATGAGCTATACTGGGACCAACCACCTGGGAGCCATTGAGACGCTTTGGCTTCAGTTTTCAACACGAGTGTGGCAGGCTTGGTTGAGAATTACTGATATAGACAAAGAAATGTGCAAGCAGTTGACGGGCAGCATTAGGTGACAGCTCTGTGCTGTTTTGCAGGATTTTCCCAACATCCCTCAGGCTGCGCCAGACCCCAGACACTCAGAGAACAGTTAATTAAAGTGGCCATGAACTGCATTTTTTATTATTTTATAATGTTTCCTGAGGTGCACCTATAATGTTAGTATCATTTTTGCATCAAAAATTGTCATTATTTAGAAATAAAAGGCCATTTTCTACCCTGATTTTACCACGTCAGGTTTTGGTGGGTAATATACTTCTTGATTTTCATCATTCAGGTCATTTCCACCATGAAATTCAAATACTGGCCTTGTTTCACTCTGAGACTAATTTATTTTCCTCTCATTACGTTTTCTGCCACATTCAGTCACTTGTTATTAGTGGCAGTGGAAAGTCTATTGCTATGGTAACAAGAAACATTTTTCTCTTCTTTATTTGTGTGAATATGTTAGCAGCATAATAGGATAGATTTATTATCCAGTGAGTTTGAATGACACAAAGTCTCCTCTTTCTGTTTAGGTGGGACTGGTAGAGGTGCAGGTTGTGTTTATTGTGTTTTCTCTGCATAAAACAGGGACGCATACAATTGGATTGGAGTAGCGGTACTTTTGATAATTTCATAAATATAGCTATGTATATAATTATTATTTGAAGAGATTGTTAGAGCTTGAAAGGTCAACTGATCATGTGGCCTGTCACTGGTGAGACACCTATAAAATGTGTGATATAAAATAACAAAAATATAGTGTTTTCATATATCAAAAATATAGTGTTATCATTTATAAAAATGTAATAATTTATATATATAAATATAAAAAATACTGCAGTATTCAACAAAAAAATAAGAATAGTCCATTTTGATTTCATAGCGACATTAAAAAAAATATGATATCTCTGTATTCACTGCTTTTACAAAGCCTTTGTTTGGTTGTATATTGGGAATGTGACAGATTTAGTGAAATTAATTAAATAATTTTACGCGGACGCTATTAACCAAACCACACACACCTCACCATTTCGACATTTGTTCATGAATGCAAACATGAGCCCATTACGTTTCAGAGAGTCGTCCGCAGCCAGGAGCAGCTGGTGTGACTGAACAAGCATAAAAGCCCCACTAAACCCACACATCTCTCAGGGACACCAGTTAACATTCATTTGAATTAGATTATTTTTATGATGTCAAGGGAAAAGAGAGTTCGCAAAAACGCTTTGAGCGTTGTTTTGGATTTCTGAAAACGACCACTAGATGGCACCCATTCTCTTTTTGCTGGCACCCATTCTCTTTTTGCTGGCGGACGTCAGCTCACAAAATAAATAGAATGCGAAACATAATAATGCACTTCAATGTTCTTGTGATAGAGTAAAAAAACATGTAAATTAGTGGGGGAGTTTCACATTCATAAAATATGAATTTGGGTCTGACTCCAAACCCAATTTGCCTTTCTTTTAAAAATGATTTCAAGATTTAAAATATTGTTCTGTTTTGTGTAATTGCACAATTAAAAAGGCAATTATCGCTTATAACATTGCAGCAGGTATGAAGTTGTTTATAAAGTAGCCTAGCACCCTTTTCCTTTTGTCTGTTACAGTTTTGTTCTTGTCCTCTGGCACTGTTTTATTTTATTTTACTTTAGTTAGGTTACTCTGTATCTTTAATTTGAATGAATATGTCTCATTGTATTGTTCTGGCATTAAGTTAAAAAAAAGGAGGGGGGATATAAGTGCTGTCAAAAATATGTAGCTCTTATCTGCTAAGATAGCATAACATAACAAAGAAAACATTGTTAAGCCTATGTATAAAGCTCTTTGTAGATGGGCTGTAAAGATTTGTCAACCATATGCAGGACTGCAGCATTTATGGCTGCAATTACTCCTAATACCTGGAGGGGTCAGTATTGAGGCATATTTTTTAAGTTTTACAAACAAAGTTGCTTTAGTTCACCCAAAAAGGAAAATTAGCCCATTATTTACTCACCCTCAAGTCATCCTAGGTGTATATGACATTCTTCTTTCAGATGAATACTATCAGAGTTATATAAAAAAAAAATGTCCTTGCTCTTCCAAGCTTTATAATGGCAGTGAATGGCTGTTTCTGTCCATTAAAATGCATCTATCCATCATAAAAGTGCTCCCCCGGCTCAGGGGGGTTAATAAAGGCCTTCTGAAGCTAAGCGATGTGTTTGTGTAAGAAAAATATCCATATTTAAAACTTTACAAACTTTAATCTCTAACTGAACGCGGAAGGACAGAGGATAGACCAAACAAATATTCTCACCAGAGCGTCCGTCATGTTGGAACGCAAGTCTCTCGTGAATGTGGGCTAATTTTCATGTTGGGTGAACTATGCCTTTAAAAAGAAATCATTCCCTGTTGGCCTTGGGCTTGTATAGTTGGATTCTTTTCACCTTATTTACATTTATTGTTTGATGTAAATTCTTGAAATTCTGACGTTTTTATTCCTTAACAGCATTCTCCAGTGATTGACATTAAATTGGACAAACCACAGGAACCTCCAACTACTGAAGGCGGCTGTTCCTGTTAATAGCTCACATCTGATTTACAGCATCATCTACACCACATGCTTGTTGTGTTGCTTCCTCTTGGTTAGCTTCCAGTTGTGTTTTCAGATTGGATATTTGGCCTTCCCATCTGACTTTTAGTAACTGGTTGGAATCAGTGTTATATCAGTTTCAATTGTAAAATAGTATACTTTAGTAACAAAATTGCCAAAAATCCTAAAAATTCGAAAAGTGAAGGGCAAAAATCAACACAAATGTCGACTATGTCCAACATGTATACTTTTTGAAAATGTAGAGACGTAGATTTTTTTTTCTTTGTTTTGTATTTTTGTATACAAGGATGAGCACTAAAACAGATGCAGACAAGAAATTCTATAATTTTGCCATAAAAAGCAGGATTAGAGCAAAGAGTTCAAAAGCAAGAGGGAAATTCAAACAACAAATAACCCAGAAAATACTGCAAACATGCATGTTAGCCATTTTTAAAAGTATCATCTCGATCCTGCTGGCTACTGTGCACAAGATTATGTGAATGCATACTTTTTTGTTACTTTTCATTAAATCAACTTTTTTTTTCTCGCTGAGACAGAACTTGACATTTTAAGTTTCAGGACAGGTTTTTGTTTGTGTGTTTGTGATAATGTGTCATATCAGATCCCCTGAAACCTTGCCGTGTGTGTGTGTGTGTGTGTGTGTGTGTGTGTGTGTGTGTGTGTGTGTGTGTGTGTGTGTGTGTGTGTGTGTGTGTGTGTGTGTGTGTGTGTGTGTGTGTGTGTGTGTGTGTGTGTGTGTGTGTGTGTGTGTGTGTGTGTGTGTGTGTGTGTGTGTGTGTGTGTGTGTGTGTGTGTGTGTGTGTGTGTGTGTGTTTGTTATGTTTATGTACAGTTCATGGTTTAATAACATAGTTTATTGAATGTTTACAGCATTTTTTTTCTTTATGATTTCCTGTTCGCGGTGAAAGCAAACAGCTTGTGCAAACAACCCGATTACTAGGAAAGATTCTCTTTCTTCTGTGGAATGTTTATCTCTTAGGGCATTTAAAGTGTTTTGCAGATTGTCGCAAGACTTCGAACGTAACAGAGAAGCAAATCATGCACAACTAAACTTGGTCATTCATATTTAATTGATTGGAATAATTTGTTTGCACTTCCACGCTGATTGATCAAACAGTCCAATTCTGTTGTAAATATATCAGCTGTCATTTTACAAACAGGCTTTAATATCAGAAATGCAAAGATGGGACGTTCCTCCAAAAATAACTATAGTTCACTTTTAAGAATTAGCATTATGCAGCATTATAGTGTTTGCCTTGTGTAGGAACCCACTCATGTCTACAGCTGCTCTTTGGGCCAGTAAATTGTAGTGCACTGACCAGGGGGAGACACATTGTGTAGTATATCAGTTTATTTGAAATGTATTTCATGTGAATCCTTAATGCACTTTTTCAAGAAAGAAAGATGTAAATGTTTCAAAATTGCTGTCTAATGTCTGTCCTTTAAACCACTTTAGAGTTCAAACTGTAGCGTAAATCTCTCGAGGGTCACTGTACAGATAAACTATTTGTAAAGTTGCTTCACATTCCGCCAGGTACAAGTCAAGTCTAGCTATTTGTAATTTAAAATAAATTAGTATGAGCACATGACATAAGCGTCAGAAAGCAAGTGAAACATTATCTTATCAAAGCCATCAGCTTTTAGTTGGAATACGGTGAACTACACTTGCACTGTACTTTACACTACACTGTAATTGACTGACTCATTCAGCACTGAATCATAAAATCCTGTTTTCTCCTTATGGATAGTATGGAAATTTAAAAGGAAAATCCAATTTGTCTGTGCCAATGCCTTCTCAGATTCCAGAGAGGTACAGAAGGATGTCATGTAATGCAATCTGGAAGGGGGTATTTATTGGCTAATTTAATGATTTATGTTTTGTTTACATTTTGTTTTCTTCACTTCTAAAATGAAGTTCTCCTTTGAATTGAATTGGGTGCTGATATGCCCCCTGTATGGAATCATATCATCAGTGTACCTGTAATACCAGTAGTCATTGTGAGTGACACAACGCTACATCAGCCTTGGGTGAATGTCTGTGCGTGAGTTGAGTTATGCTTTCAAGGGTGCAACCATTCCCTGTGTAAATGTTTTAGCTCAGTGGAGCCAGCCTGATTGATTCAGAGCTAGCTTAACCATTCACACTGTATAGAAATCTAGCATGTTGGTCCAAATCAGTAAAATCAATAAAAGTGTCTTATTACCAGAAAAGTGAATACTGACCAGTTTTTTCTTATACTCTCAATTTAAAAAAAAAAACACCAAAGAAAAAGAAAAGGTAAAGAATGAACATAAGAAAAAATAGCATTATACATTTTTCAATATGGGAATTATTTCTGCAGAAATTCCTTCCTTATGTGACACTGAAGACTGGAGTAATGGTCGCTGAAAATTCAGCTTTAAGTTAATACATTTTTTTATTTTAAATTGTAACCATATTTTGCAATATGAATTATAAAACATTTAAAAACATTAGTTATCCTTGTTGTTTTATACAGTATAACTCTTGACTTTGTAATGTAAATTGACCGTACTATAAAGTTTATTAAGATGGCTTCTCAAGAGGTTGTAAACGTGGAAATTAGCCGTAAGTTGGAACTGTCAAGCAATACAATTTTACATCTGAAAGCTTTGCAAGACTTGTCAAAACATGTCAAAGTCTATCCACTGTTTCTGAGCAAACAGGTTTGCATATAGGTGTAGGTGAAACTATTTACACTCTTTACTGATACTGTGAGTAAAATCTTACCCAGATACTATCCCAGATGTGCACAACTGCCTTTGTTCAGCAGAACACAAACATTTCAGAAAGAAATTTAAGATCTGCATATAATGAAAATGAAAGGCTGAAATCATTTGAAAAGTTCAAAAGTAATGCATGCACAACCTGATCAAATAAGGCCTTATGTAGCAAAACAATGGGTGTATAAAAGCTGTGTATAAAGACAAAAGCTGTGTAATGCAAGAAGGTTGGCATGCTCATGTGAGAAGTAGAAAATTATTATTTGATTGTAATAGAAGAATGAACATCACATGAAAGTTTTACTTATTGATTTGTTTCTTACATTAATCACAATGGTGCAACCCATTTTCTTGCATTGTACCCATCCTACAGAGCTTGAATTTCCTCCAGAATAAAAATGTGCATTTGTGTTCTGATGAATAAAGTCATATACACCTTGGATGGCATCATTGTAAGTAAATAATGAGAATGCTGCACAATATTTCTAAATAGTATGATACAATTTTTAAGAGTAAAAAACAAAGAGAAAAGTGTAACAGAAAAAAAAAAGGAAAGAAAAAGTGCAACGTCCAATGAGAAGAACTAGTGTGTGAATAAACCTTAAGCAGGTTACAAAAACTTTGGATAGATCTGGTATGAGGTCTGATGAAACTGATCAACATGCCCAGGTCTGAAAAGAAAACGTTAAGAAAATGTTAGTCACTGCATACACAGAACCAGAAAATATGACCATATCACACCCGTCCTCAGGTCTTTACATTGGCTTCCAGTTTAGGATCTTAAAGTTACAATTAGGATTTTAAAGTACTTTTAATTGTTTATAAATCACTCAATGACCTAGGACCTAAATACATTGCAGATTTGCTGATTAAATACAAACCCAACAGATCACTCAGATCATCAGGATCAAGTCAGTTAGAAATACCAAGGGTTTACTCAAAGCAAGGAGTCTGCTTTTAGCTATTATGCCAGCTGTAGCTGGAACCAGCTTCCTGAACAGATCAGATGTGCTCCAACAGTAGCCACTTTCAAATCCAGACTCAAAACACATCTGTTTACCTGTGTATTTACTGAATGAGAACTGTGCCACTGTACATCCGACTGATTGCGCCTTATCTTATCTATGCATCATCTTTTTATTCTTTTATTCACCGTTTTAGTGTCCTTTGTTCATTGTTCATCATTTTATTCTTTTTAGTTCTCTTTACAACTGTATATTTCTATTTCTTATGCATCTGTCACCATTTTATTTTTATACAACAATAAAACTCTTTACAACTGTTTTAATTATCCTTGTTTTTATTTTTAATTCTTACACATGGTATTCTTATTATTATATGTAAAGCACTTTGAATTGCCATTGTGTATGAAATGTGCTATACAAATAAACTTGCCTTGCCTTACACAGCACATGGCAAAAGACAGTTATCATCAATACTGCACACACTTTTAAATGAAACAGAAAATGAACTGTTTAGTAGATGACGTAATTTAACTTATAAAGTAAATAAATGAGGTATGTATTTTTGTTACAGTAGAGAAAAGAAGACAAAATATCATTTTAAAAGAAGCAGGGCCAGACATGACCAGATAGTTTAGCCGTGTGATTTCTAGTCAACCAGAGAGGAGTGAATAATAGACCCTTTTCACACTGTGCTGACGCATTTTAACGGCCATCAATATAGAAAATCCTGCAATGTTTTTTTGTATTTAAATTTTTTTTTTTATGTATGTACATATAACACTAATACTTTGTATTATATTACTTTTGCATCAAATTACAAAAAAACAAGCTACCGCTGCTGTGAGGGTGTTTCTAATACAGCGTCTATGGGAGTGATGGTAAGAATTAACATAGTTCTTGTTTATTTTGACTGCCGCTATCAATCTCACTCTATTCTAATTCGTGAAATCACTATTGTGGAGTTTTTATTTTGCTATTTGAGCAAATGGGGACACAAAAAATATATTTAATGTATACTTTCATTCACCGCTATAACTATGATGACTTCCGCTCTGAGAAACCTGGAAATGTGAAAATGGTCTATTAAGTGATTGAGTCTGTGTCTATAAGCTATGGGTGTATTCTGTATGCTACTAGAAACATGCATGTGAATGTATGTGCCTCACAAATACACAGATAGTAGCCTACCACACAGGCCAGCCTTCACTCCCCACGTGCATCAATGAGCCTTGGCCGCCCATGACCCTGGCGCCGGTTCACCACCGTTCCTACTTTGGCCACTTTTGATAGATACTGACCACTGCAGACCGGGAACACCCCACAAGAGCTGCAGTTTTGGAGATGCTCTGACCCAGTCGTCTAGCCATCACAATTTGGCCTTTGTCAAACTCGCTCAGATCCTTACGCCCAGACTTCCTTCTACAATCGAGAGATGTCTCATCCTTCTGGATTACTAAATTGGTTGGACTTTCTGCCGTTCAGGTATTTTCGAACCCTTCCATATTTTCTCAATTATGCTGCTGCAGGAACTGTTTGACTCCAACTTACTGGCTTTGCCTTTTGTAAAAGACAAACAATGGCTTTGTTCTGGTGTTGTTCTTAGACGCATGTTAATTATTCTCATGTTATTTATCTCTGGTAATGTTCATTCAAATCCTGGGCCAGCTAACTCAGTTACTACCCAGTTGTCATTTGATGAATTTTGCGACCGTAAACCATTGGGGTTTTTACATAAATATCTGCAGTCTGTTAAATTCTAAGCATTGTGACACTTTAAAAACATTGGTGCACACAGCTAATCCTGATGTTCTTGCTATCTCGGAATCCTGGCTTAAAAAAAGGAATACTGATCTTGACATCTTTATACCAGGCTATAATGAGTTTCGTCAGGACAGAGCAACCAGGGGTGGTGGTGTAGCTGTGTATGTTAAGGATCATCTGCAATACTGTTGCTCTGTCTAAATCAGTTCCTAAACAATTTGAACTGCTGGTACTAAAGCTTAGGCTTTCAACTACTTTCTCTCTCTCTGTCGCTGTTTGTTATAGAACACCTTCAGCTCCAGCCTCTGCACTCACAGCTTTTAGTCACCTCCTAGCTCCATACATATCCTCTGAGTTTGTCCTTATGGGTGATGTAAACTGGGATATGATCAACCACCCAGACACCGTTTTGCACCAGTTTGATGCTCTAAACCTTACTCAAATTATATCTGAGCCCACCAGACCTAATCCTAAATCTTCCTCATTGTTTTGACTAACCCCCCATCTAATTATCAAGCCGGAGTTTTCAGTCAAATAAGTGATCACTGCGCTATTGCATGTATACGCTCTGGCCTCTCAGTCAAAAGGTCGCCAGTAATTGTAACCAAGCGCTCTCTGAAAAACCTTAACATGCAAACTTTTCTCCAAGATGTTGCGGCTGTGACCTGGGACAGAATTAATTCATTCCCCTCCCTGGAAGAGGCATGGTCTTTTTTCGAAAACACTTTCAGTCTGATTATGATTAAGCATGCCCCTCTAAAAATATTTAGAATCAAAAATCGATTTAGTCCGTGGTTTTCTCATGACCTGGCTGAGATTATTCATCGTAAAAATGACCTCTGGAGAAAGGCCCGCTCCACCCAATCTCCAGTTGACTGGCTGGCCTTCCGTCAATGCAGAAATAAAGCAACACAGGCAATCAGAAATGCAAAAATCTCTAATTTTAAAGAGAAACTTACCACATGTGGCACTGATGCTGGGACATTTGGGAAAACAGTCAAGGTAATGGAAAGTAAAGTTATTTCCTCCCATTTACCAAATTTCTATTTTATTTAATGACATTATCATTACTGAAAAGTCTTGGGTGGCTTCACTTCTAAACCATCACTTTATTAATGCAACCCATACAGTTTCAATGTCAAACCTAAATCCAGTCTAAATGGACACTTCGGTTACAGCCTCACCAGATCTCCAACTTTCTCCATCAAGCAACAGTGGCTTCTCCTTTACGCCTTTTCCCACCTCTGAAGTCCAGGAGGAACTAACTAAGCTGAACACAAATAAATCTGCTGGCCTTGATGGTCTTGATCCCATATTCTTAAAAGCAGCAGCCCGGATTATTGCCACCCTATTACAAAACTATTTAACATGTCCCTACAGCTCTCAGAGTTCCCTACTGATTGGAAATCAGTCCTAATTTTTCCACTCTTCAAAGGGGGTTCTGAATCTGACCCGCATTGTTATCGGCCAATTTCCATCCTACCATGCCTTGCTAAAGTTCTGGAGAAGCTTATCCAAAAACAGTTAACTGATGTCCTGGATCAAAATCATACATTGTTTGAAATGTAATCTGGTTTTCGGACGGGACATGGATGCATAACAGCCACACAAAGGTCCTTGATGATGTAATTACAGCATTAGACAGTAAGCAGGTCTGTATTGCCACCTTTATAGACCTCACCAAGGCCTTTGAATCCGTCAACCATAGGATCCTTTTGCATAGACTTTCCAGTATTGGTCTGTCCACCTCTAGCTGTGATTGGTTTGCCAGTTATCTCACCAACCGTGTCCAGCAAATGAAGGATGAAAACATCATGTCAGACCCACTTATCATCTCTAAAGGTGTACCTCAAGGCTCCATCCTGGGCCCAACCCTTTTTTCTATCTACATCAATGATATAGCCAGAGCTGCTGGCACCTCCCGAATTCACCTTTATGCAGATGAAACCATTTTGTACTCAGTTGGTCCCTCTCCCAATGCTGCGGCTTCCAGTCTTAAACTGAGCTTCACCTCTATAGAGCAGTTTTTTGACAATCTCCACCTATGTATTAACACCAGTAAGACAAAATGCATCCTCTTTAGACAAAAACGTGTTAACAAGCCTCCATCTACAAACACCTGCATGAACGGTATGGCTCTGGAGTATGTCGAAACATATAAATATCTAGGCATCTGGTTGGATTCATCCCTGTCATCCATTACACACATTAATAACCTTCACGCAAAAGTCAAAGCTAGACTAGCCTTTCTTTTTCGCAATAAAGCTTCCTTTACTCGTGACAGTACTGCCAATTTTGGACTATGGCGACATTATCTACAGAATGGCACCGAACACAGCCCTAAAAAAAAAACTTGACACACTCTATCACTCAGCCATCCGTTTTGCCACTAATGCACCCTTTCACACTCATCACTGTGAAACTGGTGGGCTGGCCCTCCCTTCATACCCGGCGTCTCCATCATTGGTTTCTCTTTATATATAAGACCATCTTGGGCAAGACACCTTAATCTGTCATCTCTCCTTCATGCCGCTCATCACACCTATCACACAAGATCAAGTCATTTTATTAAGTTTAGAACCCCCTCTACTTCTACTACCTTTGGACATAATGCCTTCCGCTTTGCGGCAGTACATGACTGGAACATACTACAAAATACTCTGAAACTTACGTCTCTGATTCCAACCTCCACCTTTAAGCACAACCTCCAAAACACCATAGTCGACTCTTGTTCCTGCTGATAATCCTGAACCATATTAATACACACTCACTTAAGCGCTTTATATATATATATATATTTTTTATTAATTTATTTCTTTATTTATTTTTCTTCTTCTTTGCTGTCTACTTCTTTTAATTTAATTGCTTGTTCTATGTGTCGTGTATGACTATGTACAGTTGTACAGTATGTTTCGCATTTATTTCTGTAGCCTCTTAGCCAGGTCATGTTTGTAAATGAGAAGTGGTTCTCAAACAGTTTATCTGGATAAATAAAGGTTAAATAAAATAAAAAGTACAGTGAAAAAACAGATGCAAATAGTTTATTTTTCTAAAGCACAAAATTCACAGGTATATGAAATATTAAGCTTAAATCTTTCCAAAAAATTCAAGTATTTTGTAAGACACTTCTTTAATTTTTGTTATTAGCACAAAACTTATTTGGCAATTTCCATGCTTTGACCTCATAATATGACATTAAAAAGCTATCTTTGTGACCTAATGTGTCACCCTTGCCATGTGGTAGCTTGGATTTCCAAGGGGAATCAGACATAGGCCCACATGTTTAGACGTACGTACATGTTTAGTCATGTCCAGATATTGGATATGTTCCAATATCCAAATTTGTTAGTGGCTCAGAAAGGATGCGGGGAAAAAATCAGATCTTGTGTGGATTTTAGTGTTTACATGTGTATGTGCCAGTGTAAACGCAGCCAAATATAAGGCTCATAATCGTTTTATAAAGCATTTCTTTTGTTTGTTGTGGAATGTGATAACATAGATTGTTTTGGCTTTGTTGGAGTTTTCTGCTTGTAACACAAGGAAGCCTTCCAAGGAAAAATAAAGATAGGCCCATCATGTTATCACCTACAAAATTCACATCAAGATTTGTATTCTCTTGAAATGTTTTTCCCAATATATTTTAGCAACATTCACTGTTCACAGTGTTGTTTGGAAAAAGAGAAAAAGAAAGACATAAAAAAGTAGTTTGGTTAACAGAGGTAGTAATATGAGATGTTTTGGTAAATCTAAATAGTCACAATTCATTCAGAAATCTTAGATGTAAAAGATGGCAGATGTTTAATGAAAAGCATATATAATCTATTTACACGGTTGAGTGATTTCTTTCTTTCCATTTTTGGTCTGTTGGAGATTCACTACAGTGAAATATCGCCATATGCCAACAATATGGCAAATACAGTGCAGTCAGCCTGTTTCTCTTGTTAAAGATGAAAGTATTATTTAACATTTTATTTAAAGCACTTATGATCTCAATCGTCCTTTACCTAAAACCCTTGTACTCATAACTTGTTTAAATCAAGGTTATTATAGTTAACTAAACGTTTATTTTTAAGTAGTTTTTTTAGGCAATAATTTTAACGTGTATTGATTTTAATTTCATTGGCGTTTCATTTTTCGTTTGCCTTTTTAGACACAAATCATTGTATTATTATTTTTTTTTTAAGTACAATGACAAAATTAAAACATATTATTTGTCTTTGGAAACAAAATATTGTCTTTTATAATGTTATGTTTATGATTTATCTCTTTATATATTAAAAAAGAATATTAGGAAGGAGGGTCCTTGGTATCAAAACGTTTGAAGCCCCTTCTAGTCATGTAAAACAGAAAGTCAACATGGGTGCAGAGGGAAAGAGACCAACAACATTTAGCAATCAAAATGTTTAATTTACAATAATTCATAAATTATATAAATAACAAAGCTTAAAATAACTTAAAAAATCCATATGAGACACAAGAGGGGTTGGGGGTGGGGGGTTTGATCAGAATCTTTCACGAGATGCCATCTGCTCCAAAAGTCTTGTTTCGCATCTGGGACCCTCTCCCTCTCGGGACAGCTGAAACAAATCCGGCCTCAGCAGCTGGGATGGATTAAGGGTGGAATATCTAATGAGAAGTTCCCCTCAGATGGAGGAGCGGGATGCAGGCTTGTGGCTATTCAAGTGGAAAATGCAGTGGGAGAAACACATGGAGGGGATTGTGTTCGTTTAAATGACCTTGTCCATGGTTGACCGTTGCTCCTGCTTTTTCAGTACGCCAGGCGTAATTAGCGCATGGCATACACTTTTAAGGACAGCAGCAAAACAGACGGTGAAAGTCTATTGTTAACATTGTTAATCCACTGTTTATGATGTCTGCCCTGCTTTTCAGAATATATCTTCTGATGAAATCCTTCGCCATGACATCATTTCTCTGTTGAAAGACAAAGCTAAAAGTTAGTAAAACCGAAAATGTTCAAATGTACTTTTGATAAAACTAGCTGCCACAATAAAGTAAAAAAATATCATCCAGTACACATAATGGTTAGGATTATCTTTGCGTATATATGATCACTGAGTATTTCCCTAAGTGAGATACAGTATGTAAGGAATAATTGACGACAGGCAGTTGAATTGTTAAAAAATAATGTACACCCGAGGTGATAATGTGATTGAGGACAAAAAGCGATTATTTTTTGAATAATTTAATGGTCCGTTGTCAATTATTTCGCTTATAATACGGTTGCTACACCTCAAAACATTGTTCAAATTATTTATTTCATAACATTAATCAGGTTTTGTCTTTAAAACGCTCTTGTGTGCAGGACTAATTTCGTACGCATCTTAACCCAAGCCTCCGGGACTAATTCCAAAACTTGAGCCACTGATAGCAGACCAATGCAGTTATTAATGCAGTGAGCTTTGAGAGAGAGAGAGAGAGAGAGAGACAGAGAGAGAGAGAGAGAGAGAGAGAGAGAGAGAGAGAGAGAGAGAGAGAGAGAGAGAGAGAGAGAGAGAGAGAGAGAGAGAGAGAGAGAGAGCATATGTGAATTACCTAAGGCTCAGTCTGTGTGCGTATTTTTTTCAACAGTGTTCGGCAGCAGTGTCTACTAATACGAAACCGTAAGAACTTCTAGTGAAAAATGTCATGTAGCTTTTAAGTTGCTAAACTATTTTACTGATAAAATCGTCAGAGCCACGCTGACAACACGTTTCTGCGTGTCCGGACTGTATGTGTGTGTGTGTGTTTGAGTGGGAGAGCAGAGAGAGCTGGAGAAAGAGAGCATACATTTTGTACATTATTAAATGTAATTTTGTGGAAAAAACATGGAAATAATTATAGTAAATTGCTTTTATCTTATTGTTTACTATATTTATTTGCTTGGTGTGTGTCGCTGTGGGTTTTGGTTATTTTACTGTTGTCGGCTGTAAAGACATTGGCGAAGTGATATGGAACTATAATGCGGCCAAGACTTGCCTGGAACTACTTTTGCAGTGCGTTTCCCTGAACGTAATTGCACACCTTAGAACGTTCGTCAGCCAACCAGATTCAAGCATTCAACAGCCCTGTAGTATAATAAAAGGATATTTCACCCAGAAATTAGCATTCTGTCATCATTTACTCACATTACATTTTTTCCAACCGTTTATCAAACACAAAAAGAGCAACATGAGGGTTAGTAAATGACTGAAAATGTTAATTTGTGGGTGAATAAACTAGATATAAAATGCTTATTGACTTTGACATTTTTGAACTGCTGTCATTCATTACAGTAGAAAGAAGACTCACACATTGCAGGTGGGGACAATCCTCTCTTCAGGGTGTCTGGAAAAACTCATTTTCTTCACAAAAGACGGGAGTCTGAATTTAGGTCGATATTGTTTTGGCACTTTACTAAAATCAGAGACAAGAGGAAGAAAGGTATGAATAGGAACACGAATGCATTCAGGTCTTTTTTTTGTCACAACAGAGTTACTACTACACAAACACCATGAGGTCTCTTCCTTAGGCATAAAAAGTGTTCAGAGATTTGAGACCAAATGTTCTACTAACAAGAACACACGTAACAACGGTTGTGTGTTTTCTGCTAGTATTCTGGCTACTTATAAACAGAATCAGGTGATATCGAGGTTGCTGATTCAAAAGGCTCACTTGACTCTGTAAATTAATTTCAGCATCTGGTTGCATGTTACACATTAGTCACCAAGGTACCTGGGTCAACAAAGTAAAGTCTTTTCAATATTTTTCAATACAAATATCATTATGTTTTTGGGGAGTCACACTACGTCTACATGACATTTTAGAACCTGAACTAACCTTGGCTTGCAAATAATCTGATATTTTAATAGAAGTACACTCTAAAAAAAAAGGTTCTATATGGCACCAAAAATGGTTCTTGGCTCGTAATTATAGGGGAACCTTTTTAAGTGCTATATAGCACCAATTTTGGTGCTTCAGTGGTTCTTCAGCGGTTCTTCAGAGGTTCTTCACCGGTTCTTTGACTAAGGTGCTATATAGCACCGCTACCATATACAGAACATGTTAAGATATGGTGCTATATAGCACCAAAAGTGGCTCCTCTATGATTATGACGAAGAACCATTTTTGGTGCCATTTTGAACCTTTTTTTTTTTTTAGAGTGTATTGACCACGAGGTTGGGTCCCCTCTATGATATAATTTCCTGTTTTACTATTTTATGTTGTTTGCATCCCCCCCACACACATATGTTTTATTTATAACTGCTTCACTGATTTTTTTCCATAGGAAAATAATGATAGTTTATGCCAAACTAGGGAAATGAAAATTCTGTCATTATTTACTCACCCTCATATTGTTCCAAACCTGTATGAATTTCTTTCTTCTGCTGAACACAAAAGGAGATATTTTGAAGAATATGTTTTTTCCATAGTATGGAAAAAAAATACTGTGGAAGTCAATGGGGTCCATCAACTGTTTGGTTACCAACATTCTTCAAAATATCTTCTTTTGTGTTCAATAGAAGAATGAAATTCATACAGTTTCGGAACAACATGAGGATGAGTAAATGATGACAGCATTGTCTTTTTTTGGGTGAACAATCCCTTTAATGTTTTCTTTTTGAGAATTTAATTTTGTAATGGCTTTTTTTTTCTAACATTAATGCCCAATAAAAAAAAATACATTTAATTGAGAAATTAAAAACACACTCATCACAAAAGTCGTCAGTGTATGTTTGAATTCCATTTTTCAATGCGTTTTTGAATAAATGAATAGATCATGTTGTCACTCACCATTTGACCTGTGATGAGGGCAGCACCTGTATTTTTGAGTTTTTCTCCTCTTCCTTCGTTTCCTGCTCTCTCTCGTTCTCTTCCTCCTCCTGTTCCTCACAAATGTTGTCCCACAGTTGGCTATTGACAAAAAGAGCCTCCTGCAAGCTGAGCCCACGGTCCATACAAGTCACCTGGCGACAGAGGGGACAGCGAATGGTGCGCAGGCCGCTGTAATGCAGCCCCATTGTCTCCAGACAGGGGGTGCAGAATGTGTGGTTACAGTGGAGAGTTCTGGGAACACGGTCGATGCGAGAGTAACGCAGATAACAGACCCCACATTCCTGATCCTCAAGCAGCACCATCGCTGAAAACTGGAACTTTTATACAGCTGCTGATATAATGTTTTTGTAGTTCTGGGAAGTGTTTAGCGTACTCTGCAAAAACAAACAAAAAAGATGTAACTTTCAGGCGTACTTCGTACATTATGGACATAACTGTTGTGTAAAGGCAGAGTTCACCCAAAAATTACTTTCTTGAAACTCAAAAGAGGATTTTTTTTTTTAAATGTCTCTGTGTTGTTGTTGTTTTTTTCCAATTCAATGAATATCAATGGGGTCCAAAGTTCTCCAAAATATATTCTTTTGAATTCCGCATTTGAAAGAAATCCATACAGATTTGGAACTACATGAGTAAACAATAACAGAATTTTCATATTTGGGTGAACTATCCCTTTAAGCACAGCACAATGACAGTCAAAATGTTGAAGCAGATGGCAAAGCCATCATTTGACTCTCACCAAGCATTCATCCTTATAGTATTCTACTCTAATGCTGCAGACCACCTGTTAGTCCAGAATATTATATTATTTAATTTGACCTCTGACCTCTCTCTGAGTACTAATGCAGACAATACAATACTGCATGAAAAAGACAAGTTACAAGATCTCTGGTTTCTGCAGCCACGAGAGCATCTAAGATTTCCGTTCACCAATACAATATTCAATTGACAGAATGTTACAGAACATTGCTTTTACATAATATAACTGTTTAGTTAGTTTTGCTGCCTTGTTAGTGATGGTCAGGTAAAAGATTATATGAGAAACATCTTTAGTCAAACTGTAACTTGACATTTATGTCAAACCATTTGAACAGTGTGTTCTTTCTTATTGTGTTAAACAGCATGCTGCAAAAATCCCTCAGTTAATGAACATTTATGTCCTATTTTCCAGTGAAAACATCTAAACATAATAAACCAAATAAATATAAATGAGAAGCAATATTCCATAAAATATTAAGGCTTGTGAAGGATAACATTTTCAATAATGTTGTAAGAAAAAACTCAAGTTGTGTGTTTTTAAGTGTTAATATTGTATGCAGTTTTGTTTCTAAAGTACATGTTTGGATATTTTACTGGAAAACAAGACAAAATACTGATAAAGAGCCCGGTTTCACAAACAATGCTTAAGCCTAAAATGCACGTTTGAGCTGTTTTAACTGAAAGCAACTTGCACTGGCATATTTTAAAATATATCAGTGACATTGTTTTGTCTCAGGATGCACACCAGTAATGTTTTTTTAAGGCACATTTATAACAGCTTAAATGTCCTTATGTAACTTTTGTCAACTCTTGGTTTAATCTAAGCCCTGTCTATAAAACCAGGCCTAAGAACTTAATATTACAATAATTTTTAATCTATTTAATGAAACAAAGAAAAATAAATCTAAGTCAAATAAATGTAAAATCAAGAAATATACTTACAGAACAATGAATAGGAATTCAGTTCTCTATGACTGTTGCAGATCTTTGTCAGAAGGTGAACTCATCTGAGTGATAATTAATGGGTGTGTGAATAAGAGCAAACTGGCTCTGCTGTCAGTGTGAATAGCCGCCGCGTGTTTTAAAGAGGCTGTGAGTCGTGGGGGAGGTGATATCTGCCTTTCTCCTCCCCCATTGGCACATGATGAAGCAAAGCTCTTTAGAATTTCAGTTTACCGAAAAACATTGACTGTAAAAAAACTCAAGAAATCCTGAGTTCAGAAATTCCATGTTTAAAGATTACAAAACTTGACGTGGAAAAACTTGCTAGGACAGAAGGAAAAAACCCTGAGGGCGGGGAACTCTCTTCAGTGGCAAATATTGAAATGCAATCTATAAAATTAGATCATAATTATAATAAAATTATTATAATATTTGTAAATGAATAATTGACAGGTATAGTCAGCTATCAGAGAAAGGGTAATCAAGTGGCTTTTTTCAAGAAACCATTCCTTAAATGGATGGAAGGTAATATCCTTGAATAGTTTTGCTTTCATCGGGTCAATCGAGACTTGAGGGACCTTCTGAGGGTTCATGTCAGCACAGTGCTGGATAGGAAAACAGGAAAAAAGGGGGAACATTCTGATCAGTATGTTCTATGTTATTTATAATTACAATAGATTATTATGAAATAACAATAGTTTGTATCTCAGTAGTTTTGAAAAAAAAGAGAAAAAAAGCGTTTCATCTTAATGTTATGTTTTCTTTAATGTTTTTTTTGTAAGTCTTCTTGATAGTACAATATCAGTCAATGTTATCAGATAATTAGATTAGATTAGATTAGATTCAACTTTATTGTCATTACACAAGTACAAGTACAAGGCAACGAAATGCAGTTTAGGTCTAACCAGAAGTGCAATAGCAGCAAGTGCAGGATATATACAATGGTTGCGTAAGTGCAGGGCATAAAAATGTTCTGAATATATATAAATATGTATAAGTAGAGAGATGGTTATTACTATAAGTAGAACTGAATTTACAGATGAATATATACAGTGAATAAATATACAGATGGCTATTACTATAAACAGAATTTACAGGTGAATATGTACTATGAATAAATATACAGATGGCTATTACTATAAACAGAATTTACAGGTGACTATGTACTATGAATAAATATACAGACGGTTATTACTTGAACAGAATTTTACAGTTAGAGGTATACAATAATATGTTAGGCTAATATGAGGAATATAGCAGTGGATTAAGTTAGTACAATAAATTATGGACAGAGCTATCCGAAAGAAAGTGTAAAAGTGCAGTGGAAAGTGGTTGCATATTCCAGTTAGAAGTACGGTGCAAAATGCAAATGTAAACATTGTTACTGTAAATACAGTCGGCAGTGCAGATGAGCATTATCCAGTTACGGTGTGGTAGTGCAGAATGCATAAGTAAACAGTTGTTACTGTAATAAACAGTCAGTAGTGCAAATAACAAAGTGAAGTAATTGTGGGAGTCCCTAAATATTTTTGTCCATTTTTTTTTTAACTTTAAATGTACATTGATGATGTTAGTATGTACATTCTACCACACTTTTCACTATTTTTGTCAAATAGTAACCTCATATTCTCTCACAAAAGTATCTTTATATAATACATAAAAATATTTTACAATATAAACAAAAAGGTCGGGCTCGTCCGGGATTTGAACCCGGGACCTCTCGCACCCAAAGCGAGAATCATACCCCTAGACCAACGAGCCACTTACAACGACTTCAATAGTAATCGTAGATGAATAGTAGCCAATAATTAGTATGATATTGAGCATAAAATGTTCTTATTAATTAATCGGCCTATATATATTCGTCCACCTCGACTGCAAATATTGTTAGTTTTCTGCATAGGAGTCTAGGCGAACACGCGTCGGTCTGTGTTAACTCTTTCAGTTGCGTCATTACTACGTACGTACGTAAGTATGTCTTATTTTGCACAACACGTCGTCATTTTCACATGCATCTTGGCTATTTTATCACTATAAATGAAAGGATCACGTAACTAATGAAAAAGTAAATAAACCAAAAACAATGGGCTCGTCCGGGATTTGAACCCGGGACCTCTCGCACCCGAAGCGAGAATCATACCCCTAGACCAACGAGCCACGTGCAACTTATTCTACAACTTGAGAGACTAAAAACCTTTACGAGCACCATTAAACGTTTTGTTATTATAACGTTTATATTGTTGATATACTTACGCTATGGATAATTGCATATGCAATTTGGTCAACTGAGCCACATCAACACAATAACTAACGCATCTTATTCTCCTCATTCAATATTGCAAAACTGCACTACAATTGTTTAGCACATTTTACATTTTTAAATGCAAGCAATTCTGCTATTGAGCTCGTTTATTTACTGAAATGACATAAATCACAGTAAAAATCGGCATACTTTGTATTCATTACTAGTTAGCTAACTACTTACCAAAACACGTCTAATTGTAAACACTCATGAATTATTAGCTAAGTCTGAAGTATATTCTCATTTTGATAACCTAACTTAATCACCTTGGTATCCGTATGCAATATTCGGTAATATGTTTTAAGCTCTCTCGCATTCTCTATTAAAAGCTGACTCTGTTGCTGCATCTGATGTCAAGTTGTCAACACCGCATGGGCGAATTAATTACCCACAGTCCTTTACGATAATGTAGAGTGTTTATACAGCTGCTAGTTTTGTGCCTTTCACCGTAGTAGATAAGAAGGTTAGCTATTCTGTGTTTATCTTTTAAATCCAAATATAGATACCACATTATACCTCCATGGTTTAATCTGATTAGTAAATTGGGTTCGTTGTAAGCAAATGGCTCATGGCTATATCATAATTAATCATACTAAATCATAATTATGAGTTAAAAGGTCAAAAAAGATTACTTTTGTCATAAGTTCGACGTTTCATCTCATAAATAAGAATTAGTATGTCATAATTCGATTTTTATTTACAAAAGCATGTTTTGGAGAAATGGGCTAGTACTTCTGTGAAACACGTGACACGGTGCGGAAGCGCAGGCAGAGTGGCTGTTCTGTTCTCTTGTTGTGATGTTCTTGGTTGTTGAGCGCTTTCAACTGTTGAGTTTATGTCACCCCTACAACCCCAGCTGACAAACATGATGTCAAGTGTCCCTGGAATTGTAAGTGAGTTTTGTAGTTTGGGAAAATAAACGTTAACACTAACTTGAGTTCAAATGTCGTGGAGTAACGTTACATTCACTTTTTCTGCAAACACTGACAAGTAAGACAATGCGCGAACTTTTTCTCCACGCTAACAGGCTAATGTTAGCCAAGTAGTGATTTATTACTATCATACTGGTAAGTTACATTAATAAAACCTGGTGTTCAAATATACTGAGAAGCCAGTTATAGACGTATTTATATCACATTATATAGTTGTTTAGCCTTCCAATTATAGCTCAGCATGTAGAACCTCGTTATTATTGGAACACCAAAGGCTCATTGTATTTCTATGTTAACGTTTTACCACTAAACTACTGTTTTACCTGATTGAAGCCTGAAATCACAGTATGTCAGAATAGTTAATTCTAACTGAGCACAGCTATAGCTGTGGTATTTGTAGCACAGTTGCTCTTGGTAACTAGCCATAAAACAGATACAATACTAGATGTGACATTGTGATATACACTCATCATCTCTGCTCATGAATGATCTCTCTTTTTCTCATGCATGCAGACCCGATTTTGATAATGTAATAACTATGTGCATGGAAGATCACTGAGAAATAATGGAGGAATTTCTGAGCACGCTCCGTGATCATGATGTCAGGTAAATGGGAGAATTCAAATTCTGCTCTATCCACATATTATAAAAAATGTTGCCTTGTGTTATGCAATCACTATTTGTAGTACTTAGTTTTACATGCTGTTCATCTCCTGTTCATCTCCTCAGCTCTGTCCTGTCATCCTGTGAGCCAGAATTACAGGAGTTGATGCGACAGATTGACATCATGGTGGGGCACAAGCGGCGTGAGTGGGAAGCTGAGGTTCGAGCCATGGAGCTGCGTCTGCAGAATGCGCATGAGGAACTCCAGTCAGCCAGGGCTCTGCTCGACAAGAGGAGCTCAGAGGTACTGTAAGCATACACATTAACAATAACAGGATTCTCTTAAATTAAGTTATATATTCTTTATTGTTAGGTCACAGTCAACTAGGTCTCGGACTAATTCATTGTTCAATCAATATATAAATTAATCAATAATAAAGCTAGCACAATTATTTTTCTCTATGTTTAATTAAGTCGAGAAGTTCCATATAGGAAAATTACAATACAATTGGATGTATTCCAATTTAATCTGCACTAATTTATATGATAGAGACTGTCTCTTGTCAAATGAGACAAAGGTAATTATAAAAACTCTCAGTGAAAAAAGAATCTGATTTCCAGCACTTATAAAATCAACTTTACGTTTCTTTGATATGTGGCTAAGGTGGTATCCCAAATTCCAAATAACAAGCTGTTGCTGCATTCATCAAGTTTGTAGTTTTTTTTAACACTTTTTATTTATGTTTGTAGTTATAATCGAATCCTCATCCAACGTGCAATATGTTGTAGGCAATATTAGCCGTTAGAGTATGCACTGATTCTCACCTTGAAAAAGTAGACCATCGAATACTATTTAGTACGGATAATATGCGAATTGGGACACAGCATGTGTCCGAACCATTAATGGTCCCTCGTGGTTTACTGCTACACCTGTGGTAAAATCTAGTATTGCCGCCTTGTGGTGATATTGTGAAACTGCATGATTTGTAAATTTACATTTACATTTAATCATTTAGCAGACGCTTTTATCTAAAGCGACTTAGAAATGAGGAGAGCAATAGAAGCAACTAGACAAACAAGGGGCAACAGCATGCAAGTGCTGTACCAAGTCTCAGTTAATCTAGCAGCGTACACATAGTACAGTACACACAGGCTACATGTTTAAAAAAAAAATTAAATAAACAAACAAACAGAAAAATGATTAGAATAGTTAAGTGCTAGTCTTTATTGGTCAGGTGCTGGAAAAGATGTGTCTTAAGATGTTTTTGAAAATGTCTACAGTCTCGGCTGCTTGAATTGAGATAGGCAGGTCGTTCCACCAGGTGGAAACGAGTAAATGATGTGTGGCAGGCCACATAAATTTGATTTGACAAGCTGCGGGCCTTTTGAAATTCATCCCTGGCCCGTGATTGGCCTGCGGCCGGACTTTGGACATCCCTGGCCAAGGCACGTCTGAATCCATGATCATGTCACATCCTGCCTACTTGGATATCTTCATCTGATCGAATTTTGAAGGCAGCATTGTGGCCCACAAGATATCCCACAATCCTCTTCTTTCGATTCCATGATAGTTGAGCTAAAAAATAAAAATGCCATCTGAAAGTTGTGGTTAGTGGTCAGTTTGTGTGTAAATATAATTTTTGACTAACTTTTTCCACATTTGATGTCATTTGTAGCTAGAAATTAGTATTATATTAAACATTTGCTTAGTTATCACCAAAGCTCTTGAGTTTCGTGAAGTACCTTCCGGCTCAAACGCGGCCTGCAAAGTCATTGCCAAAGGCAGCGAGGCAACGAGTCAGCTGCCTAAGCTTTCGTCACAGCCCAAAAGTCTTGAAAATTATAAGGCAACTGTACATTGGCTTATTTGTGATTATTTTTATATATATATATATATATATATATATATATATATATATATATATATATATATATATATATATATATATATATATATATATATATATATATATATATATATATATATATATATATATGAATGAATGCAGCCTGGTACATTTCATAAATATATATGAGATGTACCAGGCTGCATTCAACACAAACATAATATGAGACCACAGTTTATTATTAAGGACTAAACATTTATTTTATATATACGCCTATTTGACAGTACAAAAAACATGACTCTAGTTGAAACCTGGAAAATATGTATTGCACGTAGAGAGTATAGCAGAAGCTAATTTGCATCTCGATCAAATGATTGTGATGGTTTTGTGTTACACTTTCAATGGTGTGATCTCTTTGTAAAAATAATGGCTCTGCAAAATCACATACGTCATATACTCTGCCTTCACCCCTGGCAGACGCTTAGGGCGAGAGAAGTGATGATGTCCCTGCTGGAGCTCCAGGATGGTGGTTTCCGAATGTTGAAGTTGGTAGTGGAAAAGGGATTACAGCAGGTGAACTGCATGAAGGCGTGGGTCTTCCTGCATGACTAGACCAGACCAGACTGGGTGCTTCTGTTTGAGGATTATTATGAGCATTAACTATGTGACCTATTAGTTAGATATCATTATGATCATGACACCATTACTTTAATATTGTGAGTAATATAGGGAAAGGCAGTATTTTGTTATAACATGTTTTTAGTTTTCATTTTAAAAATGTTTTATTATATTTTTGTTTTGTTACATAAAGTACACATACTGTAACGCAGTCTAACTGACTTAAATGCAGATGCCTACATGCGTATAATGTTGCCTTGATTAAATCAACATTATATTCAATTTAAATGGTCATATTACTGACCGATATTACAGATAATGTTGTAAATATGTTTAAATTTCTAATTTTAAAATAAACAAAGATTTTGAAAAAATATAAAATAAAGAAACATTATTTATAAATATTGTATATCATCATGACCATGACACCATTACCATAACATTATGGGTAATATTGGAAAAAGCAGCATTCTGTTATAACATGCTTAGATTTTTCAGTTTTAAAGGTATTGTTTTCTTTATTTTAGATCAGCTAGACATGACATGTATCAGTATAACTGGCTGAATACATTAGATTAAAATGCAGATACATGCATATAATGTTGCCTTAAATCAAAGCTATTTATTATATTAAATTACTCCATGGGTTTCAAAAGTCTGAAATCATGTTGAAAATCTATGCATCAATATCTAATTTTAAACAAAACCAAGATTTTGAAAAATCAATAAAGAAACATTGACAAAAAAAAATACATTTAAAAAGACAAATAAGTAAAGTTTTGACTGTGACAATATGAGCTTGAGTTCTGCTGTCATTAAAAAAAATGAGATGGCAAAAACTACCTGAAGTTCATATACATGTTTGGATTTTTCACTAAAATTGTGCTGATAATATAATTTGCAACGAAAAATATTTTATTTCAGAACTAAAAGCATTTTGACTAGTGGTCTCAGACCCCGGCATGTACATGCGTGTTGACAGCAATGTTATGCATTATAGGCTATAATATAGTCACTGGCCATCTTTCATTGTAAGAAGATCACATTCCACTAGGTGTCATGTTTGATCTGCAGTTCTTATGTTATTCAGATCATGGTGCTCGGGAAACAACTAGATGAGATGCAAGTTGGAAAACAAGAGCTGGTTGTGAAGTATGAAGAACAGCTGCAGCATGTAAAAGATGAGGTAAAATCAGCTTTGATTTTAGCTGTAGCAGTGGTGGTACATATGATTGTTACACACACGGTATTTATCTCAAACACGCAGTATGACCCGATTCTAAAAAACATTTCTTTTTTATCAATATAGTTAACAATTAACTCCTTTCAACAGTTGTCTAAATTGAAACGCAGCTATGAAAAGCTACAGCGTAAGCATCTGAAGGAGGCGCGAGAAGGAACTCTGAGCAGAGAGGAGGACAGGACTGAGATGTCCCGCCTCAATAGCAAGATGGAGGTACAGAGCCTGGCTAGTGGACTTCATTGTTTATATCAAAATCATTTAATAGTTGTAGTTCAATAATTTAATAAAGTTCATTGAACATTTTTTGTTTGAATGCAGGAGTTTCGTCAGCGTTCAGCAGAGTGGGAACAGCAGAGACTGCAGTATCAGAGACAAGTGACCTTACTGGAGGAGCAAAGGAAGGACCTAGCTGAACAATTTGCCCTCACTCAGGTGGACTTTATTTGAAACCTAATAGTGTTTTTTTCCAGGTTTAATCGAACATGATAGCTGAGCTATCAGCTCAACACTGCTCTTATGGAAAAAAGTTGATATAAAGTTGATTGAATATGTTTTATTGTAATATGGGTGGTTGGCATCCGGGGGGTGCAGCCGCGGCTCGTCTGTAAGGGCGAATAAACCAAATTATTCATCAAAAACATAGACCTCTATGTAAACTGAATCAATAATAAATTGTAAATGTGTTCAGCATTCTGCAACAAAATATTTTTTGGACTTTAAGTCAGAAAGTGAGCAGGGTGTATTAAAATTAACATATGGCTTCGGCAGTTGTGTATTATGATATTAAGCGGGACGAGTCCTCTCCAGCTCTACAGCGCCTCACAATTTTCCCAATGTAATTCTGTGGTGAAAAATGTGACTGCAGTGTGATCTAATTCAGAGCCATTAGGGCAGATTTCAGGCTGCCTCACTTATTTTCACGTTACCTAACATAAACCTCGCTCCACACCAAGACGACGTCAATCTTGTAACATGTATGTTCTTCCTAGGTGGAGTAGGGTATCAAATGAATGAAAGCATAAACCCTTTAGTTTACATTTACATTTAGTCATTTAGCAGACGCTTTTATCCAAAGTTTAAACATGCTTGCTTATGTGAATAGCCTTTATAGAGTTCTGTTGTGTTTGTTTTATGTTTGAAAATAGACAAGGCTTTCTTTTCTTCACTGGAATTTGTCCACAACTCCCAAAATATACGTAATATTTTAAAACAACTTTCGGAGACAATAAATACTACATAAAGCAATTCTAAGATGACATTATATGCATGTGTCATGTGTACTTAAAGGTGCTGTATGTAATTTTATCACTGTACTAAATCATAAAAATACCATAATATGTTTGCACGGAAACATGCTAAGTTCACATAGTGGTTTCTCTGAAGTTATTCTACTTTGAAATATGCGTTCCGTGCCGGAATGTCTGTTTTTGTTTTGGTCTATGTGATCCCATACGCTGCCAATTTACCCAATAGTATTTCGACACCCTGGGTTGCCAGTATTGCAGCCATGGAAGCCAACAAATGAGCTGGGTCAGAGATCACAGATTTTACCCAACCTAAAAAGCCTCGGCATCCATCTAAAAATCTCTATGAACAGGAGCATTTTAAAATATGGATTGGACATGGACATGGAACAAACTCATAAGCTTACCTTACCTTCCATTGTCAACTGCGCTCGTTCCTGTGGCGTGTCCTCAATCTAGTAACCTACTTGAGTGTCGAGTCTGAGGAGAAGGGGGCGGAGGAAACAACCATCTCCAGTATTTTGATTTTGGACAGCAGTACCCATTTCAAAAACTAGCTATCAATATTGCACCTATTGCAATACTGCACCTTTAAAACCTGTCAATCAACATTGGAGCTCCATACTCAAGCTGAATAACGCAATCTCTGCCAAAATTGTTCTGTGTGTGTTCAGCGATTACGATATAAATCTTACAAAATGTTTATCATGAACTAGTGAAAAAGACCCAGAATCTACCGCAAAATCTAAAAATTACGGTCTGGAGCCACTACTGCCTTCATGAAAGGACTTTCTTTATAAGATTTGATAATCACCCCTCTTCCTCAAATGTTCTCACATGTGCAGTCCCACATGCTTCATATGCTTCTTTTTTGATCTCGGGTCCATTGCCAAATTAAAATGGTTACTCTAACAAAAGGATTTGGAAATAGTGATTCATGCTGTTATTATATTCCGGATGGATTATTGCAAACCCTTGTATGTGGGTTTACCGCCTACTATTTCACATCTGCAATTAGTTCAAAATGCAGCAGCAAGACTTTTAGCGGGTACCAGGAAAGGAGAACGTATCAGCCCTGTTCTCGCTTCCATACTTTGGTTTCCAGTTACTTGCAGAGTTAAATGTAAGGTTCTGCTATGTTTATTAGGTCAAGCTCCACAGTACATTGCTGATCTCCTTAAACCACTCTCTCGATCTAGATCTCTTCGTACGTTCATCAAATCAGTTACTTCTCTCTGTTCTTCATTCCTGCTTGAAAAACAAGGGTGATCAGGCATTTGTAGTTGTGGCCCCTTGAATTTGGAATGCACATCCATTTTATGTTAGGTCCTCTTCCACATTGACCATATTTAAATCTAGAATTCTTCATAGCTTTTAATGTTGTTTGAGATGTATAGGGTTTTATTTGTATGTTTTATTATTGCATTTTCTTAAACTGTACAGCACATTGGTACAACGTGGTGTTTTTAAATGTTCCTTATAAATAAACGTGCATTTGAACTTGATATTTATATGTGTGAAATCTCAGTCTCAGTGTGTAGGTCGATCGCAGGAGCAGGGGGAACTCCAGCGGTTGCGCTCTCAGCTGCAGAGGGCTCAGGACAGCCTACATACTCAAGAACTGGAACTGGAGAGACTTCGGCTTCTTCAGGAGGAGCTAGGAGACTCCATCAAGGAACAGCAGGTCAGCTGCCCCACTGCAGCCTACATACGGGGACAGGTAGATCCAGATCCACAAGAAAAGTAGAGGTAGAAATGACTTTTCGAATGTAGTACATAGAGTGTAGTGTGGCTTGAAAAGCAAGAGGAAAAGTAGGTATATGCCTTCATATCCTTCTGGGGAGTTTAGTTACCATCATGTCATTCCATCCAAAATCAATAAGACTTTTCTTCATTTTCAGAATATAAATAAAGATATTTTTAATATGTCCATGAAACCAAAAATGTAAAGCTTCAAAAAGTATATAAAGACATTGTAAAAGTAATCCATATGAAATGAGCGGTCTAATCTTTAAGTCTTCTGAAGAGACACAATTGCTTTATACGATGAACAGATTTAATTGAGGCTTTTATGCACATTTAAACATTCATCAATGCACGTACAAAGAAAGCTTAAACGTGCTTGCTTGACGCATGACGCACATATACCATATTTGATATATATGCACTGTTCAATGCTTATATGTGAATAAAAGCCTAAATGAAATCTGTTCATCATGTGAAGCAATCATGTCTCTTCAGAAGACTTGGATTAAACTACTCTATTCATATGGATTACTTTTACCATTTCTTTATGAACTTTTTGAAGCATGAACATTTTCCAAAATAATCATTTTTGAATGATTATTCATGAATCAGACAGTTTTACAGTTAACAGCTAGTTGGAGGGGAAGGTTATTATCAGTGGTTAATCTTAAATGTTGGGTTGTGTTTCACATATGACTTCAATAATATAGTGCACAAGTTGAATGGATCACTTCTTTGATAGTTTTATGGTGCTTTTCTTTTAATATTTTGAAAGCTCATAAAACACATCTCACAAATATGATCATTCCAACATGACTTGAAGACAGCATTAAATGGTGGTTTAATAGCTGGAGCATCGTTATTATTGTAAAAAGTATACAAGAAAAGTGGCAAATGTGGTTTTAATTCAAATATGTGATAGATGGAATAATGCTGTTCTCTGCAGGTTTTGAGTGAAGAGCGAGAGGAGCTGAAGGCCACACTGAATGCTCAGGATCAGTTTGTACGTAGCACAGGAGTCCAGCAGCAGCAGTTACGCCGGGAAGTGTCCCGACTCAACCAAACTCTACAAGCAAAAGA
Source organism: Gobio gobio (assembly GCF_949357685.1). Classification (NCBI taxonomy): domain Eukaryota; kingdom Metazoa; phylum Chordata; class Actinopteri; order Cypriniformes; family Gobionidae; genus Gobio; species Gobio gobio. The sequence continues at coordinate 24,013,702 of NC_137110.1, read as the reverse complement.
GCAAGTCATAAGGTACGTTATCATCATCCTTTTAACATTCTGTGTTCGGTGTGGGATTTATCATTTAACAACAGTCCATAAAGTAACTTTCTAGATATCAAGCTCACTATGCCACCATGCTTTACAATTACTATCTCTTCGTTTTAGGTCTCTTGAGGAATGTTTATCATCACACGGTTCGTCTACAAGCTTGGCCTCCCTTAGACAAGATCTAGAGAAAGCCACAGCCAAGCTGAACAGTTCCCAGACCTGTGAGAGTCACTTGAAAGCTGAGGTTATCAGACTCCGAGACAAGTGAGATTTCAAAAAAAAAAAGTCTCCATGAGAATATACAACAGTGGCAACTAGCAATTAAAAGCTCATTCTGGGATATAAACCTTGAACATTTTGTTTTGTCAGGTTGGAGAGCATGCGAAAGCATAAAGCAGAGATGAGCAGACAAGAAAATGAGTGGAAACTGATGGAGGAGGAACACTGCCGATGTACAGCTGAAATCAAACGTGTATGCACAATGAGCAATACAGGTTTTTACAGTTTGAGTTTTTAGCCCCGTTTACACCTGGTATTAAGAAGATGCGTTTTGTTTGATCAGGTCACAAGTAGACTAGGGAGACACATTCCCGTTTACACTCATATGAATGCAAAAGGAGAAAACGAAAAACATACGTAGAGTAGCAGCTTTTGTTTTTGCTCTGACAGCCTATGACTGTCTACACTACGAAAGCAATCCGAATATATTTTTGACTACCTCTGGAAGTGGTCGAAAGTGAACAAGCTCAAAACGTTTTAGACCCTGTTTACACCTGTGTTTAGCATTGTCCACTTGTGATCTGATCGACAAAAAACGCTTTTTAATACCAGGACTGTACAGGGCCTTTGATGTATTATCTGTGTGTGGTTAGGCAGCTTTATTTATTTTAACATACTGAGCTGTCTCATTCACACCGAGAGAAATGATGCAAAAGATGTATTAATGTGGTCAAATTACTGACAACCACATGCAGTTAAATTCAACTTTTTGTCTCTTTGTGCCTGAAGTTACGTGAAGAGCTTGAGAGGGCCGAACAGACTCGTTGTGGGGAGTTGGAGGGTATGAGGAAGGAGGTGTCTCAGTTAACCAGCGAACTTCATCAGCGTGACATCACCATTGCCACACTCACTGGCTCCACCTCTAGTATTGAGCGACAGCTACGGGCAGAAGTGGAGCGAGCAGAACGTCGGGCATCAGAACTAAAGGTTCACCAAAACGCACTCCCAAACTGTCCAGATTAGGCAGATGCCACCAAGTAACACCAAATAAAAAACACAAACCTTCTATTCATGACATTATAAGAGACCTGCGACTACCTGTTGAATTACTATATCATGCATAAACTGATTGTGTTCTCATGTTGGTTTTTGTAGGTGACACAGGTCCAGCTTGAAACTCTGAAGCTTGAGAATCAGCATCTAAATGAACTTCTTGAGAGAGTCGAGTCAAGATCACCTAAGGTTTCCATCCTTTGCTCAGTAAAACTTAATTTTACTTATAATTGTTTGTTCACGTTTAAGTCCTGTTTTGGGCTTAAGTAAAGGTGCAGTAAGCTATTTCCAAGAAACACTGTTCATTAGGGCTGTGAATCTTTGGGTAGGCAACGAATCGATTCTATTCACAATTTATAGGTTTTCGATTCAAGAACGATTTTTGCCCATTCAGAACGATTTGAAGACGATTCACATTAAAATTCGATGCGATTCGATTAATTCGATTCTGCATTTTTTTTGTATGCATTCATAGGATTATTAAAATGCTTCCACCAATGTGTCTTAGTCAGGGTTTGAATTACACAGCGGCCTTCAGAGGTCAGAGAGTGGGCAAAAAAAAAAAACATTTGTCCATTGTTAATGTTAGTTCAGATTATTACTTTATTGTTTTATTATTATTACACACTTTATTTTAATAGCCTATAAAAATGGCATTTGTAGAAATGTACATTAGCCAAAATTTAAAAAGGCTTTAGAAGTATTCTTAGTTAATGCTGCTAACTATTGTGTAGGATAATGTTAATGGCCACACAACCTTATTAAAGTGTTCCATGACTAGAATATCATGCACTTTTCCTACTAATCCTAAACTAACTTTTCTTCACGGACTAGAAAGGAAAGCCTTCTTTGTTCTCTTTATACGGAACATTTTTCTTATGATGATTCTGAAAGAAAACGCGCCGGCGTCTACTGTTGCTATAGTATCGGACGCAACTTTAATGCGCATCTGATTGATAGATAAACCGCACGCTCATATTTCAGTGTTGTTGATGTTGTAGTTACTTTAGCAATTTCCTTCGTATATTCAGTTAAACGACATAAAGTTAAATGTCATGTATCATTCTGTGCGTATGCATTTTAGACACTTACAAATGTGCTTGCTCCGCCCATGCAATAAATGTGCATCCTTGAATAAGCAGGGTTTTACTTCAACTGCTCAGGTATGACCCATTTCCATAAAACTTCAGTATTTTATTTTATATAAAATAACGGTGACGTTTCCACGCAATGAATGCGTTTTATTTCAACAGTAGTGATCACGGTGATTAGGCAGTTGACAATGGCTTGAGCGGTTTGACTCAGAACTATAGAAATAGATAGCTCTCTCGATAGAGAGCTGTCATCTGCTCATGTGATCACAGAGACCGTCCTGGGGAGAGCTCAAACATGGGCTGCTCAAACATGTGTCAATGAGCTACGGATGGAGCGCGAGAGCAATCCAGTGAAGACGGTAAAGAGTGCAGCGCGTGAATGGGAGATGTGACGGTGCAGATGATGCAGCACAACGTCTCTATTAATTCACGCAAATAGTAGATATAATCTGATGTTTATTTTAAAGCACTGAATCGCTATTGAATCGTGATTAATTCGATTCTAAGCTTTTTAAATCGATTATTGAATTCTAAGTGTTTAACTTTGTTTATAACTTTACAGTTTTAGCGGTGCCTTGCCTCATAAATTGAATTTATGATGCAATGCAGATGATTTATTTCTGTTTTGCATCCTTTAAAATGTTCACATTGTTGCCCACATTTTCTCTTTGTGTCTCTGTTAGAGGGGTGATGGAGAGCTGACGAGTCTTAGAGACAGCTACGTGTCATCTCTGAAAAGTTTGGAGGAGGAGAACAGGCAGCTGAGGCTGGAAATGACTGAGCTACGAGCTCGCATGGAGGCCAACAACCAGACCTGGCAGGACAAGTATGAGAGAGCGTTACTACAAAATCAGAACAAGACCCATTTGCACAATGTCCAGAACAGGTACACAGTACTTCTAAATAAAAAAAATGTCTCTCATCTAAACTCATACAGTCTGAGGACTCCAAAATCTAAGACCGCAATGAAAATGTATATGAACAGAAAGTTTTAAAGGGATAGTTCCCCCAAAAATGGAAATTCTGTCATCTTTCACTCTGTAACCAGCCATTGACTCCCATTGTATTTTTTTCCCACATATTTTCCAGACTATAAGTCACACTTTTTTCATAGTTTGGCTGGTCCTGCGACTTATAGTCAGGTGCGACTTATATATAAAAATTAATTAATACTGACTGACAAGAGAAAACATTTACGTCTACAGCTGTGAGAGGGCGCTGTATGCTGCTCCTGTAGCCTACCCCTGAAAAAATTAACTGAAAACAACTGAAAACTGAAATATTAACTTAAAGACAAATGAGAAAGACTGAACACAAACAAAATGCCCCCAAAAAGAAAATCCTATTCTGCTGGTAGTAAAATATGCAGCCGAAAACGGTAATCGAGCAGCAGAAAGAAAGTTTGGAGAGAGTGAGAAAATTGAGGGGCTGGCGAAAAGCAGAGGTTACTTTAACTAACAAAGAAAGCTAATTGCAGACTGAAAGCAAGATGGCCAGAGCTGGAGGAACCAGTCCACAGATGGGTGCTTGAACAACGCTCTGTCGGGAGAGGCTCAGCTGCGCGAGACAAATGCTGCCAGTGTGAATGCACAGCGGGCGCTTGCGCGTGCGGTGTGAAGCTGGCATTATAGTCCAGTATAATGCGACTTATAGTCCAGTTCAACTTACAGTATATATGTTTTTTTCCTCTTCATGATGCTTTTTTTGACAGATGCGACTTATACTCCGGAGCGACTTATAGTTTGGAAAATATGGGTAATCCCAATATTGAAAATGGTTAAAATAGACATAAATATATTTTACTATCTTTATTTTTGGTCGATTTAATGTGTCCTTGCTATATAAAACAATTTATTTCTTTAGTGTATAACGGTAGTGAATATAACTGTAGTTCTGTAATGTTCTGCCATAGATTTGATGAGGATGTACAGCACAGACACCAGGAGGAGCTGCAGGTCATGGAGACACGGATGCAGGAAAGAGCCTTGCAATACGAGGACCAAATACAGACGCTCCTCAAACAGCTTGAGAACCTGGCACGAACGTCCCCTCATCGGCCCTATGGCCAATCACAAGAGACCAGGATGGCTGTGTCTCCAGTCCACTCGTCTGCATCATCTGCCTCATCGTCATCTTCAAACCGCAAAGCTCATAGGATAGCAGCTCTGCTCAGTGCGGCCGTTAACGGAGAAGACGCTCAAGCTTCCAGCTCGGTAGACAACTTTCTGCCTTTGGTCAGTAATAGAGATATGAGTCAGTGACATGATGCTCATTTTTGTCCCCATCTATCAATTTTTCAAAAATATATAAAAACAAAATGCAATTCATAAAGGCACAAGTGACTTGAATACACCACGAGGACCATGTTTTTAATTTCTACATTAAAATTAATTTGGTATGATTTTTGGGGCATAATGTCAAAAATGCCAGGGTGATGCAATGGCCACAGTAACATATCTCGTTATATATCAGTATATCAGTTTCGGCACATTGCTTTATTAAAAATGCATGCACCACAGTAGCACTGCACAACATCCTTAACGGTCAATTCCTCCCTCTTCCTCTAGGACTCCACTGGATCTCCAAATGGCTCGGTGACCAAGCGGTTTCTAGAGGAAGAAAAGCTACGTTCTCAAGAGCTGCTTCATAGACTGGACGGCCACATTCAGAGCATGGAGCAGGAAAACGCCAACACCGTCTGCAAATACCTGGGCAAGGACAGCAGCCCCCAAAACGATCACTGAGTCAAGAGTGCCTTGACCTGTACTTGTAGAGATGTATATGTTTGTATGGCCGATTTGTATGGCTATTTTTATTTGAGAAGGAGAATGGGTTTTGGCAGCTTGTTAGGATTCATAGTTGCTGCATGATAATTGGACAAGACCCTTCTTACACCAGGGCAGCTCTACAAAAAAAATGACACCAAAGCAGTGCCAAACAACTTTTGTCCCAAAAGTGCTGAATGCCTCCAAGGTTATTGCACTAGTGAAGGGATGATCACGTACACGCTCCCTTTTTCACTGTACTTTGTCCGTTGACCTTTCAAATGGCCCCTTGCATCTACCGTCATCTGTTTGAGCACTTTAGACATATTTGTACTGTTTTTGCTGTGCCTTTTTCTCGCTTTCCTTTCTTTATTATATAATCAATATTTATATACAGTATCTTTTTTTTGTAAACCTACTGACATGAGCATGTGTTTTAAAGGTTGAATTAAAAGAGCTTGTTTTCATAGCCATGCTTGTAATGGGAGTGGATGAGTTTGTGTGAATGGTTTTATTTCTTCGTCACCTTGTGTTTTTGGCAAAAGGCTGTTTGGACGTGTGAAGGGATCAGATACATTCTCTGGGGTCGGATCCTTTAGCAGGGTTGCACAGCGGAGATGTAAAGTTGACGTCAAACACACACGCTTTCTCTCAAGTCTCCACCTTCGTTTAGTGGCATAGAACAGAACGCTGTAATAATTTAGTAAAGTTTCACCCCAAGAATGCACGGACTGTGCCAGGCCTGACCGTTTACAGCACACACACACACACAGTCACAAATGCAAACTACAGCAAACACACACGCATTCGACATGAGAAAGCTCATGGAATGTTAATGTCATCCTTCTGCACATGGAAATAGCTGAAGGCTGTTATTGAGCACAGAGGGGAAAGACTCATATTTTACCAACGGAGTGATTCTGAGTGGGAGACATGTGCTCCCTCGCTTTAAAAAATGGAGGGAATAGGAATATCCTAAATCTAATTTGTTTTGGAATGTGTCTCTTTTTCTCTTTCTCTCTCTCTCTCTCTCTCTCTCTCTTGCTCTTCTTCCCTTGCTTGGCTTAGCAAGTGCTGGAAATATGTTTTGCTGGGCTCCGTTCCAGCGGTTTTGCGATCGGAATTCCGTAACCCTGGTTACCAGGCCTGCAAAGCTCAACAAACAGCACTGAGGAATTTGGCAGTGTGGAAGTTTACTCTTTTGCCTGCAGAGGAAAAGCATTTTTTTTATTTTCAAGGATCTTATGAATCTTGAGGCCCTGGACAAAGTCAAGGGCGAACTGAGATTAATCAACACTTAACTTGCTTGAATTGTTGAACTGAGACCAAGAATGTACCTGATAATTTTGTTTTCAACTGTTAAAACTGTTGCTTTAAAAGGTCAAAACTTTCAGAATTTAAAAGATTTTCAGATTTTTTTTGACCATGGAAGATGTAAACCAACCATAAAATAGCAGTAAAGTGAGATTAGCTTCAAACCTAAAGGCAGTTCACACCAAAATAAAAATTCTGTGGAACACAAAAGATATTTGAAAACATTCTCTGTGTTTTTGTCCATACAGTTAATGTCTATGGAGTTAATGTTGAGAAACGTCATGAGGGTGAGTAAAAGGAAGAATTGTAATTTGTAAAATCAATCTTCCCGATTGAGCTCGCGCAAGCGAACGTACTTTTCCAGGATAAGCACAAGTAACGTTACCACTTTGATGAACAATAAACATTTTTAAGCTAATTAGAAACAACAATTGAGTACAAAATAACAGTAATAATAACAGCAAGAACATTAGTGGGAAAAAAAATTACAAAAAGTAATAATAATACTATAAATAAAATGAGCAACAACAAACAAGCGAGTCTTCCCTCTCTGTTGTAAACAAACACAACTTCAGCTCACGTGTGTTTGCTCCCGCGCATACGTCATTATGCGACAGGAAGGACCGTTTGACCAGGCTGTGGTTTACAGGTAACTTAATAATGTTGAAACAATGTTCAGTTTCTTGCCCATACCGGTCGTTTTGCTTCATAAGACCTCAATGTATCGTCAGGGGGCATGGGTATTAATTTTGTTTTGCCTGTAAGTTATATGTTTTTTACTCTCAAAGTGACGGTAGCCGTTGTCTTGCAAAATATGAATGACAAAGGACCACAATTTCAGCTAAAGCATATTCTTAACGGATGGCCCGAGGGTAAGTAAATTCAGAATCATAATTTATTACCTTTACAGCCCAATAGATGGCGCAAACACGATTCTCAATGTATTTACTTTCATTCTGTAACATTTCAATTCATACTTTTTTTTTTTTACAAGCAGTTAGTTAAAATGGTACTTTATTTTACTATATTTTTGTTATACATATTACTTGTATACTTATAGTAATAACAGAAAATTGTGCATAATTATAAGCAATTTACTCAGCCTAAACCAAACTCTAACCTTAGTCTTATAGTTACTCAGTACTTATCTGTGCACTTATACTGTAACAAGGGCGCTTTAAAAAAAAAAGTGTAATCTGTAAAAAATAATATTAAATTGTATTTTGAAACAGACCCCCAAAAATCTCCCACACTGGTAGAGTATTAAGACTTTGTAAGTAACCTCTTCTTGATGTGTCTTTGGCTTTCACTCAAAGTAATACTTTAAAACTAACATTTGTTGCCCAGCAGGCGTGTTATGGTATTAATCTCTTTCGTTCTTTTTCACGAGACCATAATAATGGCCCTGATCCAGAGTGAAGTCGCTGTTTCAGTTTTAATACATAGGAACAGAACAGGTGACCAGTGGTTCAATCCACTTCTTTAAATAACAATAACACTAACATTTCCAACAAGCACTTCCAAAATGACACCGACTCAATCCATGCACAGACACAGACACACAGAAACTTTCTTAAGTAAACAAGGTATCCACAATACACTGTAATAGTGCACAAAACACATCATCTTCTCAGATTACATTAAGTGTGAAATAGTTTTGTTTTTTGATGAATGTTTTATTTTAATTATTGTATCATTATTCTGTTCTGGTAAAGGGATAGTTCACCCAAAAATGAAAAGTATGTCCTAATTTACTCCCCCTCATGTCATTCCAAACATGTATGGCATTATTTCTTCTGCAGAACACAAAAGATGATATTCTAGAGAGAATGTTTTTGCTCGTACAATGAAACTCACTGGGGTCCAACACATCATTAATCCTCATTAAGTTCAATTCTAAAAGAGAGACATTTTTCAAATAACACTTTTTGTGTTCCACAGAACAGAAAAATGCATACAGGTTTGGAAAGACATGAGAGTGAGTACATTTTTGGCTGAACTATCCCTTTCACAGCAGCATATTTCACCAACCACGTTATTAATCACGGTTATGAAGAGCAGTGTGCATGAAACGCTGCTCTGTTGAGCAATGAGATAGAGATGTCATGAATGTTCCAACCAATTGCATGTTCTACTGAGCTATTGGATCAGTTGAAGTCATGTGGCCTCAGAGGCATAAGTATCACAAACATGACCTGACCCACAGCAAGAAAATGTTCCACTACATAGCTTCCAATAGACAAACATGCGCAAATGAGAGGTGTAACCATAGGCTTGTAAAACTGCAGAGGTGAAGTCATGGCTGGCCTTTAACATGCACATAGATAGCGTGATGCCAGAGAATCTTTAGTAGAAGAACTGCAGCCAAAGAAATCGGACAAACATCACTGATCATGTGCTTGCTGCATCTCCACTTGAAGTGTTTAGAACTGTGACGTCCATATCTCATTCCTGAATGTAGCGTGCTTGCATATCTGAGCTTCTAATGTGACATTAACAGGTGTATGTGTTGCATCTTTACACATACACCAAATTCCGTACATTTAGTGTAATAAATAGCTTCTTTAAAGGACTGAAATGCCATTTCTATCTGCACAGGATTTGATGTTGCATTGTAACTGACAACGTAAAAAAGGATCGCAGCTGATACTGAGTTCAGTACCACTCATTATATATAAATGCAAGAGAATATAATAATAATAATCAAAATGCATTTTATTTAATGGCGCCTTTCATAACACCCAAGGTCACCTCACAAGCAAAAATACAGATCACTACACAAGACAAAACACACAACAAACACTCCGCATATGCAGATAAAGTGCAGTCAAGACTCAATAAATTATAAAAAAAGCCTGTATAAAAAGATATGTCTTAAGACGTGTTTTAAAAGTCAATAAGCAATCGCTATTGCGAACATCAAGGGGAAGGGAGTTCCATAGGCGGGGATCTGGCACCCATGGTAGTCGAATCCAAGGTACCACAAGAGAAATTGAAGATGAAGATCTTAGAGCACGTGAAGGAGTGTAAACATGAAGAAGTTGAGTAAGGTATTGGGGTGCAAGATTATGAAGTGCATTGTAAGTAAGTAGCAAGATCTTAAAGGAACACTCCACTTTTGTTTTGAAAATATGCTAATTTTCCGACTCCCCTGGAGTTAAACAGTTGAGTTTTACCGTTTTTGAATCCATTCAGCCGATCTCCGTGTCTGGCGCTAGCACTTTTAGCATAGCTTAGCATAGATCATTGAATCTGATTAGACCGTTAGCAGAGTTTCAATATTTTTCCTATTTAAAACTTGACTCTTCTGTAGTTACATCGTGTTGTAAGACTGGCGGAAAATGAAAAGTTGTGATTTTCTAGGCCGATATGGCTAGGAACTATACTCTCATTCCTGCGTAATAATCAAGGAACTTTGAGCCGTACCATGAGTGCAGCGGCACAATGATATTACACATATCACACTGATAATAGGCTAACTTCCGTCAACATAACCAAAGTGACAACCTGCTTGCACAGGGAGCGTGCTGGGGACTATTTTCCGACGCTGCGTAATATCATTGCACCGCTGCACCCATGGTACGGCAGCAAATTGATGAGCTATGCTAAGCTATGCTAAAAGTGCCACCCCCAGACCCGGAGATCGGCTGAATGGATTCAAAAACGGTAAAACTCAGCTGTCTAACTCTAGGGGAGTTGGAGACGTGCCCATACAAGCAATTCCGCCCTTTATGAAGTCATACAGGCCATACTCGAAAAAAGCTTTCCGAAACTTATTCGAATGAGAATCCAATGCTTTAACAGTGTCAATAAGTCAGAATGCATAAAAAAGCATTAGACACCCCCCCCCCCCCCCCCCCCCCACACACACACACACACACACACACATTTTAATTAAATGTGTTACTTGCTATTTCTTTGCAATTGGAAATTAAGCCATTTCTGAGTGAAAAAATGTCTACGCCTATTTTTTTGTGTGTGTATTTGATAGAAATACATGTGCATGAATAGAATAAAAACAATTCACTGTCCCATGTTTGCTTTTGTCCTTGTAAATAACCTTACAAGTAAAAAAAGCACTAGAAAAGTTAGGATTCTTTTTTCCTTTCTCTCTTCAGGATGCATCTGTTGCTTTTGAAAGCCTTTGCATATTGCTGTTCTCAGATAGCTTGCATTCCTTGACGAGATAAGAGGAGAAAGAGACACTTTCCCACGATTGCTGCTGCTGACCGTACAGTGCTTACGCCTTTATCTCACATTCCAAAGCCTGGCGAAACCTCCGGGGGGCAGCGTGCCTCACTTCCAGCCCACAGTCTGTCTGTTTGTGTACATGATTGCACATGGAGGAGATCATTGTTCATCGCTGTCATGAAAGTGAATAAAGGCCTGGCTGGCAAGACCCCACATCAGACTGATCCAAACGCCCTCAGGATTCTCAGAATGTTTCGCAGACAGATGTGGGGTGGGTTTTATCAGCATGATTCAGTCTTTGAGGGACAATGCCAAGGATCCTCTGAACAAACAGCTTGCTTATGAGCACCTCCATTCAGGCATTCATGTGCCATGGTCAATTCATTCTAGACGAGTCTCCTTTGCCCTGAATATAGCAATATTTTCCTTATCAGTTTGTCCATGGGGAAGTTATTCAGCACTGACTGCTCACTCTTATCTAGGTTCAGCTTGTAACAGAGATAGTGAATCCTTTCTATTACGCATTTCACAAAGCAGTCAATGGACAAAGCAATCAACCATTTTTAGCCATGTTTAAAACATGTCTATTTAGCATTCATTTTGATATATTCCCATGGAAATGAGCCGGTTCCTGTTTTGACCCCTTGGCGATATGGTGCCACACTGAGGTGCTGTCTCACCCTGATAGGCGTTTAAAGAGTGCTGCCACTGTCTTATACAGCAGCCAGATGGAAACGTTTATGCGATTGGGCACCTATCTGATCTAAGTTCAGTGGAAACAGGACACGGCATGTGTATCTGTATTGCTGTCTGTGTGATGTAGGAAGAAACTGGGTTATTTTGGTGCCTGCACATAATGAATATGGCAATGGGACTGGCATGTGTGGGGCAGAGGCCTTTTTATATATATATATATATATATATATATATTTATATATACTCTTCAACTGTGAGTGACGGAATCTAAAACAAAAATCCAGAAAATCACATTGTATGATTTTTAAGTAATTAATTTGCATTTTATTGCATGACGTAAGTATTTGATACATCAGAAAAGCAGAACTTAATATTTAGTACAGAAACCTTTGTTTGCAATTACAAAGATCATACGTTTCCTGTAGTTCTTGACCAGGTTTGCATACACTGTAGCAGGGATTTTGGCCCACTCTTCCATACAGACCTTCTCCAGATCCTTCAGGTTTCGGTCGCTGGGCAATACGGACTTTCAGCTCCCTCCAAAGATTTTCTATTGGGTTCAGGTCTGGAGACTGGCTAGGCCACTCCAGGACCTTGAGATGCTTCTTACGGAGCCACTCCTTAGTTGCCCTGGCTGTGTGTTTCGGGTCGTTGTCATGCTGGAAGACCCAGCCACGACCCATCTTCATCTTACTGAGGGAAGGAGGTTGTTGGCCAAGATCTCGCGATACATGGCCCCATCCAACCTCTCCTCAATACGGTGCAGTTGTCCTGTCCCCTTTGCAGAAAAGCATCCCCAAAGAATGAGGTTTCCACCTCCATGCTTCATGGTTGGGATGGTGTTCTTGGGGTTGTACTCATCCTTCTTCTTCCTCCAAACACGGCGAGTGGAGTTTAGACCAAAAAGCTCTATTTTTCTCTCATCAGACCACATGACCATCTCCCATTCCTCATCTGGATCATCCAGATGGTCATTGGCAAATTTCAGACGGGCCTGGACATGCGCTGGCTTGAGCAGGGGGACCTTGCATGCGCTGCAGGATTTTAATCCATGACTGCGTAGAGTGTTACTAATGGTTTTCTTTGAGACTGTGGTCTCAGCTCTGTAGTTCTGGGCTGATTCCTTCCTCATGATCATTGATGCCCCACGAGGTGAGATCTTGGATGGTGCCTCAGACCGAGGGAGATTGATCGTCATCTTGAACTTCTTCCATTTTCTAATAATTCCGCCAACAGTTGTTGCCTTCTCACCAAGCTGCTTGCCTATTGTCCTGTAGCCCATCCCAGCCTTGTGCAGGTCTACAATTTTATTTCTGATGTCCTTACACAGCTCTCTGGTCTTGGCCATTGTGGAGAGGTTGGAGTCTGTTTGATTGAGTGTGTGGACAGGTGTCTTTATACAGGTAAGTTCAAACAGGTGCAGTTAATACAGGTAATGAGTGGAGAACAGGAGGCTTCTTAAAGAAAAACTAACAGCTCTGTGAGAGCTGGAATTCTTACTGGTCGGTAGGTGATCAGATACTTATGTCATGCAATAAAATACAAATTAATTATTTAAAAACCATACAATGTGATTTTCTGGATTTTTGTTTCAGATTATTCTCACAGTTGAAGTGTACGTATGATAAAAATTACAGACCTCTACATTCTTTGTAAGTAGGAAAACCTGCAAAATCGGCAGTGTATCAAATACTTGTTCTCCCCACTTCTCTTCTCTGATGACGTGTTTACTGGCATGAGGGCTGAACAACCTGTCACTGTCACATTGTAGCAATAGTAAACCAGAAATGTTTATCTTGTGGGGATGTATTTTGTTCCCAAAGAGGGGAAAAAAGCTCTATAAATCATACTAAATTATATTTTGAAAAAAAATTTAAATGCACAATGTCTTCTAGACTTTTTTGACATTTCGAATGTGTTCCAAAGGGGGAAACAGTCATCCTACCTAACCCCACATAAAATAACAAATATACATTTTTATTGTAAAACTATGTTTTTTACGTAGGCCTATATATAAAATGTGTCACGGGCACATTAGTAGTGCATAGGTAGTGCATTGTTTTGCATTTTCTGTAGCTTATATACAGTTACGAATTGACTTTCATCATTGACAGATAAATGTTATACACCACAAGGGTAAGTTTCACTTTACCTCTAAAACGCGTTTGGTCAAAAAGAGGTTTGTTCTTCGAAAAAAAGCCCCACATCTGTAGACGCAAAGTTCTCACGCTGCTGGCATTTTTCACATAAAGCTGGCCTTTAAATTGATATTTAATAAATGTCTAATTAAATCCTAAAACTCTTGAGCTATTTTGACTTGACAAATTAATCTTATTTAAGTTTTTGGACGACCGCTGCAAACTACAAACACTCATGTTACAATATTACTCACTGCTCCTAATGTGTGTGCACTAACTTGGATGGGTTGCTTAAATGCAGAGGACAAATTCCGAGTATGGTTAACATACTTGCCCTTCGTGTCATTTCACTTCTTCTGTTCTGTCAGTAGCAGAACAGAGAAGAATCCAGAAATATTAACACCAAGCTCTAGTTTTATCGCAGTATATTTTCTTCACTCCATTTTGTCTTTAGGTAGGACTGATGGAGGCTCACCATAGGCTGGCTGTAACTTCTGTTATGTAATGCTGTATTGTGTCACAGCCTCTTTGAGCCCTAATGAGGGCAGCCAGTTGGAAACTGGTCATAATTAGATTGGGTTGCCCTGTAAGCGCGGCATTCAATCGCTGCTTTGCCCATCTCTCAGCTTTGCACCTAAGATATAGATTGGACACACACCCCAGGGTGTGTATGCATGTATTTTGGGAAGAATTCTGTTGTGCTGGTATAGCAATAGACTTGATTTTGTGTGTTTGTGTGTGTGTCCTTTGCCCCATTTGTAGGAATGACAAAAGCCGAAGTTGAGGATTAGAACACCTTCATTTGTGAATCAATGGGAGCTCTTAGGGCCTGAGGTGAAGACAGTCATTCATATTCAAACCCTTTCATAACTGTTGCCTCTTCAGGATGAAATCAAACTGAAAAATATGAGCCTGTTATTTAGTTTTATTTCAGCCTGTATTCAGCCTGTTATTGAGTTTTAGTCATATTTTGGTAAATGGCTTTACTGTAAAGTCCAAGAATAAGAGTTGGGGCATTTGCAGACCAGTAGATAATTTGCTTTTTTACAAAACAGACATAAAATGTTACAATATTGCATTTTCTCCTTGGTTCGGTTCCCTTTCACAAGGCGTATAGCATAGCAAAATTTCCTCATTCACGGGATCTCGGACTGATTATTTTGGTGTTGATCTGAGCACTATTCCTTTGTTCAACTATGCCTAAACTAACCAAATAAAGGGAATAACATGTTAGGTTCCAAAAACAAACGAGGCAGTTGTGAAAACGCCCTTCGTTACTCTATAGCTTTAAAGGAATAGTTTACACAAGGGGTTTTCTCACTTGAAATAGCTGGGTCATTCTAAACCTCAGGTAAACGGAATACTGTGTTTTTTTCTCGTTTCACATTGCTCATACTTTAGCTGGAGTTAACAATTAATCCTGTCTATTTGTAAGCTAACGTTTCACACTGTACATTTCTACGCCTTGGGTTAACGTTCTTATTTGCATATTTGCACAGGATGAATGAACATTTGCATTGGATGAACGTTGCATGCGACCTGTTCACATAAAGGCTCTAGCCTTGCACATATAGCCCTGTACCATCAAACTTTTCCTGGATAGACATTTTGCACTATAAAGGTAAGAATAAAACTCTTCCTCAGTCCAATTCACGTTTTCTTTTCACCATTTTTTTTCCCCCTTACGATGAAATGGCTTTTATACATTGCATGTGTTTCTGTGACTGTCCAAAGCATTTGAATATGAGTATGTGATAGATTGTCTGTTGCTAAGCATCTAGCCATACCATTCTAACACCTCATCGTTTCACACTGCATAAGTTTGCCTCCACAATGCTGGGTTAACACCGCAAAAGTGATGCTAACCCTGCTTAGGTTCACACTACGCTAACCCGGGGTTAAGCTCAGTGCAAAAAGCCTTTGTTGTGGCATCATTTACTCAATGGAAAAGAGCGACCCTAACCTTTATCAAAATATCTTTTTTAGTGTGTCACAGAAGAAAGAAATACATTTTGGGTTTAGAATGTAATGAGGGTGAGTAAATAATGACAGAAGTTTCATTTTTGCATGTAAATGTCTGCGTTTATGTTGCATGAATGTGAAATATTCATCATTCCTAAATTCTTGAAATAGCTAATGGCCTTGAAACGATTTTTATCTTTTGCACATCATCAGCGTATTTCACTGTTTTTCTTCACAGCCTTTTGCTGTAGAGAATTCAACTCCATGCTTTTATCAACAAAATAGTCCTATTTACCTCTTAATGGTTCACATTATTATGCAGTAGCAACTTAGTGCTTCTTATCTGGACCTGCCAACATAAGCTGACATTCCTTTCAGCTGTTGATTGTGCTGGATTCTCGATTGCTGTTTTCATAGAACTGTAGAGGTGGAGGGGAAGTGTGATTGTGTTTAAGGAATGTGAAATGTGCAGGGAGAGGGTGTGCCAACTTTGGAGGGTCATAACCGAGGCATGTTGTACATACGGGAGTCTGATTTCTTCACGCGGTCTTGCTGTACTGCAGATAGGGTCTTTCAGGAGGGATTGCCTGTTTACATTCTTACTTGGAGGATTGACGCAAACTGAGAAAATGTTTTGGTTCTGAAGTCCCCTTAAAAATGTGGCGAGGGGTGTTTTGGGAATTTGTGGACTTGCTTTAGTGTGTGAGAAAATGACTGCTCTAGATTTGTTCTTATTTGGGCCTGCGGTGTAGTCTTGACTCCACAAGGCAGTCAAAGTGTGATGTGAAAACAACTAGTGATTTTATCCTCGTGCCAACTTGCTTTCTCTGTATATGGGAGACCAGGGCTAGTCGTCACAGGTCTGTAGCTCAGTAAGTTGAGTTTTGTGAATTCCTCCAAATAAAATAACAATATTATCATATTTTTAATAAATGTCAGGTTGGGGGCAAATTCTCAAATTCTATTCATATTTGTGAGTAAAAACATTTGTAAGTTAAAAACATTGGTTTGCACAGTTTTGCTCTTACATTAATTGTTTTGCGTTTTTTACTTTTTAATAGGCTGTAACGATACCCTCATGTCACGATTCGATACATATCATGATACTGAACTCACGATACGATATTATTGTGATATTCCAAGATATATGGTAAAAGGTTAACAAAAAATATACTGTTGATTAAAATGCTAAATTTGGTATTACATTGGGGTTGGAAATGAATTGGCATGGTCTCCAATGCACAGGACAATGGTGACACCAGAATATTCGTCAAAATATTCATGATTCTGAAGATAAAAATGCAGAATTATTTTAGACGAATATGCTTGCACTGTCATTGACAATAATGTAGGCCACTTTTTACTGGTAACATAAAACATTTGGCATTATCGGGACCCACAAAAATTTCCCCATTGCATTATTATACATTTATAAGGTAGTTTAATGTAGTACTGACACCAAAACTCTGTAAATTTTTTCTCACACAGTACATTTTCATTTTTGGTGAACAATACATATTGTCACTATCCACAATACATATTGTTGCATTTTTTTATTGCGATATATTGTGACACGATATATTGTTACCCCTACTTTTTATATTTTACAGAGAACAAGGCTACATTCAGACTGCAGGCAAAAGTGACCCAAATCTAATTTTAGTTTGCTCATATGTGACTTGGGCCACTTTGATATGTTTTTTTTGGCAGTGCAACCTCACACCAACACAAATGATATTTGATCCAATTTTCACATGCGATTTTAACCAATGCATAAATGAGTTGACCAGTTTTCTTTACAGTGCAATGCTAATTTGAACACCTCTCCATAAAGAAATCTGTTGCATCACATGGGAATGTTCATGTCAGTCTGAACAGATGCAAACATTTTCACCACAAATATTCTTCTTAGTGTGAACAGACCTTCAGTCTGAACAGTCACGTCATCTGAATTATTTTGATCAACATTGCCATTCGTCAAACTTCTGCACTGGCCTGAGTCGCTTCAAAGATTTTACATACCGGTAGTTTTTTGGCCACTTAGTGAATATGGAAGACAGCTGCGAAAGTAGTTTGTGGTGGGACAGTGAGATGTTAGAATTCTTAAGTGAATCTATTTACGTCACAATCCCACCACTCGTGGCTTTGGCTCCGCATCCAAAGACTGTTTAGTAGCAGGTTCCAATACATCAGCTATTTACCCTGCCAACATTAAAATGGTGCACATTTTAGTCTAACAATTCAATGTAAAGTCATCATGTTGTGAGGGCACTGGTGCAAACCAACTCTCAATCAAAACTCAAATTGCAGTAATCTTTGCTAATATAGAGTCATTCTTTTGTTATACAATCCAACTAATCTCCCTTACATTCCCTTGAATGTTGTCGTTTCAGTAACATGAGAAGTTGAACAAGCACATTATGATGATATTTATTTAAGGTGCCTCCCATGTTAGAGGGTTACTTCCTTAATGCTATAGGATTACTATTGTCAGAACAGCAGATTGAGCCCATAATAAGCCCTGTTGCCCTGTATTTTATTGCTGTCATACCTTGTAAGTGGTCAATCACTGTTGCAGCTGCTATTTTCAACTTCTTGAATTAGGGAGGATACTGTGTTAATGCTGAATTATAGTCGATGGTCCCCAGAGATAACATGGAATGCAAGAAAAAAAGAAAAGTTCTGCATAGTGAATAGTTAAAACTGGAATCAAAAAAGTGTTCCCTGTTCTGTTTTTAGCTGTGGAATTTTTCCTCTACTTATGGCCAGGCCTTCACTCCGCAAAGTTCTATATTCTTCCATACCGCATACATAGAGAAATATTTTGGATACTTTCAGCTAGTAATAAGCTCAGATTTTTACCATAATTAACTACAGTCCACAGAATTGCCACTACAATCTAGGCAGAAAAAAAAAAAAAAACACGTGCAAGATCCACATTGGTCTACTGATGGGTAAACAAACAAAGAATGTTGCCTATTAGTGAATCTGTCATATCGGCCCTCAGATCTAAATCGATGCTCCTCATTAATTACGTCGTTATGATGAAAAAGAGATCAGGGGTGACAGAAGGAGAGGGTGTCCATTCAGGGGCTCACACGCACTCTTATCTCATCCATCTGAAAGCAGGAAATGATAACACACTGCCTCTGTGGATCCACAGGGAGAAATGGAGGCATTTGTGGAATCCAGCTTGACAGCAGGAGGCCATACAATAGGAGTGAAAATGTTAATGTGTGCTCACAGGCATAGAGCAAAGCCTGCGAACTCCTACTGAGTTAATGGGCAATCAGATTGTCTTTTATTCAGCCTTGTTTGATCTTTTATAATGCAACAACAGATGGGGTCATTTGAATATATGCAGTGTTTTTCATGCCGTCTTGGTACTTATATCCATATACCATTCACAGTTTTGAAATTCAGAGAGCTCATTGTAAAACAGCAGCGGGGTGAAGCACATTCCATTGAGGAGACGGAGATGTGTTTTTCATCATATTTGAGGCCCTTCTCCAATGTTGCCTCATTCCTGACATGTTTTGTTCTCTCTTTCTCTCTGGCTTTGTCTTATTATTATTGTTTGATTTGAATGTGCTTTACAGAAATGACGAAAACAACTGTACATTTGTATTGCCACAGCATTTGCAAGCTGTGTACAATGAGAAATTGTGCAATGTAAAGTACCAATAACAATAGCACACATAAACAAGTAATAACAAAAAAAGTAATATTAGCAAACATATAAGATTTGTTAATGTTTCTGAAAGAACTATATTCACCAAGGATTAGTTCACTTTAAAATTAAAATTACCTCATGATTTACTCACCCTCAAGACATCCTAGGTATATATGAGTTTCTTCTTTCTGATGAACACAATCAGAGTTATATTAATAAATATCCTGACGATTTCACGCTTTATAATGGCAGTGAACAGGGCTCACGAGTTTGAAGTTCAAAAAAGTGCATCCATCCGTCATAAACATACTCCACACGGCTTCGGGGGGTTAATAAAGGCCTGCTGAAGCAAAGTGTTTGTGTTAGAAAAAAAATTATATTTAACACATTATAAAGTAAAATATCTTCTGCCAGACCGTCGTCCGTATTCAACTGAAGCGTAACTGAAGCGACGTATGATGTCGGACGTAGCGTAAGGGTTTTGAACTGCGAGAGGCTTTTTACATAAGTTGAATATGGAAGAGGGTCTGGCGAAAGCTAGATATTTTACTTTATAAAGTTTTAAATATGGATATTTTTCTTACAAAAACCCATCGAATCGCTTCAGAAGACCTTTATTAACCGTGTTATTAGCCGTGTGGAGTACGTTTATGATGGATGGATACACTTTTTTAAGCTTCAAACGTGAGCCCTGTCATTATAAAACTTGGAAACATCAGGATATTTATTAATATAACTCAGATTCTGTTCATCAGAAAGAAGAAAGTCATATACACCTGGGATGGCTTGAGGGTGAGTAAATCATGGGGTTATTTTCATTTAAATTGAACTTATCATTTAATATTTTGTGGAAACCGTGATACTTTTTTTCATTCTTTGATGAATATAAGTTCAAAAGAAGATTTAAAAAAAAGTTTTTAATGTCACTATTAAGGCATCCTTGCTGAAAGAATGTTTTATTTCTTTAAAAAAATATATATTACTGACCCCAAACTTTTGAACAGTAGTGTATAAAATATAAATAAAGCAACAGTACAAACTAAAATACAGTAAACTAAGTTGCGATTACTAAATTTAAGTTACTTTAAATTTAACACATTTAAACAAAGGAATGTGAACTATTTGTGAACAACTAATTAATAAAGAAAAACTAAACCAAAGATAAAACAAGACAAAAATAGTGATAATGAGCATACGTTTAGTAATGAAGACTTTCTCGTGTCTGATGAGCAGGTGTGAGGACGGTCTAATCTCATCTGCTCTCATCCATGTCCTGAGAAAGCTCTGGGCCTGTGCATGATATTAACCGCTCCGTTGCACGTCTGACGAGGGCTATCTGCAGGTCAAATGTCCCTCCCATCCTTACTGATCAGCACACACACATTTATGGACACATACAATGGGAGGATGTAACAGGTCCTGCCCTACCATGAGTCCTCTTACATTACTGGCATTTAGGTTCACTATGTGTGTGTGTGTGTGTGTGTGTGTGTGTGTGTGTGTGTGTGTGTGTGTGTGTGTGTGTGTGTGTGTGTGTGTGTGTGTGTGTGTGTGTGTGTGTGTGTGTGTGTGTGTGTGTGTGTGTGTGTGTGTGTGTGTGTGTGTGTGTGTGTGTGTTGAGGTTTTCCTCATTCCGATCATCACTGACCGCCCATCTGCACTGTCTCTCTGGTATGTCATCTTTAGCTGCACTGGCAGCGTGGTGAGGTGGGTCAGGCAGAGCATTCCCGTGGTCAGTAGTAAGATGTTTGTTCAGTTGGCTTCATATGTTTTCTCAGGCTGTAACCTATAGCTATGCGGGTCAAAGACTCTTCAGAAAAAGAGAGAGACTGTCAAACTAAAGTACCATTGCAATACTCAAACTTAAAAATCCAAATAATTTATCATCTAGCAATATCTTTTTTATTTTTATATGAATTTGAGTGCCTACTCTTGCAATGTTAGTTTGTGTTATTTTATTTTTTATATTATTTTATATTTGTGGCCAAATATACATGTATGTGTTTTTATCAGTGTTGCCACAGTTACTTTGAAAAAGTAATCTGATTACTGATTACTCCTTTAAAAAGTAACTTAGTTACTTTACAGATTACTTGATTATAAAAGTAACTAAGTTAGATTACAAGTTACTTTATCAGTTACATTCAACAGTTGCCGACAACACCCCTGCCGCCTCAACATAAAAATGACAAACATTTTTGCCAACACTCACTTTATTGGAAGTGCATTTTTAACAGTAACGTTCAAAAATGTATCGCCTTACATTTTAAGTAAAAAAAAAAACGTTTTAATAAAAAATTTTATAAAGACAGTCTTTCTTGACTTCACTTAACATAAATACTCTCCCCGAGACGCAAGAAGAAAGCAAAAATATATATTTTTACTAAGGAAAATGACAAAAATAGTAACTCACAGTGACTTGGATAAGTTACTTTGTAACGCATTACTGGCATCACTGGTTTTTATATTACATTTATTTATAGTTATTTATAATTTAACCTTGGCACTGTTGTTTTTCCTCTTCATTGTCCACTTTTTAAATTTTCTTTACACCATTTTTTTCTTTCAGTATTATTATATTGTTTCAGTGGTGTATATGACATGCCAAGGAAGATATATATATTTTTAAGACCGCCAAACTAAAGTACCAAAAAGAATACATTAACAAAATGTTATCATCTAACAATATCTTTTTATTTTGAATTGAATTGCCTATGGTCTGTTTAGTATCCCCCTTAATTTCCCACACTTCTTTATTTACTTCACCTTTACTTCACCCAATGTCATTATATTATTTGTGTAGTGTGGATATCTGTGCAACATTTACTTGATTAAGTCATATAAAAAAAAAATGCATTTGGGATACAGCTAGAAGCTTTTTTACTGATAAATATATGATAAATATATGTTTATTGTTTGAGTGATATGTCAATGTGTTCACATGAAAGGAATGTTGATCATGTAAAAATGCTCACCTGACAAATTTACTGCGTGCTGCTGTGCCCTGGAGCAGAACCCAGTAAGGGTAGTAAACAAGCAGTCTTCTTGTCTACAACTCCAGACTTCCCTGTTTAGCCTCTGTGATGCATCACTGGAATGTTGGGAAATACAGAAATAGTCACTATAAAAATAGTTAGGAAAATTAGATATAATCTGAGAGGTTCTCTTTTCTTTTCTTTTTTTTCCTGTTTCCTTTCTTTTTTCTCTCTCTTTTACTCTCTTTTAGTCTCTCTTAGTCTTACATACACACTCTAACTGAGAAAAACAATCCAGAGCAATGTCAGCTCCACTTGCGTCTCAGTTTACATGCTAGTCAAAGTTGAAGAGCAACAGATAGTTGCCAAGACAAGAATGTGGAAATTCAGGTTTGGATGAAGGTAGTCCAGACAGTGGGAGAAAGAGATCCGTTGGCAAGAATTAGTCAGTCACCTATATACTTACAAAGAAATTCTTTGGAGCTGTTTATTTTGTTTGTTTGTTTTTTAAAGAAATTATTTTAATCAGCAAAAGTGCAATCAATCAAAAGTAGGAGTATTTTACATTGTTTAAAAAAATATCCATTTCAAATAAATGTGGGGGTTTTTTTAGCTCTCAAAAAATCCTAAAAAAAAGTATCACGGTTTCCACAAATGTATTAAGCAGCACAACTATTTTCAACATTGATAATAAAAATAAATGTTTCTTTAACATTAAATCAGCATCAAACTGGAGTAATGCTGTTGAAAATACAGCTTTGCCATCACAGAATAAATTACATTTTAAAATGTATTAAAATAGTAAACAGGTATATTAAAATATTACTGTTTTTACTGCAGCCTTGAAACGGCATAAGAAACGTCTTTAAGAACATTAAAAAATCTTACTGACTCCAAAGTTTTGAACAGTAGAGTATAATATATTGCAAACATTTTACAAATATGTGTGATATTTGACTGTAATGTAACATAATTGGTCACATAACCTAATTTTAACCAGTGAAGCTCTTAAAATTTCAAAAAGCATAAAATTATATTTATTTTCAGCTTAATGTACCCCAGATCTTTAATGTGGCCTCTGACCTTTGGACTTTTGGGCATACTGTACTATAGACTGGATGAAAGCTTTTCAGCATGCTGGAATGAACATGACTTTCTGATTCCAACTCATGTTTCTCATGTCACTCTCTCCGTTTCTGTCTTTTCTTTCCCACACGCTTCCTCCCGCTCTCTTTGTGTCTTTGGTAGCACATTGTTCTGAATGGCAGTAGGAGTGAGCTGTGGTCTCAGGTAACTGAGTGGAAGTGAAGGCCTGGTTGAGTCTTTCCATGGCTGCTTTATGGAGCCATTACGCTCCTTCTCTTATTCCCCTTTTTGGCTTTATGTGGTTTTGGCTGGGCTAGTTTAACACCGCCTCTGGGTATGGAGCCCCATTTCCTCTTGCCCAGTCAAATGGTAATTACACTCTTTAATGTTAAAAGGTGAGTCGGCTTTCGTACTTCAACTTTTGTGATGTGATTATAATGGAAGGAAGTAACGGAGGGCTATTTAAGGAGTCTGTGCGTCTCATGTTACACTTGGATGGGTGTTAAGTATGTCATGTCTGTATTGTCATATTCATGCCAGTCATTATGGAATGAATTTGGATGACTAGGATTTTGCAATCCAAATATTCAAAACAGTTACACAACTCACGGTGACACACCATCATTTTTCTTGCATTAGTTTATAAATGTTGCCTATGAATCACACTTCATTTGAGCATAAAATATTGCAGCACTGTATATTTTTGGTGCTTTTTTTTAACACTTTTGTATACCTCTTCCTCCTCCTCCACCATGTGAGATTTCAGGCACGTATACATTGTTGCCATGAGTCTCCCCCCCCACCCCCACCCCCCATGTCCTCTTTTTAAAAGGCGTCTGCTTCACTTCCAGCGACACGGTTTCAGGGTCCAGGTTCTGTGTTGTGTGTTAAATGTGTGTATAGCCGGAAGCACTCTCTCCAGACGCCAGGCTGGAAAATAGCAGGAATTGCATTTTGAAATCCCAGGAAACATCCGTAATTTCTGCCCGCATTCCTTTGCAGTTGACTGAGCGCTCTCTCCCCAAGCACCTCCCATCAGGAAGCGTCTGACAATGGGAGCAGAGTGCCAGAAACAGGCAGACAGACAGGCAGGACAGAGCTGGGGGCAGCCAGGGGTATCCAAAGTCCATTCCCCTTGCCCTCCTACCCTAATTCAACAAACTAATGCTTCTACAATACAAGCAATTGTGGTTATTGACAGGCCATAACAAAACGTTGCCTTTACAAATAAGTATTAGGATTTAAATTTACTGAATTCACAGACTTTTGGAACCATCTGTTTATAGAAAAATACTGTTGAAGATAATATATACAAACTATTTTTTAATAGTAAAACTGTTTTACAATTAAAAAATAGTTTGTATATATTATCTCAAGCAGAATGTGAGAGAATAGAATGGCTTTAAGTAGTTTTACTAAAACTACTTAAAGCCATTCTATTCTCTCACATTCTGCTTGCATATGTTTTTTCATGTCTTTAATTTATTGTTCAAGTCATTCCTTAAACACAGGGTCAGTAAGATTTTTTTCAATTTAAAATTTTCTTTAGAGAGAGAGATAAAATAATACTTTTATTCAGCAAGGACAGATTCAATTGATCATAAGTGACAGTAAAGATATTTATAATGTTACAAAATATTTTACAAAATGTTTTTTTGAACTGCTTTCATTGTTGATAATAATAAGAAATGTTTCTTGAGCATAAAATCAGCATATTAGAATAAGAATTATTTCTGAAGGGCCATGTGACAGTAAAGCCTGGAGTAACGGGTGCTAAAATACATTGTTTATAATGATGAAAGAAACTGCCCTTTCAAACAAGAAACTTAATTGAACCTCAGTAAATTAACTTAAAAAAATTAAGTTGAACCCACAAGCAAGCGAATGTAGTTTGACAAATGTAAAAGCTACACATGCTAGTAAATGAATTTGACCTAATCCAACTAAATTGTGTTGAATCTACACTGATTTATTTGGAATGAACTGAATTAAATTGTGTAAAAACTTCCTTCAATTAAATTAAGTGGGTGGTTGCAATAAACTTAACTAAACTGATCAGATTCACTTGGAGGGGTTTAGTCTATTTCTAAAGTTTTCATGTGTATTTTTAATGTCTACAATCTGTTGTTGATTTATGGCCTTATATTATTGCATCATTATCATGTTACATCTTTTGAGTAGTAGATCTCATACAGATGCCCACATTATGCTGTACTATTATCTGATGCAGCTCAGAATGTATTTGTCCCTAAATGACTGCAAGCTGTTCATTGCCTGAAACTACAAAGCAGCTGTGTATGAGTTTTTTTTATTGTGAGTATATGCAGTATTTTGTTTCTCCATACGATCTTTTGTTGCTCAAAATATCAAACTTGTCCGTTTCCTATGTAATAAGTCATTTAAATGCGGTTTTCAGTTCTCTGTTAGAGGTCTAAACATGGTTCTCTTCACACACAACAGAGCCACTTTTCTAACAAAAATAAAGTGCCTGTAACATTGTTTTTTTTTTTTTTTTTCATTTCTTTGATTTTGTAATTCATGCTTACAGTCTTATGCCACGTTCCAGGCAACCCGTAACCTGTGTTTTTCCAACCTTCTACCCGTGAAAGTGCACTGGAATGGCAGTCAAACCCATGACTTCCCACCCGTGAACTCGTACTAGATCGATGTACTCCCAGTTACGAGATCTGACGTCACATAGCTCGTGACAAAAAAAATGACAGCCCCGTACGGATGCGGTGTTTATGAAACAAATTAACGTTAAAGGGTTAGTTCACCCAAAAATGAAAATTCTGTCATTAATTACTTACCCTCATGTCGTTCGACACCCGTAAAACCTCCGTTCATCTTCGGAACAGAAATTAAGATATTTTAGTTTTTCAAAACTAAAAAAACTATTTCAAAACACTGCATCATGAAGCTTCAAAGCGTTATGAATCAGCGAGTCGATTCATTATTCGGATCGCGTGTCAAACCGCCAAACTGCTGAAATCACGTGACTTTGGCGATCCAAACCGCTGAATCAACTCAATGATTCAGAACGCTTCGAAGCTTCATGATGCATTGTTTTGAAATCGGTCATCACTATATAAGTCGTTATTTAGGGTTTTTTTGCGCACAAAAACTATTCTCGTCGCTTTATAAAGTTATTGTCGAACCACTGTAGTGAGATGGACTTTGTAACGACGTCTTTAGTACCTTTTATGGGTCTTGAGAGTTTACAGTGCATTGTGCCAATGGAGGCCTTTCTGAGCCATCGGATTTCAACTAAAATATCTTCATTTGTGTTCCGAGGGCTTACGGGTATCGAACGACATGAGGGTAAGTAATTAATGGCAGAATTTTCATTTTTGGGTGAACTAACCCTTTAAATAAAAGGTATAACAGCTTCTCTTGCCGTATACACCGTTTCCCCCCTCCGTTTCCCTCAAATAAGCAAGTAAGCACCTTTGGCGATAGAAATTATTGTAAATTTAGCATAGGCCTCATACAGTCCACCATGCTTTGTTTACATCTAGCTACCACACAATTCCTTGCGCTGGAACGCAGCATTAGTTCCCCTCATGTGATCCTGTCATGTGCATCCCCTGTTCATGTGGTTGGCTACTTTGTTTCATGTGTCATGCTCTCATTGGTTATTTTTTCATCAGTTCTGTCTTTGGTTTATCGTCTTGATTATTCACAGGTGTATCTTGTTAGTCTTTGTGTAAATGGATGGATGGAAGTCACTGTCTGGTTCTGTTTATTTGTATCTATTCACGGTTATTTAAATAAACTGCACATGGATTCAACTTCAAATCGGTTTCCGTGGACTACTGTTACATTCTAATCTATAACCAAACTGACTCCCTTAAATATTCATGACTGGCATGTGGATTTTGAGAACAGGTTTGACGGATATTTGCTTTATGAACTGGTGGTCTGTTACATCTATCTATCCATCTATCTAGTTCAATAGATAGATATAAACTGACCTTTATATAGGTAAGCATTGTTTACTCCAAATATATGCATATTGGTGTCAAAAGGAGCCATAGAAAACATGCATACAGGTTTATACAATCACCAAAGGTCAATACAGATAAGTTTTTAAATAAGGAAACAGCCTTTGAAGCCAAATTATGGAAAGAACTTCATCCTGCACCATATGCAGACAAAGAAAGAAGCAGAAGGCGCCACAACAATCATGCTGCAACAATACTGTGAGATTCCACTCAGCAGCTGGACAGTGAGATACACAGCCCAGCCCTATCCCTTCAATCCTGCTCTTCACCACCTGGTCTATGTGTGTCTCCGTATGTGTGCGGGTTTGTCACTAGGCTTCAGGCTTAGAAGCATCCATCTAATTTCAATGGTTGATGAGACAACCCATGGATCCCCAGTCAAAATGGCCTAGAGAGACATCTTTATCAGAGCTGGTGGGGGAGGTTTCCGGACCATCTGCTCTTGTACCCTTGTGTCCTGGTGTACATGAGACCTGATCCTTTAGATTGTTATCACATGGAAGAAAATGCTGTATCAGTAATGAATGTTGAGTTTACTAAATGATTGTCATATATGAGCTCTGAGATTAATTAAATGATAATATACACCATTGAGTCTGAGGTCAGTAAGATTTTTATTTTTTTTTAAATCATGTTCACCAAGGCTGCATTTATTTATTTATTAAAAAATACAGCAAAAATGCAATATTGTGAAATAGTATTACAGTTTAAATAACTGCTTTCTATTGTAATATATATAATTTAATATGTTATATTTAAAATGTCATTTATTCCTGATTGCTGAAGGAACATTTATTATTATCATCAGTGTTTAAAGTTTCTTCTTTCTGATGAACACAATCAGAGTTATATTAATAAATATCCTGAAGCTTCCACGCTTTATAATGGCAGTGACGGGGTCCATTGAGTTTAAACCTTAAAAAAGCACATCCATCCATCATAAACGTACTCCACTCGGCTCCGGGGGGTTAATAAAGGCCTTCTGAAGCGAATCAATGAGGTTTTGTAAGACAAATATCTATATTTAAAACTTTTTAAATTAAAATATCTAGCTCCCGCCAGACCTTCCGTATTCAAATTGCGCAGAAAGTGTAACGCCTCTCGCAGTTCAAATCGCTTACGCTACATTCTAATGATATGTCGTGCCAGTTGCGCTTTTATATGAAAGGCAGTCTGGCGGAAGCTAGATATTTTACTATTCCCGGATATGGAAGAAAGCACGAAGAGAGTGCAGCTTTTGTAATTGTTTTGATCCCCATTTGCTAAATCTGTATAAATTCCTGAATAAAAGCTTCAGTGAACAACATCTTCTGTTTTGTCATCAGTAACACATTTCAACACGTTTCATTTTATTTAAAACATGACACTTCAAATGTCTCTTGTACGTTTTTAACTTTATAGAAAAGGATGAATGATGAATAGCTTATAAGAATGACTGCGACAAACGATGGTACGTTCATTCATAATTGTCAACTATAACTGTGGTAACTCCAAGTACTTAATGATTTGCTACAACCAAGACTTATAAAGCATATGTAATACGCATTAATGTTTCACATTGTTGGCAAATGATTCAACTATGATATGTTCAACAACATCGGTAGTTTTCAAAACAATTCCACACGTGTAATGGCAGGGATGTGTGTGTGTGTGTAGCCTATATATATATATACTACCATTCAAATGTTTGGGGTCAGTACGTTTTTTTTTCTGTGAAAGAAATTAATACTTTTATTCAGCAAAGACACATTAAATTGGTCAAAAGTGGTCAAAAAATGTATTATGTTACAAAAGATTTCTATTTCAAATAAATTCTGTTCTTTTGAATTTTCTATTCATCAAAGAATCCTGAAAAAAAAATTATCACCAAAATTATACAGCATGGCCCTTAACCTTTTTAAATGGGTCATAAACTGCTTTTTTTTTTTTATAATGTTCTATGAGGTCCAGTATATAAATACATGGGGCAGGCTAGGTTCACACTGTTGAAGACCTCAAGAACAATTGCCCCTTATATGCAGGCTGAAAGACTCTCCTGATGTGAAGCTGAAACGCTATCCAGCCCAGACTATTTTACACCTGCTGTCGTCATAATAGCCGTGTGGAATGTGGAGAGAAAGTGAGAGAATACCTCTTATTCATAATTTAAAGCTGCTCTGAGGGGGACAGGTGCTGTCAAGGGGGGAACCTTTCAGCGCACGGGGGGACTGTTGGTAAACACATTAAGGGAGTTTGGAACAGAAGTGGCTTAGAATAGATGATTGATTGTAGGCATGAACAGTTCCTCAGCATCAAAAGAAGTGCCTGAAAAATGTGATGTGTTTAAACTCTTGACACAATTTTAATAGTAAGAAACATATATGTAACATTGCATTACCATTACTAAACTAGCATTACCAAACTAGTTTTAAATATCCATGTAATATTTCCACGTGATTCTCTGTTTGGTGAAAACAGAAGGACAAAGCTTCATTAATATCGGTAAAATAGGTTTCATCAGGGGGAAAAGATAAAATAGGAAGTAATTTATTATTTTTACACACATTTAGGACCCCAAATATAAAAAGTAAGTCAGTCTCAACAGAACATGAAGATTAATAATGTCCTTGTGTGATGCGTCTGTGGCTTGTTTATGTCAATAAATTCCTGTCTGTGCACAAGTGAAGAACTTTAGAGAGTAACAAGAGTGTTTCCCTGTTTGTGTTTGAAAGAAAGCTGAGGGGGTTTGAAGAGTGAATCTAATGCTCTCCTCTCAGACGTGCCATATGGTGTTCGTGTGACAGGTGCATCTGCTACTGAGGAGTCTGTGGCTACTGAATTCCTCAGGCTTTGTTTACATAAAACAACAGTAAAATCAACCAGAAATCTTATTTCATCATACACTTTACAAATATAGTCATATAGTTGTATTCATGTATAAAATACAAATGTTTACATTATAATAACACCATGATTCGTTGATATGCGATACCTTTTCAATACCTTTTTGTGTTCCCCAAAGAACTTTTCTGTTAATGGGTCTTAAATGGAAAAAAAAAAAATCCTTAGTGTGAAGAATATTTCAATAATATGAAAAACATTTCCCAATATAAAGAACCTTTTGTGCAATGAAAATGTTCCTTGGATGTTAAAGGTTCTTCATGGAACAGTCAATGCCTCTTAAAATAATAATTTTTAAGAGTATACAATAAAACGTTAAAGAAAATTTGAATTACCCTGTGTTTACTAAACAGCGCACAATGAGGGTTAAATATTATCAGCAAAAACAGTGAAGTGGAATCTGGTGCATGCTGAAGAGATTGTGTTTATGGTACAAACAAGCTTTGTTTTTCTTCTGAGTGCCATAAACAGGGGAATTGGGTCCATAGAAAATTGGAATAGTTTTCCGCAACAGTGATATCATGGAATGTCTGACCGTCTGCTAGGCACAAGGGCAGGTTTTGACATTGCTCTTTCTAAACATTTTTCTAGATTGTTCCTTTTTTTTTTTGTAGTAAGCGCTACAAATTTTCATTTTAAAAATAGTTAACAAATAGCTATAAAAAGAAGCTGAATAAGAAACTTGTAAAGAATTCATTCCTGTTTAATGTCAACAAAAAATGGGGAAAAGGAAGCCAATATAAGTAACAGAAGAAGAATGGCTAACTATGTGTAAAATACATGATGACTGCAACAAATTCAGATTCATGGAGGGAATTTGTTTGGAAAAATACACTGTAAACCCGAATAAGTTGGGCCAACTCAAAAAATTGGAGGTAATAAGTTACATCGCATTTTTTGAGTTATGATGTTCACAATTTTAAACAAGTAGAACTATCAAGTTTTGAGTACTCATTAACTGTTCCTAATAAGTTGTCAGAACTCAAAAAAGTTGAATGAGATTTTTTTTAAGTAATATTACAGATAATAATACAGAAATATTTTGCTAGCTATATAACAAACTAATTCAGAAAATGCTAATTTGCTAAAATGTTAACAATAGCATGGTATAGCACTTACTGAATGAACACGGCAGCTTAAAACATGTCATTTACCTGCTCTCAAACCAAGCAGAATGCGCCACTTGTCACCATGGTAACTCTCCAAAAACCCACATTAACAGAAACTCTTCTACATGCATAACAAAACATTAATCAGTAAATCTCCCACTTAACATTAATCTTGCACAAAAAAACATTACATAACACTTAATTTGAGCATTTACTCTCCCTTTCGAGTGCCATGGGTAAAGCATGAAACAGAAATCCCAGCAGTTTCAGTTAAACTTAAGTTTGTCTAAATTAAAATAAATAATTTCATTAAACTCAAAACAATGAAACAGTTCAGTTTACTTAAAATATATATTAGTTCTGTGAACTTGAAAGAAAAAGAAAGTGCTAAATCTTCATAAAAGTTAATTTGACTGAACTCATTTGTTTAATTTAAGTTTGTCCTACTCAAACCAATTAATTATATTGAGCATTAGGGTTTACAGTGACTAGACTTTCATAATATTGGGGGAAATTGTTGAAAAGAAATGAAAAGATTACATTGGTTACCGAAGTTGATTTTATTTCTCCCCATGCCATGTGTAAACAGTATGTGGTAGATGGCCGTAAAAAACTCTTAAACCATTTTTGACTGAACCCATGGACTCTGTCGGATGTGTAACCCTAACATAACTGCAGAATTTGATCGAAATCTAAATACTCATGAATGTAATATAAGTTATACCCGGTGACCAGTGTATGTGTGTATATGTGCTTGAGTATTCATGTGTACACAAGAATATGTTTTCAAAGGAATATTCTACATATGTATTGTTGGTGTATATGTTTTTTTTTTCTCCTTGTAAAATAAAGTGTTAAATAAAAATAGTTAACATGAATAGGCAAATTGAAATGTCCTGGGGTGTATTTTGTATTTATTATGTATTTAGTATAGAATCAATAAAATTTGTGTTAACATTAGTTGCAACAGCTAACATAATATAACAATGAACATTGCTTTTGTAACATTTATTAATCTTGGTTCATGTTAATTTCCACATACTAATATATTTTATCATGTATAACAGTTGTTTAAATGAAAAATAATGAACTGACCATAAAATAATAATGACCAAGAGTACATTTATAAACAAACATTGATCTAAATTAATGCTGTTAAAATGTTCATTGTTACTTCATGATACCTAATGTTATTAAACCTAACAAACTGAACTATTTAAAGTTTTCCTGCAAGCATATTTTATAACCGTATATTAATTGAGGGGCTACTTTTAAAAATTAATTTGCCACACTGTTTTTGCTAGCTAGAACTATTTCTAAAAAAAAAAGAAAAAAAAGAAAGAAAATGTGTTGATTAAAGCTGAAATAAAATAAAAGATGGAAAAACTTTAAATGTGTGTATATATATATATATATATATATATATATATATATATATATATATATATATATATATATATATATATATATATATATATATATATATATATATATATATATATATATATATATATATATAAACATTAAAACATTAATCTAATAAATATTAAAATAAATATTTGTTTGAAATAAAATAAATTAAGAAATGACTGTAAATTACTAAAACTAAAATAAAAAGAAATTAAAGCTAAAAAACTAAACAAAAACTAATGAAAATGAAAAAAGCACATAACAGAATTATTAAACTAAAAAGTTCAAAAGTTTTATAAATAAATAAATGGTATTAAAAAAGCACAATTTTCAATTGAACTAAGGGAGAAGGGTAAAAAATAAAATGTGTATGTGCGTGTTAGTTTCCATTATCAATTTATATTTTTAAAATGAACTGCCCTTAAATTATTGTAATCCCTCAACATTATTTTATAATGCGACACATTAAGGAATTGCTGATGTGTTCAGTGAAATTTC
Organism: Gobio gobio; assembly: GCF_949357685.1. Lineage (NCBI taxonomy): Eukaryota > Metazoa > Chordata > Actinopteri > Cypriniformes > Gobionidae > Gobio > Gobio gobio. The sequence goes on along the minus strand of NC_137110.1, from coordinate 23,980,605 downwards.
AAATCAAACTGTGATTCTTGTGTGTGTAAATGTCAGGTTTGTATTGTAGTCCAGTGCTCTAGGCACATGAACAGCCCTTTGTTCTTTGTGTGGACTCTGATGTGCTGGCCAAAGCTTTCATTGTGTTCTGTGAAGTAGAGAAGAAAATTGCAACCTGCCTTTGAAGGCCACTGTCAGTGAGACATTTGGAGCTCAGATGATCGGTCAAAGAGCAGACGTCACAAGCGTGTGACAGCGTCCTGGGTCTTGACCACTATTCCACTCAAATACACACTGTATGTGTCGTGGAACACTTCGTCATCAAATACCAAAAAGATTAATTCCCCAATTTCAACAGAATCAACTGAAAGAAAGCTCTGTCAGTCTAGTGAACGAGGGGAAGATTTAGATGACGCCCTGAGGGCTGAGACAAGAGCCCTCAGTATGCCTGGCCTCACCTGTCATAGATGATATCGCAATGGTCATGGACAACTACACATTTTCGACAGTAATTTTAAGATGTGAGCAGCTGTCCTTTGCATGAGGGAAGGATTTTTTGAAAGGGGTCGAGGGGTCATTAGTGGACTACTGGCCCTTAGGCCAGGATGGATTTGGTTAGGCAAATGAAAGGCCAAAGGGGCTGGTTGAAATATGGCAGAGGTGATGAGGGAGATAGAGATCACTGCCCCAGCAGCTGCACTTTGACATTAGAAAGACCCGGATAATCTATGTGTTGGGTTATAGATCTAGTAAGCAAAAATGTGCTGACTACCTCTTGCTGTTTTGTCTGAAATCCCGGTTTAAGGGGGCACTTGGATTGAAATATTGTGCCTATTAAACACATTAAAATATCTGCCTGGTTCCAGCCATACTGAAGAACTCCCAGATCATCACCAATCCTCCACCAAATTTCACAGTGCACTCTAAAAAAAAAAAGGTTCTATATTGCACCAAAAATGGTTCTTGGCTCGTAATCATAGGGGAACCTTTTTTAGTGCTATATAGCACCAATTTTGGTGCTTCAGTGGTTCTTCAGCGGTTCTTCAGTGGTTCTTCAGCGGTTCTTCAGCGGTTCTTCAGAGGTTCTTCACCGGTTCTTTGACTAAGGTGCTATATAGCACCTCTGAAGAACCGCTGAAGAACCACTGAAGCACCAAAATTGGTGCTATATAGCACTAAAAAAGGTTCCCCTATGATTACGAGCCTTTTTTTTTAGAGTGTGGGTGTGAGAGACTGAGGGTTGTAGGCCTCTCCAGGTCTCTAACTATTAGTGGACCAAGAAAAATGGACTCATCAGAGAAGATCAGAATCAGGCACATCTGTCTTTGTGAAGGATGCGTGACTCGAGAAGAAAACTTGCTTCCTTCTGCTCTGACAATGTTCCCACACTCAAAGGATTGGTTTTCCGTTCAGGACAATGCTCAAATCCACGCAGCCAGGCCAAGCTCCAGATCAATACCCTGTCATGGCCATTACAATCTACAGACCCTGAACCCCATTGAAAACCTCTGAAATGTTATCAGGAGGAAGGACACAAGATCACAAGTCATCAAACAAAGCCGAGCTGCTTGAATTTTTGTGCCAGGAGTGGCATAAAGTCGCCCAACAGCAATGTGACTGACTGAAAGAATGCCAAGATGCATGAAAGCTGTGATTGGAAACAAAGACTGTGCAAATACATGCACTTGTATAACTATGAATGGGAGAAAGTGCCACACCCACGGATTTATATAGAGAACTGGATTGCTCATGACATCATAAAATGTGAAGCCACCGCGACGCCATATTGGTATTCTCTAGTAAGCTCACATGTTCTATTGAATTCATAGGAGATCATGTGATTTTACTAAGAAAACATTGCCTAACGAGACATCGTTTTTAAAATCTGAAGTCTCCCTGTATATTCTATTTATTTTTAGGTATAATAATCTTAAGCTTCACATAAGGCCACCAAGTTTTTGCATTAATTTCTAAATCTAATTTATAAAATTATGTTTTTTTATCCAATTCGTTGTTGAAATATAATCAACACAGTGAGTGTCTTTTTCATGACCGGTTTATTTAAACATACATGAAATAATCAAGACATCACTAACAATTTAAGTAGAATATAATGAATATATAGGCTTATATAGTGCATATATTTAGCGAAATAGTTGATTTAACCGCTGTGGACACTGAATGACTGCCTGAGGTAAATGTGATGCTACATGACAGTGTTTACAAGCTGCATTAATATTGACGTCTTTCCGCGGTTGAAACACTGATTACACCACATATGATACGTTTCAGTGTTAATGTATCCTCAACATATCTTAAGATATTAATTCATGTTTATTCTTTAGGAAGAGACGATCGCGTTCACACACGCGCGCCGCGGCCGCTTGGACTGACGTGTCTACAGTGATCAGTCGTCACATTAAAGAGCGTCAAAACGGCATTTATCATTTGAATTTCGTGATTAAATGGATAGAATACTTAATATGTTCATGTGGGAACTAGGACTGAAGTGTGTTCCGCGCTTAAAACAAGCCGACTGTTAACTGTTAAAGATTGCATTCGTAACACCGTTCGGTACACACGTGCACAGTAGCCTACCGAAAGCCCTGTACCGAAACGGTTCGATATAAATACGTGTACCGTTACACCCCTAATTGACTACAATTGTAATGTAAAAATACAGCACACTGCTGTATACATACTGTAAAATTACAGTAGGAATAATGTATGTATACTATAAATATGTAACTGAAGTTACATGTGCTTATTATACATTTTACAGTAAATTAGAGCATTTCCTATGAAATTCAATTCACTTCACTAAAATAACTACAGGTGGATTTTTCAGTGCTGCGATATACATTTATATAAACCATGCTTATTAAAAATGTTCATATTCATTACAGTAGTGAAAATCAGCTCGGCGGGCGGAAGAGACATTTCAGCATTTGTATCGCAGTGTACTGTTGTGTTTATGTATTTATGTTGTGTTAGTATTGTTTGTTTGGTATTGTTATTCGAAGCAGTTGAACGATGGTTAAATGAATAGTTAATTCAACAACATATAGCATATAACACTTTACTCATATGGAAACTGTAATTAGATTAAACACCATAGAATTTGCGCTGTCTTTAAGAGTCTGAAATAGATGTCGGAAGCAATAGACATTAACGATTTCAATACATAACTTATCCTCTCCGAAAAGACCATATTACAGATAACAATTAATTTACATGCATATATCGTAAAACTAATCCTGTGAGACTAATCGGGTGATTTTAGGTTAATGTTTTGGCTGTAAGTCAATGATGACCCTCTGTCGGTAGGGAATAGTAAGATGGCCGCTCGAACACTTCCGGTGGCTTCACCGCCTGATGACAGTTTAGAACACAATGAGCAATCCAGTCATTTATGGCAGAATATGTCCTGCCTTCTAAATAAAAGAGCCAATCGCTGATTGGCAAAGTTTCTATAGCTCCGGTTGCTATACAAACAGTCAACGTTTTGAGACACACGCTTAGGACTGAACATGCGTGTTGGCAGGTCTAGCCTGAAAAATACGCTTTTTTAATGCCATTTGAGCATAAGAAACCACATTTATGAGACAGTAGTTGTTGACAAATTTAATTGGCGATTTCAAATATGAAATTTAATGGCAAGCTTGGTGAGCAGTTTTGGAGAATTTGAGGTTTCCCCATACAAAAAGATAGGAGCTTCACTTGCATGAATGAAATAGCTGACCAAGAGGCAAGATGGCTGCCGAGTGAAATTACTTGCCTGAAAGGGACTTTGTTTGAAATCAGTTATTCCATATTGATTATAAAATGTTGATTTATGAACTTAGTATAAAAAAATAGTATTTTGTTGTTTGAAAATTAATATAAACTTGTTTTTATTAACATTGTTTTATTTTGACAAGTCGTCATTTTCTGTAAGTAAATGCTCTAAATGACAATATTTTTATTTAAAATTTGGAAGAAAAAATTGTCAGTAGTTTGTAGAATAAAACACAAATGTTCATTTTACTCAAACACATCAATATAAATAGTAAATCCAGAGAAACTGCTAATTTTGCTGTTGTCTCTTTTTTTTCAGAGCTGTATAAATGTCTCAGCTATAGTCAAACCAATATAAAAGGAAAATTAAGTTATAAAATAACAGATCTCTGACTGCTTCAGTTTGAGAGGAAACTTCTTGGTGAGTCTAGTAGTTCATGAGACAAAAGAGACACAATTCTGGTACTTACATATGGGGCTGTGGGGTACAGTAAGACCAAAAACAAGGTTATAAAGTTCGTATAGAAGAAATACATGCCATGACTTTGTTCCGTTTTGGGGACTATTGTAATACATAATGTTAAATTATTAGTTCAAACAGTTCAGAAACACAATTTTTATTTTATTTGATTAGACATTTTTAGATAATGACAGACAGACAGATATATAAATCAAATTAAATAATGTTGTGTTTCTGAGTTTTAGGTCAATCTTTAAAAAAAAAAGAAGAACCCATAACTGTTATGTGATCTTGATTTGTTCAGAGTCTAATAAAGCTCACACATTTTTGAGTGGCACACACAGAGCTAACTTTGTCTTGTGTACATGCAGTAGCTCATGCATGTAGACATGTTGTTTTTAAAGAAAAGGCTAATTAAGTAGAAAACCCCTCCTCAACCCTCTTTTCCCACCCATACTGGCCGCCACACTGGCCCCAATGCACATGCTAATGTGTGGAATGCGGCCATTTCCTCCCTCTCTAGGAAGACAAAGAGAATCAATGCGAGACAGTCTTCCCCCCTCTCCTTATAACCTTCAGTCTTGTTCTCTTGAAAAATGCCTCTCTAGATATTACACATTCACCTTTATGATGGAACAAGCAATGCTATAAACCTATTCGTGAAGAAACTGACATAGCTCACATTAAAAGCCCACAGTGGCAGCTATGGACACCCTTTAATAGGTATTGTTTCTTATTATAAATATAAGATTTAAAATAGCAAAGCATTCTCCTTTTATAGCTGCACCTACAACAAAACAATTCATAGTAGATCAATATCTGCTACATAAGCTGAATGGGTGAATAGGCAAATGGAAAGAAAACCTGCTGTTTTTGTAACTGCCATGCAAATTAACTAGTTGTACCTTTCTAAATACAAAGTTTGTATATGTGTTTAAATACATAACGTGCTATGATAGGAGTCCAGATGTCTACTCAACAAGTGCAGGCTTGATTTCTACACACAGCTGCCACTCACAAAATGCGGGGACTTTCTAACTTTCCAATGTGTCTTCTCCAGAGCAGGTGGTGTATTCAAAAAGAAACAAGATTGAGATATATGAAATAGTACTAATGAACACAATAGGTTTTTATATATCACCAATAAATCAGGCCTACATCTCATGCATTTTAACTGAATCTTGCTTGTTCCACACCATATTTAAACCATGTTCATACTTTTTAACTGATTAAATTGAATTGCTTTCACAATAAACAGATTAATGCTGATTCTATATTTTGAACATTATTTAAATCAAATCAAAGAGATGAAAAATAATAAACTATGCCATTGTTTATATGAGAGATTAGAGTAAATTGGGCTTTATTTCAAAAAGCATTCTAATGGAAAGTACAAAATTCTAAACAAAAACCCACTTGAAATTTTCAAATTCAAACTGATATTTCAATAATAAATACACAACTGTACGTCCTAGATATATACAATTAATTCTTCAAAAGTTTTGTATTGCCAATTGCACACAAACCTATATATTTATTAATAGATCTGTCATCTACAACATTATGCTTTATCCCACTGTCATCGCCTGCAAATATCTGTTTGTACACCAAAATTGGAGCTATGATGAATAAATATGTCATATGTTAGGTGTGTGTGATAAAACGAGGGTTTGCGTTGTGCGTGACGGGGTCAGGCGTGTGTGTTTGTGAATAGAGTGTTTGTGTAAAGTGTGTAAGGGAGGTGTAGGGTATACGAGCAGATGGCAGACCTCTCCCCTGTAATGTCTGCTTGAGAGAACAATAAGTCTCTCTTTCTGAGGCATGATTAAGGGGTGGAAGAGGATTGCTCTCCACGGACAGCTGGTTGGCAGCATGCCTCAAACACACATACAGACACCCCCTCCCCATCATCCACACAGACACACTCAGCAATTAACTGACACGGGCCACGGCTTAAATATTCACCAGCCCAGAGCAAACAAAAGACCTTCAAATCGATTCTCTAAATGGCTCATGGTCTATATTTCACTTGTGCATTTGTCTTTTTGATTCTTTCTCCTGCTTAGCGCACACACACATCAGTATACAACACATCTGATAGGCCTATAAAGCATTTTGTGTGTCTTAAAGTGATAGTTTACCGTACCCAACAACAGAAAAACTCACCCTCATGTCATTCCAAACCTCCATGACTTTCTTTCTTCCATGGAACACAACAGGAGAATTAAAGCCTCAGTCACCATTCACGTTCATCTTTTTTCCCTTCCATACAATGCAGGTGAATGGCGACTGAGGCAGTCAGTCCCTACAAATCTCTTGTGTTCCACAGAAGAAAGTCATACAGGTTTGGAACAACATGAGGGCGAGTATAATTTATCCCTTTAATGATATTGAATGAGACAACAATATATGAAGCGAGTACCAGTGAGGTAGAAAATCATCTCTATGACAAAGTAGCATATCCACACACAAAAAAACAATTCTAAAACGCCATGACTTGTTTACATAAAGTCATGCATTTATAAGTAGGCTTAATGAGCGCGCTGGAACTTCAAAAGTGTAGTAAAGCAGAACAACAAAGGTTACAGATCTCTGCGACTTTTACTGCATTCCTCTCACCGTTAAAAACAAAAGCGCCTTCCAGAAGCAGGACAAATGCGCACGGGGCTGAGAGTGAATGCAGTTCCGCTTGTCGCGCGCACTGCCCGCCCCCCCTTCTTCAGCAGCGCGCTCCGCTTGGGTCGAGCGGTTCTCCCTGCGCTCCCCGAGAGGGGGCGGGGCGAGCGACAAGCGGAACTGCTTTTGATCCCCGAGGGACTGCAGCCTTCGCATTCCGCGCATTCCAGAGGCCGTGAACAATCGGAGCTCGGTCATTTATTAGCAGAGCCCCTCCCCTCCTGAGCTCAGTCTGCTGGAGAAGCTCTCCAGACGCGCACGCAACTCGCATGGAAATATAAGCCGTACTCAACGAATTTCCTTAAGGATTGTATCATTAAACAAATATACGAGTACAGAACATCGCCCGTATTTTTTATTCGTAATGCGACTGTGATTTGGTGAGTTTTTAAAGAGTTTTAATGTCGCTTGTTGTTTTAAACTGAGTTTTATGTCACATGCTTAGGTTGTGTGTGTACTATATGGTTTTCTTTGTAAGCTGTATTTGTTAATGAACAGTTTTTACTTGTACGTAATATTTTGGTGGCTGAATATATAGCATTGTGGCTCAAACAGAAAAGAATGAGGAACTAGCTCTTCGTAATATCCTCTTGTTTTCATGCTTCCTTTGGCATGTTTAAATGTATATTGCTACAGTTGTGGTTGTAAAACAAAGGTGAGACACTGGATAGGAATTTGTTTTTAGCTGGAAATATTTTTTTGCAACATTGGAAAGTTATTGGATCCTACACAACTTTTGTTCACTTCTAATTCTAATCAAGAACGTAAACTTGAGAAGAAGCCCAGAGCATGACGGGTGTTGTAGGATGGTGCCAGTGGTATTTTGGGTAAACGTGGTGTTGCTATGGGTAAAGGCAGTCAGCCTAGAAGCATGTGGAGTGAGACACCACTCTGTGTTTGCTGTTGTAGAGTGTTGCAATATAGATGAGCAATAGAAAGGATATGCATATTTGAAGTCATTATTTAATTTATAATTATTTTTCCCCATCAGGTTCACAGTCCAGAAAATCTATCATAACACACTATCATTGATTGTTGTCTGCAAAACATAGACTGAAATGAGAACAGCAGAGGATTCGTCAGGCACGGTGCTGCACCGACTGATTCAAGAGCAGCTCCGTTATGGGAACCCTACTGATCCTACTCTGTTGGCCATCCAGCAGCAGGCACTGCGTGGAGGCAGCAGTGGAGGAGGTGCAGGAAGCCCTCGTTCATCCCTGGAAAGCCTAACGCAAGAGGAATCACTTTCTCCCCAGTTGTCCACCCGGCAGGAGCCCCAGGGCCAAGAGCACCAGGGGGACTACCAGCATTCAGAGAGTCCAGTCTGCCACCTCTATCAGCTCCACACAGAGGAGCTGCCAACTTATGAGGAAGCGAAAGCACACTCACAGTACCTGGCCTACCAGAGAGGTCAGGTAGGGCTTCAGCACTGCAGCATGGAGACCCCCGAAATGGTTAGAGGAGCCGAGCAGGATGAAGGCATGTGGGATGTGAAGCGGGAACATGCTCGCTCGCTCAGCGAACGCCTCATGCAGCTCTCGTTGGAGAGAAACTGTGCCCTTGACAATATTCCCATGAGCTCATCGCATAGCTACCCCCAGCTCTCCAATAATTACTCTGGTCCTGTTGTGAACGAGCGATCGATTCATGAGCCAGACCAACGTGGTCCACCCCCGGAGTACCCCTTCATGGTCAGATCCCCTGGATATATGCTTAGTCATTCACAGGAACATGGGCACTATTACAAAGAGCCCCCTCCTGCTTTCCACTCGCAGCATCACCGGTACAATCAGATACTTTTATCGCTTTATATTACATATAGATCCATTGTGTGTGCATACTAATTGTTTATAATTATTTCTATCAGGTTATTTCCAACCCAATCGCAAGCACCTCATCATAGCGTCCTGCCCATGTTGACCCCTGCCGGCCAGGATGTCATCGTTGGAGGATACAGCATCCCAGTGAAAAACTGCCAAATGGAGCAGCTTATTAAAGAGAATGAGAGACTGAGGGGAGAAGTGGAGAGCTACAGCGAGAAGGCGGCAAGGCTACAGAAGGTAAGAGAGGACTCTTTGTTGCTTGTGGCTTTTTAGAAACCTCCTAGAACTGTGATATTCTTGGCATGACGCCAAATTTTGCCATAGATGCAAAGGAGCCAGCTGTGGCCTTTGATTTCCATCTCAGAAGTGACCTACAAAGAGCGTGGAACAAGAAATCATTGTGCGCTGGTGTCTTCTAGCTGCTGCATTCTAAGGAGATTAGCCCTCTTGCAGTGTAGGAATGCGAGCAAGGGAGAGGATCACAAGGATTTCGATGTCATTTGAAAAGGACTCATTCCTAGTGACTGAATGAAAACTCCCAGTAACTCAATTAGCATGTGAAACAACACTGAATTTACCCATGCCTGCAATGCCAAACATTTTTCTGTAATGTGATAATGTCATCACTGAAATACCAGAGTGTCAAGGGGGGGAAAACAAGCTTATCTTGGTGTTTGTTTTGCAAAGGTTTTTTGGGCATTGCGTATGTCGTTCAGTGTCGTAACATAGATTGAATTTCAGTTCAGATTCATACATAGATAGTGCTTGGAATCAGAACAACAGTATTTGGTAAAAGAATGCCATCCTGAAACAGTGGATCATAAAGATCAGGCATTCTTCATACAGAAGGATAAATTGTAAATCAGAGAACTCCAAAGGGGGGAGGCCTCCCTGAGTTGTTCTGTGGCCCTCTTTGTTGGGATTCCAATGGGATGCCAATAGGGGCAGATGTCTTGGCTCATCTCAGTGTCCGAAAATCAAGAAGGGGCTTTGCGTAGCCCACAGCTGACAGACTGGGCTGCTAAGAGCAACCCCACAGCTGTGGATTCCCTGACTGAATGGCCCCTTTCACTTTCACTCTTTAACAGAACCCCACATGGCACCCAGGGCCCTGCTTGTAAATTTACCAACACAACACAAGTAGTTAAGAAGTAGAACACCTGCAATTTATAGAAATCGGTTATTTTTCTTATCTGATGTTGTGTAATGACAAGTTAAACCTTCATGAGCCTTTCTTTGTTTTTTAAAAAAATGTGCTCTTTCATAAGCCATTTTCTGCGTCACAAATACCATACAGGTGCATATAGTGTTCTGTCTCTGTGAATGGTATGCCTTCAAAACACACATTTCCTTTGTTCCCTGCATTTGCCTTTGGCATCCCGCCCTGTAGGGAGATGAATGTGCAGACACCTGGGACTCATAAGTGTTCTTTCTGGAATGTTGATTCAATTCCCAGTCCCTGAAGAGCTCTGTGAGAGTGATTCACTAGTGGGCAAGCACCACGAAGAGCTCAGCCAAGCACATTCTTCCCTTTTTCCCCTTTCTCTTCTTTTTTTTTGTTGTCTATCTGTCATTCTTGCTCTCTGACCCTTTTTATGTGTAGGTGTAAGAAAGGTGAAAATCACCCAAAAATGAAAATGATCATATACTGTCATGTTGCTCAACTCGTATGACTTCTGTCCTTCCACTGAACACAAAAGAAGATGCTTTGCATAATGTCCAACCTGCTCTTTTCCTTGCAGTGAAAGTACATGGGGGCTAGGAATTGAGGAGTTCCTGTGCGTTAAAAAGTAATGGATATTAAAATGCCTTTCTCCTCTCTTTCAGCTCGAACAGGAGATTCAGAGGATATCAGAGGCCTATGAGACTCTTATGAAGGGATCTGCAAAGAGAGAAGCCCTTGAGAAAACCATGAGGAACAAGCTTGAGAGCGAGATCAAGCGACTTCATGACTTCAACAGAGATCTCAGGGGTAAGATGGTTCACATAGCTGAGTTAATTGTCTTAAATATGAGCTACATGTTTAGGTATGAGGCGATAAATACTAATTGTTGACTCCCACATTAGACCGCCTGGAAACGGCCAACAAACAGAGAGCAGCTATGGAAGTTGAAGACAAGAGTCGGCATGCCTTCGCCAAACTGGTTGAGCAAAGTAAGAATTCCCCTTTGCTTCTCTATAAATGATCCTTCTCCCAATGTGCAGTCAATCATGCAAGCTGCCCCAGCTGTTCCCACTGCGTTTTTATGTTTATGTTGTAGGCATAACGATGCATTCCTCTAACAATGCGCTGCATGTTTATCATTGATGTGATTCCTGACAAAGCGTTTGTTTTGATTGCTTGCTGAGCTGAAATGGTCAATAAGCATAGCAAGACTTTTTTTTCTTTTTTAAACAAATTTAATGACAGTGAATAGTTGGTTAGTTACATGCTACAGTCTTCATCTCAAAAAATTGCTTTTGGAATTTGACCCAACCATTATTAACACTGTAAGTAAATGTGACCTGGATTCCTGGAATATTTTCAGGTATTTTGGGATATTCCATCCTCCTGGAATGCTTCCCAAGAGCCCCCACTATTATTTCAGTCTCTGAGGCCCTAAGCACCCTCTTCTGATGCCCTATGCACTGGCTCTCCATTTTTGGGCATATTAGCACTAAAGAATTCAGAGCTGTGTTAGGGTAAACTGGATTTGTTTTGCTAATCCTAATAGGGATTGTTGTTCAGCATTTGATTTGAATGGTCCCCAAGGATAGAAGTATAAAATGATCCTTCATATTTGCAAAATAAAATGGAAAGTCTCAGTTTTGTGCAAACAAAAATTCTGGATGTTTAAAGTTTCCTTCTGAGCCAACACCGTTCCACAGAGGCATGCCAAAATTCAGCATTTATGAAGGCTTAAAAAGATGTGAAGGTTATTACGCTTTATGACCATGTGGAGCATTTGCTTTACTTGTTTACTGCCTGGCTCAGAGGCATTCCAGAGATCCATTTGGTACAAAGACGTGCCTGTGTGCGTAAGTGGATAAGAGGAAATCTGCATTCCATCCAAAGGCATTTGTTTTGGGTTGTATAATCAGAGTAGAAGTGGAATGGAAGACTAATTGCTGTCTAATTTTTCTCATTATCTCTTTATCTCACAAGGCATTCAGAGTGACCCAAAAACAAGTGAGCTGAGCTTTAGTATGTCCCTTTTCAGTGGGCCAAGTCATCTTGGAGGGTTTTAGGAATTCAGCATCCCAAATGGGAATATAGTGAATCGCTTTTGTAATCTGGGAATTCTAAAGCGAGTCTGCAGTGTAGGTCAAAGGACACCGGGAAACTCGGCCACTCCCCTGCAAACCCAGACAGACGTGTGTAAATCAAGCCTGCCTCTTTTGTTCCAGACTCTTGTGGGAAGCTTATCCCCTGAGAATTGGTTAGAATGAGACTACAGACCAGGGAATGCTCTGGACACACCCCAGTCTTACAGCATGGTCATTCATTTTGTGGCCTGTGTAACAACTAAGCATGATGACTGAATAGCACTACTTGTACCTTTACTCGTAGATATGGTACATAGTTCTCACAATGTCTGTCTTTTCTGTCCATAGATGAGGATCACCTTCGAGAGCGGGAATGTATGGAAAAAGAGCTGCAGCATCTACGGGGCTCAGGAGAAGAATGGAAGAGGCGGCGAGAAGCCTTGGAGCAAGCTCTGATCTCCGCTCAGACACGAAATAGGCAGCTGGAAGAAGAGTTACGCAGGAAAAGAGCTTACGTGGAAAAGGTGGAGAGGATGCAGAGTGCCCTGGCGCAATTGCAGGCAGCATGTGAGAAGAGGGAGGCGCTGGAGTTACGACTGAGGACCAGGCTGGAGCAGGAACTGAAGAGCCTGAGAGCACAGCAGGTAAAAAATAGACAATATTTTGTTCACCCAACTAGTGTGTGAGAATCAACGTCTTGGGATTGAAAAGTAAAAGTAAAATTTTTCTCTTTCAGTGGCAGTCTCATGCCCAGCAAACGAGCCCTGGGTCCTACTCTGACCTTAACGTGTCATCTCTACACCAGCAACTGAGGGAGAGAGAGGAGCAGGTTCTGGCCCTGGAGGCTGATATTACTCGCTGGGAGCAAAAGTATCTTGAGGAGAGCACGATGCGTCAGTTCGCCATGGATGCCGCCGCTACTGCTGCAGCTCAGAGGTGAGTCAACAAAAAACGAGAGACAAGCTTAGCATCAAAGCACTGGAAATAGGATAATTTGACTGAATTTTTGACACTTGTATAACTGTAATTCTCTTTCCAGAGATACAACTATCATCAACCATTCACCTCGCCATTCACCCAATAGCAGTTTCAATGAGGACCTGCCGTCCCCCAACCACAGGCATCAGGAGATGGAAAACCGGTACGTTCACTATTATGTGTCTGCAACTGAAAATTGAGTCTAAATTTGTTAGCAAAATTAAATGTTTAGTGTCCTTTAGTGTCTATGTGCTCAAAGTAGTTTGTGTTTTATCAGGATTCGAGCACTTTACGCTCAACTTTTGGAGAAGGATGCTATTATAAAGGTCATGCAGCAGCGGTCACGACGAGAGCAAGGGCGACTTGAGCCCCAAGGCCTACGACCTGCTCGATCTGTTCCCTCCATCAACACGGTTGCCACACCTAGCACCACTCGAACCAAAGGTGAGAATAGTAGCCATAGCCTTCAGAATTTAGCTTCAACCTAACCGTCTGGGCCTTTCTAGTAATCCTAAAGACCTTGATTAGCTTGCTCTAGTGTGTTTAATTAGGGCTGTAGCTAAACTGTATGTTGGGCCTCCATGAGCAGGGTTGGACACCCCTGCCATAGGCCAACACTGTGTGCCTGTGACATATCTGAACCAAAAAAGACATATACTTTCAGCTGGACAACTGGCAGCTTCTTTACTTAGCGACTATGTAATGTCGCCAAGGAAGAATGTGCTATCCGAAATAAAATGAGTGCGGTGACTACCCGGTGTTCCTGAAATAGTTTGCATCTTGTGAAATGGAATGCATCTCGGTCTCCCTTTTCTCTAGAATAGATCCTCCAGAATAGTAAAGGGAGTTTACGGGATGGCAAATGTTTGCGTGGTGGCATGCATATGTTGGAACTGGTAATTAAACTGCTTCCTTTTCCGTCTGCGATTTCAGGGAAGAGCCTCTCAGATGACCAGACAGCAGCCGCGTCAATGCCTCCGTTGCCCCATCAGCTTGCCAAAACTCAGTGTCGAGACAGCAGCACCCAGTGTGAAGGGCCTTCAGACGAGACCAACCCTAAAGCAGACCCCGCTGCTACTAAATCTGCTCCACAGCCTTCCATTGCTCCCAGCTCTGGTGTGTAAACCCATCTTCACTCCTCACTTCTTTATTAGGTGTTTCTGGAGCAGTTTGATATGATTTGTTAGTTCTAATCTAATATGTAGTATCAGGTGCCAAAGACAACACTTAATGTTAGAACTTCAATAATGATGGTGCATACTTGCCCTTTTGAACCAGAGCTGTTAAAGAGTAACCTGAGCACCATGTCAAAGCAGCAGTTGGGGAATGAACTCAAACAAAACAGTCAACGTTTTGTAAAACTTGTTTGCTCTTCAGGCACTAGCCAACAAAGCTGAAGATCTTGTATTTCATTACAGATTCCGCTTCTCTCAACAAAACTCAGATCAGCAGCACAGTTGAAAACGACATGGTGGAGATCCTCATCTGAGATCTGAGATGACCAGTCTTCAGCTTCATGCTGCCTTCTGCTCTTACACACAGAATATTCTCCCCGGGTCTCATGTCAAGAGAAGCTGTGCTTGCTTTGAGAAGGAACTATCCATTGAAGCCGGTCAGTTTTTGTATCAGGAAGTGAGAAGAACGGATAACCTAAAACTGATCCTTGGTGAAGTAGAGCTGAGCTCCACACGTTAAACGAAAGTTTTTCATCTCAGCTGGTTGCTCTCAACCTGGACTGTGAGATGTATGGTCTGAATGTGAGGTACTTGGACAGTACTCTACAAAGCTCCAAAAAGCTACCACAAGACTTATAAACACATGGTATATGTTGATGTTCTTTTGTATTTATGAGTATTGCTGCTGACTGTGTTTGAAGAGTGTTGTCAGAATGGAGAAATAGGAAGAGATATCCCACTGTTGTGAAACGTTTTTTTTTTTGTTTTGTTATTGTTGTTGTTTGCTTTCCTCTAAGGAACAACCAAGGGCAGTGTTCTTTCTTTTTAGTTTTTTTTCTTACCAGCCAAGTATACCAACCCATGTAAGACTATATCCCACATTCCTAGATAAAAAGAACAGACGAATATATCTCAAATTTTATATGCTCCATGTATAGTAGATGTGCCATCGCAACTGCTTCATCCTTAAATATCAGGAAAAGAATAGTTTGGATTGTAGGAGGCCAAATGCAGTTTGAACCGGGAGGCCTAGGATTAGACAATTTTACAGGAATAGTTGGGTAATACCTTCACTAGCACTCCCTTTGACTAAATTATCATTACAGTTGGCGTTCTTACTATAATTGACTGACAGCGGGCGCTTCTCGCTTCCTGATTTAAGTAGCGGAATGGGAAGCCTCCTTTCGGGAACAGTGGAAGGGTACATACTCTTTTAGTGACACTTAGGAGGGACGGGGTCTGATGTTTCAGATGCCATATTATTATTATTTTGCACCCAGAACTGCAACCACCACGCTTGCCACTCCCTCGCAGACAAGCTGGAGCTAATCTTCCCACATTCCTCCGTGGTGGAATGCCCCTGCTCAGAGGAAAAAAGGCTATCTGCAGTCTGACCCTTGGCCTTGCTCAGAACGGTTGCCATTTAGACTACCATCCTCTTTTTGGATCTGTTTATTTTCGTAGTGCTGCGGTAGCTGGTTCTACTGTAAGCATTTAAATGCTAGCTGATGTTGCGACTTAAAGGCTCTCCAATGTAGTGACTGGGACTAGCCTTGATTTGAGACGGAGACCTTTCTGCCTGTCTGAAACGTTTGTTCTCAACCAAGACTACACTTGCATTGGTTTGTGGTGGGATAATGGTATAAACTGTTAAAACAAACGAAAACGAACAGTCTTATCTATGTGGGTAATGTTCATTTAACCTTTTCTCACTTTTATGAAATGCTTATTTTCCTATTGCCTCCGATACAAAGTACTTGCTGGCCAATGCTTTGCAAAGGGAGTCATGCTTGTTTTGTTCACTACTTGGACTGTTTACAGAAAGGGCTGTTTTGAAATGAGAGAATTTAATATATTTTGTATATTATTTGACTTTTTGTTATTTAGTAATGTGAACAGGCCAAAGATTTGCATTACAATTAAGTTATATAATAAAAATGAGCATTAGCGACGTGAAATGTAGATACGCAGTTCAAACTGGTTGACCCATATTTGGATGTTGCTGTGAACGTCAAGAATGGGGAATTGTTTTGTATGTCATTAACATTTCAGTAATTTGAATAAAACTTTAATATATATCTTTACAAACACTGTGTCTGTTGGTTTTTGTCTTAACTGAGAAGGCAGATGTGGTGTGTGTGTGGTGTGTCATCCTGAGATGTTTCACAAATGCTCTTATCTGCGTCCCTGCTTTGGCATGAATGGCATCTTTCTTTCAGAGCAGAAGGGAGCCTTATTCACAACAGCAACACAATTCTGCCACCTGCTTCACTGTTTGCATGCAGTCTTCATGAAGAGAGGCCACAGTCCCAAAAAGATAATTCCTCTCATCAACCACACAGATGATTTACAATACAGACCAAATCACTGTAAATCCCAAAAGCAGAGAATACAATTATGGAAGAAACCAGTACTTTTTTAGTTTTGTTCAAATTGAGACAACCTCGAACAAATTTTGTGACCGTTAAAAATGTATGCTCTATTGCAGTGTTTCCCAACCCTGCTTCTGGAGGCACACCAACAGAGCACATTTTGGATGCCTCCCTTATCTGACCCATATATTTCTGGCCTTGGAGCAGACATGGGCTGCATCCGAAATCACATACTTCCCTACTATATAGTCGGCGAAAAAAAGTACCTGACAAAAGAAGTATATCCGAATTCACAGTACTCATTAAAGTGTAGGCAAAAAAAGTACCCGGGTGACCTACTTCTACTTTGGATTACATTCATACTACACACATTCATACTATATAGAACAGACTTTTTTTAGCGGTTGTGAAGTAATTACTTATCAAAATAAGAACCTACTCAAGAGAGTATGTGATTTTGAGCACAGCCATGGTATTATTGGTAGATACGACGGTCTGTGGCTCTAACTTTGGAAAAAGCGCAACGGCTAACTTGGATCACGTGTGACTTGATAACAAAATCACATTAAAACCTTGACGTCATTGAATTTCATTCCAAGTTGTGCGATTGTCAATCACTGTTTACGTATACCATAGAAATGAATGAGAAGTGCGGTAAACTGAGTCTGTTTCTTATAAAACGGCATAAAAAATAGATTAATTCAAAAGGACTGTTTAAGAGCAAACATGTTGAAGATTAGCTGATGCCCGTTTGATTCATTAAGGCCCTGTCCACACGAACACGGGTATTTTCAAAACCGCAGCTTTTTCTACGCGTGTTGGCTGTTCGTCCACACACAAACGCAGTATCCGGTTACTGAAACCGGACTTTGCCAGGGTGAAGATGTTTAGAAACTCCAGTTACAGCGTTGTCGTGTAGATGGTGAAACCGGAGATTTTGGCTTGTTAAGTCAAAGTGTGTGCCGTTCTCTCCTTTGTTTGATGTCAGATTGTGCGCCGTTATTGCTTTTGTTTACATGAGGAGTCTGTGCAATGGCGGACGTAGCGTTTAATAACTCTGCTAACAGCGCTTATCACATGTATACAGATACATGCGCAGTTATCTCATTGTATTGCAGAACAGAGGCGCCAGAATGCAATAATACAACATAGTAAGGCAAGTGAGTGAAGCTTCAGTCCATTTGGGCCCTGACCCTGTGTATATACAGTTACCTGTCACTGAGTCCAAAGTAAACTTGTAGAAGGGTTTCACTGAGCCAATGGCATCCCTCAGTGCATCGGTGCCGCAGAGAGGACCCATGTGGAAATCAGGCAGCCAATAATAGTGCGGTTTTGCATTTTCATGTGGACAGAGATTTTTTTTTTAACCTTACTTGTGTGGACGCGATTGTTTTTTAAAACGGAGGAGGAAAAACTCTGGTTATAAAAATACCCGTGTACGTGTGGACTAGGCCTAAATGATAAGCTATTTACTCACAAAAGTGAAGTAAAGCCTCTCATCTATTGATATCCATTCAAAAACAAACAGCCTCTTGTCTCCTTCCCTGTGTACCACAGCGTTAACAGGCATTATGCTTTTTTTCAGCTAAGGCTGCAGGCTTGCCTTCAAGTGGCTTTGCTTGGAGTCTCTACTAATGAGCTGATGAGTTAAATCAGGCCTGTTTGTTTAGGAAGAGTTTGAAGGACCTGCAGGACCTGGGTTGGGAAACACTGCTCTATAGTATAATGTTTGTAGTATGAATTAAATCTGGATGTACTACAGACGCCATATTGTCATGTGGCTAACAGCTGTGTCACTTCACTGCCATTTACACCTCCTCTCCTGTGGTCTATTGCCTGCTACAGAGTCAGACTGTTCGATTTCGGCAACCTATAAGCTCATTACAAATCACACTGTAAGACATGTATGTAGAGTGTACGATGATGACACCTATTGAATGGTAGGCTACGATGCAATTTAGCATGGAAGAATAAAA
This sequence comes from Gobio gobio, assembly GCF_949357685.1. Taxonomy (NCBI): domain Eukaryota; kingdom Metazoa; phylum Chordata; class Actinopteri; order Cypriniformes; family Gobionidae; genus Gobio; species Gobio gobio. The sequence goes on along the minus strand of NC_137110.1, from coordinate 23,962,143 downwards.
CGTCATCAGCTTGTGCTAGTGGTAAACAAATAGAGCAAGATGAATCACACTTTAGCAATTGTGATTTGTTTATGTTTAAAAGGAGGAAGAGGATAATATGGACGCAATCATGGCTTGGCTTGCCAATTTTGCAAATGAAGCTTGAGGTAAGTAGTTTTAAGTTTTAGCGCCATGTCAGTCGCGTTGATCAATACCATACGCCATTATTGGCTAGTAAGTAGACGTAGGTCATAGCCGCAAACACACTGTGAGATGATCATGCTACATTTCTGATGAATTATTGCAGGCTGTCTTTGGTCAAAAAACCATGACAATGGCCATCTTTGAACCTCTCACTGTACAACGTAGGACTGTTTAGGAGCCACGACCACAGAAATCGCCACGATTGGTCATCTTTTTTCTGGGACATCCCAAAATTGTTCAATGTGTACTGGGCATTAGATGCACACTTCATAATCTAGGTGGAAGTAGTAGGTCATCTTGGTTCTCTTTGCGTACTGTTTATGAATGCTACAGCTATGGTCTGGGGAAGAAAAAAAGTTCCTGGGACAAATTGTTCCACGTAATTTCGGTGGAAACGTGGCTTTTTCTATGCAGGTAAGAACGTTCAAATGCCTTAGGCAAATTAGCGCTAACCAGACAAGGGTCTCAACAGTTTGGAATGCTTTGCTAGCCAAATTGATCCAAAACTTTACAGCTCAACACCAAGAGGAATTTACCCCCTGGTAGAGTAAAACATGTTAGAGCATTCCATTCCAAATGGGGAAAAGAGAAATGTCTGACATATTAGGTAAGAAGGAGAGTTAAAATGCTACAGAGTTTAGCTCCAACCCTGATCAAACTCACCTGCTTGTAACTTTCTAGTAATCCCGAAGACCTTGATTAGCTTGTCCAGGTGTGTCTGATTTGGGTTGGAGCAAAACTCTTCAGGACTTCTTCAAGAGCAAGGGTGTTTCTCAAACGGAAGGCTGTGTCCTACGAAGGCTGCATATCTTGGCTGCCACGTCAACAAAAGTCCCTGAAGGCCATCTCAATTTGAAGGATCCTTGGAAGGCAGCCTTTGTTTCACAGCCTTCATTCTGCCCCACATGAAAAAATACTATAGTATATTATAGTAAAATTACTCTAGTAAATACTACAGTGTTTTTGAACCATACTATAGTAAATATACTACAGTAAATTGTAGAATATTATAGTATTTACTACACTTTGTTAATTTACTGTAGTATATTTACTATAGTACGGTTCAAAAACACTATAGTATTTACTAGAGTAATTTTACTATAATATACTATAGTATTTTTTCATGAAGGATGCATTGGATGTATTCTCGCGGCCTTAAATCACCCACAATCCTTTGCACACATTTAAATTCACAAAAATAAACTGATGGAAAACGAGTCGGTACTGAGCTTTTCTGAGTTTATTATGAAATGTAAGACAAAAATTATGTTTTCCGATATGAAAGCATAGATGTAATCTTTTGTTTTGCTGTAAATTAATCACTAACACTAAACTGACAATGATGTAAGCCACTGGGAGACCTCAGACGGTTTTCATTCATTGTTTTGCATTCATAGAAAGCCAGTTAATGTAAAGATTTGTAATACAAAGTATTTTTCCCAAATTAAGTTTATTTTCGTGTCGTGAACGAGAATATGTGACATAGCCATGCACACTTACAGTACTAGACCGTCTCATTCTAGTGTTTAATAGCTGAGGAGGACTCAAGCCTACAAGCCTCAGAAGGACTGGACTAGGAAGGACGCAGTCTCGGTAGGATGCAGCCTTCTGTTTGAGAAACACCCCATGATATGAGAAACTCTGCATTATGGAGATCTCAGATTTGAAGAACCCTGCTCTAGAAGAGACAAGATATTACTTAGGTTTTTAAAAAAAAGTCTGACAGACAGGAATCTTATGAGGAAGTCTCACTTTTGACATTTAACCTCATTGCTGTCTAGTGGTTTTGTATAAGGTACAAACCTATATATAAAATGCCTGGGAGAGTTTCACCTTTCCTCCCTGCTCTATCAGCAACATTAATCTCTTAAGAACTTTGACTCCCAAGTTCTCTTCATCAGCTGCATTTTTTAAATAGTTTTCTGAAGAATGCAGACAAATGATTCACTGTGTAAGAGCAGCCCTTTTGGTTTTCCAGTCTGCCAACTCGATACATTCATGTTTCAAGATAAACTACCTAGTATTATTCATTAATATCATGATCTTCGCCTACACCCTGAGCAAAATGATTACTTCCACGCACTAAAAGCTGTGAGCCACCTTACAGTGTTAAATAAGTCCACTGAGAAGAGGACTGTGTGCTCTTCAGTGGGTTTCTGTTTTCAGGATAAATATTTTGCTTTGCATGCCTCGCTCAGTAGGTGTGAGATGGCATTCCATAAATGTTTTGCGAGATACCTGGCTGATGGGTTTACTTGTGACGGATCAGTGTGACTTTTCTCAGCTGAAGGAGTTCAGACGCAAGGAATGCTCCCACTGGAATGTCCCTCTCTTCAGGGGGCTCCAGTACACTTCAAGGTCAACTAATGGCCTGTTAGCAGTCACCTCCTTACACCACCAGAAACATCACTGTCCAAGTGTAACAGCAGGCTGCAGGGCTTATAAATCATTTGGATACCACTGTGCCTTCGTATAAAGTGAAGCATTTCTTCTCTCACTCATAGAGTTTTCATGATTTCTGGAGTTCTGTCTAGGTGAGAGGTCAGATTGGTGGACTAAGAGCTTCAACATCTGTTAGTGTGCATACTAGGATCACACATTGCTCCATAGGGAATGTCATTTTTGGCTCTGCTAGTATTAGCAGGCTTCCCAGGCTCCGCAAAATTCAGCAGAATCATCAGGGACTGAGCCCATTCCAGAAACATCTGCAATTTAACATGGTAAAGCTTTCTTTTTTAGAACAGGCCTGGTTGAAGGCATCAGTAGTTTCTTTAGATGAACGTAGTGCAGTGTTTCTGTTATAAAGGTGGTGTTCAGGGGTTGTTATGGTGAATTTAGTCAATCAAAACTTAAAGAGAAAGTTCACCCAAAAATGTTAATTCTGTCATTCATTTACCCTCATGTCATTCCAAAAACTGTATGCATTTCTTTCTTCTGTGCAACACAAAATATATTTTGAGAAATATGCCTACGTTTACTTTATACAATATAGACATTATGAATCGCACAGCCATCTTTAGAATTGTCTTTAAACTTCAGTTTTTGTGGTAGATCTGTATATTTCTATGGCATCGCTGTTTATCTTGTGAAGTGGATGCATCAAATGGACTCTTTACTATCCCATGATGCCACGGGGGAGGATTTGTGGATGGCAGTGAAGCGACACAACTGATGCTGAAAGTCACATGATAATGACAACATGGTGGATGTAATTTGTCAGACTTTCATTCATACTACACACATTCGTACTATATGAAACGTATGAAGTGAAGTTAGTTTCAAACCAAATGTAGAGCCTACTATACAGCATCCGTCCTTCTGATGAGACGTTAAACCGAGGTCCTGATTCTCTGTGGTCATTAAAAATCCCAGGATGTCCTTTGGAAAAAGAGTAGGGGTGTAACCCCGGCATCCTGGCCAAATTTGCCCATTGGCCTCTGTCCATCATGGCCTCCTAATCATCCCCATATACTGATTGGCTTCATCTTTCTATCTCCTCTCCACCAATCAGCTGGTGTGTGGTGGGCGTTCTGGCGCAATATGGCTGCCGTCGCATCATCCATGTGGATGCTGCACATTGGTGGTGGTTGAGGAGATTCCCCCCTTCCATGTAAAGCGCTTTGAGTAACCAGAAAAAACGCTATATAAATGTAAAAATGTATTATTATAAAAATGTGGGCACCGCAACAGTGTTTTTTTGGTCTATAATGGCAGACAAAGGGTTCCAATGTTGTTTTGGTTCCCAGCATTCTTCAAATGATCTACTTTTTTTGTCCGCAGAAGAAATAAATGCATACAGGCTTTTCATGGCTGATAGCCATCATGCAAACGGTTTCCACTAGTGTTCAGAAACGTTTTTTTTCCAGTGATGCCCTTACTGACTCAGCAAATGGAAAGCACATTGTTATTACTGGCCTTTACACATGTTCCAAAGATCTTAGTAACATGTTCTTGGTCAAGGACCTTAGTAACACATACCTAGAAAAATCATTCAAATGTTGTGTTTTACAGTTTCCATGGAGATGCACTAAAATTCCAGAACATCCAAGAGTGTGGATGGAATGAATTTCCCTCACCGAATCTTTCCCCGTTTCCTTTCCAAAGAAGGTTATGGCTGTCTAATTTTAAAGTTGCTTTATGGTGGAAAATGCATTCTTTTTTGCCTAATACCTTTGGCAACTGTTTGAAGCCCATCTGTATTGACTCTTAAATAACATTAATGTACCATTCAAAACCCAGAGGAACTAAAATGTAAAACAAGAGTGTGTAAAATTAAACTGTAGAAATTTCAAGAGATTAGACAAGAAATAAACAAAAATACTGTTTTGTCTGCCTTGAAACCAATTAGCCTTTTTAAACTAACCTGACAGCACAAAAGGGCTCCACAAATGGAGGGTGTGGTAGCTACTTGTGAGTCAGGATAATCTTTTCAGGCAGATGGATCTCTACTATCTGAAAAGTGAGTGCTGAAGGTGGAGTAACAGGAAGTGCTAAAAGTATCATCTTCCTGTTCTAGGAAGCTGAATCTGACACCCAACTGTTTTGTTGGATTATTCTGTTTTATGCAATGTTCGGTTCATATCTCATGAGTCACAGTTAGGTGTATTAGGGTGAGGTAAGTCTCTGTGCAGCCAGGTTTAAAATACGTAAGTGAAATTACTTATTAGTCAAATTATGAAACTTTTAACAAAAAAAAAGACAATAAAATACACGTCATACGACAGACAAATAAATCTTATTTTGAGATGCATATTCTGATCACAGTGTCATGTCCACCACACCTCAATTTTAGTTTGAAAGCATCCTGTGACAGTGGTGGAAATTACATTTTTTAATTTTTTTTATATAAAATGGAAGACTCCATTCCATTGTCTTGCTAAGTTTAATTTTACAGTCTTTTATGAACCAAACAGTCTTTTAAAGTCTTTTATTTTTCCATAAAACCTATAAAAAATTACAGCTTAAAGGGTTAGTTCACCCAAAAATGAAAATTCTGTCATTAAGTACTTACCCTCATGTCATTCGACACCTGTAAGACCTCCGTTCATCTTCGGAACACAAATGAAGATATCTTAGTTGAAATCCGATGGCTCAGAAAGGCCTCCATTGGCACAATGCACTGTACACTCTCAAGACCCATAAAAGGTACTAAAGACATCGTTACAAAGTCCATCTCACTACAGTGGTTCAACAATAACTTTATAAAGCGACAAGAATAGTTTTTGTGCGCAAAAAAAACCCCTAAATAACATCTTATATAGTGATGACCGATTTCAAAACACAGCATCATGAAGCTTCGAAGCGTTATGAATCAGTGAGTCGATTCAGCGGTTTGAATCGCCAAAGTCACATGATTTCAGCAGTTTGGCGCTTTGACACGCGATCCGAATCATGATTCGACTCGCTGATTCATAACGCTTCGAAGCTTCATGATGGCGTGTTTTGAAATCGGTCATCACTATATAAGTCGTTATTTAGGTTTTTTTGCGCACAAAAACTATTCTCGTCGCTTCATAAAGTTATTGTCGAACCACTGTAGTGAGATGGACTTTGTAACGACGTCTTTAGTACCTTTTATGGGTCTTGAGAGTGTACCGTGCATTGTGCCAATGGAGGCCTTTCTGAGCCATCGGATTTCAACTAAAATATCTTCATTTGTGTTCCGAAGATGAACGGAGGTCTTACGGGTGTCGAACGACATGAGGTTAAGTAATGACAGAATTTTCATTTTTGGATGAACTAATCCTTTAATATGGCGCAATTTTCTGCTCATTGTTCAAATGACATTTACTTAGATTTTGTCTGGGATTTTTTTATACATGCTCCCCAGAATGTTTTTATTTTATTTTTTAAATACACATCGGAAGGACAGTTGTATGTATTAATCATGATCACACAATAAATACTGGTGTTTTAAACAGTTTGAATATAGTATCACATTTATGTTATACATTTTTATAGTGAAAAACAAACAGCTGGCTCTAGGCAAGGGTAAAACAATCAAATCAATATATAAAAGATATAGCAAAAGTAAATGATGAAGGCACCATAAATGTGCCCAGATTTAATGTGATCTTTAACTAAAAGAAAAATCTGACGAAAATTTTGAATAGAATAGTCTAAAATTGAAGACACTATGAGTTCAGGAATTTGAATGGCTCATCCATTCTGAATTTATGTATTTTTGAACAGGTAAAGGCAAAACACTCGTAATGCAATTTTCACAGTACAGAAAGCTTCCTTTGCAGATAACCTTATGTAAGATGGAAGACTATTCTAATCTCTGTCACCGTGACTCTATTCTAAAGATAGCCTATAATTATGATCTGTTATTGTGCCTCTAGTCTAGAGAACATCCATCGACTTACATCAAGAGTTCCACAGGAAGGTCAGACATGCCTGATGGATGCCAGACTGATGAAGTGTTCAAATTACCTGGCAAAAGGCTTAAAGCTTCTAGGTTGCAGCATTGCAAATACGAATTAGTCATTGCAAAGCGTCTGTCACCTGTATTTATTTTCATGCTGTGTGTTATGAAATGGCTGGTAAAATAGCAATCGGTTTTCAAATGTTTTCATGTATGTCAGGAAACTCTCTGAATTCCATGCTTTCATTGAAACATGTTCAGATAAAGTTTGATTTACCCCCATGTGATCATTTTTTTCCCAGTAACAGCATCAGCATACCATGTTAACCCAGATAAGGTCCTTGCACTGCAATGTAATGCATGCCGTAGTCAGGAATGTTCACTATGCTGTTTCACAAGAGCTCAATCCTGGTCACACACTGACAGGTGAGGATGGACAGAGAGTTCACATGCTCTCGCCTCATGTTTGAGCGTGGCATAGAGAGAATGTGGAGAAATGGCTTTTTATAAGCGCCCTCTCAGCTCAACCTTTGAGGTAAATACACATTGAAGTGCACATGCACATGTTGACAAGAGTTATTTATGAGTCTTGGTGCCAGTTCATGAGCAGAAGAATCCCAAGCACTCTGCTGGAGGGGAGGTGAAAAAAAAGGGTTTTCAGGGCCTGTCAAATGTGAATTGCTAATTATTCTTCTCCCCACACCAATCAATTTAGGCAATGTCTATTTTTCACTTTCATATTGTCATCGACACTGTGTTGTTATTATTATGCAAGTGACATATCAGTAGGATTTCAGGGGCCCGTTCTTCGTACCTCGCTAACTCAGTTAGCTGGATTTGATTGTTGACGATTTTACATGATCTCGGATTGTTTGGTTCTTCGAAGCTCATCCTGGACTTGCTGTCATAGCAACAGGTCCGTAATCTTAAACCTGCTCATGAGCAGGCTTATTTCATGTAAACAGGATTAGATTGCATCTTGAGGTGATACTTAAAATCTGTCCCAGCCACTGCTACTTTATTACAAGAGTGCATTACTGAACCAGGGGCAGTAATAATAATTTTAAATAATAATAATATAAAAATGTTATATTGTTTATGTATATGAGAATGTATATAATATTATAATGTTGTATATGATAATATAGACACAGCCACTTGATTGAGCGATTTATTTTTGATGGAATAATTACTTTATAATTTTATTGGAGGTTTACACACGTTGTATAGTTAATCTGAGCCGTGCATTAATTTAAGTGATCACAGATATTATGGGAGTGGCTTGATGCAGCGCAAGAGATGCAGATAATTTGATCTTGACCCTTAAGAAACTTTAATACTATCACGTTACAAATCTGCTCCAAATTGAATTAAAAATTAAATTACAACATTGAAATAAAAATGTAAAGGGTGTACAAATACTGTATAAAATCGTGAATATAAATAATTGGTAATCATGTTAAAAAAACAAAAAACATTTATCATTTATCTATTATAACTTTTATGTTGGTTTGGCTGTTTCCTTATAAAGATCCAGACATTCGTGGGGTTTTTATTGTATAATTTGTCAAGATTTTTGCATGGATTTTTTAATTATATGATGTCATTACGTTGCTGTCTTGACGCCAGCCAATCGCTGCATTGCTGATCGTGGTTTCGAGTATCGATGCATCTGCCCTCTTCAGGGAACACAAGAACGCTCAGTAATCTTAGATCATTTAATTCAGATATTTTAATCCAATCCGCAAATTCGTTTGAAAAACCAAATTAGCCTGAGATCAGTTATCTCGATTAAAAGATCTGGGATCTGTCAAATCATCTCAGATGTAATAAGCAACGTACGAAGAACGGGCCCCTGTACAATAAAGTTTCAGATTTTAGTTTTTCAGATAAAGTGTTTGTTTTATTTCTCCATATATTTTTAGATAACTGGTATCAATCTGGCGAGGTTCTTGAGACTCCAGCAGCTAAAAAAATATGTTTGCTGCTCAACAGTTGCTTTTATTATTTTAATAAAAAAAAAAAATTTGACAGAAGCTTTCCTTAAAGGTGCAGTGTGTAATATTTATGAGGAACTATTGACAGAAATGCAATATAATATGCATAACTATGTTTTCAGTGGTGTATAAAGACCTTACATATAATGAACCGTTATCTTTTTAAAGGCCCTTTCACACCAGACGCGTAACGAAAAAGCGAAGCAGAAAAGCGAATATTTCGTGTGCGAATAGTTTGCGTCAAAACCATTCACATCGGCCGCGACACGAATTTGTCTGTGACGTTTCAGAGCTCCAACATTCCAAAACATTTGCGGTGAAAGCTGAGAAAACATCATCCACTTCATCACCCAGTGAAGACGAGCTTTTCATTTTATTTAAAAGACCAAAAAAGAAGGTTTTGGGTGCACCCAGTCTTAAAAGAACATAGAGTCTGAAGGGGAGTATGCTAATCTTGTACAGGAGCTAAAACTTTATCATGGCCGGTTCTGCACTTACTTTCAAATGTCCGTGGGACATTTTGAGGAGCTCCTCCAGAGACAGTAGCACCGCATCTGACGAGACAAACCACACACTTCAGGAACCGATCGATCCGGAGCAGCAGTTTCCAGCTCTGTTTCCAGTTGAGTCACAATGTAAACATTTAAGTGCCACAGACATACTGACGGAAACACATTCACTTTCTATAGTCGCGGACACAATTAGGTTTAGAAAAAAAACAAAGAGTTTGAACTTAAAAGGTTATGTTATCGTTGTCTGTAGCCTACAGTGGGCAAACACAGCTGCATCTGTACACCTGTAACTACAACTACAGTAGCCTGGTTAAAACCAGACCATTCTCAGTAGTAATCTAAATTTGCCGGAAGTTGTCTGGGTTTTCCCAGGCTACAACTACAGCTGTAATCTCTTGAGAACTGGCAATGGTTAATGTTGATTGAATAGCTAGTGATATCAACTGGACATTTCGTCACCTTTATTTCCTTGTATGTGATTGGTTTAAGCCTTTTCTGTCGCTGCGAGAGTTAAAAAAAAAATTTGACATCGAAACGGAAAAAATAAACGTTTTTTCGCCACAGCACATTCGCATTCAGTGTGGAAGCACTCATTACACAAACAGCTGATCAAAAAATAAAACCATCACGCGAATTATTCGCGCATCAAAATCGTGTCCAGTGTGAAAGGACCTTTATGAGCCATTTCTATACACCGCGGGTCCCCTTACAGTGAAGTCACCAATGATCAGCCCTAAACGGACAAACTGCTCTACAGAGTGCTAGCTATTCTCTGCTGTCTCAGATGATGACATTTTTGTCTGAGTCGGCCACCGTAGCTTCTCAATGCGCTTCAAAAGGGAAAGGTGAGCGGTGGGCGGGGATGCCGCAAAAATGTACACAGTGCACCTTTAATAAGCCTTTATCTGTCCGAGTTCTCTTATGCTGTAAATTACTCGCAAATCTTATGCTACCTTGATAATCTCTTTCACACAATATTAGTTTTCATTCCTTTTGCATAACATTGCACCATTTTATGCTTTTCATCTTCAGAAAGATCTTTCTTCGTCCCCATATTGCATGAGAAGTGTGACTTGCTTAACAATTTGGAACAACCTCTTTAAGTTGGATTTCCATTTATCTAAGTAAACCTGGAAAACTATTTAACAAAACTGTCTGAGATTGATACCAGTTATCTAAAAATATATGGAGAAATAAAACCAACACTTTCTTTGAAAAACTAAAATCTGAATGTCTGTTGTACTGAAATCCTACTGATATGTCACTTGCAAAATAATTTGGAACACGGTGTACATTTTTTACTAGCTGGTGTTTGTATTTAACCCTCTGGAATTGTTAACTTTGGGATTACGCTTGGGGTCAAGCTGACTGAAGACAATAAGAGTAACATTGTTATTTATTTTTTGTGAAATGAATGTGCTATTTTTTATTTATTATTATACTGTATTTTGAGATGATTTCAAACAATATTCCCCATTTATTTCTATATAGAATAATTAATATTAGAAAAAAAACTTATCTTATGCTATTTAATTCATTCAGCATTTAAAAAAAAATAAAGCAAATGTGAACCCCTTCATTGCTGTGTGCTTATTTCTGCATCATGGCTGATTTTTAGATTGTCCCCACAAAAAAATATACTCAGATTTTTATATTTTTCACATTTCCCTTTAATGTCCTATGAGTGTTCCTATTTTTTAAGAGTACTTCCCATATGTGTGTGTGTATGTGTCTTCATGTTTTTCTATCCTGGTGGGGACTTCAACCTGAATGCACACTGACTCATGGGGACTCGTGTCACCACGGGGACCTAAATTGGGGTCCCCATGAGGAAACAAGCTTATAAATCATACAGAATAGTTTTCTGTGATGGGTAGATTTAGGGGTAGGGTTAGTGTAGGGGGTAGAATATACAGTTTGTACAGTATAAAAACCATTAGGTCTATGGATAGTCCCCACGAAGATAGTAAGCCAGACGTGTGTGTGTTGCACGCAATGAGCAATGTGCAATCTTGTATTCTGCAACTGCTAGAATTATCTACATCTCAGAACCAAAGAACAAACAGAATAACATAGAAAATTCCCAGGGTAAACAGATGAGGAAGACAGCGCTCATCAAAAAAAGCTATATACTTTTCCTAATCAGACACATTGTGTTTTTGTCTCATTATGGATGTTTTAAACCTGTCACAAAATAAGTTATTTTACTCTTGCATAACCTCTGGGAGAATTTGCATCAATGTGTAATGCATAACCTAACAAACTGTCCTGACCCCATTTTTTGTCCTGACCCCAGCTTTTAACTTTTTAACTGATTTTAACTGTCCTGGATCTTAGTAGATTTCTAATGTGCAGGCAACTATTGCACAAAAGACAATCATTAAGCAACACTTCCAGCCGGAGCTTAGATAGTAATTCATTCATAGATACTTATATACAGCCAGGAAAAGTAGGGCAAAAGAAAATGTCTGGCATCCATCACCTCCCTTTTTATGCTATTTTGCTGCAGCTTTATTGTGAAAGTGAAGCCATTCATGGAAAAATCCAGAGATTACACAATGGGAAACAGAATGTGAAGCCTGTTAGCTTGCTTTAAATCACAAATCGCATCAATGTGCCCTTGACTTTAACTTCATGTTCGTTCATAGGGGACGTACCCTGTAATAGTTGTGTGATCAAAAGTATCTACTAAATGACAAATTAGAATGTGAACTCAGTGGCTTTGAAGATATATATTTTTTTCAGATTAAGAGAAGGATTTTCCATTAATCCAAATATAAACCCAACACATGCCTGAGCTTTGCATGAAGCACCTAACTTGACTGACGGAAATAACACCGCTCTCATCAGGAAAAACACTCATAAGAGCACAGCAGTGTTGCCAAGCATCTTGGGTATCCTAGTGATGTAATGCTCCATATATGTGCTAGTAACATGAAGCTAAAGCCATGGGATTGTTATTCATGCACTGAGACTTTTCAGGTCTAAAACGGTCTGTTGTACCTTTTAACCTCCATCCTGGGCATTTGCGTATGCAGAATTTATTGCCGAGCTCTTTCTAAGGAGGATAGAATAACATGACAATAACATGAGGCATTGCTTCAGCCTCAGACAAATATATCAAGATATTATAGCATGAACATTTGAGAGGGGACAAACAGATTTTACTACACTGCATTTAACAGAAATGAACTGTTAAATTGTGCTTTGAGTACGTACACTTACTTTTAAGCACTGTAATTTGTTAGCCTATAAAGGTTCCTCAATATCAGCTTCTCCGGATTTTTCTTACAGTATAAATCACTTTGGTAAGTCATATCATATGAAAACATCGTGAGCCAAAAACAAATGATTGCAAAATCTGTTTACAATTTCAATATCCTGAAGTCAGGTGAAGGTTACAATTACTGAGCAATTACATTTAAGCCATTAAGATAGCATTCTTGAAAATGTTCTCTTGGTTGTTTTAGACACACCATACCACACACTTTTTGTTGGAATACTACTCTGAAAACAAAGTGCAGAGTTCACAATATAGCTACGCATCTTGTAAGTTGTACTGGAAGGACTTTGGCTGCACAGAAGAAAATGCTTGGTACAAAAAAAACAGTTTAAACTGTTTACTTTGTAATATCCTTCTGAGGGAACACTATTTTTATTTTCTGAAGTGGGGCCAGAAAGGAAATCTGACACATCATCATGTTCATTTTATGAAGTAAGTGCAACTGTCTTCCAGATAGTTTGTTATAATGCTTTATGTAAGACAGTAAACAATTCCTTTTTTGTTTTTTTCCTTGTTTTGTGCATTTTTACTGGAATTCTTTCAATAACGGAATGTGATGAACGTCACTACATTTTAAGGATTGTACATTTCTGTCTGCACTGATTACTTTTGCAGGATTCTCACTGTTGATAGTTCTGATAGATATGAAAGGGACTTGAAAAGGGAACTTGATGTTTGTAGATGTTCAGATTACTATTGGCTGATTACGTGCTGAAATTGGGTTATGCCAAATTCAGTTTAGTTGTGCCATCTAGTGGAGAGAATAAAATCACTTTCCACGAACAGAGTAAAAAATAATCAAAATAATCAATCATCAATAATAAAGTATTATTTGACACTTGCAAATCATGTTAGCCTATTATGCCATTTGTTTTAGAATGTTCTGATACTTTGAATTGCATGTAGAATGTATTTCTCAAGTCAAGGCAGTAATCTTGAAATCTTTCTTAAACAAGGGGTTGCATCTTTGTCCCCTTTTTTGCCGGATATTTCTACAATATAGCGAATTTATGTTGAATAACTTGATGTTTTGGTGGTGAGTGGACCAATATCTGTATGCGGCATGAAGTGCAACAGCATGTAAACTAAGCGATTGTATTAAATATTTTCCCAAGGATGGCAGGTCTGTTTTTTTTGTCTTTATGATTCATAGCACTTTCATTTTTGATTTAAGAATCTCTCTTGCTAGTGTTCTCTCCTCAGGTGGTCTTCGGAGAGTCAAGGAAGTATCTTGGCAGGTGAGGCTCCTCGAACAGAACATACGAACAGTCTCAGAAAGTATATTTCACTTTATGTGTTATTGTAGTACACTGTAAAAAATCCTGATGTTTTTACAGAAAAAATGGCAGCTGTGGTTGCCAGAATAATTCTGTAAAAATACAGTAGAACGGGGATGGTTGTAACTTTGTGTTTGAGCATCAGTATATGTCTCCAATTTTGATACATTTTAGCCACATTGTCTGCTACAAATATAACTCACTTGGACGTGTACTACACAATCACAGATTATGTGAGTTAAAGGGTTAGTTCACCCAAAAATGAAAATTCTGCCATTAATTACTTACCCTCATGTCGTTCGACACCCGTAAGACCTCCGTTCGTCTTCGGAACACAAATGAAGATATTTTAGTTGAAATCTGATGGCTCTGAAAGGCCTCCATTGGCACAATGCACGGTTCACTCTCAAGACCCTTAAAAGGTACTAAAGACATCGTTACAAAGTCCATCTCACTACAGTGGTTCTAAAATAACTTTATGAATCGGCGAGAATAGTTTTTGTGCGCAAAGACAATAAGTGCGCAAAGACAATATTCCCAGGAACACCTTAGGGAGGCCTGATGGGCCTACTACCTTGTTCGAGTCAGGGAGGCCTATTAAGGCCTAGAATTAACAGCAGGCTTTCAGGGAGGCCTGATGAGGCCTACAACCTGCCTCTGAGAGTGACCACAATCTGGGAACTCACCCTCAGGAAAGCCAAGTAAGGTCTTAGAGTTAACAGCAGGCCTTCAGGGAGGCCTGATGAGGCCTACAACCTGCCTCTGGTAGTGATCACAACCTGAGAGCTCACCCTCAGGGAGGCCTAGTAAGGCCTTACAACTACCAGCGGGCCTTCGGGGAGGCCTGATGAGGCCTACAACCTGATAGCCTCCAGGCTAGCTGTCCTGATGCGCACATCGGTACATACCTCCAGTGAGGGCTGGTTGAGGCCTTCCAACTGATAATGCGCCTTGTTCAAGAGGCCTACTGAGGCCTACAATTGACAGCCGACCTTCAGGGGAGCGTATTTACCCCTTTTTAACCTGATAGCCAGCTAGGCTAGTAGTACCTTGATGCTTAAGCATTGTCACCTGCCTTACTAGAGGCCTGATAAGGCCTACCACTGTCACCGTTTACTCTTGAAAACGGTGCAATCCTTCCTGCTAACTGGGACAGACATATTTGAAAAATGTGGGTTGTAGTAATATTAGACCCTACGGCTCGTTTTCATGGAGGCCTGCTGAGGCCTAACACATGATAGCTACCCATTACTATGGGGACCCGTTCCAGGGAGGCTTGTAAAAGCCTACAAGCTGTACGAGTTTCGCAAAAATGAGAAATAACTGCCAGACAAACAAACTGACTGCTATTTAAACCAACGACTCTCAATGAGAGGAGGCCTCCGATCTAAGTGGTGTACAACAAAAGGTGACGGTGCCTCAGCAACGCGCCTCCTTCATCCACATACCAACTGACGCCGTAGCGCTCAGTCGTAACAGAGACAAACTTATCCAACCTGCAGTGGCTTAGGGAACCGAAGACACATAGTAACCCTAAGCGGTAGACAAACACTACATTCTATCAGAAAAGTGTGCTACCGCCTAGTAATCCGCAAACATTTCAAAGAAAAGAGCGGCGGCCTAAACACTACTCTCAAAATGAGAGGAGGCCCATCTTCTGATAACCATACGCGGTGGCCTATCTGGCGCCATCTTGACCAACCAGGGAAAGCCAACACATGCTCACATACACAGCCCAGAGACTGGTGCTGTGTTAAGCCTAACTAAGCAGGGGAAAGACAGTTCTCTCTGATGAATACCCAACTCTATACAGGAACCTGGGGTCTGTAAGAAATACATATTTTTAGTGTAACACACAAAAATGACCACTCTCACCTGCGGCATGCTGAGCGAAGACTCATTGTGCAGTTCTCACCACCATGTTCTACCGCCCTTGAATGCCTGAAAGGGGCGTTCTCACTGAGCAAGTCCGGCCTCAGGCCTGATGTAAGAGGCGCCTGGGTAAAAAATCATAAAAAGACATTTAAAAAGGAAAAAGGAGAGGGCTAGGATGTAACCGCCCTCAAGGGAAGTGATCCACCACCAACGCCCTCTTTGAGAGCGTTTGGCCTGGATCACCTCCCTCAGATCCTTTTTCCCCGCGGGAATCCCGTCTCCTCTGTGCCCCGCCCCTCCATGGGGAGACGCTAGCCCTCTGGTCCTGCCTACGGTCCTCAGACCGTGAAGGACCAGGTCCCGCCTGCCTGGGTGGGGGCGCGCATCTCAGCGGTATGCATGCTCTTAAATGCCGCTGAGCGCGCCTTCGCCTCCCTGAACTTTCCAACCACCGTCTCAACGGAGGTGCCGAAAAGTTCAGTAGGCGAAACCGGCGAATCGAGGAGAAAGCCCTTCCCTTTCTCCCCGATATCAGCCAGGCTCAGCCACAGATGCCTCTCCGTGACCACCATAGCCGCCATAGAGCGGCCGATAGCAGCAGCAGTCTGCTTTCTTGGCCCGGAGAAAAAGATCTGTGGTGCGGCGCAGCTCAGCAACCGCCTCAGGGGACAGCCCGGCCCCCTGGTCGAGATCCTCCAGCAGGTCCGCCTGGTACGCCTGAAACACCGCCATGGTGTGAAAAGCAGCACCAGCCCGACCTGCTGCCGTGTATGCCCCTGCCATTAAAGCACAACGTGATTTAGAGAGGCAGAGTTTGAGCTCTTCAGTGTTGATGCCCACGAAATGCGAGAAAAGTTCGCAAACTTTCCTCCGCAGTCGGTAGCCTCAACACATATCCATATTCCCCTATCCCCTCGACATCAGCGAAGTTGAAACGCTGATGTTGATGAACATATGGTCGAATATGGATTCTTCCATGCCCTCTCGATCTCTGTAAGAAGATCAAGAAGGAATGGAAGGCTCATCTGAGCTGATGGTTTATGGCCAAGGAGAAATCGATCGTGCAATCTATCACGAGCGATCTCTCCTCTAACGCGCCAACATGGCAGCCGCAGCCTGCTTGCAGTACGTTCCATAACATTCATCAGCTCAGCACACACGGTCAAGGTGGCTGAGAGGATTCATACCACTCTCACCAGCCATCCCTAAGAGCACTTGCTGTTTAGTCTCGTTAGCCGCCAGATCGTCGCGACGATCGGCGAGCTGCATCTGAGAACCCATGATGTATGCCAACGCTCAGCCTCAGCTTGAGCGGGACAGCATCATCCAGTCCCAGATGCCAAACTCTCTTCCCTCAGGAAAAAAGCCAGACTACGTAGAGTGGAGCGATCTCAGATTGAAAACCGCTCACACTCACACACAAACAACTTCAAATGAACTTGACTGTGCATGCTCTTGATCCCAGGCAGTAAATACACACTCGTTGTTTTACCTTAACTCGCATAGCAGTTCAAACAGACAGTCCCTGAAGACGAGAAAGATGTGTATGTGTTGGCACGGCGCCCTTTTATACTTTCGGGTCGCACGTTGATGACGTCATGGGCTGACGTCGGTCAAAGACTTTGCCGTGATTCGATAGTAGCTTCAGACACCAGTCACGCCGAGGGCGTTCCCCATAGCGTCAGCTAGACGCAGCGAGAGTTCCCTTTCGAAAGGGAACTGAACTATTTGAATGGCTGCAACGATGTGTAATTGGGAGGAATGTTTACAAAAAAAAAGGTTCTATATGGCACTAAAATAAAAAATAAAATAAATAAATAAATAAAAACACGTCACTTCACTTTATTTGTTTCGTTTGCGCCTCAGCTTGTCAAAAATGCCCTTTTACTGTGGTGGTGATAGTAGGCTAAACGTTTAAACTAACATTGTGATGCTTGAAGTGTTTTATATCTATGGATTTTATTATAAGTAGCCTAAGACAAGTCCAGTGTTGATTTGCGAGAGGCTAAATTGATCAAACATGCGGTTAACTCACTGTCAGCCGCTGGCCGCTTGGTCGTTACTTTAAAAAACAAAAACTTTAATTTAACAAACAAAAAAATGCTTTAAACACTTTTCTAAATTAACTTAATAAAGAAACGAAACGAAATATAACTACTTTGACATTAAAAACAAAACGGAACTATTTTAATGGCTGCAACGATGTGTAGGCCTAATAGGGAGGATAAAAAAATAAAATCAAAAATCACGGGACTCGGGCCGATAGTTTTGGTAAGCGGTCGGACACGGCCGGGCTAGGGCCTAGATTTGAGGCCCGTGCAGGGCTCTAAGACTAACTAAAATTAAAAAACTGAACGTGCCACTTGAGCCAAACTAACGGGCGTCTCAGCACATCAGCCGCAGAAGTCAGATCATATTCTTCACGAGAGCGAGGAGCTAAATTACAAGATGATCGTGGAATATTTGGTTTCAAAGCGATGTAAAAGCGCATATTTAAGGGAGTTTGTCATTGTACTGTTTTGTTGCTATGTTTTTCATTAAGAATAATAGCTAATGAACCCACAATTCAAGCAACCCGCCCCTGAATTGGCAAACCGAAAGTAAACGGCGCACGGCTGCATGCGTTCAGCCGCTCAGTGCACAAGCACAGCAATGAGGGAAACGGTGAGGGAAAATGTTTTCACCGTCACATCCCTAACGTGTAAAAAGGATAATACATTTTGATTCTATTATTCTATTTTCCACAATGTCAAACGAACGCAGCTTAACCCAAAATGCAAGCTCATGGCTTCTGCCATATAAGCTCGTGCAGTTGTGCGCTCTGCTATAGGGAACACTATGAAGAAGCAAATATTTATTTATTAAGTATAATGAGGCTATTAAAAATGGCTTGGCTATAAGATAATTGAAAAAAAGTATTGTATTTTATAGTGTAAACATATGCAAGCGCGAATGAGAGCCGTTTAGAGCAGGATGCCAGGTGTTCGCGGAAAAAAACAACGAATATTCAAATCACAAATTTGAAAATCGAATCCCAACCCATCGAACGAATATTCGAATATTCTGGTCCAGCACTAGTAATAATTTGCTGAAATAACATCCATTCCAAACTATCACATTTTTGCAAAAACATAATTGAAGAACAAAGAAAAACAACTTTTAAACAACTTTAACTTTTAAAAAAAACATATTGTATTTTTAGAACAATTTGGGTAAATGTAAGTTTACATGTCACATAAGGGTTCAGTCACTCACTATGTTTCCATGGAAGATTTAGATCTTGCAAGATCCACTGTGAATGTGAATTTGAGATATTGCATAAAAACATCAAAATGCGCATACATTCTAATAATGTGCAAAAAAAAATGTGTGTGTTCAATTGAGGCAGATCATTTTTAGCTGGTAAGAAGAAATGCATAAACGCATAAACTATGATGGAAATGTAGTACTCCTGAAAATAAGGAGGAAAAATGAAGAGATGAACACTGATGATGGCTTCTCATCTCTGCATTTACTACGAATTCTCAATCAATAAAATTATGCATCTTACAACTGTGCAGCATATAGATGGTCAACACATGTATAACTAATACATAATAATGCATATAATGCATAATAATGACTGAATATAACCATAAACAACTTTAAACATTTTGCATATTCAGTATATATATATACACACACACACACACACACACACACACACACACACCATTTTCACTAGTATTTAAGCTTTATCTAAACAATAATGATGTAAAAACACATTTAGAATACGATCCATATTCTGAAACATACTGCTTAGTTCGTTGTCTGATACTACATTGAATGACGAGACATGAAATTCCCTTATAATAAATTCACTCAAATGTAAAGCATAACACACAGTTAACAGACATCACTACAGATTAAATGACCATGTATGTAAATGGAAGATTGTTCATAACGCTACACAATAGTATCTCTTTATAGTCGAATATTATTTATACTTTAACCATATGGCGGGCTTTCGCGCTAATCATTATGCTAAAATCATGTGCTCAACTGCACTGAACTAATGACAAACTTTTACTAACATATAAAAAATAACCACTTTAAACACATACAACTCATATTATATAATAAACTGTTTATACTTAAATCGAAAGTGTGCTTTGTGCATTATACTATTCTGTTACCTGAAAATAAGGAAGAAAAATGAAGAGAGGAACGCTGATGATGGCTTCTCGTCTCTGCATTTACCATGGCATTTACTACGAATGAAGCACATCGCGGGCGCGCACCAAACTAGCATGCGATGACGTCATGACGCAGGAATTCCAAATGACTATAATTCATTTACTAAATGCACAAAACATACTTTTCTTCTAATGAACACAAATAACGAATTAGATACTGTTTTACGGTATTAGAAAAATAACATTAAACAATTTATAGTACATTTGATAACTTGTAGCCTATATGTCACATATCTATATATATATATCAATTTATCACAGAAAAACATTTACTTAATGGGTTAGTTCACCCAAAAATGTAAATTAGCCCATGATTTACTCACCCTCAAGTCATCCTAGGTATATATGATAAAATTATATACATTTTATATTAAGTCCTGGCTAATCCAAGCTTTACAATGGCAGTGAATTGTTACCTCATTTATGAAGTCCATAAAAGTGCATCTATCCATCATATAACTGCTCCACACAGCTCCGTTTGTGTAAGAAAAATATCCATATTTAAAACTTTATGGACTAAAATAACTAACTTCAGGCAGAAAGACACTATTTTAAACGTTTCTTGGGTTAAATTATATGTGCTTGAATTCATTAATATTCACTTGTGAGTGCTTATATAAGTATCATTAAAAATATTAGGATGTAAGTTATTAACGTTTTAAAATTTCACATTTAAAGAAATCTAGTGTTTGATGAATATCTAAATAGGCCTATTTATTAAAATGGAAAACCAAGAAATAAGTAAGCAGTTATGATCTGCAATACTTTTTTGAGCAACTAGACTAGATGCATGTATATTTATTAAAGAGCCATACAGGCACCTTGGTGGGTAATGGCATTACAAATGAAAATAATTATTTTTTTGGCCACAACATGACTCTAATTTGCCTCTTTGAATTGGAATTCTCTATTTTAACCTTAATTACTACACTAATTGTAATATAAATAATACAAATATTAGAAGAAACATATTTTAAGTGGTCATTAATTGACAATAATTATTGCACAAATAGTATTTAGTACCAAAAGATCTCCTCAAAATATTCAATAAATAATATTGAACTAAAATATAGAACATTTATTTTATTGAAAAATAGTTAAGGTGTATGGTCACATTTGACCATCAATGAGTATGAGTGTGAGCAATTAGTAAGGAATACCTGAGGGCTAAATACAAGAAAAACATTAACATTAATGTTAAAGGGGCTATATGCGTTTTTCTGAAATTTAAACTCGCGACTGACACCTGTGGCCAAAAAGCAGAACTGCTCTCATTTTCTGCTCGCTCTCGCAGCGGTGGTGACGTCACATCCGCAGACAGCGCGGGAAAAGACGACCCGCCAGAAAATAGGAAAAATAGGAGACAGGCTTATAGGTGCACCCACTGTGAGCGGACAAGGTGTCAGTATGCTCATCAGGAGATGTTTGAGTCATAAATGGTAAAATAAAAAGGCTATTGTTACGTTTATTTTGGGGAAAAAGTTGCATATAGCCCCTTTAACAATGTTGGATCTCCATCACTCTCCATAATAAAATGATCCTGTAAATGTGGTTGACGTAATAATCAATGCACACTATGCTGTACTGTTTACCAAAACTTGCTGCAAATACCTGTATAGTGAAGCTGTTTTCTATCCGCTTAAGCCATTCAAATGTATTGACACAGCGCTAGAAGTATTGAGAGCTCCATGAACCACGTGACCGCGCGCGATGCTGCGAGATGAAAGCATGTCGCAATGGCTCTGGCTTTTGTTGTGCCTCATTAAGTGTGCCAAAACGATATTTATTGTTTGAATTTCGTATTAAAACTTTTTTTTTTAAATGTAAAAGCTTAGACTTTGTTTAATATCCAAAGCAGGTTTGGCAATTTGGCGTGAGATTAAGTTGGGCAGAGTGAGACCGAGCCTGGAAGCGTGTGTCTCACCAAATGCGTGAGAGTTGGCAACCCTGCCGGCCTTGGAGTAAGCAATGTTTATTGAGTGTGTGTACATATTTAGATTACATATATTCAGAAAATACAGAAAGTAGCAGCATAAAAACCATATCAGTCATAAAAACAATATGGATGTCCCCATTTAGATAAGGAAACGTGTGTCTGTCTATCAGTTCAGAGGGAGCACTGTTGTGTGTGTTAGACGAATTTATGGAGGACTCAAACTCTTCTAACATCACTGAGGAAGGCTTTCTTATCTTGAATGGCACTTTCTACAGCGTTCTGGTGAGTCTAACATAGCCTACACGCCCAGGATTCAAAAACTGCAGGAGTGAACTCTTAAAACATAAGCTTATGTGCGTAACTCCGATTGAGGTACAGATCGAGGTATCTCACTATTTGAAAAGCCTCGGGTGTGATAGACTATGGAAGCACCAACTACACCACGTCTGTCTGAAGGGAGGACCAATCACAGCTCATGACAAAGAGCCCATTCCCTCCTTATATACCTGGGTGGTCCCCGAAATGGCATTCTAAGCACAATCTTATGTGTTATGCGAGTAGGGATGCTTGATGAGACAATGGTGAAAGAATTCAACTGGGTGAACCAGTCGCCCCAGCAGATCGAGTGAGTAAGAGCTCTGAGTATTTTGAACCCCACCGATCCCCCCGGGATTTAGCCCTTTGCCATCAGCTATGACCCTGTAGCCCAAGACTGGTTGCCCACTGAAGCTAAGCAGGGTTGAGCCTGGTCAGTACCTGAATGGGACCTCCTGGGAAGACGTGTTAGTGAGGCCATCAGGGGGAGCTCACCCTGTGGTCTGTGTGGGTCCTAATGCCCCAGTATAGTAATGGGGACACTATACTGTCAAAAAGCAATAATTCCGTTCTTCGGATGAGAAGATAAATCAAGGTTCTGACTTTCTGTGGTCATAAAAAATCACAGGATGTCGAAAAAAAGAGTAGGGATGTAACCCCGGCATCCTGGCCAAATTTGCCTATTGGCCTCTGTCCATCACCATGGCCCCCTAATCATCCCCCTATACTGGCTTTATCACTGGGTCTCCTCTCCACCAATAAGCTGGTGTGTGGTGGGTGTTCTGGTGCAATTTGGCTGCTGTCACATTATCCAGGTGGATTCTGCACATTGGTGATTGAGATTTTCCCCTTCCATTTAAGTGCAGAGAAAAGTGAAAATTTTTCATCCAAACTTTGCATCCTCCGCTTTTTTGCGGGTGGGGGATCAGATGTGGCTGACAAGGGAGAGCAGAAAACCCTACGTGCCCTCTGTCCTTAGTCCTTCCCATGCAGAAACTGCATTCTAGGTATCCATCTTCTTTTTGTTAGAAGGGTTAGTGGACCTATGAATGAATTCTTACACTCTAAAAAAAAGGTTCTATATGGCACCAAAAATGGTTCTTGGCTCGCAATTATAAGGGAACCTTTTTAAGTGCTATATAGCACCAATTTTGGTGCTTCAGTGGTTCTTCAGAGGTTCTTCACCGGTTCTTTGACTAAGGTGCTATATAGCACCTCTGAAGAACCGCTGTAGAACCACTGAAGCACCAAAATTGGTGCTATATAGCACTTAAAAAGGTTCCCCTATGATAACGAGCCAAGAACCATTTTTGGTGCCATATAGAACCTTTTTTTTTTTAGAGTGTACCACACGGCTTTGCGTTCAAAGCAGCGCGGTTAGTTGGGGGTGAGCGGTCTGCTCTGTGGTTTTGCAGTCCTGGACGTGTTTAAAAAAAAAACTGTTCTGCATCGGAGGATCAGGTTGAGGGATGGATAACGTCGGAGGATAGGGATCACCTTCCTTCTTTTGAAGGTCATATCTCTGCCTCATTACCACAACAGCAGGACCAAACAAACCTTTTGAATCCACCGGAGCATTAAGATGATCTAACTTCTCTTCTTCCCTGGTGCTTGAGAGATTAAGCCAGAGTGACCTCTCACCCGCACAGCGAGAAGGGAGTCTAGCAATCATAAATATCCCATTTAACTCCAGGTCCCCAGGAGTTACTAGCCAAGCAGTGTTAAGCTTATAGAGCTGCCAGCCTGCCACACGCTTCCAAACCTTCAGGTCACAATCCACCACTGCCGATGCTAAATTGTCATTTTGTGCGTTCACAGGCCTGGATGCTTGGGATGCAGACATGATAACGTCATCCTTCTGGTCATCCCGGAGCAGGCGAGCTAACATCTTCTCATCATCTCAGATCCCATCTCAGAGTGGAGATCATTGAGCACCCTTAGCTGAGAGAGGGATAGTAGAAAGACACAGATCATCTTTAGAAGATGTAGCCACCTGAAGACTTCTTTCCAAAACCCTGGCCGGCATTACACAATAGTGTGTCCAACTTTCCACATCCACCAGTCCAGCCTGAACATGCTTGACACCCATGCATGCAATACACATCGGATGCGAATCCCTGCCTGAAATCATGAATCCACATGCTGCCGGACATGACCGGGAAGGGGCATCTTACCCTTTCTCCAATGACTATCTTGGACGCAGACATGGTGAGTCAAAAGACTGAGAACATAGCTCACCAGAATGCCATTTCGGGGATCACAACAGTATATAAGGAGGGGTTGGGCTCCTTGTCATGATCTGTGATTAGTCTGCCCTTTGGATGGATGTGGTGTAATTGGTGCTTCCATAGTCTATCACACCTAAGTTTAGTTTCCCATAGTGAGATACTAAGCGATTGTTTGAAAGAGAACAGCAATTTTCTTAAACACATTTAAATGTTCTATTAATTTAATTGTTCTATGATATGTTCTTTTATTCCAGGTGTCTCTGGCATGCCTCCTTAGTTTGACGGTATTATATTGTTGTTTTCAGCTATTTCTTAAATGTCTCTCAGGATGCTTTTCACATTTCAGTGTCTGAATAAAGTTGAATTTGCAGAGTAATGTTTTGCTGTCCAGTGTTTATTATTGCATAAAGACAAGTAGTAGTTGTAATAAAAATGTATTGTCAAAAATAACTAATGAGACGTTAAAAACCGAGGTCCTGACTCTGTGGTCATTAAAAATCCCAGGATGTCCTTCGATAAAAGAGTAGGGGTGTAACCCTGGCATCCTGGCCAAATTTGCCCATTGGCCCCTCTCCATCATGGCCTCCTAATCATCCCCATATACAGATTGGCTTCATCACTCTGTCTCCTCTCCACCAATCAGCTGGTGTGTGGTTGGCGTTCTGGCGCAATATGGCTGCCGTCGCATCATCCAGGTGGATGCTGCACATTGGTGGTTGTTGACTTCTATATGTAAAGCGCTTTGAGTGCCTAGAAAAGCGCTATATAAATGTAACAAATTATTATAATTATTATTACTATAACTGATTTAAAAATGTAAATAATGCACATCTCAGCTGTACCATTTCTTTCCCTCTGGATCAAGCAGTAAGATGTGTGATAAATAATGAAATAAATGAATGATTGGAATTGGAAATTTGAAATATAAAATTAAAAATCAATATTCAACTTTGCATTTCATTTAATATTTTTTTACCGTTCTCTAAACATTTAGTTGTTTTATAATTTTTGCATTGACGAGTGCATTATTTAATTATTCATTTTTATGTCCTCGCATATTTTATTATTTACAATGTAGGCCTATTATATTTTATTTATTTTTCAGGTAAGGTTTCCTCTTACACCAGTACATCAATCACTAGTTGTTGCTGTTGATGCGTGATGTTAAAAAGGTCTCTAAAGGCCGCACACACAAACTGCTGCGAAAATTGGTTTCTTTTCAAAGACAAAAAAATAAAAAAATACAGACAGACAGAGAGAGAGAGAAAAAGATTAATAAGAAAGGAAAAAAACCTGATATGTGCACACTGGTGCGGTTCAAAGGGGATTTTATTTTGAAATCGTTTGCGCCGGTCCGCCATTTCGTGCTTTTTGGTTGATGCAGTGTTCACACTATGGAGTGGGAATAGCTTCAGAGACACGGTAGTATTTGCAATGTGTTTTTTTATTTTTTTTATTTCTTTGTATAGGTCCTATTTATGTTTGTAGTACATATACATATTGTTATAATGCAATAACCCTGATATATCCTGTATACAACCTGCACTTTATAAACAGATTCAAATGAGCTTTTGTCAACCAGCAATGGAACAGAGAAAAATAGCGCCTCTGTTTTGATCTTTAACAATTACTCTATTATCATGGCTTGTTGGATGATAGTATGATTTACTCGCGTAACGTGTTCAATTTCGTGAAGTAAACATTAAAGCGCCAAAAGTGACAGGTTTTGGTTTTGACATCTAGTTTATCACGCCATAAAATGAAGAATATTTAAAGTAACTTACCTCAGTATTGAAGGATATTTGTTTAATAATAGCGGATGGAGATTAATGTGTTGTCCGTGCAGTGCATCGATTGTAGTTTGTTGCTTGTTTAATTCGTTCATGTGTTTTCTTTGCACGTAATTCCTGTGGTCTGTGTCAACACATGAACTAACATTTAACGTTAAACATGTTCCATACTGAACTCTCAAACCCTGCTGTTGAATGAGGCTCTCGTGCATTTTAGATACAGACTTAATTATACACACCATAATCATCTATTCTAGGTTGCTTGAAAAGTGCTGCCAGTTTGGAGGATAGTAAAAGTAAACTCTGCTGGACACTAGTGGCCCTCCAGAAGCAGGATTTCTAAAGCACACTGTCTATAGTTCTTTTCGAATTGTGATATTTTCCCTTGCACTTTAATACATGTATTAAACCTGTTTAACTTTTCTTACAGCTAATTCACAGAAGATGAGTTCTCAGCAGTTTCCTAGGGCTGCGCTGCCTCCTCCTGGGGCCGGACCGGGTCAGACTTCTAGTGACAGCAGCGTTCTAGGGACACAATCAGGTAGGATTGTGATGCCACCAGTCCAGATCCTTTAGTTTAAGATGGGGTTGGCTTGTCACCTATACTAACATTCCAGTAGTTGATACTGCAGGAAAAACTAATATCTTGTTGACAAAAAAAAAAAAAAGTTACCATTTCTTTATTGAATATTGCAGGTTTTATTATAAAAGGGTTATCTGTGCACATCATTTATTTTTTTTATTTTTTATTCATATGCCCTTGTAATCTTTAATTAAAATAAGTTCCCCTCTCGCTTGCATCACTTCTCTGATGACGTGTTTACTGACGCGATCTCGGGCATGACAACCTGTCGCTCACATGAGATCATAGCAATAGCAAATGACAACAATCCAATCAATTCCCAATGGACAAAATAATTCGGGATTCGCTCCGATGCACATCACAATTATAGGTAAGAAGAGACTATCATGGCAACTTTAATCAAAAACATTGGGTCTCATTCACACTAAGCATGCACACACATTTGTGCGTAAAATGTGCGTACGAACGATTTTAAGAACAAATAAAAACATTTCGTAATAAATTAATTTCTAAATTTACAAAAAAATATAGGAACAACTGAAACCACACGTACTTAAATAGCTCTTACTCTGTGCGGCCTTATAATCGTGTTAAGAAGTTATATTCTGTAATAAGTCATCCTTCCTATTACAACTATAATTATATTGAAGTATGCTGCATTAATTGTATTATAGGCTATAATACATGCATAACATTTTATAATAAAATTATTAAATAATAACATTTCATTTAAATTTTAAAGCATTCCATCATATGCAGTTAAAGAGTAAGCAAAGCTGCATTATAGTTTCAGCTGCGACTCCTGTGACGTTTCTCTGAATAACATAGATATATGCATATGCACTCATGCTCATCTCTATATACCCTATTAATTAACAACATGTATTCTTATTTCTGTGCCATAGTTATTATATTGATTAATAATAGTTAGCTAATCTGTGTGCTTTGTATATGTGCATTTCTGAAATGCATAACATGTACAAATCAATTTAAATTGTAATGTAGATGCATTTTCTGTGAAGCCGCTTTAAAACGAAATGTATTGTGAAAAGCGCTATACAAATAAATTTGAATTGAATTGAATATGCTCAACTGGCTAATGAGAGGTCTCTAATCTGGGTCTGTATAAAAGGTGTTTATTGTGAGAACTAGTGAGAATGGCACACTTGACATTGCTTGAGAATCGGGCCAGTATATGCTTTATTTCTCACAATTGCGAGTTTATATCTCGCAATTCTGAGAATAAAAAGTCAGAATTCTGAGATGTAGGCCTAAACTCGCAGTTGCGAGATAAAAAGTCGCAATTCTTTTTTAACATGTTTTACTCTGTGGCGGAAACATGCTTCCATAAACGAGTCTGCAAACATCAGCAAGTTTGACTAGCGCGACGAAAGGCTGTAAGGAAAACGTGTGTGGAAAGCCCTTATATGGAAGTGGTTTGGGCGTGTTTTTTGCAAATGACTAACCTTGTGCACGCGACCACTCATTTAGAATGCTCCAAAATTCACTTACATTGGAAAGATGTTAAGAACAAATTCATGCGTGTACGAACGTGTTGTGAAATAGGTTTTTTGTGAGAAGTTCTACTGTACGTACAAATACAAAAAAATCCACGCAATTATTAGTGAATGAGACCCGTTATCTTCCCTTTCCCTTTGCAACAACATCTCTGATGACGTGTGCACCAGCAAAAGGCTGGGCAATGGGTCTCATTCAAGCCTGCCACACGAGTCCTGAAAACTGAAGCCAACGCATCTCTATCGACCCCTAGGTGACGAAGAAGTATAGGTCATAAAGTCCACCTCTTCCATGAAATGTAATGTGACATAGACAAACTAAACAATCAAATTACATTTCAAATAAATTTTTTCCAAAGATAGTTTCTGTCATTTTAGGCTGTTTTTTTATCACGCTGATGCTAGTTCAAGTGTTCGTTCTTTAAATAAGTTTGGTTTTAGTTGGTTATTTGATGCTATAAAAATGGGGGTGTGACGTTATGATTGACAGCTTCTCTGAGAGAAGTAGTCACTGAGGCACTAACGGACCTTTTTCAGGAACTTCAGGAGGAGATTGGAGCTTTAACTTTAATCTCTACATTTCCATAACTGTTTATTTCACAAAAAGATGTTGATTAGGCGGGAGTGTGGGCGGGACCTTGATATCGCGGCTCATCTTCGCGCTCACTACTGCGCAGACTCGAGACCCAAAACTGGCGCCTTCACTTACGTCAACGGAAGAGAGTGAATGCGCGTCGTCCATATTTTTTTTACAGTCTATGGTCTCATTCACTAATAATTGTATTTATGCGCACATTTGAACTTCTTATGAAAACTTTCTGCTAGGGCTGCACGTAGGGCTGGGACGGTTACCGCATTACCGCAATACCGCGGTCACGTGACGCCTACCGCGGGTCTGAGATCGTCACCGCCATCACCGCAAAAAAAACAAACAAAAAAAAAACATTGGCCTGCACATGTGTCCACGTTGTGTCTAATTCCATGGATTCATTGATTCTAATGACATGGATTGTGTCTAATGACGTGCGTGTCTTATATGGATTCAAGGTTTTCTAAACAAAACCTAATCAAAAGATGGAGCAAATCCGACCTTTCGCGAGTTGGGGAGCGCAATTTTCCATTATAACATTCCATTTGTATCCGTGTAATGTCTTGTAGCCTATAATTTATATTAAATGTTACTAAATATAAAATACAGGCGCATAAGCAGGTTTTTAATTGCACGTGCTTAACACAATTCTCTCACATGGTTGCGCAGCCGACAATAGCGGGTAGGAAGATAGAAGTCATGAAAGCAGAAAAAAGAACGCACCGCCCGGGCCGTGGGTTTGTGTCGACCGCTGGTGACCGATTTCTCCCATAGCTGGCAAAAAAAAAACACGGCTTCAGAAAGAACAAACTGAGCTGGACCTGCCTCAGCCCTCCTTAGTACTGGTAAGTTTTTACTCTCTTCCAACTCTGTTTGGGAAAGATTGACTACAAATAAGCTGGGCATGCGAAATTTCATTCAATATAATCAATAAATAATCTATTGTAGGCAATTAAATATAAGTAGGCTATGTGATTCTGAAATTCCAATTTCATTAAAAGGCTATCGAAAAAGATATCCGTTTGGCAGGCTTACAAGCACAGTAGTGTGCGACACTTGGTTAAATTAAATAGCCTTCGTTAAATATTTGAACCACTGAGACAAAAGCGCACACGAGATATATAAATTAATATGAATATGTAAAAATATGTAATATAAATATAAATAATAAGTAATATCCAATCACGGTAGTGTGAGCAGCAACACTTTGTTAAATTAAATAGCCTTCGTTAAATAGCACCACTGAGACAAAAGCGCACACGAGATAGCCTATATATAAATTAATATAAATATGTAAAAATAGGCCTAATATAATATAATAATATAGTATGTAAAAATGATTTATGTAATATTAATAACATAAATATAAATAATTATATAATATGTAAAAATTATTTATGTAATATAAATAACATATATATATAATAATTCAAATAATCATTAGCCTAAATAGCCTTGTTAAATTAAAAAGTATTCGTTAAATAGCCTTGAACCACTGAGACAAAAGCGCACACCACACGAGATATGTAAAATAATATAAATAGGCTATGTAAATGTTATAAAATATAAAAAATAAATATAAATAATAAACGTAGCATAATATACAATCACGGTAGTGTGAGCAGCGAGTGACTACACTTTGTTAAATTAAATAGCCTTGAGCCTTCCTTAAATAGTCTTCATTAACCACTGAGACTAAAGCACACACGAGATGTAAATTGTAAATGTAAATTATAGCCTGAATTTGTAAAAATATGTAATATAAAAATATAAATACTATAAATATAAATAATATATTATATTATATGGGCGGGTGTGCGCGAAAGTCGTTATAGTTTAAGTGATTGTTTGATGACGACGACTGTAATCTGAAAGTAAAAATATGGGAAATAAATAAACATGAACAAATAAATATAGGCTATATTACTGATCAATACTGATAAATAAAAATGTGTTTGTTTGTCTTTGTTTATGCTGTTCCATCTTCAGATCTCTCAGTCGTGATCTGATCTGCTCTCTCAGGAAAAAATATGACTGGGATGTAAACCATGGCCTAGTCTATATTTCGTTTTGCCAGCACTTTTTTTTCCCAGATATCATTCCATTTCTGTTCTAATTGTTCCTGTTCTAAACGTGAAAAAATAAATGTAAAATAAACATGTTCCTTATTATGTTCAATTGCCTGCGCTGGTGTGTGCGTGTGCGGCTGTGCGCGAAACTCGATCGGGAGCCGTTTAAAGTGGTTTACCGCTGAACCGCGGGAATTTCTTGCTTTTCAACCGCGGTAAGAAAAAATCCATACCGTCCCAGCCCTAGCTGCACGATAAATCGCAATTAACATGAAATTGCACTTAACGTGATTATGAAATCACAAAGGCTGCAAATTATAAAAAATTTTTAATGCTCAGTTCGTCAGTGCAGGACAGCTCTCTGATCAGTAGTAAATGCTGCTCCATCTGAAAGCACTGCGAGTTTGAGTTGCTTATAACATGCAATTGAAAAGGCAACACGCGTCAAACATCTTTCCAAACATGAGAAGTATTTAGTCATGTTTAATCAATCAAAGCGTTTCAATCTTCTGTTTATTCAGCTCACAGATTGTATGATGTTCATAGGGATTTCCTGGAATGCTGTGAGTTATACTTCTGCGGCACATATTTGGAGTACCCTGTGCGAGAGCGCCCTCTGGCTTTACTGAGAAGCTGCGCATTAAATAATCGCAGCCTTTGCCAAATCGTGTGCATTTGCGATTTATCGTGCAGCCCTACTTTCCGCCTAATTCACAACACATGCATATGCACATGAAAAGGATTAGTTCACTTTAAAATAAACTTTTGCTGATAATTTACTCACCCCCATGTCATCCAAGATGTCCATGTCTTTCTTTCTGCAGTCGAAAAGAAATTAAGGTTTTTAATGAAAACATTCCAGGATTTTTCTCCATATAATGGACTTCAATGGGCTCCAAACGGTTCAAGGTCCAAATGACAGTTTCAGTGCAGCTTCAAAGGGCTTTAAACGAGACCAGACGATGAATAAGGGTCTTATCTAGCGAAACGATCAGTTTCTGCGAGAAACCGAGCAGTATTTATGCTACTATTTTACCTCTTATCAGACAAACGTGATCATCTCTGAGCTCCGCCATTACTTCCGCTAAGTGAGGTCAAAATACGAGCGTGGTCATAGATATATCGATCGTAGATGCCTCATTCTACTGATCCGTGCAGGCGCTAATGAGGCATCTATGTATACATCTATGACCACGCTCGTATTTTGACCTCACTTAGCGGAAGTTGTGGCATCTGAGCTTTGATGATGCCCCCGGATGATGCATTATATTTCGTCACTATCTCTGTTATTTGCGTGCCTTCCTTAGATACGATTGCCATTCGATTTTATCTTAACGACAAGCATATATGCGATACCGGGCAGGATCGACTGGAAACCCCCGGGGGGAAAAAATCCATTCTTGGCCTTGAGAATCGATTTTGAATCGACCACATTTTAAAAAACGATTAATCGAAAAAAAATTTTTTGCCCAGCCCTAATTGTGAGCCATGTATTGTATTGTATCGTATCGTATCGTATTGTGAGGTACCCTGTGAATCCCACTCCTAGTCTTTATGCAGAGCTTTCTCACAGCTTGTATGTTGAAATATAAAAAAAGTCGGCATGAAACGGAAGTTGAGATCGTCTTTTTCTCCTTATTGTGACGTATATCCGAGTGAAACGGCTTCTGAAATTAGAAAAAATGTAGGGCAAGGCTTGATTTCGTCCTTCAGGAATTGATTGGATCGTTGGAAGTTGGGCGTTGCTAACAAAATGGAGGCAGATTTGAAGTTTGCACTCAGTTGTGGAGAAAAACTCGATCTATCTCTTAAATAAATGTATTTTCTGTCTAAATATTATGTTACTGAGCATATTTCCTCACTTTTCGCTGGTTTATGCTACAGATTTTACTTATTTTAAGCCTTATATGGCTTTATTTCTGTAAAACTTTTTTCTCAGCTCTCCCTTATAAGGGGGGCGTGCCGTAAGCGCGTTCACACACGCTGCATTCCTCAGTGCGAGCCGTCACGACAAGCTGTTCGTCCGACTATAATGAGTAATTTTTACCTAAAAAAAGCTTTTATTTCTCATATATTTCTCTCTTTTTGCCTCAAGTACTTCCTGAAGAAGGTATTGTGTATACCAAGAAAAATGCACCTAACCACCATATTGCCACGCTCAGTGACAGGTTTCTGAGAGGCAGTGCAGAAACGAGACAGGGGCGATAACCCCGCCCTCGCGCCATAGCACATGACCGGGAGAGAAGAGAGATCGTTTCGATGGGGGAGGGAAGGTTAACGTATTTGATTAAAGATTATAAGGGTAAATTAATTTTTAAAAAATAATGAAGTGCACAGATAAATCAGTTATAGTAAACACTACAATATTAATATAAAAATACGAATTGTAACATTTTATTTCATGCCGCCTTTAAGATCTACTATATATCTATGTTTAAAAATAAAATTTCATCTTAACTTGCTTATAAGGCCACCAAGAGTATGTGATTTGCATACGAGTGGTTTCAATTGTACCTACATTTTTTTGTTGTTGTAAATTTAGAATACATTTTAGAATGAAAGTTATTGATGTATGTGTGTGCGTCACACTATGCATCATGTGAATGGCTTTATGTATGGTAAGTTTTGGTTAATCAGACTTTTAATAGTGGGACAGATACCTCTCAGGTTTCATTAAAAAATATCTTAATTTTTTGTCGAAGATGAACGAAAACGACATGAGGGTGTTTAAATGATTTTCATTTTTTGGTGAACTATCTAAGTGTCACAATTGGTGATATTAGAGTTATGATTGACACAAAGAACCGTGGAGAGCATGTGTCCATGTCGGTCTGTAGTGATCTTCTTATTAGCATCAACCTTGTACTGAAGTACCAGTATCTGGGCATGACATAATGTGGTGAATATTGTGTTACAGTAGGCAGTGAGGACAGCAGGCTTGAGGTGGATCACTCTCAGGATCCTCCACCTGGCGGCAGCAGCAGTGGCAGCGCTGGTGGAATTGCTTCGTTCCGTGATGATAAGCAGGAGACGGTGATGGTCAGGCCCTACCCACAGGTCCAAGCCCTCGGCCAGCCTCCTGCTCTGCCCCAGCATGTGCCTATCCAGCCCAGCCCTCCGGTAACTGTGGCCGCCCCATCAGTCCATCTACTACAGAACCAGCAGTCGAGCGTCGGTGAGGCCTCTGTAAAGGTAATTTATTTTCCCTTTCTTTTGTCTTGTGATTTTGTCACAATATTAACAATTTATGTGCTTGTGTAAAGCAATGTGGGTGCATTTCAACAACTGGATTGATTGACAACTGCTTTCTAGTGTTTTGAATCCTTTCCAACTTGAAAAATCCAGGTGAAGCATTTTTTTAATCAAGTACCTTGGTTATGGGGATACCAGGCATAGTGAAATATATTTCATGCTTATCTAGTAACATGATGTAGACCGATTTCAATGTAATGTAGACATTTATGTAGACATGATTGCTCTCTCTGATGTTCAAACTTTTTGTTGTTCAGAAGGGATAAAGCCAACCCGACAAGTTTAATCACAATCCATTTTTCATATTGTATATTGTCACATTTATGAATTGCGATATGTTGTGGCACCTCTAATTTAATATTTGAAAATAATTTTAATAATTTCCAGAAATTACGGCTGTCATCGAGTTGTGGGGTCATTTCCACCACAATGAACAATTTTGTCACTAAAAAGTTTTCCAAAAGTTAGCATATTTGTTTGCCAAAGAGAGAATAATGTCAGTAAAAAAACATGCTTGAGATGAAATGTTGTGAAAAAAGAAAATGTCACTTGATGCAGAATTCTTTCACATTTCAGTTAAGTTGGTAAAAAAAAAAAAAAAAAATATATATATATATATATATATATATATATATCATCTCAAATTATATTTTTGTTAATTTTCAGGCTGCCCTGAAATCGCCTATGCCCAGTCGTCTAATAGCACCTGCTCCTGCTGTTAGCCAAGGGCATGTTCCAGCCAAAATGTCTGGGCATATCACCGTTCCTCTTGAGAGCAGCATTGCTCCAGCCTCTATACCAGTGGCAACCATCAGTGGTCAGCAGGTATAGGCACTATCCCCTATGAACTTCTTCTAGTCAGGTTTCTTTAGATTACACATAATGGGCTTATTGTAGCAAAGGTTTTGAGATGAATAATGTTCCTCCAGGGACAGAGTAACCTGCATCATCTTAACGTGCAGATCTTCAGGGGCAGTGCACCTGCGCTACTAGGATCTCCTGCTCCTCCCCACACCTTTACCTCCCATCTGCCCAGAGGTCAGTAATTTCATTCATACACTGCTGACATTATTGCTTAAAAGAATAGTTCACCCACGATTGGAAATTCATTTAATTCATCAGCCCCCCCCCCCCCCCCCCCCACACACTCCCATGTGGTTCCAAACCTGTACGACTGGTAGAGCTGTGAAAAAAAAAAAAAATCCAACGTCTATAGTAGAGCTGCACAATTAATCGTTCAGATCTCGTGCGATCTCGATTCAAACACCCACACAATATCATTCCTACTTAACAAAGATTTGTCTGTCTATTAAACCTGTCAAAATCATACCAGAATATTCCAATCTGTGTAGTCATTGCCGCTGACCCAGAGAGAGCAGCTGTCATGGGTATGAAACTTTTCAACCACACAAGATCATTATTTCAGTTACAAATATCACAGAAGTACTGGGATAAAAGTTTATAGTTCAGATATAAACACTGATGTCTACGGTACCGAAGTAAATTGGCGCTTTAAAGGGCATATTGCAGGTTAGAGACCACAGTGAGTCAATGTATAGAAAAATAATGTAGGAACTGAATGTTCTTTAAAATATACTTATAAATACGCTATTAAAGGTTTTTGTGAGAAAATTTTACTTCTGCATCTAAAAATGCCAAAACCGGTCGTGATGTAACGGGAGGGAGTGCGGTGAATTTCAGTGATAGGAAAACAATGGATCGCAATGACCGCTCGGACGCTGAGGAAATTATAAATGTTTATTAATACTCATATGGAAGACCACAGCCATACAATTATGACACACAATGAGACAGACCAGGATTAAACAGAACAACGATTAGAGGAGACAAATTGAGTTGTTGTGTGAGGAGAAACAGTGGAGAACAGGGCAGGTGTCTCGGTGAGAGACCAGTGTTTGCTCATAGATATATATACGCTAGCTAACGATATGAACACTGTGCTCAGATTACAATACTATACTGATTATTATCATGTATCAGGCAATAGCAAAGCTGGTAACTTTATTGTCATCTAGTATTGATACTTACAATAACAGAAACGAATAGGCTTTGACCATCAGGAAAAGTCACACTCGTTAATATCCGTCCACACTAAATGTTATGTGATATAACGTTTCAGCACATAATTCCAAACTTTTTTCGAAAAAGTTTGAGACCGTATTCATTTGTGTTAATTTACAAGCTACACACTGGCTGCGTGGGGTGTCTGTTTTTATTTCGGCTTCCATGTTAACAGGTTAGAGCTTGCACACTGCCTGCATGACACGTGCGGCTCGAGCCGTGTCGAAAACGCGCTCATGCTAGAAATAGAACCGACGCATATTTTTCACGACACGCAAGCATGTTTGAAGTGTTTCCAGGCAAAATAGAATAGGAAAAGCTGTTTGTAATTTTGACACGAATACATATTAATAAATGACATTTTGATGTTTGAAAGTCTCTAGGTTTTGACATAAATGCAGATATAATTGTAATTAAGAAAAAAAAAAATTCTCTATTTTCAAATATTGTACCTGTCAATACAGAACGAAATATTCTGTAGCCTGTTTTACCGTCAATACTGCCGACGTTGTCTTTGCTGTATCATTAGGCTATATATTTACAGTATGTTTAACATGAAGTATAGCCCTCCCTGTACGTCACCTAGCAGCAGCAGCGCTGTGTCAAGACGCGTTTCTGTTGTGTAAAGACATAGAAAATGCCATGCTCACGTCACGCAGCCAGTGTGTAGCCGGCCTTACATGAGTATAACTATGTTTGACTCCATCATATCACCGGGATGATAATCCTCAGGTCTAAAGCACTATACACACCACCGCGTGTTTCGAGGCAGATACAGAAGTGAAGTCCCGTCTCTTCACCTGCACAAAACGCCACCATGCAGAATTCCTAACTTTTTTTTTTTTGGAAACCTGTGGACTTGATGACCTGACAGGCTGGACACAATAATTTACCATGACAATGATAGATTGGAATAGAAAAACTACCGAAAATAAACAGACTTGTACTGAATACCAACCTATTCTGCACTGAGCCAACGCAGAGCCCGGCGAACGACTCCCTCTTGTGACGTAATATGATGCGATGTTGAAAAAAAACGCTTTTTACAAACGGCCAACGAAACGGCCACTTTTTTTGTGCTATTATGTCCTTTTAAAACATTTTAAATCCTGCATTACCTTTTCATATGGTATTTTCATACAATGTTATATATTCATTTGGATTTTTTTTTTACCTGCAATATGCCCTTTAAATAAAGATTGTGTCAATTACATCCTTACACCAGTAGGTGGTGTAGTAAGTGACTGTTAAAAAAAGATTTGTCATGGAATCATTCATTGAAGAGATTTGTTCAAAAACTCTGATTCATTCAGCAATCAAAAAAGAGTATTATCAAACCGATTTTTGTTAATAGTTCTTTGAAATAAAAAAAATAATTAAATAGACTACAGCAGTTAACAATTTGTCAGAACCTCCAGTAAATTACATGTTTTTTTTGTTTAGTTTTCTGTTCAGCATTTTGGGAGAACTGTGATCTCTATTTGAAGTTAAAAAAAATTGCGCTTCTCAATTTATCCAAAATCGTGCAGCTCTAGTCTATGGTGGACAGTGGGAATCAGTGGTAAGCAAAAATGTTCGGCTTCCAACGTTCTTCAAAATATCACCTTTTGTGTTCCACAGAAGAAAGTAATTCATACAGGTTTGGAACGACATAAAGGTGAGTAAATGACAGCATTTACATTTTTGGGTGAACTATCCCTTTGATCAGCATGATGGAGTTGAGTTTGTGGCAAAACCTTTTACAGTGCTTGCATTATGTTCTTCTGTATTTTACTGCATATGAGAATTCATACTCCGAAAGTAGAACTTAAGTGTCATTCATTACAAGATGATTAGTTTCAAAACATTTCAAAATGCACCTGCATTGTTTTGCATTTTATGACTTTCAGTCGGATAAAATACTATTTTTCCAGTCATATTTTTCGTCATTGAAGATTTCATAAAAATGGTTGTATGATATTGTCTAGTCTTGTTCTTGTGAACCCAATATTGTGTATTGCTTCGTCAGCACACTGCTACTAAATGGTACTGCTGATGCTGGTTGACATTGGAAATACTTGTTGGTTGTTTACCATTTAACGTTTTCAACATTTATTTGCACATTTATTTTTATTATTTTGCTCAAATTATTTATTAAAAAATAATAAATGCAATTACTACATTTAGCAAAATGTGTTATTATTATTATTATTTAAAATACAATTATTAAATATAAAATATTCCATTTGCGTCAATGGTGAGTGAGTTAAGGCACAATGGTCTTTTTACCAAGTTACGATTATAATTGTAAAATTAAAATTGATATGCCAAATGGTTCGTTCTTGTTCATGTTTTGTTTTTTTGTCTAAATGATGGAAAGCATTTTGAATTCATCAATGCTTTCTAAATTTGGTTAATATCAGAAAATGTTTGATTATTGTAACCTCTGGTTATATGTTGACTAAACATACTTGATATTCTGCTATTAGTTTTGCTCTTATTGGTCCTGCACTTTCTAAATATTACTATATGGGCTAACTTTGACATGATGAATGCTTGTCATGTTTTATGCAACAGATCATGTACAATGATCAAAATGCATGGCAAACAAATCTCAAGTGTATTACCTGTTTTTCAGCTGTATTTAGCATTGGAGTATTTAGATGGTTAGTGTTTTTTGGATTGTGTATACACACAGGGTTTGTTACTTTAACACTAGTTGACTAGTCTATTACAAAATTAATCACACATCCCTATGCTAAAGTGGGTAGTATCTGCATCACTAGTCGTTTTAAGCTAAATGCATAAATCATTTTTAAATGCCTGTAGTTTTCTGCTTGTTTTGCACTGCTGGTGTATGCTCGAAATGGCACATTTTACCTCACTGTGATGAAGGTGAATGTTACGTTTGTTTGTGTTTGTTTGACATGAACTGTAGTGTACTGTAATAAAGTTATACTGTATCTTTGCCTGTGTTTGGTGTTTCAGGCGCAGCTGCTGCAGCTGTCATGTCCAGCACTAAAGGCGCTACTGTCCTCAGACCAGCCGGAGGAGGCAACACAGGCCCTAGCCAACCTGCAGCTGTGCAACACATTATACATCAGCCTATTCAGGTGCATGCGCTTTACACCTATCTGATTGCATACAGTTAGACACAACTGTCTGCTCTGAAGTACTTAAATTTAACTTTTTGAAATTTAAGTCCTGAAAATCCTTTGAAAACTCTTTATGAAGAGGTACTTGAAAAGTGCTTGAATTATTGAAAGACACTATATATATATATATATATATATATATATATTTCTCTCAAAACGGTGAAACACAATTTTCATGCAAGTTAATGCTGCATAGATTTAAAGACATTTTACATGACTATGAGCGTGATATTGCTCATAAATCTCCAAGTATATGATACAGCTTTCATTCTTTAGGTCCATCATATATTCACGGGAAAAAATCAGCTTGAATAAGGAAATCTTTGTCATAGTGTCCTTTCAATGGTTAAAGTTGCCACAGTCATTGCGTACTTTGTATGTGCTGCACCTTAGTTTTACCATTTTGTTTTATTAGTATAGTTTATTTCTCTGTTGACCTTTTTTAGAATTTTTGAGATGATAAAGACATTGTTTTGATAAGTGCGATCTCCAAAAACCAAAAAAAGAAGTGCTTGAAGTCCATGAAAGTCCTGGAATTCCATTTTACAGTATCTGTACGAACCCTGTAAACAGTGCTTAATGTAAATTCCACATTTAGAGCAGTGGTTCATAGCCTTTTTGACACCCATTGTCCACAACTAGGGTTGGGTATCAATTGAATTTTAACAATTCCGATTCTGCTCATCGATACCAATTCTTATCAATTCCTAATTTCAATTCCTATAAGGTAAAAAAAAAAACTTAAGATAGCACTCACATTTATTCATAATCTTATATAATACCATGAACAATGATTAAGAACACTTACACAAGGAACTTTTGCCTATTAAAAATTGCTAGCCTAACTAATATAAATTTCAAGCATTATTAAAGACAAGCAAACCAATTACTAAAAAGAAAAAAACAAAAAAAATACTAAAAAACTAAAAAAAATTGCACAAATAAATACAACTGAACAAATATATGATTGAAATAAACAGTGTTTTAAGTTTTTCAGGTACAGAAACTGTAATCAAATGTAAAATAACACTGCACTTTATGAATAAAATATACATAACAAATATAGTTCATACCTGCAAACTAGTAGCTTTTTGGTGAAATTCACCATTATAAATCAGGATATGTCATTTATGTGATTTGTGTAGATACAAAACAAAGTGTGTTTTCATGGCAAAAGTTTAGGGATCATTTAGTAATTGTCAAACACGACCACTCTCACATCCTTAATGTTGAGTCCTGTTGTGTTGTAGTTTATGCACTTTATGTTTGATGTTGCTGTCAGTTTACACAGTTGTGAAAAGAACTCTAGTTCATAGATCTGCAACATCATCTTGATATTTACCCACTGTCTGTATTCACAGTCTCGACCTTTGGTAACCACCTCAACGGCTGTTCTACCCACCATGGTGGCTCCCATCCCAGCTGCTAGAACCCAGTCCCCAGTTATCAACACCCCTGTCACACACTCTGCAGAGATGGTTCATGGGTAAATTATTGTATCTATCTCTTAGTTGAGCACAATAACTATATGTTATGATAGGATTGCTTGGTGTTATTCCAATAATAATCTTGAATTTGCGGGTTTTTTAGGCGACCTGTAACCATTCACCCTCCACCAGCCGCCATCAACATCCAGCGTCCACCAACCCCCCGGGACACCGCTACTCGCATCACCCTCCCCTCCCACCCAGCTATTGGAGCCCAGAAGGCCCAGCCCCCTCACACTGTCGCACAAGTCAGTATGAACCTATTGATCTAAACTTTTTTGTATAAAGCAGGGGTTTTCAAACCTTTGGATGACAAGGAACCCCATATATTCCCTGCAAAGGAAGTTGGTATTCTTGCTGGAACATAATGCCACAAACTTTGAGGGTTTTTTTTCTGTCTGCAGAAGCCAATCTTCAACACTGTGACCCCTGTTGCCGCTGCCACTGTAGCTCCTATCTTAGCTACCAACAGTGCTCCTTCAGCCACCACTACAGGTAACTTTTTTTTGTAACTTTTTTTTTGCCCAAAGATTTCATCCAAAGAGGCAAAATATTTTTATGCAGTTCATAACTTTGTCTAAACTTAGTATACCCCAAAACAGGCTCTGCACCGCATACCCAAATGACCAGTAGCACTATTGTCACTATGACAATGACCTCTCACTCCCATGCTACAGCTGTGACCACCTCTGCTATTCCTGTCGGTAAGCACAACCCATTCTCTACATGTGTTTATAACATTCAAGATTGTTTATCAATGCATTGCGAGTCTTTCTTTAACGATTCTGAATCAATTCACAACAATTCAGATCATTTTTATCCACAATTACACACTGGCATTTATGAAGAGACGGAGTGCAATGCTGAAACTTCCGGCGAGTCGTGCTAATAATAACTAGATCATTTTGCCAT
This sequence comes from Gobio gobio, assembly GCF_949357685.1. Classification (NCBI taxonomy): domain Eukaryota; kingdom Metazoa; phylum Chordata; class Actinopteri; order Cypriniformes; family Gobionidae; genus Gobio; species Gobio gobio. The sequence continues at coordinate 23,920,520 of NC_137110.1, read as the reverse complement.
ATCCATTAATGTCTGTTTGTTGTAGTGAGGCAAACAGGATGCAGAATTTAAATGCAATAGTTGAGGAAATTAATCAACTGTCATTTTTAACAAAAAAACCAAATGAACAAAACTTTGAATGGTGGCTTAAAAGCTTTGTTTGACCGTTTAGAAAAGTTTGACCCTTTATTGACTTTACAGAGTGATGGATGAATTGTTTTATAGATGGATTGGATTGATAGATATATTGACTGATATATAGATGGATGGATGTATATATTGATGGAGGGATAAAGGGCTCTAGACTGCAACCAAATGTCACATTTTGCCACCTTTTTTCTTGCCGGTGGGACAAATTTGAAGTTGCGCTGGTGCAACCACCACGTTGCAGCTTCCATTTCGGATGCATATGAAAAACATCAAAAGCGGAACGAAACTGCGCGTCTTGAGCTGTGCAGCACGGACAGTTTATAGGCTTGGACTAATAATAGACAGCTCAGAGTGAGCTCAGAACAAGTACTCACGATCACGCGACACTGTTACTACACAGCGCTGGGAGATTCAGTGAGAAAGCATTTGAATTCAATGCTGTATTAATAACATCGCTGCGAGATCTAGTGAGAAGCTTATACATTTGGCAACAATTCTGTTATAAACCATAGATATCAGCTCAAACAGTGCTGATGTGAAAACCAGGAGAAACATTGTGCCATGAACACAAGTTTTAGAAGGCTTTTTAATCTACAAATCACCAACATTCACCATCGGTTTAATGTAGTAACTGTAACTATGGTATTGTGGCAGAAATAGTCAAATGTTTTTACATTAGCACTTCAAAGCTCTAAATATGATCCAAATTAAATGTTATTTTTAATGTGATTTTACATGTTATTGTTCTTATATCTTATACAGCTACACTCTGTAAAGTAAAAGGCCATCCAGATCTAACAGTGATGCTTCCACCTCGTTGCTGAGAAATATCATGTAACGTTTCAGTAGTGAAGCTTTTTAAGTAATAAAAGTCTCAGTCGGCATTGACAACAGGTTTCTGTGCTCCTGAATGTTTCTGTGTGTGCACTGATGATTGATTGATTTTCATTCTTGCTTAATGTTTCTGCTCTGTCCAGCTAAAGTGGTTCCTCAGCCCATTGCCCACACATCCCCACGCATCCAGACAGAGTATCCAGGAGAAAGGACCAACCTGATTTCCATCTCAGGTCATCGCTCTTCTCCAAACCCTGTCAACATGGAAGCCCGCAACGATAATAGGTGAAAATTCTGGCAGTTAATCTTGAATTAATCCAGGGGTGTCCAATCCTCCTCCAAGAGGACCACTGTCCAGTAGAGTTGAGCTCCAACCCCGATTAATCGCACCTGAACAAAGTCTTCAGGATTACAAAAAAATTCTGGACCTTCAGGAGCAGGATTGGACACCCCTGAATTTAGCCAACTTAACCAAAGTAATCAGTGAATTATCATCGAATTGAATCTTTCATCATTTAATCCATATGTGTTCTTCTGCAGGCCGTCAGTGCCAGTGCAGTTTCAGTACTTCTTACCCACACAGTACTCATCCCCATATCCTCTGACCCACACCTACACCCCCATTACCAGCTCTGTCTCCACCATCCGCCCCTACCCAGGTAAACACAACACGCATGCTCTATCAGAAACTTTGTACTAATATCCAAATGTTTCTTAGACCTCTAACACTGACTCTGTGCTGTTTTCCTCAGTCACGGCTCCAGCTCAGAGCCCAGCTCTTCCTGCTCAGGCTGGTGTGGGTGTGGCCACCACTGTGCACTTGAACCCCATGCAGCTGATGGCGGTGGATCGCATTGGCCTGCCATCTGCCCAAAACATCCAGCCAGCCTCTATGACTGCTCAGGGCATTCAATCTGCACCAATAGGAGTGCAGGGGCTCCATGCCACTGCACCAATCAGCACACAGAGTGTACAGCAGGCCCCGGTCGCCACACAACAGCCACAATCAGAAGCAAAACCACCAGGTAATTTTAGCAGATATTCAGAAACTGAATGGAAAAAATATATTATATATTATAAAACTACATCTTTATATTCTAAAACTATACCTAACACTGTGCAGCGTTTACTAGAGTAATTTTTGAGCGAGTAGATCTCTGAGCTGGAGTGAGGAGACGGGGCTAATTTTCCGTGTATACTAAATGAAGCAAGGGTTTAGAGTTACATTCAAGCTATTTTAAGACACAAGGTTTTTTTTTTTTTAAATCAAAGATGAGATTTAAGGGATCAAGGTTTTAAATTAATCAAAAGTGACAGTAAAGACCTTTTATAATGTTTCTGTTCATTAAGAATATATCATGGTTTCCATAATATTAATATTAAATATTTTTTGCTTTTAACTTCTTACAAAAATCTTCAAACTTTTTGAACCCCAAACTTTTCATACATTTAATATTATTATTATTCATTTTAAATTGAATGAAACAAAAATAATAAATGTTTTTCAAACATTAAAAATAAAAAAATAAAATGCGTTTTTGTGTGTGTAGGGCTAGTGAAATTGGGTGTCAGGAATTAACTTAAAAAAAAAATATATATATATATGTTTGTCTTGCTCACAAATATTTGATGAAATCTGTTTTGTCATACAGGTGTTGTTTTGGCTGAAAGTCCTGCTTTTGTTACTAATCCACTCGGGAGCACTTTCAGTACCACGCAGTCCGTCACTACAATGGTGCAGACACATCCCCAGGGGGTGGGCACAGGTGCACCCACACTTGTCTCCTCCCCCCGGCCTAGCATCCTACGCAAGAAACCTGTGAACGAAGGGTGAGTCAGTTTTCACTCCACAGCCTTCACCATTGTGTATTGTAGCATGTGTATTTATAGTATGCTAACTACTAAGGAGCCAAACTTAATATATATGAAAAATTACATTACTTCCTCATTAATGGCATCCTGAGAAGTAACAGAATTCAGTTTGCTCACTTTTTTAAAGGCAGAGATGATGTTGATAAAATAGTGTGAGACCAATTTTGGGGTGTTTTTTTAGGGCAGTACGTAAAAGTCTGATCCCAGCGCAGCCGAGTGAGCCTAACGCTGGCCGAGTGGATAGTGGGATAAGGCTGTCGGGATCCCCTCGCCCAGCGGGGTAAGCCCTGCCTGAAAATCCTTTATTATCCTAATAAGAATAGGACAAAAGACAATGCTCCTAACACAGGGTTCCCACGGTCCTGAATACCCTAAAGATATCAGGGTTAAAGTTTGATTTCCAGGCCTGAAAACCTAGAGAAGGAGAATTCGATCTTAACATTTTCAAAATTTGCTTTTTATAGATTTTGTGAATAATTAATCCATGTAAATCAGAATCAGAATATGCTCTGTTCACAAGTAATTTTTACTATTCTGTGTGATTATGTAGTTGCGCATTTAAGTTGAATAATGACATGCATGCATAATAACAGACAAATCATATTAAAGAGACGTAAAATCAGTTAAAGAGATTCATCTGAAAGAAAGATTTATTTTTTTTATTAATTATTTACATTTAGTCATTTAGCAGACGCTTTTTTATACAGGTCAATTAATCAGTTAATTATACTGGTCAATTAATATTTTTTTAGATGCCAATATTTAATTCTAAGGGATGACAGTAATATATTATTTCACAAATTTAAGTAAAAAATAAATATGTATATTCTTTAATAAAGCATTACTTTTGTGAATTTCAGGGTTCCCTGCCTCCGAAATCCCAGTTAACCCCTGGTTATCCCTGATATTATTGGGCTGCTGAGATATGTGCAATGTTTGCATTGAATAGTGTTAGCTCACTATCTTTGCCTATTTAATTTCTAATTTCTTTATAACAAAACGGTAAAACTGGTGCTATTTTGGTGAGAAATTGGCTAGCTCTCTTTGTAAACCCATCTTTGGTGTGATGCCGAACTCTCATAAGAGTTTCTAAAGGTTTTTGTATTCTCTGCACTCTTCTGAACATTTATATTTTATGTGCAACAATAGCTCGCTCTATGTTAAGACCTTTCAACTGATTTTAAATAAAAACTTTTCATACATTATAATTGAAAATGGTGTTGAGTATACTGAAAATAACTTTTTCAACCTTTTATATCTGTAATAGTCTTTCTCTGTTGTTTTGGAAGTAGATACATTTTATCACTGATAAGTGTTGTATTTGAAAAAGTTAAAACTGTTGGAAGATATAGATATTATCAATTTGTTCTGACAAACAGCAAAAGAGAATGTGAATTACAGCAAGTTCAGTGTTTTCTTACATTTTTAAATCACAGTAGAGGCTACTGTGTTTATTATAAGGGTAGTAGAATCTGCAGCTCTGTATTCGCTACTCATGAGTACATTTAAATAAGCTACTCTTTTACTCTTCAAGTAGTTTTTTGGACGGGTACTTTTATTATATTTGCACACAATTTTTTGGAAAGTAATGGTTTTTACTTGTATATTTTTTCAGTACTCTTTCCAACCCTGAACCCGCCCCCTTAAATCTTACATTAATCTACCTCCATTTTTAGTGCAATGGCCACATCTAAAAAAAAATTGTTACACTCAGAGGAATAGATCTGCCGCAATTCCTGCTAGAAAAATATTGTTGGAAAATGTGGGAACCCTGTTAACAGTTTCATGCATGTGATCTCATTGTCTAAAACTGGTTTAATGCAAGAAGATCTGAATGTTTAATGTTGTTCTAATCTTTCTGTAATTAGACTGAAGCCCAAGTCGGATATTCATGTTGCTATGGCGCCTCCAGTCATGGCAACTGTTGAGGCTCTTCCAAGTCACGGAGGTGAGCAGCAGAAGCTGTCCATTCCTGCTCAACATCATTCACAGGCCATTCCCACCCTTCTGGCTCCACCAGCTCCGACACCACCTTCTCAGCCCACTGCCGTTCTTTCAGCCCTGCCCGCAGCCATGGCTGTCACTCCACCTGTGTCTGCCTCCATGGCCAATGCAGTGGCCTCTCCTACCCAGCCAGCGGCCAGCAGCACTGCTGCCCTGAGCTCCACCCTTCCAGAGGTTAAAGTAAAACAGGAAATGGAGCCAATGGAAACTTCACAAGCAGGTAGGTGTGCTTGTCAAAATAAGAATCCACCTATTAGCGCTTGATGCTTACTTTTTTCTCCAAGGAGCATGTGCCCCTAATTTGAAAAATTTTGGAGCGCACAAAGTATCAAATCATTTGTTTGTCCTTAATAAAGGGATCTGAGAAGGACAGTTTACAAGACTGTTTACAAGAAAAAGCATTTCAGCATTCTGTTTTTAGAACTGTTTTTATTTAATAATTATGGAATTATGCATATTCTAACTTTGAAATAAATGCAAGAGACACTTTATTTTGTTACTGAAACCAGAAAAAATAACATGTTCTGCATAATGTGGGACTTTTAATTATAAACAAGGCTGAACACACCAGGACTCTTATTTTGTAAGGCTACTTTCAGCTGCTCATTCAAACATGAGGAAGATAAAATATGCACTCTTTAACAATCTAAAACTTATTACAATACAAAAACCATAAAGTCATAATTTATCAACAGTAGATCATAAGCAGTCCATTGGCATAAATGCACTGCATTCATTGCTTGTGAACCGTTTCAAAGAGTGAGCCTATGGAACGTGCAACAGATGGTAGCATTTTGACTTTGAAACGTGCAACGCTTACATTTATTTATTGATATCATATGTTTTGAACTGTAAAAATGACATTAACTTTATTTTTTAAGAGGTCTTTAATTTAGGGCCTAAAACAGGAATCAAAATACAAGACTTTTGTTAAACCATTTAAGACTTTTTAGGACCTGGGGGAAAAAAAATGTGTTTAAGACTTTTTAAGGTCTAATGTGTGGACCTACTTTTTATTCGCACATGTACTCCTAAATACATTTTACAGTTTGCACACATCTTTTTTCATTCTCAAATGTGAGTGAAATGCTCACACTGTCAAGCCCTGCCTATTCCTATACATTCACTATATAATCACTACAAAAAATTCTACATCCAATCCAAGTGATGTATGGTCACACAGTCTGTTTTACAATGGCTTCTAATAACACATTAGTCCAATGCAATTTTAAAGAGAGTTTGGGCACTCCATATATTCCTGAATTCTCTTGATCACAGTGCCCTTAGGTCCTTCTTCGATGGGTCCGGCTCCATCCCTCTCCTCCCAGGCCTCCACCCTGGCCATATCTTCTCAACCTGGAGACCTCTTGCCTGGGGCCTCCCCGAGGAAGAAACCCCGCAAACAGCAGCATGTGATCTCCACTGAGGAGACGGAGATGATGGAGACCAACAGCACAGACGAAGAGAGAGCTAGCAGCCGAGCACCAGGAAACAGGCCTGAAAGGCATGAGTCTCCTCCCAGAGAATATGTTGGTAAGCACACATCCATATATACACACATCCGTGGATATCTAATGCTTCATTAGCAGCTGAAGCTGATTACTGGGATGCGTCTGTACATCTGCCCTTTTGGAAAGGTCAAGATGTGACCGTAAACTCACTTTTGGTCATAAATTGTCAGAAACATTGAAAGGATGAAAACTACACTGAAGTGTTAAAGGTATAGTTCATCCAAAAATGAACATTTTGTCATCACTTACTCACCTTCATGTTTTTTTCCAAACCTGAGTTTCTTTATTTTGATGAACATAAAAGAAGGTATTTTGAAGAATGTCAGTAACCTAACGGTTTCTGGTCCCCATTGACTTCAATAGTATTTTTTTTTCATACTATGGAAGTCAATGGGGACCAGCAACTGTTTTAGTTACTGACATTCTTCAAAATATCATCTTTTATGTTCCACACAATAAAGAAACTCATACAGGTTTAGAACAAAATGAGGGTGAGTAAATTGAAATAGTTCATCCAAAAATAAACAATCCCTTTATTCCTTCTGCTAAATGAAAAAATAGTATTTAAAATTGTAAAATAAGCATAAAACGTATTTGCTGAGATCACCTGATAGTGTTTTCGGTCTCTCTTGGTTGCTTTTATTTATTGTTTTTTATAATTTAGCAGTGTTAATTTGTAATACCCCCCAAAATGAGTGTACACTTGTTCAATTGTAATGTTGATGATTAATGTAGATGAGGACGGTGTTCGCTATGTGCCAGTCCGTCCCAGACCTCCCCTCACTCTTCTGCGCCATTACCGTAACCCATGGAAGGCTGCCTATCACCACTTCCAGAGGTACAGTGACATCAGAGTCAAGGGTAGGTACCTTTTAAACATCTGTCTGTTTTCTCAGTTTGGTCTTTGGTTTGTTTTGGTGTGCAGTTGTTTTCTTGTTCCTTTGAGTCATCGGATAATGTTTATAGTAGTGAATCTGGTCATGTATTATGAGAAGTCATCTTGCTACTGTCTCCGCAGAGGAGAAGAAAGGAAGCCTTCAGGACATGGCCAATCAGAGAGGAGTAGCATGTCGTGCTCAAGGCTGGAAAGTGCACCTGTGCGCCGCACAGCTGCTACAGCTGGTGGGTTCTGCAGCTGATGGTTTTACTTCCGCCATAAGTCTACAGTGGCTTAAAAAGAGTTTTATTGTGTTATACATGAAATATATTATTCTAACAGCCTGTTACTGAGAGGAAGTTAATGCAACAGTTTAATGAATTCCTTTCTTGTTTGATCACAGTCTAACTTGGAGCATGACGTGTACAGCCGGCTGACCACCCTGCAGGAAGGGCTCATCCCAAAGAAGAGAGCTGGAGCTGATGATGAATTGCACCGCATTAATGAGCTCATACAGGTTAGTGTATTATCACGTTCCCTACCCACCATGGAAACCACAGTGAATGGGTACTAACTTGATGCCCAAAATGCAACAGAACATAAGGGTCTCTTTAGCCCTCTACTGCACACATTTTGATGCTACATGATAAAAATTATCCAAATAATTTCTTGGTTCAGTTGGAAACATTTTATTGATAAAAAAATAGTTTTGACCCCACCCCCCACCCCAAAATGTATTTACGTTGCCAAAGAATCATATAGAAAATGATTAATTCACATCACAAGACAAGGGGCAGAGAGCAATACAAAATTATAAATCTTTTTCAAAAATAAATAAATACAACAATATTTAGAGGTTATATAATGCACTAATATGTGATATGTGATAACGTCCAAAAATATTGTCAGCAAAAAAAACCTTGGAAAGTACCCCTTATTGCACAATGTTGAAAAAAGCTTCATAAAGGCTTCTCTACACCTTCACACACACACACACACACATATTTTTTATGTAAAGTTCATGTCATTTTAAATACGATTACTAAAGCAAATAATCTAGCCTTTTCACACCATGTGCTCTTGTGACCATGTGTCAGAAAAGGACGTCCCACTTTCAAATGTCGCTTGATAGTGACTTCCACACCTTATTTGACTGTTCTTTGACATTTTGTGACCATTCTAATTGGTTTCAGTCATTTAAAGAAATATGTACTGAAAGCAAAGGGAGATATTTTCTTTTAAAGAAATAGCTTTTTAAGGACTACAACAAATGGCTTTTCGGGACGACAACGAACTTCTTCCCTACAATTTACATAAACCCTGCCCACGGGAACCCTAAACTCAGAGCCGTTGAAAAACAGAGTTACGACACTCCCATAGACTTCCATAGGAACTGAGGAATGCGGAAGTAAAGCGTGTTATGTAGCGACCAATAGTTCCAAAAAAACAATAGTTCCAGCATCGAACCCCTTTCATTTCAGTGCATCTCAAGCACACTCGCTGGCAAATTGACGAAATTACTGCATATTTTGAGATTTTATGGCATTAGTTGACCTCTCAGGAATATTAAAAGAAGTGGTATTTTATGAAGCATGTTATAGTTAATGTTTATTGTTATAATAGATCGTTAGACTCTAACTGTAGTTTGATAACGTGAGCAGCACTGCAACAGCTACTATATCCAGATGCTATCTGTCATATTTCAACAGTTTTTAGTCTCTCTGAGATCTTTCTGTCGAAAGCGTTTCAATGAAGTCAGCCCATTCAAGGAATTGCGTATAACGCCTATAAATAATGAATATGAATAACGCCTGGATAAAGAGTTGAATTAAATTGGTTGCCTTGTTTTTTTTTTAAACACTATTTAAAACTGTATATGCTAGAATCCTTAATTTATATTCACCTGTTGTGTATCAAGTATCCTAAAATAACATTCAGACTTTTAACGTTTAAATTATAAAAGAAATGACCACTAACCAGTAGATGGCGGAAGAGGAATACTTATTGGCTCATTAGCCATTTTTTTCCTCTCTTTTTTTTTGAATGAATTTTTATAGATCATCAAATCACTATTATAACATTAAAATATCTATTTTTGTTACTTTATTTGTACTGTGTTTGATATATAGGCTAATTGTTGGGAAAATCACAAAGTCTCATGAAAAAAAAACTTCTGACTAAACTTCACAATAAATCTTTATTTAAATCGTGTCTGTGCTATGTTTGTTATGATAAGAGGATTTGTAGATAATGGGAAGATTCGTGTAAAACATAAACTTGCTCTAAAATTCATTCAGCGTTTTGAGACTATAAAACTTGTTTTGATCGATATGGATTCTCATTCCTGGTAAATTATATTTTCAACAGAAATGCCTGTGATAGGCTACAACACTCAACACTGTAAAATCATGCACTCACATGAACCCAAATAAAATTACCAGATCACTCAAAAAAAACATTAACGTTGTCTCTTCTTTATCTCTCCCCAGAATAAAATGCTACTGTAAAGCCTAGTCGAAATAGATGCACGTATTGTGTTAATATTTACCAGAAATTGCTGCAAATATAGTGAAACTGCTGTCTGTCCTGCTTAATCCTATTCAAACAGATTGACAGCGCGGAGTTGTTTGGAACTATTGAGAGCTCCATGAACCACGTGACCACGTGGCGGCGAGATCAATGAGTGTCGCAACTCTCTTTTTCTATGGCTCTGACTAAACTATACCCGTTCTATCTACATGCAGCTGCATATATTATCTGGCTCTACATTCCTACATGAGCGATTTATAGATTATGACAGATTCTGCTAATCAATGGCTTGAAAATAGTTCACTCCACATCAGCTACATACACTCATCAAGTTACCCTTGAGAAAAGTCCTGTTGCTTTCTACATGTTGTCACTTCTTCTTGAGTCTCTCCATCATTGCCCAACTCCGGTTTGAATATAAAAGGCTGAACAGTTTTTGACCTTTTCAGTGTGTGTCTGCTAGCCTGACAAGCCAGACCCACATCAAGATGTTGGGTCTGGAAACTCACCATTGACAGGGCTCAATCCGAGGGGCGGGATAAACGGTTGTCTTTCAAATTCCCTCTGCATGCAATTGGATAGCGCCATGACCGTCACAACCAACCAGAGCAAATAAGGTGAAGCCGAGCTAACGTTAGTTGATAGACTTTCGCCGTATCCGGTTGGCAAAACTTCGAACATATCTTATTTTCTTAAGAATGACTTCAGTGCAGTTCTTTTTTCTTTTCTCAAATAAAAGCTGAACTGAGTCGCGGCCAAAGCCGATTCGAAGGACCGCCCTTCGCCAGCTTCTGTGTTTTCGAGTAACACGCAGAACCTCCGCAACTCTGCCGTGACGTGCCGTCATTATTTTAAACCCGCCCACCGACTCTACACACGCTGTGATTGGCCTGACCAGTTTGTTTTTTCCAGCTCTCAGGTCTGCCGAGAGTTGCTAGACTACACTCGCGGCAAAATACATTTTCTAGATTTCTAGGCTATGTGTCTGCATGAGGTAATCGGACATGCTAACATGAGCTCTTGAAGCTCCGCCCTCTTCTTGAAAGGGGACCGGAAGCAGTAGTTAATTTGCATTTCAAGGGACGCACACAAAGACGCCGCATTTTTGCTCACTCTCGAAAAGTGACTTTTTAGGCATTATAGGACCTCTTTAACATCCCTGGAGTGTATATGTAAGGGATAATGTACATCCAGCTGTTTTTTATCACAGAATAATCCCTGACAGGGAAGCTTCTGCGGAGAAAGAAGTAGTTAGCAAGCGGCAAGTTCAAACTAGACAGATATTTAAGGGATACGGTACAGTCGTACCACTTATTTCACAGCATTTTGACACATAAATCATTATGGGGATAAGATATAACATAAATAACATCACCGCATTTATTTCCATCAGGAGGAGCATCAATTTTTGGTCAAGATCTTGTATTGACAATGCAAGAGTCAAGCACTCTGTAAAGTCTACTCCAGCACATCCCCAAAACATTCAATGAATTTAAAGGTCCCATGGCATGGCATTTTTCTATTATTTTATAGTGTTTCCTGAGGTGTACTTATATTGTTAGTATGATTTTTACATCATAAAATGTCATAATTTAGAAATAAAAGGCATTTTTTCTATACTGCTGTTTGCCCTGTGGCTGAATTCCCTGCTTCAAGAGGCGTGTCTGCCGTGAGACTTCAGTAAAAACGCCCACTGTTGTGATTGGCTGACATCTTTGCATTTTAAATGAGCGGAGGGGGCGTGGTTTAACGAGGCACGAGTCTGCCAGAGACGATGGACCTGTGTTCACTTCTCATCAGTTCTCTCAGCATGTCTCAGTTCAGGGTGAACTGTTGTTACTAGAATATACTTCAGGTTATTAGTTTATTTCTAGTCGGAGGGGCTGTCACTCATGTCAGAAAGTTAGTAACTTTAGTAAATTATGGATCAGCGCTGACTCGAGACGCGAACCGTTTACGATTCAGTCCGATTTGGTGAACTGGTTCGGTTCACTAAAAAGAACCGATTCAAAAGAATGATTCGTTCGCGAACCGGACATCACGGAGACGGAGCGATTGCTAACAAAGTTATTTATAGTAACTACTGAGTTATGAGCGCGCTGTCAGTCAGCGCGAGTTTATTGTGTTTGTATCTGAGAGTTCTGAATAAACACGAGTCCCAGTCACACCGAGTCCGTCTTCATCATTATTCTACCAACTTTGTAACACATGCAAAGTACCATTACAGCGAGATGAACGAGTTAGTAAGTGTTGAGTATAGCATTATTTCTAGATATGTTCCAATCATATGAATTGCGTCAGTGACGCGCATTGAGTAACGTTACACAGCGCAAACAAAGACACAACAGCTGTAATCGAATGTAATCCAGTTTATTGTGGGGAAAGCTGGCTAGCCTAGCCGGATACCCTCACGCTTACCCCCCTTCTGCTTAATCTCACGCCGCGTTTGGTGCCTCCGCTGTGGGCCAGATGCAGTACTGGGGGTTGGGGATGTTGAAGGCCGAGCTTCGGCGTGTGTGAAGTTTATCTCTAAAGATGTGACTGCTGATGTTGAGCAGAAAATACTGTATGCACATTTTAGAACAGATAGACGCGACGAGGACGTACAAAAACACTGACTCACAAGATAGAAAACACGAAAACACCTTTCTGTCGGGTATAATAAATAATTGCACGAATAATAAATAATTAGCTACACATCAGAAATCAATGATCACAGATCAGAAGGAACTGAAAAAAGACTTCTGTTTTCATTTGTACATCCAAACACTGAGAAACTGCCAGCATTCACTCGTTCACAAGCAATGATCTCTCCAGGACAAATATAGCGTTTGCATGGGCGTGCCAGATTCTCTGGGTGGAGGAAAGGGAGGTAACCGTTCCTGCTTGGACGTCAAACCAGGAGACTTCAGGATTGGCTCGTCTGGCCTGTCATTTTCTCAAAGGCAGAGAGAGACAGCCAGAACTCGGTTTTACACCGATCAACATTTCTATCCACTTGGGGACAATATTCAGGCTAGGGGAACTCATATTAATGTTGAAATACCTCATAAAATGAAAATTTCATGCCATGGGACCTTTAAGGTCAGGACTCAGAGGTGCCAATTCATGTGTGAAAATGATTCTTCATGCTCCCTCCCAACCATTCGTTCACAATTTGAGCCTGATTTGTTGTTTAAGAAATGAAAAGCTACAAACTCATCAATTACGGTTAGAAGAACTGTTGCCAAACATATAACATACTAGAAACTTAATAATTACTGCAATCATGATCCAATCATAGACTCTTAAGCATTTGCCTATTTAAATCCATACTATATGTGTATATACAGTCAAACCAAAAAATATTCAGACACCAGATATCATTTTTACTAGTGGGTGCTGTTGTGGAAAAAAGAAACTTTAATAATTATCATGGTGAAGCTGGAATTGAAAAACACAAGCAGTGTCTTTTATAAGCTTTTATTCTTGCCAAGAAAGTCAATTCGGACATGCAGGTTGTGCAGCCAGAAAAGACAAAGTGGAAGTCTCACACTGTTCTTTTATACAATGGGTGTATAAAAACTTTCAACTTTATTAACACAATAACACACTCCTTAGTTGGTGTTATCTGCAGCTGTCTCACCTTTAGTGAAAAACAACTTTCCGAGAACTTGTTCAAGGCTACAGACAACGAACACTATTCTATTGAGAAAAAAAGTATCAAAGTTTATCAAACAAAAATGTGTTTACTACAGAAAACTAGAATTCCCCTTATATTAAAAAAAAAAAAAAACATAATATAATTAAAAATGCTTTATATGGTTTGATATAGTTTGTTCAAAATTTCCCTTACAGTGCAGGACACTATAGTTCATTAATGTGAGTGAGGATTGCATAATAAAGTAAACTGTGACATATAATACCCAAAAATTCTTCATACAGTGCTACCAGTAAAATTGATAAAATTATAAAAAATTATTAATATAATAATAAAAACATTTAGACACTTTGACCTGACCATATTTTGCTTAAGTGTTTTTTTTTTTATTTATTTAAATTACACCACAGACTGAAAAAAATGAAGCATTGCTTGGTAATTGTTTGACCCAAATTTAACAGCTGACAGTTGATTTATTTTTTATTTTTTAAATCCATTACATACCTTTCTATCAAAGTTATCTGACATTATCAAGATTAATTTGTTCTGACGCGATTTAACTCAGAGTTCTTGTCATATTTGATTACCATTTTCTAAACTATAGCGAATAAACTAGGGCTGTATCGATTTGACCAAAAATAAAAACCTTGATTAATTGAACATTTTACCTCGATTACGATTAATGAACGATTATTTTGCTCTTTTTTTGTTTCCTTTTTTTTTTTTGCTTTCCATTTTTTTGCCCTCATAAGGTTTTTGAGTAAGTTCCTGATAAGGTTTTTACTGTAAATATTTTCTACTATTAAAGGTGGAATATTTTTTTCTAATGAAAATGTGCATTTCTTTGTGATTTTTAAAATACTTGAAGGAAACGGTTCAATTTCAGCAGTTATTGTCTATGGGCCAGATTTCTGCTTGTTGTACATCAGATACAGATAAATTAGCACAGTAGGCCTTCATTACATTTATTTGAATGCATTAATGAGAGAGTTATTGTGTGTGTGAATTACTCATACCGTCTCTATTCATTATGAAGCTGTGGTTTGTACTTCCTTCAAAAGTATTAAAATATATGCCTATAATGGTTGAGTTTCTAAGTTACTTTAGTGACTTTACTTTAGTCACAGGACAGTGTTGACACTGCGTTTCTGCGCTGCTCTCTGCGCGCGATCTTCACGTGATGTGCGAGCTTCTGTCTGTGTTCATTTGTCGCAATATGTCAGGCATTAGTTCAAAATAATACACATCTGATGGTCTAAACTCGCTTTAATGTTCAAACTGGCAGGCCTTAAAACACATACAAATGACAGCTTCGTGAGGACGCAGGTGAAAGAGGTCTGCCTTCAGGGCGCGCACGTGTTGTCAGAGACGCGACACGGCTCGGCTCTCTGTGTCACAGAAAAAAGCTGAGCACTGAACGGATACGTTTTCCGTATTGTTGTTTTTGAATAGTGCACAATCGCTTTAAATGTTCAAACTGGCAAGGCTTTAAACGCATTTACTTGACAAACTTTATGAGGACGAAAGTGAAAGCGATATGTTGTCGGGGCTTGCGCACGCCGTCTCTGTGTGTGTGTGTGTGTGTGTGTGTGTGGCGCGTAGGCTATAAGAACGGCGATTAACTTACCTGTATAAACTGTGTAAAGCATGCAGTTACTATAGTGATTCTGGGCATCTATAAACAAAGATAACTGCTCCTGCATCTCTCTGTGTGCCTGCAAACTGCACTTGATGTGACTGACAGGGCGGAGTCACGTGACTAAAACCGAAATAACCGACATGAAAAATACGTCGTTTAGAGGTTCTGAATTTCGCTTTCGATTATTTTTCGATAAATCGTACAGCCCTAGAATAAACTGTGAAAATGTGAGAATGTCGAAGGTGTCTGAATAAATTTTGGTTTGACTGTATATGTATATATGTGCGCACATCATTTTTTTTTTAGCATTCATACAAAGTTTGACCCATTTTCTGTCAATTTGACCAATACATGTAAAAACTGACCCAAAACCCATAGCACACCTTTACTTGAAATGTAATTATGACCTTTTGTCCTGACTCTGTCCAGGGTAACATGCAGCGCTGCAAGCTCGTGATGGATCAGGTGACAGAAGCTCGTGACACCATGATGAAAGTTTTGGACCATAAGGAACGAGTCCTCAAGCTGCTCAACAAGAACGGAACTCCTAAGAAGAGCTCCAAGTTAAAGCGCAAGGAGCGAGCGTAGAAGCCACTCCATGGTCTTAATCTTTCTCCTTCAGCATAGTTGAACACAAGGATGCTCTTCAAAAGCTGGATATGTCATGGTTTATCAGGATGCTGTGCACAATCATCTACTTTCTTTTACAGTGTCAGAGAGAGACTGTAAACCATCAAACTGTTGGTTTGTGCAGGAACTGCTGCTTACTGTGGACCGTCAGACTGTCCATTGGGTATAAGGCAGCCTGGTTAACCAATGCTTTTTGTTTTTTCCCTGAAGAAAATCTTTTAAGTATTTCATTTTAAAAGAAATATTATGTTGTACTATTTTTTTGTTGTTGTAGAGGCAAAGCTTTTGCTGTAGTGATCAGAAGATCAGAAAGGTCATGTTTGGTAGATGTAACTCCTGTACGGTATTTAGTTTGATTCACACCAGTACACACTGCACACATAGACACACTCACAATAGTGTGTGAACTTTCCATGTTTGGTGCCTTGTAACATGGGTGAAACTGGGGGATTTTTTTCTTTTTGTGCTTTAAACACAAAAGTTAAACACTCCCAGATTAGTCAACAAAATAAACAATGGAAAAGCGGTAGTAGTCTAGTGCCAACCAAATAATGATACCCCTAACCCTTTTAGTTTTTTTGTTTGTTTTTTATCACTGTAAACATTCAAGCTCTATAGTGACTGATGATAGTACAAAGCATTGAAATGTGTACTTGAAAGAATCAGTATAATTATGTGAATTTATATTATAAGAATGTGTGGATTGTTTTATGTTTCAGTGTAAGAAGATTGTTGTTAATGGAAGTGATGTGGTTTTCACTGAGGTTTTTTTGTGATGTTTTATAGACTGTAAGTGAATGTTGTTCTACGTTTTTAATAATAATTTGGTTATTTTGTAAAAAAAAAAAAAAATGTCCATTCTTTTATTTTTCTGTGTGTACTCTGTTATGTGGTATTGCAGTAAAACTGGACTGGATACATTTACAAAGCATCTTGTTTAGCAAGTACATTTGGTACTGAATGCACCTCACGGGACTTTATAAGTGAAAGAACTAACATTTTTAACTGATAATCTGCATGAGACTGCTATATTTTGAATATAATCACAGTATAGTCAGTGTGTTGTTAGGGATCTTTTTTTTCTAATTCTTCAACGGAACCAATGAAAGCTCAAATATACAGCCAGAAATCTGGCCTGCTGTTTAACCGTACACCTAGAGTTTCATTCAGAAACAACCAAGTAGTCTTTATGAATTACACTAAATTAAGCTAATAAAGGGAGATTACAGACAGATTTGGTGTAAAACTAGCTACTTTCAATGCAATTAAAAATGTTTGTTATATGGTAATCTAACATTGATAGTTCTCCCTAAAAGCTTGTGGGATTTGTGCGTCTAAGGTCTAGAATTTTAACAAAGTAAAGCCCTAGAGTTCAACAAAATGTTTGATGCATTTAATGTGTAGCAAAGAAAAAGGAAATTTCCTTCATTATGTGAAATCTGAATATAAAATACCTAATATATTATTACAATAGGCATTCCTGCATTGTGAGAGTCCAACAGTTTTATCTGATCTTGTTTTTTTTCTGCAGTTTATGGTCAGATGTTTTAATTTGTTTTACATTTTATACAAGGATATACGTTATTATTTCTATATAAGGATTTACATGCTTTCTCTTAACTCTGTTGAGTGAACCGGTCACACTTTATAGTAGGTGATTTTAACACTTATATTAGGGTCATCATAGACTGTAATAGATGTAATTACAAATTGAATTACATGCAGGTAACAACATGTGTACAATAATTGCATTGTAAAAAATGATTTTAAATGTTAGTTCATCCTAGTAGACACTATACAAAGTGGGACCAGAGAACCTATAAACTGCAAAAACACCACATGAATTATAACATTGAGTTCTTGCAATGGAGTTTAGGATTGCTCGATAGAAATATAACTTTCCAGAATGGCTCCACCCTGAGTAACTAAGACATTATGCCATTTACAACTTGATTGCCCCTCTTATGATTAGAGCTCATCCCTCCATATGCTGTCACGCGGGTCCAAAGGTGCAGCACAGCAAAGGTTCAGTTATATATGACTGACATTTTATTTATTTACTTTTTTATATGTCTTAATTTTTAGCATTCTGTTTATTGATAATGCTCATTTAGCCTTCTGCAGATTGATATTTACATCACTGCAGTTCCACATTGTCTTTCTGTTCTATTTCTGATATGAAGGGCAGAGCTTCCTTGTATTATCGTTATGGATGCGTTAGTCAGGGAGCAAAGTCAAAGTATCATAAACTCCTGTTGTCTCTCAGCAGACATTTCTGAGGAAATTTCTTTCGAAACACTGACACTGGGGATCTATTCAGGCTTCAAAGAAGAGGGACAGAAAATACTTTTGGATCCGGAGACTTCACAAAATATCCACAGGTAAGGTAACTCGCATTGGATTTGATATGATTGATGTTTTAAAAGTGTAGATGGTTTTGCTTTGTTATTTAGTATATCGATGGATGAGACTATCATGATGTTCATCAGGGAATGTGTACGTGTTTTTTAGATGCCATTTTGCCTTTTTTCACAAGCCTCACTACTTTATTCTGGAAATAATTGATTATAACATGTTTCCCTTTGCTTTAATATTCAGGCTGAGGGACAGAAGGACTCAGTCATGGTGGTTTTAAGGAAGGTAAATTGTTTAAAGTATTTGCTGAGACCTTATGGAATACTGTGGCCTTTTCATGATATCTTCTTTCTATTCTAGGTTAATTTCATATGTTAATATAAATTATTGGAAGAAAATTTTGTTCTGTAAACATACTTCCTGGCCTGCAAAGTCACAGGCTTTTTTTAATAATTAAAAGAGAAAAAAAAAAAAAAACATCTCTAATCTGTTGAACTCTGGACTATTGTGCCTATTTTAACTAATTTAATAGTATAACATAGCTTATTTAATTTAACATGGACGTGCTTTATTCATACACTTTTATTATGTGTTTGTGGTGCTATCATGATCCCACACACACACATGATATATATGATACATACATGATCAATGTGTTCAGTTGTTAAATAACATTTCAGTGTTTAAATTATTTTTTATACTTTTTATGGCAGGTGGTACAACCAAATTGTTGTACAGGTATGCATACTGTATACTGTAGTTGTACCACCTGAAATGGAAAGTGTATCAACCTACCCATATTTGAAATTGGCAGTTTTTATCAGTATTTGGAAGATATCTACAACTCTTTTCACTCTGCCACAAGGATCAGTTGGGGTCCTCTGCAGGATGCATTATCATGTTCACTGTTTTTAGCTTGTCAATCCATAATAAAAGAGCCATGTTTGCAGTTGTGCCACCCTGACATTTGAGAATATACAAATTGCTGGACAAAAGTTTTTCAATTATCTCAGCAGCTAAAAATACTGATATATATACAATTTGTTTATATGAAAGGTTTCAAACCTAAAATGTTCATTTGTTCGGACAGTTGCACCACCTGACATTTTGGGGGTTTAAGATAACAAAATGTCAAATAATATGTATTATGAAAATGTACTAAAAATGTATGTCATGAATTTATGAAATTATTTTAAAAGGAAATGTGTGTGTGTGTGTGTGTGTGTGTGTGTGTGTGTGTGTGTGTGTGTGTGTGTGTGTGTGTGTGTGTGTGTGTGTGTGTGTATATGTTAATGTTTGATTCTTAAAATGTTGATCAACCACTTTAGGGAGATTATGTGTGGGTGGACTGCAGTGATGGGGTGCAAATCGGAGCTGAAGTCAAACTCTCAGACACTGGGCAACTTCAGCTCATCGACGATGAGGGAAAGGTAAGATCTGCAGCTAGTCTTTCCAATGATGGTGAACTGCTGCTCTTGACTTTAGAAGTGTAGCTGATGTCTTCTTTGACTTGATTTTAAGGAGCACAAGATTAAGAAGGAGAACTCTCTGAAGCCCATGCACCCCACCTCGGTGAAAGGTGTGGATGATATGATACGGCTGGGGGACCTAAATGAGGCTGGACTGTTACGGAACCTACTAGTGCGCTACAAAGAAGGAATCATCTATGTGAGTTCTTAAACACCACATCAGATAAGTCATGTATTAATGTTTTTTTTTTTATTAATACATTTTTTTACATAAATATATTAATTAAATTGCTTTCGATTTCAAGATCAGTGAGCCCAAAATAACCAGAATAGGGATTAAATTGTCCACTTTATTCACCAACTTCAGTTCAATTCACCAGCTGTTCTTTGCCCTTCCTGTTTAATAACAAGATTGTTTCCATAGAAACGGATAGTTCCAGGTTTGATGAGCGGATCATATTGTTATACAACATTGACATACCCATTATTTAGTAAATCTGACCTACCAACTTTAAATCCAGCTATTTTATAGGATAGTTCATGGCACTGAGCAAATACATTCTGTAGATCTTATTATAAACATGTATTATTCTTCCAACTGCAAAACTGTAATAGACTTTGATCACAGGGACTCTCTATTATCTTTTTTTATTTTAACTTTTTTTGTTTTCACAGACATACACAGGGTCGATTCTGGTGGCAGTGAACCCTTACCAGCTGCTGCCAATCTACACTCCGGAGCAGGTGGAGCAGTACGCAGACCGACGGTTGGGTGATCTCCCTCCGCACGTCTTCGCCATCGCAGACAGCTGTTTCTTCAACATGCGCCGGAACCGCAAAGACCAGTGCTGCATCATTAGGTCCTTCAGTCATTCATACTTGGGTGAAACTGACATTTTGTAGTCTGTGTATAAAACGTTTTGGTTTCACAGAAAAATGTGTCACTATTAACTAAGGTTGTTCCAAACCCATCTGACTTTCTTTCATCTGTGGTACAAAAGGTGAGTTTTTGAGGGATATTCTGGCCACTCTTTTCCATATAAAGAAAGTATCTCCAAAAAAGTACTATCATAATTATCATATAAGTGTCATAAATAGTGATAAGTGACAATGTCATAAATAGTGATAGATGCCATTTACACGAAATTTTGATAGCAAAAAAAAGTATCATAAGTATTTGCACTGTATATGTAAACAGTTGTCAGATGCTATTTATACTTAGTACAAAGAGAGGCATTTATATATTTGCTTCTCAGTGTATTGTAGTATATTATAAAACGGTATGCAGTAAACATACTCAGTGTATATGATTATATTTATTAAAATCATAAATGGGACATTACTTGTCCCTACCCCTACACCTATCCCTATCCCTAACCCTAACACATTATTCCCACTATTAAATACTCATTAGACACTTTATTTCCACTTTTTGAATATTTTCTTAGTGTTTATTTAAAGGTCCCGTTCTTCGTGTTTTTTTGAAGCTTTGATTGTGTTTACAGTGTGCAATATAACATGTGTTCATGTTTCGCGTGTAAAAAAACACAGTATTTTTCACACTATTTACTTATCTGTATACCGCTGTTTCCACTGTCCTAAAAACGGCTGGTGATTTCCTTGTGCTATGAAGTCCCTCCTTCAGAAACACGTAACGAGTTCTGATTGTGCAAGCGGTTCCTGTGCTGTGATTCGACCACAGCTTAGCGCACGTGAAAGCGGTTCCTGTGTTGTATTTGACAGCAGCTTAGCGCACGTTGGAAAGGTCACGCCTCTTAACGGAGAGATGAGGCTTGTTTGAGATGAGCGAAATCTGCGCAGAACCGATCACCGGTGATCAGCGCGAGATGCATGCCGGTTAGAAAAGTGTCCGAGGGCGGTCCGCCTGGCTCTGATGTCATGCCGACGTATGTCAAAAAACTCTCGCGAGCGAAAGGCGGATGTGTCGGATTCTGCAGTCGAGCGCAGCTGCTCTCCACCGACTGCGCTGAGCAAAAGCATGATGGGAAACGACTTCCTGACGACACAGCTTAATGCTTATTGGTTTAAACAACAGTGATGTATGGTTCTTTTTCAAAATGTTTGATTTTAAAACTCTGATATCATGTTTTTATGTGTGAATATTCCCAAACTCTCTAACAAAGGCGATCTCTCTGTGGGTTATGTGATTGTTGTCATATTTATAAAAAAATATATATATACAAACATGTATGTAGGCCTAATTAAAGTAAAAATGATTGATACACAAGTCTTTCGAATGGAAATAAATGACAAAAACTTTGGGTGTCTTGTTCATAATATTTATTTTCATATAAAAGTAACAGAACTTAAATTACATCCAGTTTATCAGCAACAAAGCGCACGAGTGTGAATCCCGCGATATCCGCCTTTGATCTCGCAGGTGTCTGATCCACTACGAGAAGAGAGAACTGTCCGGCTTGCCTGCACTTTTTTCACTCCTCCCCTCACTGCAGCCGCCTAGTCTCGGCTGAATTTCAGGCGAGGCGAGGCGCATCTCAAACAAGCCTATGTATTCGTTCAATAATCTCTAGTCTACAGCGTCCCTGGGAAAGCCAAACAAAGGTGATTTGACTCCTGGATGAAAATAACAGCGTCTCGATGACATGGCGATAAACACACTCAACGCAACAGTTCCTATTCTCCACGCGACCGTCCGCTTCTCCACGTGGGACAGCAACAAGACCGCGCCCCCTTTTTCGCGTTTCTTTGTGGGCGGAGGTTAGTCTGTTCTACTGCTCTACTGACGTAATTAAAGAAGGAAGTACCAGGATGTAGTCCAAGCCAGCCGTTCGCTGTAGGCTTTGAAAGGGAACTTCTGTTAAATAAAATATCTCGCTTGGCATTGAACTTTGAGCTTTATAATTTTACAGGTATTATTTATGCTCTAACAGCAACATTACACACTAACTAAAGTTTGAACAATGGAATCGCGAAGAAGGGGACCTTTATTTAAAATAAATGCTTTTCCGAGCTGATATGCAATGGGAAAAGGAAAAAGAAAAAGTTTGGAAAGAAAAGTTACCAGTGGGATTTCTTTTGTAGTTTTGTCTGGCTCAATCCGCGCAGACTTTACGCGTACAACAGCGCATGTGTGAGTGAAAACAAAGTCCACTAGGTAGTGTGCATGCGCCAAATGCGTCTTTCCGCACTCACAGCCAAAGGAATATACTTTGAACGGCTTGCGGAAAATTAAGGGCCTTTAGTGTAAATAGCCTCTGCCAACAAGGTGGGCTATTTGCTCTTGGTGTAAATAGACTCTCCTTAAAAGTGGCCAATGACTTGTGTGTGCTATTTTTTTGTAGTCCTTTTCAAAGCATCTGTAGAGTGGTGAGCATTATCAGTGAATAACAACCTAAATTTCTCTCTCTTCTTTACATTTGAACCAATTTTATGACACTTTTAAGGTACTTTATATTGCATTTTTGAGCTTGACCGCCCCAGTCTCCAGTAATTTCATTATATTGAAGAAAGTGGCCTGGATATTCTTAAAAAGTGTGCCTTTTGAAGGGTTTGAAACTTCATAAGAGTGAGTAAATTATGACACAATGTTCATTTTAGAGAAAGCTGTTAAAATGTATTGCAATATTATACTGTAAATTGCGCTATTGCTACAGCTGTGCAAACACCCAGAACAAACTGGGCCTGTATGTTGACAAAAAGTTGGACTGACTCCAACAGCTGTCGTACATTCTCTTAGCGTTATTTGTTTGATGTCTTCTGAGAGCATCTGTATGTGTTGTGTTTGTCAGTGGGGAGTCTGGAGCAGGAAAAACAGAGAGTACCAAACTCATGCTGCAGTTTCTCGCGGCAGTGAGTAAGCAGCGCTCCTGGATTGAGCAGCAGATTCTAGAAGCAAACCCTATCTTAGAAGGTAAAGTTACTTATAAATAAAC
This sequence comes from Gobio gobio, assembly GCF_949357685.1. Classification (NCBI taxonomy): domain Eukaryota; kingdom Metazoa; phylum Chordata; class Actinopteri; order Cypriniformes; family Gobionidae; genus Gobio; species Gobio gobio. The sequence continues at coordinate 23,897,117 of NC_137110.1, read as the reverse complement.
TTATAGGATGCTCCGGCATCACTCAACTTTATAGTTCCTCGTAAGCATTTCAGTATTAACATCAGTTCTTATTTTGTAGCCTTTGGTAATGCAAAGACCATACGCAATGACAACTCCAGTCGCTTTGGAAAATACATTGACATCCACTTCACTAAAAGTGGAGCAATAGAGGGCGCCCGCATTGAACAGTACCTACTCGAGAAATCACGTGTTTGTCGACAGGTAACCCATCCTGATAATTACATTGTATAATCTGTTGAAATATTTCAGGACAAGATACAGCAGATGAAATGTAGAACTGCTTTTTTTGCCCAATAAATAATAGTATATATTTGTCACAGGCCTCACAAGAGAGAAATTACCACATTTTTTACTGCATGCTCATGGGAATGTCTTCTGACCAAAAGAAGATCCTGTCTTTGGGAAATGCTGCAGAATACAACTATCTCACCATGGTATTGTTTTATAATAAACTCTATATCTTGAATTCTTCTCTCACTTTTCATTTGTATTTACATACAGTATGTTTTGTCAAAGTCATTCTGGAGAGAGAATGAACGGGTAGAATGATGTGACATTAAAGTTCACCCCAAAATGGAAATTCTGTCATCAGAATTTCTTCTGTAGAACACAAAAGACTATTTCTATTGAAAGTCAATGTAGTTTGGATCCTCAATGCTCTTTCGTGTTCCTCAGAAGAAATAAAGTCATACATTACATACATTAGGATGAATAAATGAAACATTTTTGGGTGAACTATCCCTTAAAGCATCATTGCATTTAACGTGATTATGTTGGATTAGGGTCAATGCACTTCATGTGAAGGACGGGATGACATTAAAGAGTACGCCAGCTTCCGTTCAGCAATGAAGATCCTGACGTTCACAGAGAATGACACATGGGAAATTAACAAGCTTCTGGCTGCCATCCTACACTTGGGGAATATAGACTTTGAAGGTAAGGAGTAATAAAGAGCCGATGAAAAAGGGGATGCTTATTTGATATGTATTTACTTTTTCAATTTTCAAGACACCATTAGGAACAACCTGGAGGGCTGCGATATTCTTACCTCTGCACATTTCAAAATGGCTGCACAGTTATTAGAGGTAATTGGGAGACCAAATTTGAAGCCAATTTTGTCTTTGAGTAGCACACTCAAGCCCATAGATATGATTTTTTGCAGGTGGCCCCAGATGCCCTGGATGGGAGCTTGACACGGCGCTCTTTGATGACCAACAGGGAGAGTGTGTCTAAACCTCTGACTTCAACACAAGCAGTGGATGGCAGAGACGCCTTTGTAAAGGTTGTGCAACTGAATGAAAAACCACTGGGCAAAGCCAAAAATGGCAACATATTTAGTGGTATTAACAGTTTTAATCACAAATCACTGGTCAGGAAATTTGCAAGAATTGCACAAATACTGTTAATGGCTTCAAACAGTAGTTGAAAAATGTCTCCCAGTTTGTTTTCATTTAATGTGAGACCAAATATTCACTATAGCGTTCAAATCATGAGTCTGTGGACTCGTTCTCAAGCCTCTTCTTGGTTGTCTTTGCAGTTTGGGCAGGAGCATTGTCTTGTTGAAAAATAACATCTGATCATTCCTCTTTAGATGAAAACTTTTCATTTGAGGGAAGCAAGCCATTCTGCAATATTCTCCTGTACTCCAAAGTATTAAATGACATTTCACAGTGATGTAGCTCACCAGTACCAGCAGATAAAAAGGCTTCCCATACAATGACACCTCTTCCTCCATGCTTTACTGTGCTAGAGATTCATGTATTATTATATTTCTTAGCAGATTTTCAAAGACATTGTGATTCATCACTCCACACACAACTTTCCATATTCTGCCCAAATCTAAATTCTGTCTTTAATGTTTTTCTGAGACAGCAATGGCTTTTTAAGTAGTACATTTGCTTACATTTTTAAAATTTCCTGACCAATTATTTGTGGTTAAGACAATTAAAAGCTTGGTGTTTAGCCAATTTGGGCTTGGCCCATTTTTTGAGTTGGCTTCACTGTTTGACCTCAGATCTAATATACTCCAGTATAGAGCTTTCATCTCCTTTCTGTGTGCAGGCCATCTATGGAAGACTGTTTGTGTGGATTGTGACAAAAATCAACAGTGCCATTTACAAACCACCTCCTGATGACCCCAAACACCTCCGACTTTCTATTGGTTTGTTGGACATTTTCGGCTTCGAAAACTTCAAAAACAACAGGTTTGTAATATATATGTTGTAATGTAAATACATACATGAGGTCTCTTGTGTTAGTACAAAACCGTATGGCTTTCTTCTTCTCTGGAACACAAAAGATGAAATTTTGAAGAATATCCTGTCTGCTCTTTTCCTTTTAATGAAAATGATTGGAGACCAAAACACAAAAATACATAAATCTATCAAAAATAAGTAGTCCACACAACTTGTGTGCTATAGGCCAAGTCTTCTGAAGCCATATGATAGTTGTGTGATGAATAGACGGAAATATAAACTGTTGTTTACTGAGATTCTTACTCCTTCTCGCTGTAGATCTCCTAGTAAATTTGACCATAGGTTTGAAATTAGGTTTGATGCTATTGAAGCCCAACCATAGCCTTGATTTTAGGGCTGTTTTGAAAGGCATGTTTCAGTGATGCTTTTATATTCACTTTCATTATTTTGAAAAGAGCGACCAGGATATTCTTTAAAAGTTCACCTTTTGTGTTTCATGAAAAAAGGAAGTCATACAGGGTTTGGAACAAAATGAGAGCGAGTAAATGATCACAGAATTTTTATTTTAAAGTAAATCTGAATTCTGTCTGTGATTCTTGCAGCTTTGAACAGCTCTGCATCAATTATGCCAATGAGCAGCTTCAGCAGTTCTTTGTGAAACACGTCTTCAAGCTTGAACAACAGGAATATGCTCGTGAAGACATAGTCTGGAAGAACATTGATTTTAACGACAACCAGAGAACGCTTGATGTGCTCGCCATAAAGTCTCTCAACATTCTCGCTCTTATTGATGAAGAAAGTAACTTCCCTAAGGTTATAAACTATATTTGCTTTTATTTACAATATAGGCTTTTCTTTAATAATTTTTTATCATGCTATGTGTGATTACTGATATCTCAAAACCACATCTGTAATCACAATCTGTAGTGTAGTTATATTACAGTTATATGTAGAGTTATATATTTTCTCCAGGGCACTGATGCTACCATGCTCAACAAGATGAATCAGGTTCATGGGAAGGGTGATATCTACATGTCCCCAAAAAATAATCACGACACACAGTTTGGAATCCACCATTTTGCTGGAGTTGTCTACTATGACTCCAAAGGTAATACAGGCTAATAAACGTCCCCAAAAAGTACTTTCCCATTAGTGGGTTTGGCTTTAAAGGGATCTAAAAATGGAAAATGTTTTATGAAATTTACTGTGCATATAGGTTTCCTTGAGAAGAACAGAGATGCTCTGAGTACTGATGTCATCCAGTTGATGCAAACATCATCCAATAAGCTCCTGAAGCAGATATTCAACAATGAGCTCAGCACCACAGAGGGGAAAACTAGTACCAATCACACTATCGTCACCCCAAAAAGTTCCCTGCGGGTAAGTTAACACCAACTAAAGGCTATTAGGGTATAAACATAAAAACCCGAAAAACACCACACCCATATGTAATTGTTAAGCACTTCAAAATAGACGAGAGTTTGTCCTCCTCAACAGCTTCCTCTCTTCGGCAATTATACAAATATGATCAAATGATTTTTATATGCCTTCCCTCTTGTTTGCAACATCTTTAGCAAACAACAGACTCAAAGAAGCGAGTGCCTACGCTATCTGGTCAATTTCGGCAGTCACTCGACTCTTTAATGAAGACTCTAACTTCCTGCCAGCCGTTCTTCATTCGCTGTATTAAACCCAATGACTACAAGAAGCCTATGGTAGGTTGTTCATCCATTTCCCCATCCTCCCTCAATGTACATGATCCGACTTTTCTCTCCATTACCCACTTTTCCATTATTGTTTTAGCTCTTTGACAGGGAACTGTGTATGCGTCAACTTCGTTACTCTGGGATGATGGAGACTATCCGCATCAGGAAGGCCGGCTATCCCATCCGCCACACATTTGATGAGTTTCTGGACCGCTACAGAGTGCTGCTCAGGTCCAGTGTTTGTGACCCCAAAACTGTGAGAGATGCTTCAATTATGAAGATTATGTTGATTTTGTGTTGCACGACATGAAACAGTGTTGCAGTTGTTTCTGTAACTTACATTGGGACAGGTTTTGAAGGTTCTGTAAGTGATTTTAGCCATTTTGGTAACTTTAACATAGTTAGCCACTGAATTAGACCGGTCACGTCAGTGGCCACCAATCCAAACCCTGCCCCCACAAAGACATGTCAGCCAACCTGATGTCAGCAAACACTAGGGGCCCTATTTTAACAATCTGAGCGCATGGTTTGAAGCGCATGGTGCAGGTGCACTTAGGGCATGTCCGAATCCACTTTTTACTAGTTTTAGGCATAACGTGCAATAAACCAATCATAGTCTCATCTCCCATTCCCTTGCACCATGGCGGATTAGCTATTTACGTCTGAATTTGCGAGCGGAAAGACTGAACGCTTCTCCAGAGAGGAATCCTTTTATTTTTAATATTTAAAAATGTTTGTGTGTTGCTGTGTGTCCCTGTGTGTGTAATAATTGTGTTGTGCACCCGCCTTTAGGCGCATATTACTAACGCGCCCTTTAAATAGCACAAAAAATACTGCGCTATTGACTTTAGACCAGGTTTTTGGCGGTCAATGGCGCAGTCGTTTTCAGTTGCCTCAAAATAGCAACGCGCCAGCAATGCGCTTGAACACACCTCGATTTCGGACCAGCACGCCCATGGGCGAACAGATGGGCACGAGTGCATTAAACAATGTGGCACTGAATGTGAAAATGATAACTGTCGGGCTCAAACTAGCATAAAAAAAACCTTGTGTCACCTTGTGTCGCATTGCATGATAGGGCCCTAGTATAAAAAGGGCAGGGCTAAAAACGTTGGGCCACTCTATTTTGTTGTTATTTGCAGTTCAGGACTCGTTTCTGTGATCTCCTTCCAGTATGTTACGCGTGGTATTCCAAAACAAGTATTTTTGCCTTGATTTCAGTTAAATAAATAAATATTGGGTGTGATTTTTTTTTTAGCCAATCAGAGAATGCCTTTTACTGACATCAAGTTGCTGACAGGTTTTTGGGTGACAAGGTTTTGTGGACTGAAGGGATGTGGGCCGTCCAATAATTTCATAGCTAAGTGTAGCGGAAGTTAGCAAAATGGCTAAAATCTCTTAAAAATCTCTGCCAATGTACACTGTCGTTCAATAGTTTGGGATCTGTAAGATTTTTAATGTTTTAAAAATAAGTTTCTTCTGCTCAGTAAGTGTGTTGCTTCTTAATTTATTTAATTAAAAATAATAAATGTATTATTACAATTTAAAATAACTGTTTTCTTTTTGAATATATTTTAAAATGTATTCCTGTGGTGGCAAAGCTGAATTTTCAGCATCATTACTCGTCTTCAGTGTCACATGATCCTTCAGAAATCATTCTAATATGCTTATTTGCTGCTCAAGAAACATTTATTATCATCAACAGTTTTGTACATTTTTCAGAAAGTTGAAAAGGAAGACATTTATCTGAAATAGAAAGTAATTTTTTTTTGGAAAGAAATTAAAGAAATTAATACTTTTATTCAGCAAGGATGCATTAAATTAATCAAAAGTGGCAGTAAATACATTTGTTACCAAGGATTCTATTTCAAATAACTGCTGTTCTTTTGAACTTTCTATTCATCAAAAAATCCTGGAAAAAAATGTGCACAACTGTTTTTAACATTGATAATAATAAATGTTTCTTGAGCAGCAAATCAGCATGTTAAATGACTTTCTGAAGGAATATGTGATACTCATCACAAGAATACATTACATTTAATTTGTATTCAAATAAAAAGCAGTAATTTTAAATTGTAATAATATTTCACAATATTACTGTTTGTTTTGTATTTTTAATCAAATAAATGCAGCCTTGGTAAGCATAAGAGATTTCCTTTAAAAACGTACCTATATATATATATATATATATATATATATATATATATATATATATATATATATATATATATATATATATATATATATATATATATATATATATATATATATAATGTCATCTTTAAAAATAAGGCAAAATAAATTGCTGTGTTGCTTCTCAAGTAAACATTTGACAAGGGAAGTTGCTGAACCCAAGTGCAGTTTTAATTCAACATAAACCGTAACATAAATCAAAATCCAAAACGTAAAAACAAAAGACTTGACGATACAAAAACAAGAACTTGACATGACATAAACCTTACCAACAGTGGTTACAACCTCAATAACACACGGAAAACATGAGGGCTAAATACACATGGGCTAATGACAGGACAAGGGACACCTGTGAGCAATGATTAAACAATGAACCAATGGCTGCGTCCCGATTCGCATACTATCCGTACTAAATAGAATTCGAAAAAAGAATTAGTATGTCCCAAATCTTAGTATGTTGAAAAAAGTATTCCAAAGATTCCCGGATGGTTTACTATTTCCGGTCAGAATCTGAAGTGCAGATCGATGCGCACTCTAACGGCTGATATTGCCCACAATCCATTGCGAGATGGACGAGGATTCGATTAGAACTACAAACGCGGATAAAAAGTGTTTTAAAAACTACAAACATGACGGTTACGCGAGTCTGACGGTTAAGTGGAGAGGATTAGCTAAAGTGGTTTGAGTGAGCAATTATCAGTATTTAACCTGACGAAAAGATATTTATTCAATATTATCCACATTATATTTCTCCTTCAGCAGCATTGAGAACTTTTGTAATGATACGTTTGGCCATTAACTTTGCAAACACATGAGAGGAGTCTCTGCATTAAAGACCCACGAAAGGCAGATCAACGAGCGACTACATTTCTCTTAATGAAAGTGGGGGATTTGAACTGTGACGATGATTGACAGGGCAGTTTAAACGGTGACGGGACGCACGTAAAAGAGTCCGTTAAAGATGACGAAGTAGTATGTCCCAAAGCTTGCATACTCTTCTGCTACACACTCAAAAGTATGTACTTTTTCTTCACAAAAAGAGTACATACTTTTAGGACATAGTATAAGTAGGCGAATTGGGACGCAGGCAATGACTTGACAAGAACACATGGCAGGATCACATGAGGGCAAGGGAATCACATGACAAGACCAGGAAGTGCATGACAAACTGAGAAACATGACAGTGAACATGATAAACTGAAAACATGAAACATGAACATGAACCATTACCAAAACACCCTATGACACAAGCATTTTTAGATGGGAATTGTAGATGCATTTTAGATGGGAAAACAAAACAAAAAAATGCATTATAACAGCTTGAATATTAATGTTAACTATATAATATTAACTTTAACATTAAAGGAGAGTGCCAAGAAATGCTGTGAAAGCATCTGTGAGAACGTTCTGTCTGAAGATGACTGGAAGATCGGCAAGACCAAAGTGTTTCTGAAGGTACTGAGGTGAATTTTACAGGTACCATAACAGAATTTCTAAAGTACATCAATTCTAACATGGTGCTTATTTGCGTCAGGATTTCCATGATACTTTTTTGGAACTGGCACGAGATAAGGCTCTGAATGAGAAGGCACTTCTTATTCAGAAAGTCATGAGAGGATACAAACACAGGTAAAAGACTGAGGATAATCTCTTATGTTTGTAGAGAATTTTATACACTGGTTTACCCCTCGCCGTTTTGCTTTCTTGCAGGAAAGTGTTCCTGAGAAAGAGAGGAGCAGCTTTGACCATACAGAAAACCTGGCGTGGACACAAAGTCCGAAAAGTTTACAGAGTGGTGAGTTGTCCGGTTGTGACAGTTTTTAAAAGGTGATCGTCATTGCTTGTACATGCTTGTAGAGTGTCGCTTGTATTTCTGTAGGTCCGGTTGGGTTTTGCCCGTCTGCAGGCTCAAGTACGCTCTCGTCAGATGGCCTTTCAGTATAAACAGAAGCAACACGCAGCTCTTGTGCTTCAGACTCAGACTCGTGGATATCTGGCGAGGAAGGAGTGGAAACGAAAGAGAGACGCAGTGATCCTCCTGCAGTCTTACACCAGAGGAACTCTAGCCAGAAAAGCTGTCAAGAAGATGAAGAGAGATGTATGAAGCCATGTTTTGATCACAGTTTGCTTAATATCCCAAGCTACATGTCATCATCTATCACTGTCCTTGTTGTTCGCAGACTTTCCTCTCACTTCAGGAACGTAGGGCAGAAGAACTTGGTGCTCTAGAAAGACAGAGGAGGCTTGAGGAAGTTCTGCGCCAGAAAAGAGAAAGAGAAGCGGCTGAACAGTTTGAATCCATCACGGACCAGGAAATGGTGGATGATATCTTTGGCTTCTTGCCTAGCATGGTTGGCGGACAGGAGGGCCAGGCACCTGTGGGCTTTGAGGTGAGAGATCAAACTTCTCAAAGAAGCATGATGTTAACCTTATAAAACCTACTGTCACTTTTATAAGGTCTCCAAATTATCAACATGATCATTACTTTGCTGAAAAATAAATGCCTTCTGTCGTCTAATTGATAGTTTGACTACTTTATTAGCAAGTAAAATGCTTTTTACTATAATCCTAAGAATATAAAGTAAACATAAGAATAACTTTGATATTGTTAGTAATATTTCAAAATGTACTTTTACTGGACTGAAGCAGCTTAGTTTTACTTGATTATCTGCTTTTCTGATCATTGTTCAGAAAAAAATAAATAAAATGTGAGTATTGAATATGATACATCAGGCTTTTGAGGTTTATTTACATCTCTCAATCATCATTATATCACATTACTTTATATGTTTTGCCTCCCACATTAGAAACTACAGAGTTTTGATTATAAATCTGAGCATTTAAATATCATCTTACTAAGACATATTATTTGGAGATAAAGTGAAAACTTTATATTTATATACATTTTATGTAAGTGCACTGTACATTTTTAAGTACAATCAACTTGGATGTTTAAGTCATTTCAGCATAAATTACGTTAAACTGACTTTAAAAAATAAGTTGAATCTTGTTTAACTTTTTAAAAAAAATTTAAAAACATTTGTCATAACTTATTGATCATATAATGTTTTTACAGTGTAGCCTGCTATACTGTCATAAAGATCTCGTTGATTTACATTAAATTAGCTATCAGAGTTTCATCTTACTTTACGGTCATATAAATAACATCTGCACCAAATTCCATATTCAGTTTGGGCTACTGAATAAAACTAAGGTGTTTTTTTTTCCTCGTATGAGCTCTATATTCTTCTATATCATACTTAACCATAAAAGCCTGATGTATCAAATTTTACACTTGTTAGGGGGTTACAGTTTAGGACCCAAGACCAGTTGTGAAGAATGAAAACCAAGAGTCAGGAGTGCAATTAATTAAAGAAAAATTTACTGAAGAATAGTTTGCAGTTTCATTTGCAGAAGCCAGCTTCAAGTCTCACAAGGAGTTTGTAGGCTGTGCTCCCTCTCTACCAGAGCTTCGTACATACAATTTCTCAACGGTTATTCTGTTTTCAAGGTCTCGCCACGTCATTACTGCAAGTTGAATGATTCTAATTGGCTAAGAAAAAATAGACAGTCATGGTAAATTCCCACACATTGTCATTTAATCTGATGCACGTGTCCATAGATCACTTGTTAATGTGTTCACCCCAGAATTAGGCAAGTAGTGACCTTCCAGGTCTGGAGTAGGCACCAGCATGTCCAGAATAACATCCTGTCACTCTCCCTAAGATGTCCGTTGTACACCCTTAAATATTGATCTGTAACAGAATACTGCGCACATACACAGATACACAGTTTCTCCTAGGTTGGAGTTGATTGAGCTACAGTTCTAAGCAGAACGTTTTCCAAAACATACTGATAACATGTGCTTTCTCTCAGTAAGAGGTACAGACAGTATAATTATTTAGTGTTTCAGTAAAAGACAATATAAAATGAATAAAATATAATATAAAATGAAAGACCAATCCATATTTCATCTCTGGAAGCTGGGCTAAGTGAGTAAGCACTGTTACTGCACTCCTGGCATGTTAGGGGTGTGTGATACCTCCAAAATCCAAACACACGACACATGTTCGGCTATCAAGTGTTTAGCGACACATCACACATCCCTAGGCCAGACCCTCAGTCACTCCTCAGAGACCAAATACAACATTTAGAAAACATATGTGAAGAAGCAAACAATCAGTGGTTCTATTGATTAAGTAATATCATAACTGGAAATCATTACAAAAAAAATCATTATAGTAATATAGAAGGATACATATTGATTAAGGCTATATTGTAGTGTGTATTCAAGTTTCAGGCCATGCCACCTACATATGAGGACATGCCAATGTCCTTATAATTCAAAACGCTAAATAAACATACTAAATGATTCTTATTAAAAATGTTAAATGCAGAGTAATGGGTAAGTTTAGGGGTAGGTTTAGGCTAGAAAATGTCATTAGCTCAGTATAAAAACCATTACGCCTATGGAATGATGGATAGGAGTACCAACATATGTTTGTTTGTGTGTGTGTGTGTTTAGGACTTGGAGGGAAAGCGAGCAGTGCTTGAGGAGGTGGATCTGGACGATGCTCCAATGATGGCGATTCCAGAGGAAGACTACGATGATTTGGATGAGTACTCCTTCTCCAAGTTTGCTTCCATGTACTTCCAGGGTGCCGCCACACCCACTCATATTCGTCAGAGAATACGTCAGCCACTGCTCTACCATGAGGACGAGAATGACGTCCTGGTAAAGCCACCTTTGACTTTGACTAGCTTTTGGTTGGTTTATGTTGTGTCTTTTGTGCACGGCACATTTTTTGTTACATTGACAATAAAAAATGAGAGGTAAACACTGATCTCTTTTTCTCCACAGGCTTCACTAACAGTTTGGTGGATGATCTTGAGATTTATGGGTGATCTTCCCGAGCCAAGGGCTCAGGGGATCTCGAGAGAAGGACCAGGCTTTTCTGATCGCTCCCTGCAGAAGGATGTAGCCTCCAGACAGGATAGACGCCTCAGTCATATGGTGGGCCTGGACCAGGTGAGGAAACTCCTTTTCATTGCATGTTTCACTGCTGACAAAAAACAGCTGGCTGCTCAGCTAAATAACAGCTTGGCCAGAGACCAGTTTAAACCACCTAAGACCAGAAATGCAGTTCTTTTTAGCAGGTTTATTACTCAATAATAAAAAGACTAAAGGATTCTGGACACCCATCAACATATTTCCCTTCTCTCAATCTACGAAAAGCAAAGAACAGTCTTTTGTTTAAATATACAAAGGATGTTCTAAAAAAGTGTTCATGTCTCATTATTTTCAGAGAATGAGAAATACAAGAAATGCTCAGAACAGGAACGTCACTACAGGTCCAGAAGAGGCTTCCCGCAACAGAAAATCTTCAACTTTTACAGACATACTGTCCCGGAACAGAAAATCTGTTCAAGACGAGGGTGTTCCAGGCCGCAAACTATCTGCCATACCACAGCAGGGTCCTAGAAACAGAAAGACCTCAACTTTCACTGATATAATGTCTCGAAATAGAAAGACCTCCACGACTCCTGAGGGGCTGCCACCAAACAAAAGATCCAGTAGAAAACCATCAGTTATTGCAGAAGAGGTGAGTGAGACACATGAATATTGCAAATTGATCAATGATGTGGCACAAATTTTTTTGTTCTATCTATTATTTTGATTAATTAAATAGATAATACAACAAATATGTAAAAAGGTAATTGTGTCTTGTAAAGTATCAGATAATTCAGTTCAGGTTATAAAACCTGATAAAAAGTTATGAAAGCCTAATAAAAATTAATACATTTATAATACTTGATTATTGCAGGAAAAAAAAAACTTTTACCTTGAACATTATTATAAATTATTTTTAGAAAATAATGATTAACTCTTTTCCCTCCAGCGTTTAAAAAAAAAAAAAAAGTTGTCAGCCACCAGCAGCGTTTTTGACCATTTTCACAAAATTTGTATGGCCCCTAGAATATTTTGGGTATGACCCTCTGCTTAAAAAAAAAAAAAAAAAAAAACATTGAGAAATTCACATTTTTGTCAAAGACTGTCTGGATCAGATTCAGAACGATGATCAAAACATAGATGGATACACGTGTATTTAGAGTTAAGGAAAATGTCACCTTTTACTTGATAGTTACACCGCATAACATTATATTACATAATATTATATATAAAAATTGTCTAAAAAATTTTCAAAACCATAAGAAACAATACAACGAGTACATTTTTTTAAAATGTGTTTTAAAATTTATTTTTTTCTTTTATTTGTCATTAATGCAAATATTTAAAGCTTATTTAATTCTTACATTCATAAAAGATAAATGTGACATACTTTGAATTTATAGTCTTAACACTCTTCATTTTAAGGCGGAAGATGGGTCTGAAGTTGCCAGACAACCCACTGTGCAAACCATTAGCGAAGAAGATGATATGAACGGAGATGGACTCACCTTGGACCGGCCAATGACATCTCTTGAAAAGTTGCATATCATTGTTGGATATGCCATTGTCAGACGTGACCTCAGGTTGATTATTACTCAAAACCATGAGTATCCATCTATTGCTTAGTGGTCAAATGTTTCTGCTTCTAAGTCCTTATCCTCTCTCATTCTTAGGGATGAAATCTACTGCCAGATCTGTAAGCAGCTCCAGGAGAACTCAAACCGCGGTAGCTTCTTCCGTGGCTGGATCCTCTTGTCCATCTGTTTGGGCATCTTCCCTCCTACTGAGCGCTTCATTAAGGTGAATGAAGAATATACTTCCTTATTAAACTCGTTGATGAATCATATCACTCTTTCTTCATGGTGTAATACATTTAAAATGAGTAGTTCTGAGTACTTGCCTCATCTGTTCTCGTCCTCACAGTACCTGCAAAGTTTTCTTCGTTTTGGTCCTGTGGGATACGCACCTTACTGCGCTGAGCGACTGAGGCGTACTGTTGCCAATGGAGTGCGTGCAGAGCCTCCAAGCTGGCTGGAGCTCCAGGTGAAGACACTTATACCTTGTACACACAAACAGTGATTTTTGGAAAAATCTGATCTCAATTGAAAAAAAGAAATGTCATCCAAGGGACCCTTTTTCTTGCTGCTTAAAATTCAATGGGAGTATGTAAATTAATGTATATATTGCAGCGTGCATGCATCATATAATGAACACGATGAACAATTATCATTGAATCACTTTTTTAGTGGTTTTCCATGCATCATTTTTAATTATATGGATGTGGGCAGAGACAAATCATGCCATCTTCTCCATCATACTAAACTACAGCAGACGTTTTTCAAACCGGGGTGCAAATGCATGTTTAGGAGTTTCACAAAAAAACTGAGAGACAACATTTATTTTTAGTGCATTGATTCTCTTTAGGTCCAGTACAAGTCATGCAAAATGTAATAGATGTGTACTATAGATTTGAAACTATAATTCTAGCCCTCTATGTTCAATCACAGGCCACCAAATCTAAGAAACCCATGGCCCTCTCAGTGACTTTGATGGATGGCAGAACTATCAGTATGCCTGTAGATTCTGCATCTACATCTAAAGAGCTCTGCCAAATGCTCTCACAGAAGGTCAAACTTCAGGACACATTTGGCTTCTCACTATATATGGCTTTATATGACAAGGTATGAAGCCCTCGGACTGAATTATGAGTTTAAGTCAGATTTTGTTCATGGTTACCCAGTATGATTAGAATTTAAGACATGGTTTGGTACTCTCTTTCTAGGTGTGGTCTCTAGGTAGTAACCGTGATCATGTGATGGATGCCATCTCTCAGTGTGAGCAGGAAGTGAAGAGGAAGGGCGGGCAGGAGCAACATGCCCCCTGGCGTCTCTACTTCCGTAAAGAGATCTTCACACCTTGGCATGATTGCAACCAGGATAACGTCAGCACAGACCTTATCTACAGACAGGTCATCAGAGGCCTGAAATATGGAGAGTACCAGTGTGAGAAGGTGCGCTTCAGATCATTTTTTTGTATCAGTTATGATATTAACATTTTAAAGGGTTAGTTAACAATTTTTTTTTTATTTTGTCATTAATTACTCACCCTCATGACGTTCCAAAACCGTAAGACCTTCGGGAACACAAATGAAGATATTTTTGATGAAATCAGAGAGCTTTCTGACCCCTCCATAGGCAACTATTTAATTATCACTTTCAATGCCCAGAAAGGTTGTAAAAACATTGTTAAAATAGTCTGTGTTGACTCTAGTGGTTCAACTTTAATTTTATGAAGCTTCGAGTATACTTTTTGTGTGCAAAAAACAATTGATTCATTTTCAAATTATTTTTGTTTGAATTTTGCGTACAAAAAGTATACTTAGTGTAGCGTAGTTCTTTGTTCAGAGAAGAAGGATGCGGGAACCGGCGAACATTCAAAATACTTTAATCAAATAAACAAAACCAAATGAAAGTAAAAGTGGCAGCCCCTCACGGACGACTGCCGCGCGCACACATAATAAAACAAAACGCAACATAAAGTCCAGGCCTGGGGCCTGTACCATGATGGTAGTTTAACAAACTCAGGGTTACAGGATTAGTTTTGAGTTGACAAAACCAAACCAATCTATTCAGGCTTTGTTGGTCCCATGATGCTGATCATCAGCTTTCTCTGTCAACTCAGGCTTTGATCCTGAGTTTAGGAGTTTAGCTGTGACATCAATAGTGAACAGCCAATCACATGCTGTGGATCAGTGAAACTGAGATTCATTTCTCTCTTCTGCAGAATATTACATGATTGAAAAATATTAAGAATTTAAACAAATAGACAGGAAGAAAAGAGCTGTCTATGAAAGAAGATAACAAAGAAATATCTTATACGTCAATGCAAGTAAAAGTTATGAAGTTAGTTTAGTTGATATATAGAGAGAATTGAACATTTAAGATCACATGTAGTCATTTTTATAGCTTTATTTGTTGATTTTAAAGCTTATTTGTATGACCTTTATATAGGCTAATAATATTAATTTTAACTAAGTGCCTATTAATGATTGATTAACTAAAATATATAAGGGTATAATTACATAAATTATATCTAAATCATTCAAAAGTATTATTATTATAAATAAGCATTGTTAAAAGCCAGACGTGTTAGTCTTTAAAAACCATTTGCTATAGTGACCTTTAATTTGGATAGAAACAGAGGGAGTGACTTTATTGCATCAGAGGCATGTCACTTTGCTCACAGCTGATCCAATTTCAGTTTGAGATGTCTTATCCAGAACATAAGCTGCCCTGGAGCAGGTTAACCGTGGAGAGTAAGTTACTATGGAGATGAACACGGCTAAAAGCCAAACCACTTTAATGGTACCTAAAACCCAGGATTGGCACAAACTAAGCTTAAACATATCTGGCTAGCCAGCTAAACCGGCTTCATGGTATAGGCCCCTGGTCCTCTCTCGTCCTTCACTGTCGTCGCTCCTCCTTTTATGCGACCCAGCTCCTCCGTGACACACGAGGCCGGTACGGCGCGCAGCTGGCACTCATTATCACTCACAACCTGCTCTCACACTTATGCCGCGTTCCAGGCAACCCGTAACCCGTGTTTTTTCCAACCTTCTACCCGTGAAAGTGCACTGGAATGGCAGTCAAACCCGTGACTTCCCTCCCGTGAACTCGTACTAGATCGATGTACTCCCAGTTACGAGAATTACATAGCCTGCGAAGCAACAATGGCAGCCCCTATGGACGCGGTGTTTATGAAAGTCATACATTAAAAACCAAATATAAGGTATTGCTCTAACGTTATTTATCCGCAAATGTTATGCATTATCAGCAGCTTTTCTAGCGTTAGCTAGTTTTCAGGCCATGGAGTGCAAGAATAAATTAATACCATACATTTCCAAATATACAAATAACGTAAAATAAAAGGTATAACAGCTTCTCTTGCCTTATGGGCCGGTTTTCTCCTCCGTTTCCCTCAAATAAGCATGGTGTAAGCACCTTTGGCGATAAAAATTATTGTAAATGAGCATAATCACCGTAAGGTTCGCCATTCTTTGTTTACATCTAGCTACCGCTCAGGCAGTTCGGCGTGACTTTGCCTGGAATGCTACAAAGTCGTGAGTCGTGGTTTGAAGTCGTAACTTACAGGCTCAAAAACCTGCCTGGAACGCAGCATTAGTATTCTACTAAGTATAATTTGATCGATGTTTTTAATACCTTTCTGAGCATTGAAAGTGCTAATAAATAGCCGTCTATGTAGGGGTAAGAGAGCTGAGGGTGAGTAATTAATGAAATAATTTAAATTTTTGGGTGAACTAACCCTTTAATTCATTAAATACCAAATTGATGTTGGACATTATTTTCAACTAATAATAATAATTCAAAAAAATGTTTAAACGAAAACAATTTCAGCTGTAAAGCAGCTCTAGAAAGACAGTAGTGTCATTATTCAGCTCAATTTAGTTCAATGTTGATTCAGTTTAGTTCCATGACAGTGTGATTGTTGCAAAACATATGAAGCGAACTCAGTTCAACTAAGCTCTACAGAAGATAATAGTGTCATTTTTCATCTCAAGTCAGTTATGTGTTGTTCACTTTAAACAAATTTGATTCAGCTGTATAAAGCAGCTCTGCAGAAGACAATTGTCATTATCCAGCAGTTTTGTTCTCATCCAATAGTGTCAGTGATAATATTACTGAAAATCAAGCGTTTTTTAAGCTTTCTGAAAGTTTCAGATAAAGCGGGTTATTGGGATACAATGAGTAGTTTTATGCTGATCATATGATCTCAACATGGTGGCCCCATGAGGTGACCATGTTGTGTCATTCATTCCATGGTATTTCGCCCTCAGGAGGAAGAATATGTTACACTTGCAGCAAAGCACTTCTATGTGCAGTATGGATCAGACATCAGTATGGAGAATACTAAGACTGTAGTTAAGGAGTGCATTACCTCCAAACTACTGGAAGCCAAGTCAGAAGACAAGTGGATCCAGATGGTCAACACAGCACATGCACAAGTAAAGATGTTTATTTTGCTGCTTATGTTGAAATAGTGCAACGTTTCTTTTTTTTATTATGTCACAAGCATTTGTCTCTTTCTACTAGGGCCCATTCATAAACTCTCGGACCAAGTCTGATAAAGTGAAAGCAGAGGTGGTTGACTATGCGCGTCAAAAGTGGCCCATGTTCTTTTCCAAGTTTTTTGAAGTTGCCAAGTTATCTGGTTAGTATTGCATACTAAGATCAGTATTATGTACACTAGCTTTCAAAAGTTTGGGGTCAGTAAGTAATTTGTGTTTTTAAATAAATTAATCTGAGTGTCTATTTACACCAAGTGCAAATAGCTCACCTTGTTGGCTATTTACACTAACTTTGCCCACCATTGTCTGATTAAGCCAGACAAAATTATAAGAGAAATCCTGCTGACAACAGTATCAGTGGTGTGGAGAATAAGGTGGGTGGTGACACTACTGACCCGAGTTTGAATCCGCTTTTTATAGAACTCATTCTTTTCCCATTTAGCTCACACTAGCTTTTATTTTAAATAAAAATTAAGAAAATATTTGTAAAGTGTAAATAAAGTGCCTACCGAGTATTTAATAGTGGAATAAAGTGTTTTACGGGGAGGTAATGTCAAGTCCAAGTAATGTCCCATGAGTTTAATAAATGCACTGTATGTTATTATTGCATAATGTTTTATAATATACTACAATACACTGAGGTGCAAATAGTATCTGCCATTATTTGTACTAAGTATACATAACATCTAACAATTTACTCTTAGCGCAAAGAAAATACTACTATTTTCACTTAGTGTAAATAGCATCTGTTGCTTTACTTTTAGCTATCAAAAGTGCTATTTATAATGTTACAAAAATGTGTTTCAAGTAAATACTGTTCTTTTGGACTTTATCAAAACTTTCTAGAGCATCAAATCAGCATATTAGAATGATTTCTGAATGATTATGAAGACTGGAGTAATGGCTGCTGAAAATTCTGCTTTGCCATCACAGAAATACATAATATTTTACAATATTTTTTATTAGAAAAGTCATTTTAAAGGTGCACTGTGTAAATTTTAGTGGCATCTAGTGGTCAGGTTGCAAATCGCAACCGCCCATCACTCACCCTTCCCTTTCGAGGCACATAGAGAAGCTAAGGTGGCCAACACAGGACAAAGATGGCGTCGTCTGAGACAGCAGAGAGTAGCTAGCGCTCTGTAGAGAAGTTTGTCTGTTTAGGGCTACTGTAAAAACATGGGGGCACAAAATGGTGACTTCACTCTAAGGGGACCTGTGGTGTATGTAGATAGAAATGGCTCATTTTAAGGTAATAAAAACATAACGGTTCATTAGGTAAGGTCTTTATACACCACTGAAAACAGCTATGTATATTATATTGCATTTCTGTCCATAGATCCTCATAAATACTACACACTGCAACTTTAAATTGCGGTAATATAAAATGCAAAAATCCTATGCAACCTTGCAACCTCAAACTTTTGAACGGGAGTGTACATTGCAAATTAGATAATTTCCACAACTAATGCACAAGAACCACTTTTATAATTTATTTTTAATATTTAGGTCCTCCTCTACCAAAGAACAAGTTCATCCTTGCCATAAATTCAATGGGAATTACATTCCTAGATGAGAGAGAAAAGACACTTCTGGTGCTGTCTTACCCAGAGCTCACCGGGGTCAACACTATTAGGTGGGCTGGTAACTAGTTAGTGTTTGATGGGCTTGTATAATGTTGTCATTTACAATACTAAAATGTAATATTTTAGAATTAAATAAATATGAGTGATACCTTCCTTTGTAAATTCCATGAATTCCTCCTGCCTCATTGCCTCCAGAGAAAGGAAGTGTGTGTGTTTGCTGACTCTGAAAGGAGACTTTACACTGAATGCAATAATGCCCGTCGACATCTCTGATCTGGTGTCCATGTTCCTGGCAAACCTCATTCAACGTTCACAATTTGCTGTCACCCTACAGGAGGTTAACAGACAAGGTCAGAAGAGACAATGAGCTGCATATATTTCAGTAAATCGATTTTGTGTCGATCTGTTATTTGACTTTGTTGTTGTCTAATGACTAATTTGGATTTTATTTTTTTCAAGATGATCGAACATTTCTCAGCTTTAAGAAGGCCGAGCTCATCTGCCTCATTCAGGATAATGAGTTTTCTGCAGACCGTGGCTGGTTGAAGGGTAAGAATGAGCGGACTGGAGAAATCGGTGCAGTCCCTGCGGATGCTGTCTTGATTCTTCCAACTCTTACGAAGCCGACCAATGAAGTCCTGGTGAGATCTTGAATATATATTTTTTCATGCTTTCCTATTGAGTTGAAAAGTACTTTAGAAATGTGAAGGCCTGGGTTTTGGAATATGTCTCGATCGTGTTGGCTTTCTAAAATCTCTTTGCATTCTGATTTTTTTAGAGCCTGATCAGCTTGTCCCCAGATCAGAGAAAGACCATCATAGACAACACTTCAAAAGGAACCATCACTGAAAGAGTGGCTCCTTCAACTCTCAAAGAGTTCTCCCTGGAATATTTCAGGTACTTGCAGCAACCGTTTGACCACAGTTTTACATTCTGAAGTGTTTCAAAAGCAAACACCATGTTGTTTCTGTCATTGTCGCAGGCAGCCCACCAAGGATGTGAACAGACAGGTGATCTCTAAGAATGCAGCACCTGAGAGGCTGTGGGCAAACTCCCGAGAACCCATCAGACAGCCTCTGCTGAAAAGACTGGTGGGCAATCCAGATTTAAGCCCACAGGCCTGCCAGGCCTTCACTGATATCCTTTGCCACACATATTTTAGTTATTATTATTATGAACATTGCTTATTGCCACAGTAGTAGTAGACACCTTACCATTTACCTAATACATATCCAAAGACACGGCAACTGTTGTAATTTGATGAAGAGTTGAATAAGCACTGATCCATGAGTATGACTTACTAGCTAACCTTGTTATCCAGGTAGAATACAATCCTAAGAAATGGCCAATTCCTTGACTGATATATTGTGCACCTATTCTGAAGTATATGGGTGACTACCCTACCAGACAGATTCAGAGCCCTCAGGAACTCACAGACCAGATCTTTGGTCCACCTACAGGACATGAGGAACTCAGAGATGAGATCTACTGCCAGATCATGAAACAAATGACCAGCAATAACACCCGGTAAACAGTTGATACTGTATTTTGCCTATTGAATGCCTGTACACTATCATTCAAAAGTTTGGGGTTTGTATGATTTTTTTAAAAATGGTTTTGAAAGAAATGTATTTAATAAAAAATACAGCAAAAACAGTAATATTGTTAAATATTTGTGCAATTATTATTTTAATAATGTAATTTATTCCTGTGATAGCAAAGTATAGCCATTACTCCAGATAAGAAGAAAAGAACAGAACAGAAAGTTCAAAAGACAGCATTTATTTGAAATAGAAATCTTTTTCAGAAGTCTGTTACTTTCTGTTGAAATCAAAAACTGCATTTGAACGTTTGTGCAAATATGTGACAGAGACACAATTTCTCAATGGTTCTGTACAGTTTTCCTTTTGGGATTTTAGTTGAACCAAAGTTGACTTGCCCTTTATAACGGTGAGGAGAAACTATGCAACCTTTATCTTCTATCCTTCAGTGAACCATTCAGTGAAGTATAGATTACAGTAGTGTCATTTTGTTTTTCATACCTAACCATCTTTTATGGTTATGCTTAACTATTGCCAGTATATCACATTCAGATGGCACCAAGTCTAGAAGCTTTAGATTACTGGTATTCAGTTAAATTTCCAAGAGATCAATTTCCTGTCTAGCACAGGACCAAACAATCATAATTTACAGTTTCCGGTGCCAAAAAGTTGTATTGCAATGAAATTAAATAAGCAAAGTGCATTTCAGGAAAAAACATTATACATTTTCCTGTTAGCAGCCATAATACCTTGAAGGTAAAAAAAATAATCCTAAATAGCCAAAATGGTCCTGCATAGGATTAGTCCAGAACAGGGGTTTTCAAACGTCGATCCTCCAGAAGTTTCTAAGGGGTCCCCAGGACATTTCAGAGAATAAAAAGACAAAGCAAAAATGGATAAAGTCTACCGAACATAATAACAGTTTCAGTTCTAAATGTTTTTCTCCTTTTACTTTCCAGAATTGTGTATGTTTGCTTTGTTTCTCTCACTATAGTCCCCTTTATCTTGCTCACTGTGGTTGTAAGGCTGTATTCTTAACGCATTTTTCATGGAAAATGTTCTTCTTCAGTGTTCATACATCCAACATTAAGGATACCCAATGTTGTATTTATTATGTCACACTTACTATTTATCTAACAGTTTAAATGTTTTTTCCATAGGCTACATAAAAATATATAGATGGATTTTAGGAAGGGGGTTCCTCATAAAGCTTCATATTTAGGGAAAAATCTGGTCTAGGTTCATTGAACTGATTCATTGTTTCCATCCTTCTGATTTTAATACATTTTAAATACACCATTAAATCAAAATTGACTATTCTTGTTTTTTATGGAATATTGCAATATTTATTTGAATTTATGTTTACTTAGGGAAGAAAAGAAAAGTTTCATGCCAACTTTAAAACTAGACTTCTAGACGTTAGATAGTCTGTGAAATGTGCCATTTATATGCATATATGCCATGTATGTATTTATACGTATACATTTTAGAAGCTGTTTATAATGATATCAATTTTTGTGCTTTCAAATCAATTAACGGCGCATCAAACATAAAAGTTTATATATATATATATTTATATATATATATATATATATATATATTTACATATATTATTTATGTGTTTGTGCGTATGTGTGTGTATATATATTATTCACGAATAATTGATTTGACAGCACTAATTAATTTATGATAAATAAATGGTTGATTATAATTGTAAATTAACATTGTTTGTGTGTCGTTTGTGAATCAGGTACAGTGTGGAGCAGGGCTGGCAGCTGCTGTGGCTGTGCTGTGGGCTCTTCCCTCCCACTAATTCTCTGCTGAAACATGCTCAGCGTTTCATTGAGACACGCAAACGAGAGCCATTGGCCACAGACTGCCTCCAGAGACTGCAAGGCGCTCGGAGGTATGGCCAGCATTCTAAGCTTAACCACGTTTCATTTCAACCCAAACTTTTAACATTACAAATGAGATTACTTTGTTTTGTGGATAGAATAACTAACAAGAAGAAACGCAATGAATAAAAATACTTTAAAGTTTAGAAGTATTGCTTGATGAAAATGACACTGTAGCAACACCTCTCCTTTTATTAGCATGCTAGCCTTTGCCAGACTTGAGCAAATGCCAGGAAAGTGATGGGATAGTACAGAATTTTCAGCGGCTTCATCTGCCACTGCAACTGTTCAAAGACATCTGGGACACTGCTGTAGGCCTATAGTTGTAATGAGTCCACAAGCTGGGTCACAGATGATGAGAATTGCATTGTTGATTTGGTGTGATAGTATAACAGCCATATGTTTACTGTGTATAAGAAGACATTGTCATTGTTTTTGTCGTAGAATGGAGCCCAGAAAGCTTCCACCTCACAAGGTAGAGGTTGATGCAATTCAGCAGAACAGCACCCAGATCTTCCACAAAATTCAGTTCCCCAATGACTCTCAAGAGGTAGCACACACATATATATATATTTATATAGGCTATATTAGATTTTCTAATAAACTATATTACATTTGTATTTATGAATACATTTTATTTACACCATTTATGTGAAATTATTATAAAAAATGTGTATTATTAATGATAAAAATATCACAACAAGCTAGAAATTATGCAGCTGTAATGTACTGTAACTACAAAAAATAAGTTTACGCTCGTTTTTGCTGTAAAACAATAGCGTACAATGCAAAACATTCCTGGTTGGTTTGTTTTTTTTCCAACACATTCTGACAGATGCTTTCATGAATATCAAGTAGTTTTTGCAATTTCAACAAAGCCAGACATAACCCATTATTTTGGGGACAACCATGTTGAATACTTCACCAAAACTCATAAAAAAGTCATAAAAAGTGGATACACAAAACAAGTGGCAACACAACACCGGCTCAAAGTGACAAGTGACCGTTCTGTCAACTGGCCTAACACTCTCTCACAATCACTAGTGAGCCTTTGTCTCTTTTTTTCCGGTTTTTTTTTTTTTTTTAGCCCTGTGTTTATATTTTGCACCACAATAATTCATGTACTGTTCAAAATTGTGAAAATACTAGCAGTTGAATAAACATGAAATCTACGGTGGATTTGATACCAATGCAAGTCATACATCTTATTCATTGAATCAATTTTTGATTTCTGGACAGATTTTTGAGGTGGCGACCAACACCAAGATAAAAGACATGGTCCAGGCCATTGCTAAAAAACTCATGTTGTCCTCAGCTGATGGTTTTAGCCTCTTCGTGAAAACTCCTGATAAGGTTTGTATCCAGAGACTACCATGATTTATAACTAACAGCCATGGCTGTATCCTCATATTCAAAATTTTAAACCAATGCTATTAAAAAAACAGATATTGTTAAATCTCTATCTGATTATTGGGAGACACATGTCCGCCTCTGTCTACGGTAGTCAATGATCCCATGTTCCTTTATTCTTATATTGCAGAATTTATTTTTGTCTGTATGTTAATCTGGCATTCTCTTTCTGTCAGGTTCTGAGTCTGAATGAAACGGACTACTTCTTTGACAGCCTGAGACAGATTACAGACTGGTCCAAGAGAGCTAAGAGAGTGAATCAGGGTGAGTTTCAATTTAGGTGGGAGTTTTATTAGGTGTTTTTTCTAGATCATTGATTAAGTAGAACCAGTTATTCACCAGTCCGTTACCAAATTCAAAACTATTGACATTGCTGACACTGTTTTAAACAGCTGGTGGTCCAGTGAATGTAGCTTACACCGTTTTCTTTATGAGAAAACTATGGTTCAACATCAGCCCTGGGAGAGATTTGGAGGCAGATCTCATCTTCCATTACCCACAGGTACCGCCAATCTCTGCCATCTTGATAATGTGTAGAACAATTCCCATATTGCTCTCCTGTAAGAACTGTATATTGGTAGCTTTATAAGGTACATTAACATTCAAAAGTTTGCCATCGATAAGATTTTTGTAAATACGTTTATTCAGCAAAGATGCATTCAATTGGTTGAAAGAAACAGTAAATACATTTATAATGATACAAAAGATTTCTTTTTATTAAATAAATGCTGCTCTTTTGAACTTTCTATTAAACAATTCTGGGGAAAAAATCATGGTTTCCACTAGAGATGCCACAATTCTCAATATAATATTGAACCGTTCGCATTTAAGGGTCAAAACGCGCTTGTCAATTGTGTTTTTTTTTTTTCGGTTTTGCATTTAATTAATTATTTTTATTTCTCTCCGAATTGGCTCTGTTTGAGTGTGCATGTGAGTCTACGCACTGATATGAGCAAATATCCAATCACTATGCACTAAAGTTAGGGGTGTTTAGCCACGCTTGCAATGCTGTTCACACATTAACAGAGCGGTGAAGTGAGGAATCACGGAAGTTCGTTTTTGCATGTGTTTTCAAAGCCTTGCCGGTTAGATATTTCATTTAACATGTGCTTTTCTGAGCGCGCACTAAAAGCCTGTCAAACACGTGATTACGGGACTAAGTAGTCTTACTGCGCTAATACTGTCAAATACACATAAGGTTTACATAAACACAGTCGATTATGTCTAAAGTGATAGTAAAATCGGCATGTGCCTGTATATTAGATGCATGCAGGTCTTAAATTGACAGCAGCGCAGCCTAGTGAACACGCCGCTTGTCCTTAAAGGGACAGTTCACTCTAAAAGTATGTCATTATTTCCTCACTCTAATATTGTTCCACACCTGTTTTCATTTCTTCTTTTGAACACAGACAGTTGAATACCAGACAGCTGATGGTAGCCATTGACTTCCATATTATTATTTCCCACAATTGGGACCAGCAATTGTTTGGTTTTCAACATTCTTCAAAATATATTTTCCAACAGAAGAATGAACTTTATTCAGGTGTAAAACAATCACAAAAACTCACAGCGCGAGTAATCGATGACAGAATTTTCATTTTTGAGTGAACTATCCCTTTAATGTTAATAAAACAACAGAAGACACATAGAAAAGCACTCACTGCTCTTGACTGAAAAACTTAAATACTGTAACTTTAATAAGAATCAATGTATATTTTATAGTGAAGTCTATGTAATGTTTTATTTTTACATTTATTCATTCAATCTCATACTTAAATACTGCTGTACAGCTCTGAGCTGCCAGTGTACATCTTTATATATATTTATTTTAAATTATACAATACACTAGGAATGTGTACAAGTGTTTCTGAAGTAAAGTTTTAAGTATTTTAAGTTGCAATAACAAAAATAGTATTTTTTCTCCTTAAAGGATTAGTTCACTTTCAAATAAACTTTTGCTTATAATTTACTCACCCCCTTGTCATCCAAGATATCCATGTCTTTCTGTCTTTAGTCGAAAAGAAATGAAGATTTTTGATGAAAAGATTTCAGGATATTTCTCCATATAATGGAAGTCAATAGACCTCATACGGTTCAAGGTCCAAATGAGAGGTTCAGTACAGCTTTAAACCACATCAAACGGTACCAGACGATCAATAATGATGCACGCTTGTGACGTCACGTAAAACGCAATTACGTTGAAAAGGTCACGCTGGACGCAGGCGCAAAGACGTTTGAATATGTGGATACGGTCCTCCTTCCGTTCATTTGTAAACACTAACTCGGTACTTCCGCCTGCGTCTAGCGTGACCTTTTCAACGTAATTGTGTATTACGTGACGTCACGAGCGCATCACTGAACAGAGCACGGCGAGCATTTGTGCTTATAAAACTTAAACTTTATTTATTTTTTTTTAAAATGACCGATCGTTTCGCTAGATAAGACCCTTATTGATCGTCTGGTACCGTTTGATGTGGTTTAAAGCCCTTTTGAAGCTGTACTGAACCTCTCATTTGGACCTTGAACCGTATGGGGTCTATTGACTTCCATTATATGGAAAAATATCCTGAAATCTTTTCATCAAAAATCTTCATTTCTTTTCGACTGAAGACAGAAAGACATGGATATCTTGGATGACAAGGGGGTGAGTAAATTATAAGCAAAAGTTTATTTGAAAGTGAACTAATCCTTTAACCTCTTGCTGTTCCTGTCAGCTAAGAATAGAATAGCAAAAAACTAATATGACAAGCCATCAGAACCGAACCGAACCGAAAACCGTGGTTAAAAAACCGAGGTATGTATTGAACCGTGGACTAACTGTATTGTTGCATCCCTAGTTTCCACAAACATATTAAGAAACATTTTATTATCAATGTTGAAAACAATAGGCTTGCTTAAACACCAAATCAGCATATTAGAATGATTTCTGAAGGATCGTGTGACACAGAAGACTGGAGGAATGACTGTGGAAAATTCAGTCCATCAATACATTTTAAAATGTACTAAAATAGAAAATATTAATATTACTATTTAAATTGTATTTTTGATCAAATAAACTCAAGAGTCTAAGAGACTTTCAAAAACCAAACTTTTGAATTGTAGTGTATATTATATTTTTGCCCTTTTTTTCCACACTTTTTAGGAGTTGCCAAAATACTTGAGAGGTTATCATCGTTGTACCAAAGAAGAAATGGTGGCGCTCGGCGCTCTCCTCTTCAGGGTGAAAGTGGACAATGATAAAACTCAGTTTCCCATGATTCCTAGGATGCTGAAAGACCTGGTGCCTAATGACCAGCTTAAAGCCATGTCTGCTGATGAATGGAAGAAGGTCAGTTCCATCCAGATATTAACGGATGAATGCAGAGTATATGTGATATTATGTTTCTAATGTGTTACACAAACTTTCCTCGACAGCACATTTTTGCTGAGTACAATAAGCAAGCAGGCACGACTGTGGAACAGGCAAGGGTTGGCTTTTTAAAGATCGTCTATAAATGGCCTACGTTTGGCTGTGCCTTTTTTGATGTGAAAGTAAGCAATTTGAGTCTGCGTCACAATAATAATTGAGCTGATATTGCTTATAAAACTGTGTATAAGACGGTGCTTGATATTACAGCAAACATCAGAGCCCAATTTCCCTGACATTGTGAGGATTGCCATCAGTAAACAGGGCGTCACTATCATTCACCCCAAAACAAAGGTATCTTCAAATGATAAGTCTTTTAAACAAGCATTTAAATAAGACCTCAGATGAGTGGTAAAACCGTAAGCTTGAAAGTAAAGTTGCATTGTCTGCTTAAAAGTTGCATTGTCTGCTAAATCCAGCTTTGAGTTTGTTGGCTTAACTAAATTCTACTTCTGTTCAAGGACATTCTGGCGGTGCATCCATACAACAAGATTGCAAACTGGTGCAGTGGAAGCACATACTTCCACATGACTATTGGAAACCTTGTGAAAGGGAACAAAATCCTGTGTGAAACTTCCCTGGTAAGTGACAAAAATGTTGCTTACTCCAAAAAATTTGATTTTTCAGATCTCAAAATAACAGAATTCTGTGTCCGTTAGGGCTATAAAATGGACGACCTGCTGACTTCCTACGTCAACATGTATCTTAATGAGAGGAAAGGACAAAGAAGAAATCAATACTTTGACTAAAGATAACAGAACGGCAATGAGTTTACTCTGGCGTTCTTTAAGTGCACACAATCACATATATGAAAAACATAGCCAATGAGATTTATTAATTCATCAAACTGAATATTTGTCTGATTTTATTTTTCAATGTGCCAACTGATGTGCTTATTTTGTCGTAATATAATGCCAGACTGTGTGAAGAAGACTGTAATTTCAGTTTGTTTACTTGTTCACTAATATTTAATGACAAATGAATCATTATGGTCTTTGAATCATACTTGGTTTTTGATGTATTTCAAGTTTTTTTATGCAAAATTGTCAAATAAATAACTATGAGGCATAGCTCGCAGAATTGTACACTTTTATTATTCACCATATCGGCCGATTCTTCTGGGTGTCGGTTTCAAAAATGGAATTACATTCGCCTGTTGCTTGTGTTGTTTTGTCATGTTTAAAAGCAAACTGTTTTAGCTCTTGAATCTGACAGAAGACGAGTTCTTCTCTGGTTAACAGGCATGTTACACTGTGCTTTGCCCCGGGGCAACAAAGTCTCGAGGGGCAGCATATAATGAGGCTTGGAGATGTCCCAATTAAGACTTGGCACTGTATTATACAGACAAAATAGTGGACGCATTCAGTAAAGCGAACTATATTAGCATATCGTTGAAGACTGGCCCAAACAGAAGAAAAAGAGATGATGTGTGTCCTGCACAGCTGTGATCTCCCAGAATGAAAGACAGATTATTGCTCTTGCTGTTTGCTTGGGGCCGCACATCTGTCCGAGGATCACATGGTCTTATTTCTGCCCTCTGCTGCTCCAGTGTATGATGCCCCAACAGTCCACAGCAGGGACCCTAGGAACAAGGAGCCCAGTCTGTTATTCTCTGTCCCGCTCGCCCTTGTGTTTTCTGCTCAAATTTCTTCTCACTCATTCTCCGAGTTCCAAGGGGCCTCGTCTGTCTGGCTTTCCACAGTCTGCAATGGATAATCTCTAGTCTTTATTCATAAACTGTCCCATTAAAGGCTCAGTTCATCTTCTGTTTATTGATATGGTTGAAGGAGGGGGGTTTTCGGGAGGGGGGGCTTCTAACCTAAAGGCACGCTAGTCCCCGTTTCCATGGCTCCCCACCGGCTCCACATTGCGACCAAGGCATGCCATTATTCTCCCCCTGTCGAAATGTGCCGCTTCTTCTGACTCGGGTTATTGTGGAGCGCACAAGTGGCCCTCAGAAGAAAATAGCATTGCAAAGAAAGGCTGAGGTCAAGAGTCACATTAGAGCCTTCCCATCGCGAACTGCGTTTTTGTGATCAAATTTGTAGGCTACACAAAAAGAGCCACAGAGCCTAAGAGAGTAGGGTCTCAACTCCATTAAACTCCACTGCCTCTGAACAGAAGCTGCTGGTTTGCTTTCAGTTTTCAGGCAACTGTAAGAAAGTCCAGGCATCAGAACTCCCTCTCCTCTGCTCTGCTCTGCTGTACTCTCCTAGACTCAACTCCTTCACTACTGCACGGGCTGTTGAGGGATCAACACTCTGGTGAGTCTCTCATAGACTTTATTCTTTTATAGTCTTCATACTTTCAGTGTCTGCAACGTTTTTATTAATATATAATAAAATATAACTAAATATATATATATAGAATGACTAGAATGTTTTCCTAGCTAAAGTGCGAGCCATTTAAACTATTTTTCTGCACTTTTATTTTTTATCAAAAATTTTTACATAGAACAACAATATTGTAAATGTAAAAAATGAAAAATCTACTGTATTGTTTTCTCCTTGTTTATGTGCATGCCATTTAAACTGTTCAATGTTCTGTAAATATTTGTATTACTATTTTTTATATAATCACTATACTGTGTTTTCCCTGTTTAAGTGCATAATTTTAATTTTTATTGAATTACTATATTGCATTTTCCTTGTTTAAACATATGCCAGGACCTAAATGGGATTTTAATAGAATTTTAATTTTAATAGAGTATGTTTATAGTAATCACTGAAATTGTATTTATTCTAAGGTGAGTTTATTGGTCTCTGAAAGCTGATTTTAGCACTGCGCGATAACTAGTTAGCTTTGCTTAAATGGAAAAAAATCAGTCAAAATCACTTCAGGGAATCGGTTATAAAACTAAAAGTTATAGGACACCGCATTTGCTTTCATGCGGTCATATTTCACGTATTTGTGTAATACTGTAATTACACTGTGTTTCCTGTAGCTGTGTTTTACTTTGAGTTTCTGTTGGTCCACATCGAGTTGCAGTTTAGCTTTAGTTAATCTGCACTGTGCCTCACGCCTGTGATTACTTCTGCTTCTTTTGTGGATGTGGTATAGGAGCATTAGTGTCACATTGCAACCCCGGCTTGACCCCCACTTATTTCTTTAACACAAAAGTGATTTTGTATTGTTGGCAGCCTGTGGAGGTGCCTTGTTCTGCAAGACTTGCGGGTTTTGGAGCATGTTTTCCAAGACAACCACAGAGCACTTGGACTAGTGCTACCGGACTTTCGTTTTTCATTCGAAATTCTCATATTTTATCTGAGCAAATGTGTTTTTCCTGGACCTCAGAGTTATAGTTTCATATCACACAGCAGAGAACCACCAGAGCCATCTATTAACATCTGGATTTCTCAATCCCAATCACGCCTTTTTTTCATCTAAGCTCCAGTTTTTTGTTTTTGTTTTGTAGTTCTCTACTTTTATCTGTTTAAATTACCAGAGGGTTTGGCATGTTCTGGGACTTGAGGATTTCCTCCCCCTCAGTTACAAATCCTGCAGAACTTTCCGATAGCTGGAATCTTGAGACAATACTTTGTACACTACTCACCCACTTTGTGTTTGTCTATGCTGTTCTGAAAATTTTGATAAAGTGTCTTCCTATTATTATAACTCCAGTGAGAGGTTATTGTGAAACGTTTTGGTAGCAGATTTGATCCACAAAGACTGGCTCTTTGTTCTTAATACAAATGGGATAAAGCTACATTTTAATATGTTTTGAGGAGTGTTCCAAAGGGTGTGGAACTCAAACTCAACATGATTGTATTCAGTATTCATAAATTAAATTCCTAGGTCCACTCTTTGTTTTATATATTATATTTAAATTTGAACCACTGCCCTTGCATTTGGACTGAGTCAAAGAACAAGCTATCGTTATTATTATTTTCTCTTTTTGCATGTTGGTTGCACCACATTATTTTTATTTGGAAGACAATAGTTTTTAAAAATGTATCAAGCAGTAAAGCAGATGTCTTAAAATATTGTTGTTCTCAGAAAAATAGTTTTTTTCAAGGATTTCATTATATCAATTAGGGGTGGGAATCACAAGGTACCTCCCGATACGATGCACGATACATCGCTCACGATACGATAATATCACGATAGGCCTACTGCAATTCTGCGATAATCAATATATTGCAAGACAATCCTATGATGATACATCACAATATCTGTCTAATTAAGAAAACAAAAGGCCTGTGAAAAGGTTAAGTGCAGGTTTTCCAGACTTTGGACTTAAACGTGGCTGGGGCATCTATTATTTGACTCACACTGCTGTCCGCCATCCCGTTAAAAAACTATTTTCTTAGGTTAGTTAACTTATGCTCCCGTTTCCCTCATTCATATGAGCACCTCCTCGAGGAGCCATGAAATAGCGACGCTGGGAGCAGGGAAATCAATTTAGAGCACCTTATTAGTAAAAATATGACATGACATTAGCATTGATCATTGAGTTCCCACAGCCTAAGCACAGGCGCCACTCTTCAGCATAATGGTAACCACAAAATGAAAACACTTTACAGAAACTCCTCTAAATGTCCAACATAACTGAACATTAAACACTAACATTAACTAACATCTTTCCCTTTACAGAAAAACACATACAATTATTGAATCCCTAAATGTACTCTCCTAATGGAGTCCCTTGGAAAGCATACTGGGAACTACAGATCCACTGCCCAGTTAGCTATGTCAACGCAAATATTTCATGTAGTTTTAACACAACTTAATTAAGTAAACTTCAGTTTTAAATATATTAGGTTGATTAAACACAATTAAATTAAGTTGTGACAAAATTAGATATGTTTAAGTAAAGTGAACAGAATTTAAATGTGTCATATCTATGAAGGGCCTGAATCATTTTTTTTTTTTTTGTGAAAGGATGATGATATATTGCCCTACCCTCTCAGTAAAAAAGGTACAAAAGCCGTCACTGGGGCGGTACCTTTTGTACCTTTTAGGTACTAATATGTACATTTAAGGTACCAATATGCACCATTTTAGGTACAAAAGTGTACCTTTTGAAAAAGTACCCCCCCCCCCCCCCCCCAATAATATTAATAAGGCTTATCTTCTTCATTGTGATATAAGGACAATTGTTGACAACCTTATGCACCCCTATGAAATTTAATTCAGAAATTAAAAACATAATTGAAGATTGTAAGTCATTGTAAAATGCGTTTTTTAAATATATCTTAAATTCACTCTTGGAAAAAAATCATGGACAATTTGAATAAATTGAATTAGAATAAATTGAATTAGAATAAATGGTCCTGAAAAAAATAGTCACACTTGTATTGTGTGATTATTGTGTTGTGAATAAACTTATTCTTACTGAAAGCTCATTTTTTGAGACATCAACCTCAACTTTCTCAGTTTTAGAGTAAAACGTGTTTTTGAAAATATTGAAAATTAAAGATGGTATTTTTGTGCATTATTCATAATAAATGTAAACTTATTTTAAAACTTTTTTAAAAACTTTTTCACGTTTTTTTTTTAAACGTTTTTCACTTCAGCATTAATCTGTGTGTCGTCGTCAAAAAGAGATCAAACTTAAGTAAGATTTAAGTTGGAAATTTCATGTTCAGGTCCATGCTCATAAAGTGAATAAATGGATTAATGCATAAATATAATGTAGTACCTAAAAATACAAAATATTAATAAAAAAACATTATCAAACTAAAATATAGTACAATTATTTAATTGAAATAAATAAACAAAAATTCGGTCATTTTAGGGTTAAAAAGGTCATCTGATTCCTGCAGATGCTTCATTTGGCCTGATTATTAATAGAGCAACTGTTTGAGTTTGCGCGTTGAATGTGAGGCAGGCTGCCCTGCCCTGTGCACCCGCCAATGATTTGCCAAACTAGAATGCCATGAGGACAGCTGGGTCAGATTGTAAGCAGATAGCTGGGAGTGACTCTGGGGTCTCATGACAAAGGTGTGGTCACCGGATGCACTGAAGCACCTTCATGCAGCGTGTGGGGGTGCAGCGAGCCCCGCAGGGACATCTGCTCAGACTCCTGACTGAGACACACAAATATCCAAGTAGCTGAATTGCTGCCAAACAGCCAGACAGCTGTAACACTTCCTTGCACGACTCAAATTAGTGGGGGATAAATATTTACTGTGGCTGTAAAAAGTGTTATTTGTAGGCCTATCACTGCTGTGTCCTTTGCTCCATTTTTGTAAACATGTTTTGGCTGCAGGGGAGTTAGGAAAGATATTCCCAAAGGCAGGTGTAAACTTGCTCTTTTCTTTTTTCAGATGTGAATACAATTTGATTTCTTATAGCAAAAATGAAAAGCTTAAATGCGCCATATAGGTTGATTTAGATGTGTGATGGAAGTGTGTGCCAAACATGTACGTTTTTGTTGATTTTTGTAGAAATCAGAATTTATCAGTTAGCATGGCTGTCGCTCCCTTCATGGAAATGAGGCCGTCTGTATAGGGCACCAGCTCAATAAGGGACACCATCTCAGCTGCTCAAATAAAGAAATATTTTATATATTCAAATTTTTTCTTTTTTTAAATAAATGAGAAATGTTATTTTATACAAAGATTAGGCATAACATTATGATCACCTTCCTAATATTGTGTTGGTCCCCCTTTTGCTGCCAAAACAGCCCTGACGCGTCGAGGCATGGACTCCACTAGACCCCTTAAGGTGTGCTGTGGTATCTGGCACCAAGATGTTAGCAGCAGATCCTTTAAGTCCTGTAAGTTGTGAGGTGGGGCCGCCATGGATCGGACTTGTTTGTTCAGCAGTAGCTCGTTACTAATGTGATCCGTCCTCTTGACGCCGACCGTCCGTCGCTCGAGGGCGCGTTCAGTCACTGCCAGCTTCTGCCTGTCTGCTGTGGTCAGCGACCAGGTCTTGGCCCCGTAGAGCATGGCCGGCAGGACGGTGCGCAGGGGGGCATCAGCTGTGTTGGTGACCATCTCTGCTATGGATGCATAGCTGACCCAGGCAGCCCTCCGACGGCGTGCCAGATCGCAGTTGTTCATGTGCCTGCACACGGGCCAGCCTTCGCTTCCCACGTGCATCAATGAGCTTTGCCGCTCATGACCCTGTCGCCGGTTGACCACCGTTCCTTCCTTGGACCGCTTTTGATAGATACTGGCCACTGCAGTCCGGGAACACCCCAAAAGACCTGCAGTTTTGGAGATGCTCTGACCCTGTCATCTTTCAATCTTTCGACGCAGGCCACAACAACTTTGCCAGGCTTTTCGGTCCCTGGCCAGACCCATCCAGTCTCTGCCAATGTCTTGTCTGAGCGAGTCCCGCCATCAGGTTGCGGGGCGGCCGAGCGGTCTTTTGATGTCAAGAGGCAGCCATTTGGTCATGCCCTGCATCCATCGCCCGTCCGACATCCTGGCCACGTGTCCAGCCCAGCGCTTCTTGGTCTGTTTGGCCTGGTTGATGGCGTCCTTGACCTTGCTCGCCTTCCTCCTGATGTGATCCGTCCTCTTGATGCCGACCATCCGCCGCTCGAGGGAGCGTTCAGTCACTGCCAGCCTCTGCCTGTCTGCCGCGGTCAGCGACCAGGTCTCGGCCCTGTAGAGCATGGCCGGCAGGATGGTGCTGTTGAACAGGTGAGCGCGCAGGGGGGCGTCGGCTGTGTTGGTGACCACCTCTCCTATTGACACATAGCTGACCCAGGCAGCCCTCCGTCGGCGTGCCAGCTCGCAGTTTTTCTTGTCCCCAGCAGTCAGCTCCTGGCCGAGGTAGCTGTCGACCTGCTCGATCTCCTTCTGTCCGACGTGGATGTTGCTGGTGGCCTGTGGGTTGCGCATCCACTTTGTCTTGGCCAGGTTCATCTTTAGGCCGACCGCTGCGCTGGCCTGGTTGAGCTGGTCGAATTGCAACTGTACGTCGGCTACTGACTCACCGATTAGGCCGATGTCGTCTGTGAAGCGCAGGTGGCCATTAACACGTTAATACATCAGAATGTGGTATGTTGGTTTTGGGGGGCAATGGCTGCTTCGACGTCCTCGTAGAACTGCTCAATCTCATCGTCCTCGGCTGCTGTGGTCGGCGCATATACCTGCACGGTGCGGATGGTCATCTTGTTAGTCAGCGCCAGGGTGTGCACGCCGACTCGTCGGTTGGTCACGTCGACCAGGTTGATTGACGCCTCCCATTGTCTGGAGACGCATTGGATGTTGTCGGCGATGATGGTAGCCAAATCCGTTTCCCGGGATATTGTCCTGGCGTTGTAGGTGCCGATGTAGAT
Source organism: Gobio gobio (assembly GCF_949357685.1). Classification (NCBI taxonomy): domain Eukaryota; kingdom Metazoa; phylum Chordata; class Actinopteri; order Cypriniformes; family Gobionidae; genus Gobio; species Gobio gobio. The sequence continues at coordinate 23,861,892 of NC_137110.1, read as the reverse complement.
TTTGTTGTTTCGTGGTCAGTTTCTAGAAGGCAGCCTTCTAACTGTGATTCTTAGCAGCCCGTCGCCCGTGGCCGGGTCGCTCTGCCGTCGGAGAGCGGGCGCACGGACGTGCAGGGTACTGGGGCCCGTGGTGGGCCCGTGTTCATTGTTGTAGCTTGAGTTTTTCTTTTGTCGTCTAGCCATCACAATTTGGCCCTTGTCAAACTCGCTCAAATTCTTACGCTTGCCCATTTTTCCTGCTTCTAACACATCAACTACAAAATGTTCACTTGCTGCCTAATATAGACCACCCACTAACAGGTTCTGTAATGAAGAGATAATCAGTGTTATTCTCTTCACCTGTCAAAATGTTATGCCAGATCGGTGTACGTGCTATTTGTGAAATTCAAAGATTTAGAATGCTTCACTAGAGCATTGGGCATTATTTATTTAATTTTATATCGAACTATCTAATAATATTTAAGCTACTGTTCAAAATGCTTTTGAAAGGCTTCATCAATGCTGCATTAATTTGATTTATTATTAAAAAAATTATATATATATATATATATATATATTACATTTTAATACATTCGATAACAAAGATCAAATTTTAGCAGCCTTTACTCCAGTCTTCAGTGTCACATGATCCTTCAGAATATGCTGATTTGATATCATTCTAATATGCTGATTTGATACTTAAGAAACATTTCTTATTATTATCAATGTTGAAAACAGTTGTGCTGCTTAATATTTTTGTGAAAACCGTCATAGCTCTTCAGGATTATTTGATGTATAGAAAGTTCAAAAGAACATTTATTTGAAAACAAAATGGTTAGTAACAGTGTTAATAACAGTCTTTACTGTAACAACTGAATGCATCTTGGCTGAATATTTTTTTTTTATTTCTTATAAAAAATCTTAGTGGCTTTACTATCTTTCTGGGCTTTAAAATTTGTAATGACGTTGCTGCCTATGGATAGTTCAGAAAGCTCTCCGATTCCATCAAAAATATCTTCATTTGTGTTCCGAAGATGAACGAAGGTCTAACAGGTTTGGAACGACATGAGGGTGTGTAATTAATGACAGAAATGTAATTTTTGGGTGAACCTAACCCTTTAAAACAGCTAGTGGAAACACCACACTGGCTGCTACCTTTGTACAGGGACTCATTATTCCATTTCTGTCTGTCAATTCTATTTATGCTCATACAAATATTTACACATAAGAAATTTGCTGGGGGAAAAAGCAGTTAAAAGTGCTTTTTTTTTTGCTGAGTATATGTCATTTAATATAATATATGTTAAATTATTATATTTATTTATTTATTCAATTTAACATTTGTGACATAAGTCGCATGGGTATATTTTTGGGAATAGCCAACAATACATTGTATGGGTCAAAATTATCGATTTTTCTTTTATGCCAAAAATCATATAGGATATTAAGTAAAGAGCATGTTCCAATTTTGTAAATGTTCTTACCGTAAATGCATCAAAAATGTATTATTAGTAGTAATATGTATTGCTAAGGATTTCATTTGAACACCTTTAAAGGCGATTTTCTCAATATTTCAATTTTTTGCACCCTCAGATGTCAGATTTTCATTTTTTTTGTTGCATCTCGGCCAAATATTGTCCTATCCTAACATGCTAAGCTTATTTAACAAATACAATAAGCTTATTTATTCATCTTTCAGATGATGTATACATCTCAATTTCAAAAAAATTGACCCTCACTGGTTTTGTGGTCCAGGGTCACATTTACCTTAATTCATGAATTAAAATATAAAAATATATAGGATTATCTTATACATGTGAATTTATAATAAAACCATCTTTCTTTTCCTGTTTTTGCAGTCACAAAGATGGAATTCTCCCTTACAGAACTTCCCACCTTGCTGCCCAATCGATCCATGGAAAGCTGTCCACCTGTGGATAATACAGTGGAGAATATGATCTTTGGATTCTACTACATCATAGTTTTCCTTCTTGCGCTGAACGGCAATAGCCTTGCCCTGTGGATCTTCACCCGCCAGAGAGGGAACGCTTCTCCAGCCAATGTCTTCCTGCTCCATCTCGCTGTGGCTGACCTGTTTTACATCTTCGTTTTACCTCTCAGGGCCACTTATCATTTAACGGGGGGACATTGGCCATTTGGTGAAATCCCCTGCCGTCTCGCAGGCTTCTTCTTTTATGTCAACATGTATGCCAGTTTGTACTTCCTGGCCTGTGTTGCAGGTGATAGATACCTTGCTGTGGTACACGCCGTACGTTCCCTCAAGGTCAGACGCCCTCGTTACGCTCACATTGCCAGTTTTGCACTTTGGGCTTTGGTGATAGTGTCAATGGCGCCCCTACTGGTCACCAAGCAGACCGCAGAAGTCAATGGCTCTACCGTATGCTTGCAGCTGTACAGAGAAAAGGCCTCACGGCGTGCTCTCGTCTCCCTCGCCGTAGCCTTCATGCCACCTTTCATTGCCACCCTTTCATGCTACTTGCTGATAGTGCATAGTCTGCGAAAAGGTTCAAGGCTCGAGCCGGCGCTGAAACTCCGAGCTCTACGCACGATCGGTCTGGTCATGCTCATCTACATAGTGTGCTTTTTGCCCTATCACTTAAGCCGTGCAACCTTCATCTTGGGTTACGGACACCCAGACCTATCCTGCCAAATCAAAAGAGGGCTAGCCCTGGCTAACCGTCTTACTTCCTCTCTAACCTGCCTGAACGGGGCTTTGGATCCACTGGTCTACCTGTTTGCAGCTGAGAAGTTCAGGGGAAGCGTTCTCAGGCTTTTTTGTAGAGACAAATCAGGGGGGTCTGGCGCTACAAGTGGGGACCTGAAAGGTACACATGAGAGCTCTCTGAGCGCAAAGTCGGAGTTCTGAGCGAGCTATTGAAATCATACAGATGAATATTTGTCATCAGTTTAAGTGATTCGGCCCACACTTCCTGATTGTGTATGGTCAAAAATTAAAGATCGGGAACTTTAAACAGCCTTGCATCACCAGGCACGTGATTTGGGCATGCTAAAGTGAAAGTTATTTGGGACGGTACTAGTGACTGTTATGTCAGTTGTTAGATCACAACTGTTGACATAAGACAAGGCTCAAGAAGGCATAACTTTTGTATAAGACTGTGTGTTGCCTTTTAAAAGTTAATGTTGTCTTTATTAGCATATTACCTGTTTGCTAATGACATGCTTTGACTCGTTGTTTGTAAACTGTAAGCACTTCCTTAGTGCACATTCTTAATGAAATCAGTGTGAAACTAATGAATTTCATGTTTGGTATCAAAACAACACTTATAATCATTTTTTTAAACTGTCCTCAGGGGGATTTTCTGGTTATAGCACTCTCAAGCTGTGGTAAGAATGTGCGAAGGGTAACAAACCAGTGAGGAGTCGAAATGAATACTACTATTTACATTCCTTTACGGCTATTTGTTATTAAGACTATTTAGATGCATGTGCACTTCACGCTATATATTCAATTAATATTCTTAATGTACCTTTTAATGTTTAAGGTATAATTACGGATTTTTTGATGGCATGAAATATTGGTTTTGTTTTCACTTGTTCAAATGAAGTTGATATCCATCCTTATTTATATTATTTTAATTACTGTAACCAATTGGTATACATATATTTTATTTTTGTGCTCATTATACTTATATCATTAATTTTTCTGTATTTCTCAAGTAAGATCCGTACATGAATCAATTTGTAAATGCATTTAAGTCAACTCAATAAATGTAACCTCAAATGGTTATTGATGTTTCTTTTTATTTAGGCATCAGATGCATTTTGTTGATTACAAATACAATACACTCCCCCTCCCCCCATACTCACCAACACTACCGCCAACTTTGTCACGTCTCATACAGCTCCCATTAGTCTTTATAACACTTGACTTTTGAGTATCATCTCATGTGACAGCTGCTAATGACAATAGGCAGAACCTTGTGAAAACGTACTTTATCTGCAGTATATGCATTGCACACGCTCTGTCCCACCACACTCTGGCCGTCACTGCTGAGCTCTTATTGACAGTAGAACATAACCACATTCTTTATAGCTGTGTGCATGTGAGAAAGACGCAAGATGGAAACCACCAGGCTGATCTGACACTGCCACTATTCAGGTTCTCTTTCACATCATGTGACTCAAACTGTGAGCTGTCAGCAGATTATTTTCTCTCTCTCTCTCTCTGTCTGACTCTCTCGCTTTCTGTCTCTCTCTGTCTTTGCTTCTCTTTCCTCATATTTGTGCAAGGTTTCCTGTCCATTAACGTAACAAGGCATCTTCACTGAGTGAGAGAGAGAGAGAGAGAGTGAGAAAGAAAGGAAGAGGAGGACAGTAATGTGTGTGCAGTGTATATTACTCAGTGTTACTCAAGAGTACCTGGCAGTATGGTCCCAAAACAACAACACAAACACAACAAAAAACATTAAACATTTCATTCAAAAACTTTTTCAAATCAAGTAGAAAGTTTAATACCTGTCAGTATGATAAACATAAAACAAACACAAAACAAAATTAAACAAAAACATTAAACATTTTGTTTGAAAACTTTCTTTCAAAACAAGTAGAAAGTTTAAAAGCTGGCAGTATGATCCCAAAACAAAACAATACAACACAAAACAAAATAAAACAAACAACAATAAACATTTCATTTGAAAACTCTTTCAAAACAAGTAGAAAGTTTAATGCCTGGCAAGTATGATCACAAAACAAAATGAAACAGAACAAACATTAAACATTTCATTTGAAAACTTTCTTTCAAAACAAGTAGAAAGTTTAAAACCTGGCAGTAGGATCCCAAAACAATACAAAACAAAATAAAACAAACAACAATAAACATTTCATCTGAAAACTTTCTTTCAAAACAAGTAGAAAGTTTAATGCCTGGCAGTATGATCCCAAAACAACACAAAACAAAATGAAACAGAACAAACATTTCATTTGAAAACTTTCTTTCAAAACAAGTAGAAAGTTTAAAACCTGGCAGTAGGATCCCAAAACAAAACAAAACAAAACAACACAACAAAACAAAATAAAACAAACAACCATAAACATTTCATTTGAAAACTTTCTTTCAAAACAAGTAGAAAGTTAAATACCTGGCAGTATGATCCCAAAACAACACAAAACAAAATGAAACAGAACAAACATAAAATATTTCATTTGAAAACTTTCAAAACAAGTAAAACGTTTAATACATGGCAGTATGATCAAAACAAAACTAACTCTGAAGCTTTTGCAAATTTATGCAATGAAAAATGTAAAATCTTTTTAACCATGCAGCTCTCAAACCTCATTCAAGTGTGTGTATATCCAAACATGGCAATTCAATGATGCTGTGTGTCATTTTATTCTCATGTCTTTTGAATTTGCATGGAAAAGGGCAGCTTGAACATCTTGCCCAATGTCACTTTTTTTGTTCGACAAAGGAAGGATTTGGAACAATATGATGAAATGACAGAATTTTCATTTGGGAGGAACTGTCTCTTTAAATACATCTAGGGCCCTATCATACACCTGGTGCAATGCGGTGCCAGACGCAACGCAAGTGTTTTTACCCCGATGCAGTTATCGTCCTGGGCCACATTGTTTAAATAGCAAATACCCATTTGTGCACCCATGGGCGTGCTAGTCTGAAAACAACTGAAACCTGGTCTAAAGTCAATGGCGCAATATTATTATTATTTTTTTTTGTTATTTAAAGTGTTAGAAATATGTGTACAACTTGTGTAAACTCTGCTTAACACACACACAGTGCATTTATAAATATTAAAATAAGGGTGCTTTCACAATTAGTTTTTTTTGCCTGGACCGAACCCGAGTTCAATTGCTCACCTTTCCCACTGCCCCCAATGGACTGTGTTCATATTATTTGGGTCCGAACCGGGATGCGTTTGCGTCATCAAAGCAGCAGATGTTTACTCGGTTGCTTGGTAACGACGGCGAGCGAGAAGGTGGCAAAATGCATAGCGTTGCTCCTCACTTTTATATTTTTGTTTTTGAACCGTTGGTTTTGCTACCAAAGCTTAAGTACATAATGGCACTTGCGTCTATCTCCCGCGAATGTACTGCAAATGCTAAAAAGAAGGCTGAAGATGAGCAGAAATTAGATTTACAGCTCTCTGCTTGCAGTTCGTCAGTCACACTCACCAGAGAAATTAGTGAAACTCACACAAACACACATTTTTATCAAATCATACGTCATTAATAGCGGTTCACTTCCGCGATTTAGTACGATTGTCTTCACATCAGCAGCTAACCATACTGGAGTTCACATGAACTGAAACCCAGACCACCCTTTTTAAGCGGACTCTGGTACGGTTCGCGGGTGCGCACCCGAGTTCGGAAGGCCGCGTTCACATCATCCAAACGAACCAAACTCTGACATCAATTGAACCCGGGTGCGCACCAAAAGTGCTAGTGTGAAAGCACCCATAAAAGGATTCCTCTCTGGAGGAAATCTGCTCGCAAATTCTGCAATGTAAATGGCAATCCCCCATGGTGCAAGCGCAACTGGCTTTTAAAGGGAATGGGAGATGAGACTCTGATGGGTTTATTGCACATTACGCCCAAAACACACCCATTACTCATTAAGAGAATAGGGACAACCCTTTTGAACCATGTGCCTGGCGCGCTGCGTCAAAATAAAAAAACGAACCCGAGGAGGTTTTTTTTAAAAATGACGCTTTTACGCCTGGCGTTTTGCGCGTCGGTGTGCACACTTGCATTGGCGCCCTTTGTTTAGTCACGCAGCGTTAAATGCGCGCGAAAATCGTCCCGGTGTGAACAGGCCTTTAGATCAAAATAGGGACTTATTGTACACAGTCAGAAAAAAATTTGCAAATATTGTGCCTTTAGGGGTACAACAGCATATTACAGGGGACGTGCCTGACAACTTTGTACCTTACCTACCCCTTAAAGGTGCAATTGGTACCTTAGAGCAGGGGTTTTGAAACGTTTTGATGCCAAGGACCCCCAAATATGATACACCTTTTATGAGGGACCCCCTTCCTAAAATCCATCTATATATTTTTATGTATGAAAACACATTTAAACTGTTAGATAAATATTAAGCGTGACATTATAAATTAATTATAAATACAACATATTGTTTCCAAATTTAAATTGGCTATACTTAATGTTGGATGTATAAACCTGAAGAAGAACTTTTTCAATTAAAAATTATTTGTATAAGCAACTTTCCCAGTAAATGTATGTAGCTTACATACTGTGTTAAGAATACAGCCTTACAACCCCAGTGAGCAAGACAAAGGGCACTATAGTGAGTAAAACTTACAAGAAAGATACAAAGCAAAAATATACAATTCTGGAAAGTATGTATACAGCAAGAAAGGAGAGAAACATTTAGAAATTAAACACTTAGAATGTTAAGTAGACTTTATCCATTTTTTATTCTCTGAAATTTTCAGGGGACCCCTTAGAACCTTCTGTAGGACCCCTGGGGGTCCCCGGACCCCAGTTTAAAAACCCCTGCCTTAGAGTATAGTAATATGTAGGCCTGTCCTTACAGTACTACTATGAACCCTTAGGTGCAAAGATGCCTCTTTAAGTGTATTGCCACAAGGACAAACTATTGTACCGCTAAAGGTATTTCTGCATTCAACACCTGCATTAAAAGGGAATTTGCTCCATCACATCATGTTGAATGAACTTAAAAATTCTTGTACCGTCCATGTACATCTAATGTAAATGATAGATATAAATAACACCCAAATGCATGACTGAAGAAGTCCCTTCCCTTTCAGGACCAGTGGCTTGGTCAAAAAGATAAACTCAGAGCCTTTTAAACTGTAAATGTTTATCTACATTTCTCTACTTTGCATAATGGCCATTAGGTCGACACACATGCATGCATGGGTTGTCCTCCTCATAGTTTTGGTTAGCAGGGTTAATCATTGCCATTGAATGAAAGAATGCACTGTCGAGAACTCCTACACTACCACATTACACCTTTTTCATCTCTTTTGCGCTAAAAAAAGAGGTGTTGGAGCTGTGTGAACGTGTGAACAAGTCTTCTGTTCAGGCCTCCTCTCTTGCTCACTCTCTCTGAGTTTTTAAACTCTGTGTGCACAGAATGAGGAAGTTCACCCTTGTGTTTGTGGCAGCTTCCTTTTTGCAGCTTTCGCCCCTCTAACAGGAAGAGAGAGAAGCAGCGAGCCTAGAGCCAGACAGAGCAGGAGCGGCTATCAGTTCTAACAACGCCATGAAACAGACCGTGAGACTCTGAAGCCGGCCTCATGTTGATATCCTCTTGAATACTGCCGGGGCCAAAATAACCTGGGTGTCTCCAGACTGAGGAAGGGAGAAGTCTTTGGAAAGGATGTTTTCCAACCAGCCATGGTACCATGGCAATATCACACGGTCTACAGCAGAGGACCTCCTCTCCAAAGCAGGCAAGGATGGCAGCTTCCTCCTGCGGGACAGCGAATCCATACAGGGAGCTTATGCCCTCTGTGTTCTGTGAGTATTGCTTGCTGTAGATCTCATGTGGAAGGGCACACATGTTGTCACTAATATTAACGTGAAAGTTTTGAGTGTGTTTGAGTAGGAATGTGGTTTAACTTTGACATTTGCGGTGTGTTTGACAATTTGCAAGAGGTGACAATTAAGTCTGTCATAAAACATGCTTGGTTTTGTGGCACCGGCGCTGCAACCTTATTATATATAAACATGCGGGTTTTGAAATGACATATTTCAGAAATGGCTTCCTTCCTCCTACTTTGGGTGCATATTTTTAGCCACCAGGTAAAACGATAATTCCATATGAACTCTTTCCTAAAATGTATATCACCGTTGTAATCAGTATACAAAACAGGGGCCTGTTTGTTTGCAAACTTATCTCAGTTTCCCTGTTTCCTTGCAAATTGCACAGTATGTATGGTTCTGTTGAAGTGCGCTTTGTGAATGCAATGAAAAGTCCAATATGATTCCTTGTACAGTGAATTATTAACAAACAGTGTTGACTGAGACTGATGAAAGTGGGGTTTCCCATTATTGCTGCTTTCAGCAAGATGGCCCGTTTCCCTGTTTGTTTAAATGGTGACATATTAGATGACATTTGTTTTAACATGCATTATTTATGTTGCAGTTTTATTCTTCTCAATCTTTTGCAGGTACCAGAACTGTGTGTATACCTACAGGATATTACCAAATGAGGACAAAAAACTATCCGTCCAAGTAAGAAATCCTCAAGTTTGTACATGGTAGTTATTACTGACCTCTGTTGAGAATATTTTGCATTGGTTTCTTTGGCTTAAAAGCTTCCTGCAGTGGCTCTGCTTTCATACACGCAAAGACAGACAGGTGTTGCGTGTGCTGGGGGACTATTTTGAGATGCGCACCGAGACACTTCTGCTTGTGACGTCAATTATTCTAAAGTCACCAGAATGGTGTTTTGTTGTTGTCATGTTGCTTTAGTGAAAGTAAAGCTTTTGGTGGACCGCATTTGGACTCTTTGGACGCGTAAATCCCACTTAAAATCTCGTTCCTTGGGTACAAATATCAAACAGTGGCATCTGCAAACATCTAGAGATTTTCTTGGAACTAACTTCACTTTTTACCCATTGTTCCGCTCAATTTCACAGGTGAACCACAAGTGTAATTCATCACATTAACTATGTTCTACTTAAATTTGACAACTGAAAACACTTTTTGTCTCCATTTTGAACTATATTTTATTTAATTACTAAATATAGTGGCTATTGGAACCTTTTTCTGTTAAATGTTTTGCTCAAGAAAAGTGTTTGTGCTTCATTGTGCAATATTTCTTTCCATTGCAAAGAAATTCGTAGATTCTTTGGTCACACTGTCAACAACACCATTTATTTCCCTGTTGCACTAAAATGGTGGTCAAGTGAAAAAACAATACAAAAAGACAAAAAAAAAAAAAAAAAACTCTACAAAAAGTAGAGACAAATATACTCAATTCTCTGCTACTTACGTGTTGCGCTCATATAGTCTGCTGGTCACTTGACAAAACACTGTCCGTTTTTATGACTAGTTGCAAAGAACATCTGGCATCCCACAAGCCATTTACTATCTTGTGCTTGGTAATGAATGTGTGACCTTGTGGCAGTTGGTTCTTCAGCTGCCGAAGACTCTGAGACCGTTGTGTGGATGTCTTGTCTGTCAAGCTAGTATCTATTATGTCCTTTGCATTAAAGCAAGCATTGGTCTACCAGCGTGACAGTGCAGCTGCAAAACCAATTGGTGGTTTTATTCGAGCTATACAAAACTCTTAAACTCGTGACAAACAAAATAATGAAAGCATATCTGGTGACCTTTGATTATAATTTGCATTGTTCTCTCTTGGCGTTACATTTCGAAGTAACCTGCACTCAAGGGACGGGGCCAAACCAAAAACTGTTGTACAATGCCCTTCAATGTCTCTCTACCACAGTTCTTCCTCTTTCAAGCCTGCGTTGCAGCACAGCCTCAGTTTTAAATTATCCATCAGCGTGGGTGTTAAGCAAGCCACAGGGTTCCTCTTGCACCCCGCCTTGAATGGAAAGTAAAAAAAAAAATGTTCTTGTCATATAATTTAATTAGATTTGCAAAATTCTATTGAAATTCATAGTTTGAGCTGACCTTAAACCATTGAGCGTGTGGGAGGTTTTTTATGCAAAGATTACGCTTGTTTCCTATTGCCAGTCGGACATCTTGTGATTGGCCATGCTAAGATTCATGACGTGCTGAGATGATTTTGTGCGCAATGCTAAAATGCTGCCATTTTCCTTAAGTTTCTCCATAGCCAAAAGTATAAAGACTGTATCATTTTCAAATAAGGGGCTATACATTTGATCTAACATTTTGGTTGGTTGATGGAGGACAAAGTATACAGTAGGCCTATATGTGCAAATTTTTTCTGAATACGGTGTGCTTTTCCACATCACATACCGAATAAAATAAATATCATTAGTTTTAAATACATTTTTTGGGCTAGAATTTGTTCTTTGTATCACTCTAAAAAAAAAAAGGGTTCTATTTGGCACCAAAAATGGTTCTTGGCTCGTAATCATAGGGGAACCTTTTCAATTTTGGTACTTCAGTGGTTCTTCAGAGGTTCTTTGACTAAGGTGCTATATAGCACCGCTATCATATACAGAACGTGTTAAGATATGGTGCTATATAGCACCAAAAGTGGTTCCTCTATGATAACGACGAAGAACCATTTTTGGTGCCATATAGAACCTTTTTTTTTTTGAGTGCAGTATTGCAATTGGGTCAAAACATTTGCTGAGCATCAAGACGTAAGTCAAATCAGGTGACTAAGAGCTTATACTCCAAAGTCCCTTGGAAAAAGTGGCTTATAGACGCTATACTTGGCACCGACTGAGCAATTTTTAAAGGAAACCATGCAAAATGAAGAAATGAAATGTACCGCTATTGGTTTTGGTCAAAGGAAGAACAACTAAGAGAGTTACTGGAAGTATTGCTGGGAGTGCTGGACATGTTTATGCAAATATCGTAAAATGCCATAAATCTTGTACATTTGAACACTAGTCTTCAGAATAGCAGATCTTTCTTGTTCATCTGGAATCTTTGCTTTGTAGGCATCAGAGGGTGTGCCTATTCGGTTCTTCACTTTGCTGCCAGACCTGGTGGAGGCTTATTATAAAGAGAATATGGGTCTGGTCACACACCTTCAGTATGCTGTGCAGAAGGAGAAAGAGAAGGAGGAGGAGCCGGAGGAGGAAACAGGTAAGTGAATTACAATAAGCTTTGTCCATAGTTTCAGAAGCAAATTGATGGTTGCTGTTACAATGATAATGTACATAACTGAAGTGCAAAACCACTAGAGAAAATGCTTCTGTTTTGAAGTTTTCTCGTTTTATTTTTGTTACAAATTCTTATATTTTATTACAGAGAATATTATTAGCACAACAATTTCAGTGAAAAGCTTGATTAAAGCAGTGGTTCCCAAACTGGGGGGCCCGGAGTTTGAAAAAGGGGTGTGCAGCCAGGCTAAGGGATAGTGTAGGCTACAGTCAGCAGATTGTTATGCAAAAGAAACCTATTCAGGGTAAAACTTCTTTATGCAGCTACTTGCCACATAAATAATTAAACAGAAAATATTAATTTGGCATATTTTATGACACACACACAGTACCCGCTTGAACGGTATGTTATCAGTGGTAGAGGTTGTTGTCTGGGAATAACAGACCACTAGATGGCTCCCTGAAATACTCAATCAAGATTGAGTATTGCAGGGAGGCATGTAAAAATATAGACCTAAACGTTCCTCAATAAGCAGAATGGACAAGTTTGTGAAAGGACTGCCAGTGCCAGGTAAATGTAAAGCAGAATCTACTTAGAATGTCACTACTAGCTACCAAAGCAACGTCTACATAAGACGCAACCGGAGCGGTGGAACGCGACAAAAGTTTATAGAACCTATTAGCTATAATCAGTGATGTTGTCTGATGTGACTCGACACGATAAATTCCCGCCAATACTGTCACGTTTACGGTTGCAAAACCGTTCCGTATAATGCGGTATTTAAGGCATTAATGAAGCGTTCCGGATGAAGGCCATACGGAACGCAGTTTGTCCCGTATTCAGACATACGATCTAAATGGAGAATTAATCATTCTTTTGAGACATTCATTCTTTTGATTTGCGAACATAGCCGTTCGTGGAAGGCTTTAAGACCCAGCAGAATCCTATGAGTGGCTCGCGCTAAACGCAAATCCCTTTCAATTCACTACTGTTCGCGTTTTGATTTCGGCTTATCAGTTTTGGCGGATGCAAACTACGTTTATTGTTAACATTCAGCCATGCTCGAAAACATGAACTCTCCCTGAGGGAAGATGTGATCAAAAAGGGAAGTCGTCTTTAACTATTGTAAGTTAATATTGTTAAATTGAGAACATTGTTTTATATTTAAGTAACTTAGTGTATTCTTAACCTCATTATTCAAACACAAAATAACCAATGAAGTCCCAAGCACCAAAAGCAATCCTCTCAGTTTTCTTTAAGTGGAAAATTTGCATTTTCCTTTATTCATATGGTTGCAACAACATTTAGTTCAAAATGTGTTTTATTGGCTGATATTTCAAAGACGTTCAGAAATTATGCTTTAAAATTGTATGCCATAGTATGCATCTTCCTGACAAAAAAAAAATCCCTTTTAAGTTTATCATTTTCAATAGAGGTTGATGATATTTAATATCCATTGGTGTAGAAAATAAATATTAAATCATTTGTGCATGGAGCCATATTATATCTATGGGGCTGAACCATATAGGGCCTTTAAAATAAAGGTTACTAAAGAAAGGTTTATTACGAATGAGAATATAGAAGGATATTGAGATATATTGAATAATTTTAGAGTAACAGGCACAATATGGGGAAAATATGGTGGCAGACGGGAATTTTCAATTGTGTTGATAGAAGAAAAAAAAGAGATACATTATTTACATTATTTTTTATTTTTTTACATTATTTGTTATTCTGAAAATGTGTGACCATTGAAAATGTCTACCAATTTACTCATGGAGATGGAGCCACATTGAGATCCCTATATCTCTGGAAATTATTGAGCCTTTAAAATTAAGAAACCAAAAGTAAAAAGTGTTTTAAGAATTAGAATCTATTAAGTTATCTTCAAATGAGTTACAGGGGTGCAAACTTTGATCAAAAAACATGTGCTTTTCCCCCATTTTTTGACCTGTCACCGTTGGCATATAATGCAACAAAGATTGCATTATATGCCAACAAATAAAGTCAATAAAGTGTAAAAATAAAATAATTATGCTGCCATCTTTCTAAAGTCATTTTACACCCCTGTGAAATTTGTCATTCTGATCCCCACTACAAAATATTGAATTACTCAGTAAATATACATCCATCACATTTAATATTTTGTCTTTTTTTTCTTCATTTATGTTTGTTTTTCTTCAGAAACAAAATCCGGGAAAATTTCTGAAATTTGGTTGATTTTGACACGGAATGACCCAAATGTGTTTGTCTGAGAACCTTTTATACACACACACTTAACTGCAGATACTGAAATGACATACACTGTGTGGTACAGTACAAATATTTTGAGTGTCCCTTATTCTTTAACAAAGGCCTTCTGAAGCGAACCAATGCGGTTGTGTTAGAAAATATCAATATTTAAAACTCGGAAGAAAGTGTAACGCTTCTCCCAGTTCAAAACACTGACGCTATGTCCGACATACACCACGCCAGTTATGCTTTTTCCGTAAGTTGAATATGGAAAGAGGTCTGGTGGAAGCTAGATATTTTATTTCATAACTTTTATTTCATAATTGTTAAATATGGAAATTTTTCTTACACAATGCATCGCTTCTTACTGGGTGTGGATGTTCATCTGCTACCACCAAAATCCCATAGGATTTTGCAAGCAAGGTCATGTCTGAGAGTGCCTTTATGTGGGTGCATGTAGGCTTAAAAATATTTTTCTCTACAAAAGGGGGGCAGAAAAGGTTTGGGAATCACTGGATTAAAGAATTAATTAAGTTTTTTTCCCCTTTTCCATCATTATTCTCAATGTGGTCTCTGACAATTTGACCCCACTGTACTTTTGGGAACTATGTGACAGTAAATGTAAGCTTTGAAATTAATGGCATTGGTTCTCCATTTCCACAGAACAACCTAGTTTGCCACCTCAGTTGCCACCCAGGAATATCTCAAGTAGTGAAAGTAAAGATTGCCACAGTGATTCGTCCAGAGGAACGGATAGGGGAACAGAGCTTGTCCGTCCCACCATGTCAGACACCTATTTCCAGCGTTTGCAGCAAGTCGACATATCAAAGTAAAATTTATTTAGTACAATTTAATATTGCAAGATTTATCTGTCTTACGTGGATCAGTTCAATTTCTTGTTAAGTACATTATAATTGAATCCTATCTTGTCTGTCATTGTACTGAGTAGCTTTGTGTGCTAATGATTCTGATGTTCAATATCCAGTATATCAGAGGACCATCAGAAGTCCATTCAGGAGTATTTTCGCACATCTGTGTGCCTGGATGCAGAACAGGTGCAGAACGGGAACCCGACTCTACCCCACTTTAAAAAGCTCACACAGAGTATCTGCAAAAACCTAAACAGGTACAATTGTTCTGAAAAATGTGTGAATTCTGAAACCTTATCGCCCTTGTATGTTTGTATTGACACTTTTATTTATTGTGCATTTACTTGACATTAATTGACATTCCTACATGCTCGTAGTGAAATTGCTCGCACACTTCCGAGTCTTGAGGCACTGCAGAAAGTTTTGGATCAACCGCTGTCTCCTGGAGCTGGGAGACTAAGGACTCAGGTCAGTAAGCATGAATTAAACCCAGGACATTGAGGGGGACAAGTCACCCCAATAATTGGAAATGGCCAAATTGTCCCCTCCAATATTGGCTATTTCTTAATGCTGCTTTCCATTACGCACCGCCCTGTTAGTTGTTAGGATGGAAGACAGTTTAAAAATATTTTTTTTTAGGCTGGTCTGCCTCAGCGGTATAACAGTGCTCGTCAATGTCAAAATGGTGGCCAATAAGAGCAAAGAATGCGGGGCTTAATGTTTACTGAAGATGAGTGTGAATTCCAGTGCAACGCTTTTGGTTTTTACAGTGAAAGAGTGCGTGTGTGGTAAGATCTAAATGGCTAAACATTTAATATTTGACAACTGTTGGATATGTTTAACGACCCACAGTAACATACAGTGATGCAAACTACTCAAATTTTTTAAATATAGGCTAATTTCACAATTTTAAATTCAAAATATGCCATCATTTAAATGTCATTCATCATTTTTGTTATTACATTTTTGACATATTTGACATACAAGAGAGAATGTGTGCCTATTTTTAAATGAAATAGTAGAAATATATTTTAAATTGATTACAACTATATAGGCTACAATTAGACCTAGAACTTCTTTTACTTCTTCCTTATACCCTTAAATATCTTTTAATCCTTTTTTTATTTAATTTACAATGTTCAAGACATGGTTACGTCCTTGATTAAACCAAGAAGTGTTGTTCCTGATTTTAAATGTCCACCACCCTCCTGAGGTGACAACAGGAGCTGTGTAAGCCTCTCTGTGTTAATAATAAAATAAAATAAAGTAATTTAATGTATGAAAATTTGAAAATTCATTTCATGCACAACATTTTAAACTCCGGTATTGGGATCGCTTGTAACAACAGTACCCATTGTAAATGACTTACATAATTGACATAATTTAGGGGTTAAATAGTAGATTTCAAAGTGGCTTTTATTTGTAGCAGATAAATATTAAAATATTACAATCAATCTTGAGACAAAATGTGCAATAACCCACTGTTACAGATGTTAGAACCAAAGATGTGTTGCAACACTTTGCTGTTTCCCCTACAGACAAGTAAAGAAATGAGAAATGACAATAATATGTACCAAAAAAAAAAGAAAGAAAGGAAAGTGGTGTTGAGTTTATATATACACACACCACACACACACACACACACACACACACACACACACACACACACACACACACACACACACACACACACACACACACACACACACACACACACACACACACACACACACACACACATTTCTAATCTTTCATCTGTTGATTTTACTCTTTTCCAGCTTTCTGGAGATGCAAATCAGTCTGTGGCTTTCAAATTGGAGCAACTGACTAAGCTTATATATTCATTAGAAGACAAGGTAGCTCTGTTCTTTATTTATGGATGACAGCAAACATAGAAATAAAATTCTTATTGGGAACTTTATTGTAGACTAACATCCACTCTTATTTACAGACCAAGAATGCTGTGTTTGAATTTGTTGGATATGATGGAGGGCACAGAAAGTCACTTATTCCTCCTGTGATGTTCGAAGTAAGAAATGAGATACTACTTTTTTGGTAACACTTAACATTATTTAACAATAATGGTAACTACATTAGTTAACAAGAACAATACTTCTGCAGTATTTATTCATCTTAGTTAATATTAACCTCAACGTTTATTAAGACATTTTTAAGATCAAAAGTTGGGTTGCACTTA
Source organism: Gobio gobio (assembly GCF_949357685.1). Classification (NCBI taxonomy): domain Eukaryota; kingdom Metazoa; phylum Chordata; class Actinopteri; order Cypriniformes; family Gobionidae; genus Gobio; species Gobio gobio. Next base: position 23,844,855 of record NC_137110.1, on the reverse strand, counting down.
TTTTACAGTGTGTGCACTTTCGTTACAGTGTAAGAAAGTACTGGCACTATAAGGTAACTATAAGGTAAGGTTAGGGTTAGGGTTAGTACCTAGTTATTACCCAGTTATTGTAATTATAATAAGTACATAGTATGTACATTGGGAACAGGACTGTAAAATAAAGTGCTACCAAAATTTGTATCTATTAATGTTAGTTAATATATCACTGTGCACTGAACATGAAAATTTGTATTAACTATGTTTCTTTATTGTTAGTTCATGGTAAAGTGTTACCTATTTTATTCAAATAAAGGATTCAATTACTTAGTATATTAGTACAAGTATACTATAAATTAATGTTGTTTGATTGCTATATATAGCCGAAGTGAAAGTCATGGTGACCTGTAATCTTCTTAACCTTCTTCCTGCTTGTAATGATGTCATGATAATGAAAGTATTGACGTTTTCATTGCGTCGGCTCTGCACTCCAAAACCACATGCAAATTAGTGTTATGTTTGCCAGTGTGGCTATAGGTGATGACATTTGCCTCTGCACACAGCCATCATAGAGAACCTTTGTAACGATTTTTGAAATGCTGAATTTGATTTGACTTTATTGTCCTTTTCTGTGTTAACAGGTTAAATGCGACTCCCTTGGTATTTCAAACAAAATGTACCTTAAAGTAGATGTGGAAGGTGGGAAGGTTTACTTCAAGAAGTCCAAAGATGGACCTGAGGATAAATATTTTGTGCACAATAAAAGTATGCTGAACCACTTCATCACTTACATAACCACATACATTTGAATGTGACGACAGTGTTTCAATATTGACAAGTCAGCAAAATAAACATTGATAGGATGATCAGGACACAAAGCGTGAAGCAGTCTTCATCCTGAAGGGTTGTGATAATATGCATTATCCTGCTTACTTCAACTTATTTTCTTATGTAAAAGAAATTGCAAATATACAGTTCTGTCCTTGTACTAAATATTTCAGCTCAGAATTCCGTGTAAACAAAAATTACCAGTAAATAATGGGAACATGCCAAATTCTTAATTTTCAGTCTTGCAGTTGGTGAAGTCACAGAAGATGCATAACAGACTAGCATTGGTGGTAGAGACAGAGAAGGAAAAAACACAGCGCAAAGACTTTGTATTTGATGACACAAAGGTAAAAATCCCACTGTGTTACTGTAGCGATGAACATTTGTTTGGAGGGCAGTCACATAAATGAAAAATAATATACAGATTTCATCTTTTTGTGTGTGTTTTTAATGGGATCCTGTGTGTAAATGTGTATCTCAAAACACATTTTCAGAAAAGAGAAGGCTTCTGCCAGCTTCTACAGCAGATGAAGAACAAGCACTCAGGAAAACCTGAGCCGGATATGATCACCATCTTTGTTGGCACCTGGAACATGGGTAAGATACATTTACTGTAGCCTATTAGCATTTAGTATATATTTCAATTTATTTAGTCCAAAAAGCTTCTCAAGGTCTCCTGAATTTAGATATTTTTGGAGCTGAAGCACAAAATATTGTGATATAAGTGCTGTTCACTGTTTTTTTTTTATAATCTCACTAGCTTACTTATGAAAAAACAAGTTCACTTTAGCATATTTTTTTAAGAGAACTTATCACGGAAATAATATACTTTAAAAGAATATACTTAAGCGTGAACTGAATGTGGTGCTTTCGAACACTCAGTGGCATGTCATTTACAGTTAAATGAAAATGTATAATGGTTAAAATGTATAAGAATTGCAATTAGTTAAGTTTTTTCTTTACAAACTTTCAAGGACTTCCGTACATTTTTATATGTAATTTCATAATTCTATTATCTTTGAAATATGGCTAAAGTGTACTGACAAATGTACTGATATGCATTCATGGTAAATCATTAAAAAAAAAGTAATTTCTATGTCATTTTTTATGTCATATCATGTATATAATTACACATTTGCAAAGTTGCAATTTACTAGCCTACATTTTAAAAATATTAAAGGTGCACTATGTAATTTTTTTCAGTAAAATATCCAAAAACCACTAGGCTAGTGTTATATATTTTGTTCAGTTGAGTAATTACAATATCCTAAATGTTTCCAACTGTTTGTAAATCGTGAGAATTATTACACAATTTTACCCAAGGAACTATTAATTATTATTGCTATTTTACCCAAATAGCAGGGACGTGTGAGGGAGTCGCCTGTCAATTCCGTCATATCTGTGTTACTCGGTTTGCGGTTTTATTTTGCAGAAACGCTTTACTCTCACTGCAGTGTGCAACAAGTGTCATAGCAGCCACCGAGCGAACGCACAGAGTAACTTCATAACATCATTTTCAACACACTAAGATGTATCTAATATGATAAACAGAGCTGCGTTACCTCATACTCATGACCGGAAATAGCGGAAATGGCCCCAGCGACTGTGGCATAATAAAAGTCCCGCCGGCGACTATGCCATAATAAAAGTACCGCTACTCGCAAGGCGTGTGTTCCGCTCTTCTTATTAACAATCGCTCCTGCGGCCTTCCTCTGGTCCACAACACTCGGACCTGCTCTGCTTCATACTATAGTAACGTTAATAATCTCATCCATGAACATGATTTCTGCCCGAGTCCTATCCCGATTCTTTTCCACCGCTGTGAGGTGAAGACGACATCTCCCATGAATCCTTGCTCAAACTTGGCGTCATCAAACTACACCTTTGTTTTAGTATAGGCGACCTCTAGTGGACGGAAAAGTTACATAGTGCAGCTTTAACTTTAAATGTAATATCAAATAACACCACAGTTCAAATTACAATAAGGTATTTGTGCTTTAATATGTTTGTCAAGACATCAAAGTAAGTGTACTTTTTTAAAAGCATGACAAAAGTATTAAAACACAATGATTTAAAATGTACTTCAAAGTAAAACTTTTAATTTGACATTAGTTACACAGTCATGAAAGTGTGCTCTTTTTAAGTGCAGCTTCCATGAGTGGCTATTGGTTACAATAATATAATATTATCTGTAAGTACAATTTTTTTGGTATAAGCAATTAAATGTACACTAACTAGAGATGAAGTGAACATGTTCTGTCCATTCAGGAAATGCAAATCCACCACAAAACATCACTTCCTGGTTGCAGTCAAAGGGTCAGGGAAAAACCCATGATGACACAGCCAATCAAATCCCACATGATATCTATGTAATTGGGACACAGGAGGACCCATTGGGAGAGAAGGAGTGGATAGAAACCCTTAGGGGAGCCCTTAGGGATATAACCAACATTAGCTTCAAACAAGTAAGTGACACAAAACCCAACAAGAAGGCTTGGGGTGCCTTATGTGGTTTGCATATTATGTCAGCTCATTCTATATTCTATATGCAATAATGACATGCTATCTATGTTATGACTCCTGATGTGTATGAATGTGTTAAATGACCTATCATATAAGCTAAATGATGACAACTGTATGTTTGGTTTTTAACAGATAGCCACTCAGACACTGTGGAGTATACGAATTGTGGTTCTAGCCAAGCCGGAACATGAGAACCGCTTCTCTCACGTCTTCTCTGATAGTGTTAAGACCGGCATAGCTAATGCTCTGGGTTTGTTTATAGCTTTTTTCCCAAAATAAATAGAATAGGAAATGTAAAGCAAGCTGTATATATTACTTTGTTGTATGTGAAAAGCTAATTATGTGTGTATATGTGTGTTTAAAGGGAATAAAGGAGCAGTGGGGGTGTCTTTTATGTTTAATAGAACCTCCTTTGGGTTTGTCAACAGTCACCTGACCTCAGGAAGTGAAAAGAAACTGAGGTAAGCCACAACCCAAAAATATGCCTGTGAGACAAATGAGACATTGACATAAAATACACATGAATAATAAATGATATTACATTTTGTAACTCGATTACTGTACCTTTTTTAGACGAAACCAGAACTACATCAGTATTCTGCGTTTTCTGAATCTGGGAGATAAGAAACTTAATCCTTTTGACATCACACATCGCTTCACACATCTCTTCTGGCTGGGGGATCTGAATTATAGGGTTGAGTTGCCATCACAGGTAGGGTCAAATTAAAGAACACAGATGCAGCCGGATTATTTCCATATTGACAAACACAATCAGTTAGCGTCTGGTTTAAGACATGCTTTTTTGGGCAGTAAATATTGGCGCAAACACCAGTAAATTGACGAGCGCAAACCTTTGTAAATCACCTCGCATGATTCATTTAAATACTCTCCTCCCATACATTTTGCGTATGAAAATGAAACTCCTACAAATGCATATGCAATATGGTCAGACGGGAAAATAACCATGTCCATGCCTTTTCAGCGCAAATTCTTCACTGCGTGTCTTTAGTAATTCTTGACGGTAGATTTTTAATGCCAAAAGAGGGTTTGCGTTGGTGTAAGCTGTTAGTAAATCTGGCCCGTAATTTCAAAAAGATAACTTGAACTTGATAACTTGTTTTGCAACTGGGGTGACTAACTGTACATAAAGATGACTTACATTTAAAAAAATTACAGCCAAAGGAAAAAAAAAAGTTCAGCTAACTGAAAATAATAAGGCAACCTATCACACTAAATTTTTTCGCTCAAATAATTTGCTCCGGTTAAAATCAGCTTAAAAACCTTTGTTCGCAGGTAGTCTTTTGAATTTAAAACTTCTTGTCAAGGCAATGCAAGCAGCTACAATCCTTGTTTTTTCATCTCCATGTTTTATTTTAAAAGTTAGCTACACAACATGAACATCATTTGCCTCTTACAACTAGAGGCACACAATTTACCCATTTCACCCGGGCAACGAAAAGCGCATTTACCTCAGCAGACAGATCTCAAACATGGTGACGATCAACAATTGTAATTCAGTCAAAATATGAACTCTGACCCATATGACAGCTAAATAACAGTGACAAACAACAGCAACAGCATAAATCAAGCCGGTTAATGCAAAGCAATAATAATTTTTATATAATAGCTACCACATGATTTTTTCAATGCATGCTGACAACTGGCACAACATTGTTGAATGTAAAATAGTTTGTTCAGATAACTCAATTTAGATAGTTGAGACAACATTTAGACAAGTTTTGGACAAATACTTGAGAATCTAAGTAAGGTCAAGAAAACAACTTTTATTTGCAACCTGTTATGAACATTCTTGTTTAGTTCACTCAAGATAATAAACCGACTCATCCCAAATAATCTTTGTTCAAGCTATTTTCACATTTGTTCGAAGAAAATGTTTCTAACAAAAGTTCTTACTTAGATTCTCACACATTTGTCCAAATGTTGTCCCAACTTTACAAATTGAGTTTTTTGAATGAACATTTTTACATTCAACAATGTTGTACCAGTTCCTTGCATGCATTGCAGCTTGAGAAAATTATGATTATTTTATTGCTTTGTATTAAAGGTGCACTGTGTACATTTTTGCACCTTCTAGCGGTGAGCTTGCGAATTGCCCACCGTTCACCCCTCCTTGGCCGACACAGGACAAAGATGTTGTCGTCTGAGACAGCAGAGAGTAGCTAGCGCTCTGTAGAGCAGTTTAGGGCTACTGTTGAAACATGGCGGATCAAAATAGGGACTTCACTCTAAGGGGACCTGTGGTGTATGTAGATAGAAATGGCTCATTCTAAGGTAATAAAAACATAATGGTTCATTATGTAAAGTATAGTTATTACATAGTTATGTATATAATATTGCATTTCTGTCAATAGATCCTCATAAATACTACACAGTGTACCGTTAACCGGCTTGATTTATGCTGCTGTTGTTGTTGTCACTGTTATTTAGCTGTCATATGTTTCAGAATTCGTATTTTTACTGAATTACAGTCGTTTGAGATTTGTGTTGACATGAGTGTGTTGAGGTTTAGAACTATAAATTAGTTGAGTTAACTTAAAAAGTTCAGGGCGATAGGTTGCCTTATTTTTTCAAATTGGCTCAACTTTTTTTTTTTGTTTGGTTGTCTAGACAAGAAGTTTTAAGTTCAAAATATTACCTGGTACTCATTAGATTAACAAAAATATTTAAGTTGATTTTAACTGGAGCAGTTTTACTTTTTACAGTGTAGGGTTTTAAAGTATACTCTATTATTAATGCATGTCAAATGCAAACACAAGAAAATAAGTGGTTCATATCAGAAACTACTTTTTATTTTCTGTCTGATAACAGTAATTTTACAACATTTTATTGCAAAATTAAGTAATTTTAATTGTATATATAGCAGATGGCTACGTGTGAAGTTTATTATTTTTTATTTTATAATTACTGTGAATGTATAATTTATGAGTTCATGTAAAGTGAGAGACTTCACACCGTAGAACCATGATCAGACATTTTTATACATTTTAAAATGAATATACAATATACTATCAGCTTTTTTTTTTATTGTGATTCTAGAAAAGATCAAACATGGTTTTAATCAAAATAGTTGATTAAGGTTTAAAACTGATTGTACACTAAGCACTTTGACCTCCTATGAGATTTTCTCACACAGACATCAAGAATCAGCCTATGAATCTCAACAATGGTGACATTCATACCGCAATGCATTCTGGGAGCCATGGATGAGTTTTGCATGATGCACCCAGAATGCATTGTTAACTTGTTGCAACTTGTATGCGTGTTAACTTGCATTTACAAATCGAATTTACAATACTAGGTTGGTCCAACAATTGTTGAACCAACTTATTTTGACCAGTTAAGCCAACTTTTTTGCATTGAATTGTCCAGTTAACTAAAACATTATTATTAGTCAAAATTTTTGTGAGTTGGATTTTTTTACAGTGTATGTTGATAAAAAAAAGTGTCTACAGACAAATTATGCATCAGTCACCCACATTATGATACTTTGAGGCATGAACTGCCTTTGTGGTTTAGAGAGCTTGCTTGTATTCAGAAAAGGCAGTTCCTCTATTAAGACAAGAGCTGTGACGTATTGCCGTTCCTGACATCGACTGACAGGAAAAGACAGAACTTTTGCAAAGTTGTTTGCTCTTTGCAGGAAGCTGAGAACATTGTGATGAAGATCAAACAGCAGCACTATCAGGAACTGCTGTCCAGAGATCAGCTGAGCATAGAGAGGGAAGATAAAAAGGTCTTCTTAGAATACGGTGAGAACTCACCTCTCTTTCATTAACCTAAACTCACTGCAGATACACAGAATCAGTTCTGACCACAACATACAAGCTTTTTGTGCCCATAGAATAGGAACTTGTAAAAAAAAATATTGTTATAGATAAAATATTGTTTAGTTATGTTGTTATTATTTTGAAAGTAGTATTGGTGATGTAGCATGTGTGCATAATTTAACTTTTATTTTCAATTACCAATAAATTTTTTTGACAAACTCATTACTCAACTACAAAGTTACTCAATGCCCATCCCTAGACCCAACACCTTTAGTTACAAATAGAGCAATGTTGAAATTATAAACAGGTGTTTACATGTTCACCTGTTAATGGCTCACTTATAGTTTCTCTCACAGATGGGATGGGATATGAGAGTAATTTAATTTAAAAAAAATCGCACACATCAACTTTGAATCATTTAGAAATTGAAGACATCATGCTAATAACTGGAGGTTTACTAACTTTAATCCAAACCAGGGGTTTTAGGATTTTCTTTTGATAGTTTGTATGATCATTTTTGCATTATCATTATGTGTAGCCTACTAACATCAAAATACTATATAAGGTACTATGAGCTAAATTTAGAAGAAACACAAACACTACTGTTCAAAAGTTTGGGGTTGGTAAGATGTTTTTGCTAAAGGTATCTCATGCTCACAAAGGCTGCTTTTATTTACCAAAAAAATCATTGAAATATTATTATTTTTTTTTTTTAAGTTTTCAATTCTATTATTTTTAAAATGTTATTTATTTCTATTATGGCAAAACTGAATTTTCAGCATCATTACTTCAGTCTTCAGTGTCACATGATCTTTCAGAAATAATTCTAATATGCTGATTTTAATGCCCAAGAAACATTTCTTATTATTATCAATGAAAAAAAAAAAGTTGTGCTGATTAATATTCTTTAGTGGATACAATTATACATTTTCTTTGATAAATATATTGTTCAAAAAAATGTTTGAAATGTCTTTACTATCTCTTTTGATCAATTTAATGCATACTTAATCAATACAGGTATACATTTTTATCCATAAAAAATCCTGCTGACCCCAAAGGTTTGCACTGTTGTATACATATGTATGGTATATATATATCACAGAGGTATATTATGCCAAATTTGTTGAGGAAGAAGCTGGCTTAGTATCAGATACCATTCCATTCATATGTTTTACTTTACAGTGGAGGAGGAGATTACATTTGCCCCCACGTATCGTTTTGAGAGAGACACACGGGAGAGATATGCCTACACTAAAGCCAAAGCCACAGGGGTATAGCGTGAAAGCCACCATGCATCTGAACAACCATCCCCATAGAGCATATATATTATAAAATGGAATTTAATGATGAAAATCCTCTTGACATAAATATTTTATCTCACAAACAGACAAAATACAATTTGCCTTCATGGTGTGATCGTGTGCTTCGGAAGTCCTACCCTATGGTGCATGTGGTTTGCAACTCATATGGTTAGTTCATAAAAAAATTTATAAAATTTTTAAGTTGTATAAAAAGGTCAATGCCGATGAAAGACAACATTTCATTAACCAATATTACTTTTTGATTTTTTTTAGGATGCACCAATGATATCATGACAAGTGACCATTCCCCTGTATTTGCCACATTTGATGTTGGTGTGACTTCTCAGTTTGTCTCAAAAAATGGTATGATGTAAATATTTCACTATGGCAACAATCCCTTTTAAATAGAGAAACGTTGCATCCTGGCCAGCTGTCTTGTGCATTGTACTGATGCACTAATTATTAAATATTTTGCTTTTTACAGATCTGTCAACAGATGCTCAGGGTGCTATAAAGATCATGAACTGTGTGGCTGTTCTTTTGACTAAATCAAAGACCAAGTTCTTCATTGAGTATCACTCAAGCTGCTTGGAGAGTGAGTAGCTATATCCATTACACATTCTTAAATTATCACAAATCATTTTTTTCTTTGTAAGAACGCATAAGCTACTGCAAAAAGAGAAAAATGAAGTTAAATACTTCCAATTGATTTTCTAGGGTTTGTGAAGAGTCCTGAAGGAGAAAACCAAGAGAACACAGAGGGCTCAATAAAAGTACGATTTGGGGGACAAGTTGAGGTAAGAACTCTATTTGAGAAATATACATATATTGAAAGCTCAGCTATCACGTTTACATTATCTTTGTGAAATCACTTTGCAGCTCACGCCCATCATCGCAGACCCAGAATACCTCCTTGATCAGCACATCCTCATTTGCGTTAAATCTACAGATTGTGATGAGTCATATGGTAAGGTTACCTAAAATGTGTGAAAGTTTACTAGCACACGCATGCCCGTACTTTTAGCTGTTTGCAAGCACATCATTTTCTGATTAAAGAAAACATTTTAAGGCTCATAGTTTATTAGGAAAACTGTGTTTAACGTGCACCACAACTATTGAAATATTCCTGTAAACATGAAATCGGAATATTCCAAATAAACTGAATAAATGTTCAATGTTAAAAAGATTGTTCAGCCATGGTGAATATTCCGAATAAGGTGTTTACGTGGAATATTGACTTTATCTGGTTATAGCATATGTTAAATAATCAGAGTAAGACCATATTCTGATTAGTATTGGAATATTCGTATGCATGTAAACACAATCACGCTGCTCTCTGTCTGTAGGTGAGGGCTGTGTTGCTCTGCGTTCTGCTGAAAGCTCTTACACTGAGTTCTCTATCAAACTCACCCATCATGGGGAGTACACAGGCCTTCTAACAGGTGGCGTTCAACTCCCCAAATCGGAAGGAAAACAGGCAGAGAAGCTGTATGGTGAGTGCACAATGTTTTTCTGTACAGCAAGGCCTGATACAACCAGTCCAGAATAATGTAATGTTTTCCTTGCTGGCTATGTTCCATTCCTTAAAATTATGTTTCTTTATTCCAGATTTCATTAAAGTCGGAGATGACCCAGGAGCTGGTAAAGGCAAATCAGGAGATAATACCAAAATGTAAATATTACCATTTCCCTCTTTGCTATTTACATTTATTCATTTAGCAGATGCTTATATCCAAAGTGTTTGGTTATTCTTTTATTATGTTTTCGATCAAAATGACACGTTATATTTTCTAATTCACTTTGACATTCTTCACAAAGATTAGATGCGGTTATGTTTGTACAGATAAATAACTTTTGACATTCTTTGACAGATCTTCTTCATTCCTCACCACTGATATAACTAACCCCAGTTATATGGGTGTTGGCTACAAGAGCAATAACCAGGCAGACAGGGGCTCCGGCAACATTATATCCCCAAGAACAGGGCCATCCTCTGGACATTCATCTAAGGACATGACGCATGGCAATCTCTCCCCAAAAAAGACTAGTTATGACCATGCTACATCCAGCCCAACTACAAAGACATCAAACCCTATGTAAGTATATTTTGACATTTTTATCACTGTTATCTCATCAATATATCCGTCATGTCATCATCAAAGGTCTTTGATTTAGTCAAATATAACAAAGGTTATCTGCCAAATTAGAGAGTTTTTAATTTATGAGCGTCAGTCGATGTTGGATACTTATTGTGCATGATAATTTGTCCTTTTTTACTTTTAGACCGCTTTTGCTGTCATGTAACACTCAAAGTTAATCACTATGGTTTAATAACACGGTACATGTAATCTTTAGCAAATCTCAGAATTAATACATTTTTCATATTGTATATTATGGCATGTTGTGTTCCCTTAAATCACTTTTAGTATTTAAACAATAATAACAGGAATCTAGAATTTTAACATCTGCCATTTATTGGATGTCAGCCATCATAAAGAAAAAGATCACTTTGATTATGGTGCGTTCCTAATATTTTTGATACATTTAAATGAATATTTATAAAAAAAATGTCTGAAATTTTTCTCTGTTACTGAGACTATAATTAAAATACTATTTTTGATTACCAAAACAAAAAACTGCGTACAAACAAACACTTGACAGTTTGCATCTATTAAAGTGATTCCAGATGAATTTACTAAATTACATTTTGCACGTTTGTTTTTGGTTACAGATCTGAGGATGGGCAACCTCCAGAGATGTTTGACAATCCCCTTTATGGCTCAATGACTGGATCACGAGGGGGGAAAGACCATCTCTCTCCTCTAGATCCTCATTTCTCCTTTCCCAAAACAGACCTTGATGCCGAACGTCAGCCCCCTGTTCCGACCCCTCGCTATCGCTCCTTCACCTGTTCTGAAACCAAACCTCAGTCATCATCAGCCGCAAGCAGCATGAGCAGCGGTCTACAACCCCAGAGCATCACCAAGAAGCCCGTGGTGCCTTCTCGCTCTGAAGGGGGCATGATTGGGCCTAACAGACCTCCGGTGCCTGTGAAGTCTCGCTCTGGTCAGCCACAAGAGCTTCAACCAAAGCCCAGAGACTACAGAGACAGCTCAGAGCTCCCATCCAAGATACGACCACAAACCAGACCAGGCCAACCCAAAGATGGTATGATAACTAAATGATCCCCATTCCTTCCTTGCGGAAGACTGTAGACTAGGGCTCTCAATCGCATCTGTCAACTGACAGCGAAATTTCAAGGTGGTTGCATGTAGACAGCTCCAGTGATTATAATCGAAGCTTACCCAAGCCATTAGGCTCAAAAAATATCCTTATTACACTATTTATAATGTTTTTGAAAGAAGTCTCTTATGCTTACCAAAGCTGCATTTATTTGATTGAAAATACAGTACAAACCAGAGGTGTTTCAAGCCTTGCATCAGTACTGGGGTACAGGACCCCATAAAAAGAAAAAAGTAGGTTCTTATTTATTTTTATTTTTTTTTAAATACAGTTTTTGATATACATTTTCTTTGCCTAAAGTATAGAGTTGTTAAAAAGCTATAATTGTCATTGATAAGCAATAGAAGACTTTTGCAAGTTTTTTTTTCCTACAATGGATTGTAGGTAAATATCTACCTCATCCAGCGCTCTTTTTGTTTTCTGTCTTATAAAATATCATGTTACTATTTTGGTGTGAGAAACTACTGCAAATAATTCGACGTGTGCATGAACTGTCCTAATCAAACAGAATCGCGAACGATTTCAGAGGTTTTTGCAAACCCGTATTAGATTAATTCACAAATCTGAGATAGTTAATTCCAATTCTAAACCGCTGAAAGAAAACACACCACATGATTGTTTCTGTTTATTGTTTTACAGTGTGTAACACCAAGGACCATGCTGGAAATAAGTATTTTTACTTTAGCATGTTATCCTTTTGGATTACTGTTTCTTTCTTTTTGTACCGGTTTGATCCAGAAATAAAATCAATCAATCAATCAATCAATCAATTGTTGAAATATTCTCAGAGAAAATGATTCTCAGGTCTCTATACAGCAATCTTAATTGACCCATAGGGATTTATCAGTAATATTTCTTATTATTATCAATGTTGAAAACAGTTGTGCTGCTTAATATTTTTGTGTAATAATATTAATATTACTGTTTTTACTGTATTTTTGATTAAATAAATCCAGCTTAAGTGAGCATTAGAGACTTCTTTGAAAAACATTTAAAAATCTTAATTATTCTAAACTTTTGTCTGGTTGTGTTTAACTAATAGAACGCTTAGTTTAAGGATTAGATATTTCATACTAAGTATTTTTATTTTATTTTATACAATTGTAATTTATATTTAATTATTCAACATTTATTTAAATAATTTCCCCTTCTTTTTCATTTGCAACATCCATCCTCAGTGCATCATGAGACGTCACAACCTCTGAAGATGGGTCGGCCTTTAAAATGATTTTCTATTGGTATGCCCATGGCAAGAGACCTTTCAGCGCTGGTGTGATCTTCATGTCTGATGCTTGCGATTCTGTACTGGACAAAAGCCATAAGCTTCTTAGTCTCTGAGGACTCAAATTAACAAGTGCATAAACAATAAAAGGAACTTGGGTATTGATTTTAAAATGATGATGAATGTTTCACAGTTTGAATGTTACTGCATATAGTCGTAGATAGAGCAATCATTTTCATCAACCTGTTTCAACATTCCTTCTTGCTTTAAATATTTTATAAAATGGAGAAAAGTTGTAATCTTCTAATAAAACCAAGTGTTGTACAGTTATTCTTTTGTTTGTTTTTTGTCTAGAAATGTGCACTAATGACTAAATAAATGAATTGTTTCAGCATTTAGGCCACCATTAGTTGTTCTCAGGAAACCAAGCAGTGTAACACTCATGTAGAGATCTGAACATTAAAGCAATACATTATTCCTCATGTTTTACAGTATTGGAGAGCCCATATTGTAAGTGGAATGATTACCTCGTTTGATAAATAACAAGGAATAGTTTATTAGAAAAGAGTATGGGAATCTGACACAAGTTATAGTCTGTGCTTTTTTATTATTTGCCTCCATCTGCTGGTGAGAGAGGGGAATTGCCAGAGATTCTCTTCTCTTATTAAAGGAGGGGCGATAAGATGTAAGTTTGCTAGCATGCCGGGTGGGTAGAGTAAAAGTTGATCTTCTGGCATAAATGACATTGTTATAAAATAGTTTATCTAAAAATAACATGCATCAATAAGATTGTTTCGTGAATAGATGATTTATATATTCATTGTTTGTGAGGGATTTGCCGAGATGCAGACGCAAAATCCTTCCACCAATCGCACCATTACGTCTTTATTCATCTAGCCAATAGAAGCACGAAGAGAAAAAATATACTGGCAGCTTTTTGATGACGTATATGATCTGAAGCACAAAACCGCGTGAAAATGGTAAGTGTTGTTATTTAGCAATAACATACCATGGTTGTTACCTTAAAAAAGTATAAAAATTGTGTAGGAAAAAAATAAATCATTTTGCAACATTTCACATATTTTTTATTGGTTACTGTTCACCACTGTTGGTGAGGAATGAATAATCCCCGAAGCCTGCTAACGGCTAAGTTAGCTCTCTGGATAGCCAGATGAACATGTCCGGTTTCAAGCAAAGTATTAATATTTTAATTAAATGCCCCTCAGAAACGACTATTATTTACATTGGATGCTTTTTACAATAATTTATTTGTATTTTATGTGGTCGAATAGTGTCCGATAATTTAGAGCCAGTGTAATTTGATTTCAGTGTATGCAATTTGACGGATTCTCTCATTGTCTAACATTGCACTATATTTCAAAGGTTTAATCACATTTTAATGTCGTTTAATCAATTATTGTTATCATATCAGAACATAATTTGAATGTAACATTCAAACATGTAATTCCTCAGCTCTTCTACTCGTTCTTCAAGTCCTTGGTCGGCAAAGATGTTGTGGTGGAGCTCAAGAATGACTTGAGGTAAGCTCTATATATATATGTGTATATATATGTATATGTATATATATATACTTTTAAAATGTAATAAGTGCATGGTGTAATGTGTGTGTGTGGAAACTCATTACGTTCTGAATGTCAACTTTGCAGCATATGTGGAACATTACACTCAGTTGATCAGGTATGGCAGCAGACTCCACTTTATTGAAATCTAAGCAAATATTGTGATAAAAAAAAAAATAATAATAATTTTTTTAATTAAACTTGTTCTCCCTTCACAGTATTTGAACATCAAACTGACAGATATCAGTGTCACTGATCCAGAGAAATATCCACACATGGTGAGAACTAGTCAAGTGTGTTTGTTATAGATTAGGACGTTTTCTGTGGGTGTGCACAATATTTTTAAACCACATAATCGGTCAATAGATTGAAAAGATAAGTAATTAAATGACATAAATCTGGTCTGTATCTAGAACCTTAGGCACTTGAGTCTGTGAACTGAAATGTCATATTGAGATTGAGCAGGTGCTCAACAGATGAACACTTTCAGGAGAACTACATCTATAGAAATGACTCTTTAATGTTTTGTTTTAGTTGTCGGTGAAGAACTGCTTTATCCGTGGATCTGTGGTGCGATATGTACAGCTTCCTGCGGATGAAGTGGACACACAGCTACTACAGGATGCTGCACGCAAAGAAGCTATGCAACAGAAACAATAATGTGTTTCCATTTGAGAAAAGATTGTGTTTTGATGGACTGTTCACACTCATCATTGGTGGAGTTTTGTAGATGATGTCTTTTTCTTACCCGAAACATTATATAAAGCTAGGATTTTTTTGTTTGTTGTAATTTTCCTTTTTACCTCTGTTGTCATGTGGCCCATTGTTGAGAGGGTGTGACTTTTTTTATTTTTATTTTTTAAGTTTTTTCAGTGGTTTTGTACTTTTTATTGGATGTTCAGAAGGTTCTGTACTGCATCCAAATGCTTTTAGTTAAGTTTTTCAGGCCTACTGATACAGTAATAAAGTCTTTTCTTTCATTGCCTCCTTTTTGATGATTCTTTTAGTTCAGCCTCTGACAAACTGTATGTTGCACAGCATTAAATGTTGATATACTGGTTAAGGTGTAAGTACGAGTCTATCCCCCGGTTTTACACTCAAGGCTTAAGCTTAGTCCTAGACTAAAATGCATGTTTTAGCTGAAAGCAAATTGCACTGACATATCTTAAAATATGTCACTACCATTGTTTTATCTCAATATGCACATAAGTAATGTTTTTTTTTCTTTCTACGGCATGTTTATAAAAGCTACTTAAATGCCCTAATGGAACCAAGGCCATTGTCTGTGAACCTGGGCCTGTATGATTTGTTGAATATGGGTAATGTGGGCTGCATAAGCTTTTGTATTTATTTTTAGTGTGGTAAAGAGCTTTAGCTATTTGAAGTAGTGTAAAGTTAAGTAATTTGGCATCATTATGACAAGTCATAAGATTTTATTATTGAATATTTTATTCAAATTATTTCATATGTATCACAATGTATTTTTCACCCAATGTTTTCAAATGGAGTCCCTGCAAATGTTCCATTTTTATTACATTTCTAATTTCTACCTAAATCTGTTAATCATTATGTACTGTAGCCTACATACCGACAAGTGAAGAGCAAATGTATTACAGCATTTGGCTATAGCAGTGTGTTGCTACATTTTAAAGCTTTAAGTCTAAATTTAATCGCAAGATTATTTTTTTTAGGAATATTGATTATATTTGAACAGTCTCAAATTAAAACTCTTAGCAGTATATCACTGCTAATGTTAGTACTCTTAAAGGTCACTATGGGATCGGAATTGACAATTTAAAAAAAAAAAAAATTTGTATGGAATATTTCAGTATTTATTATATACGATTTACTTGTGCACATCATTATTATAATATAAATGTAAATTCATGTTCTTATAATCTTGAATCGAAATCCCTTCATACTTCCAGTGACAACTCCGATGACGTGTTTCCTGGCGCGAAGGCGGAACAACCTGATAACAGCCAACGGTCCAATCAATGGACTTAATCCTAAATTTTTTTCTTGTTCGACAAGCTGTCACTCAGATGTATGTCAAAAAAGGGAAGAAAAAACACCATCACATCTTCCGTTTCATGAGTGCAAAGGATTTGCTAATTGGCTCACCAATGAGCTAGAAGTTTGTTAATTTGGTTGAACCATGTGAACTACAAACTAAGACAAATTGCCATCAGCCGTTTGTTAATTTTCCATTTTAGGCTTTACTGACTCGCTCGCAGGTTAGGCCTACTCTTAAATCACACATACGGAGTTTAAGGAGAATGGTAGGTGTGATTTTCATCCTTATATTGTTTTTTTTTAATACCAGTGTGGTCTCTAGAAAGTATTTTAATCAGCATAGGCGCATTTTCGCGAGCTCGTCACCCTGGCTGAGTCAGAACGCTCCCGTGATAAACACAACACTATAGGCTTGAGTTTTTGAAACGGCCTTGAAAACGGTTATGAAAGTGTGAAAAAAAAGTGAATTTCAAATTTCATGTGTCTGTTAGTGTTCATCTCAAAGATTTATTACAACAACTACTACATGGCGTCTGATAATCACAACACTGAAGTAATGAATTAGGAATAGTATGGATTTCATACTGAAATAACAGGGTGGCCGCGGGTCCTTAAAAAATCTTAATGTCTTCAATAAGGGTTTCCTTAAATAAGGTCTTAAATTCTTAAATTTAACTTGTTCATATCAGTAGACACCCTGAATAATTCCAGACAAGTTCAAGTGGTGTTCATTTGTGTTTTCAGGAGGAATGCATGAACGAGTGCTTCGACATGGAGGAGTGTTGCTCTGAGTGGCACCACAGCAAAGTTAGTTGTGAGAAGGACCTTTGGAAGTTCTCAATTATTCAACGGTTAGCAAAGTTTTAAGAACTATATAAATGACCAAATCAGTTTTGCATGATATTGCTTTGTCATTTAGATGGACGATCGCTTTGTTAAAGGTTCTGCTCTCAACTCCATACTCAAAGAGCTGTTTGAAGAAAAGGTAGGATTTTAAAGAAATAAAATGGCATATTTCTTCTTCAGTGATCAGTTTTTGAATCTGTTTTTGTTTTTAGATTTCTACTCAGAAGAAAAGTCACTGGATACTTGGCCCCGAGGACCTCGATGACACTCTTGTTCATGATTTTGAGCCAGAAGAAGCAGTGTGAGCTTTGCATCAGTGCCTGCATGGTTGTGCATTCACCTGTGAATAAAAGGTGAAGGTGAACGTGCCGTTTTAAAAAATGACTTCAGCTAATAGTAAACGTTGTAAATAAAGTAAATATATTTATTTGTTCTCATGCATATATTAAAATTCAGACCTAGAGTAGCCAATCTATTTAAAATTCTATTAGTGAGAGTTCCCTCTGATTCTTGTTGTAAATCCTGTTTGACATTATTCGGTTTGAGGTTTGTGTGTGTAAAGGCTTGGCTACTTGTGAGGCTCAAAGTGTCCTCACTATTCAAAATGTCCTTTTAATAATATAGTGAAACCTGTTTAATGGCAACTAGTGAGCTGGGAAAACGTCTTCCAAATCATGTTTAAATCAAGTGATTTACACCATTTTCTGTGAGTTGGAACAATGGAAGTCTATGAGAGATCCTTACTTCATTTTGCGGGCAAAATTGTGCTTTGATGTTGTATAAATCATACAATCTCCATTTGGGGATGTCGTCATTTGTAAATAAAATAATACAGGAAAACGCAATGCTTTTGTGCATGCTGTCACCGGTTTTACGGAATCGCCTTTTTGTGGGCTGTGAGGTGAAGATGAGGGTATAGTTTAAAAACTATTTCAAACCTACTTCATGGTTTGCGTTCTCCGGCCACCAAATGCTATTGCTATTATAGGCGGATGGGGTCCGGAAAGCATTGGGGGTTTTGTTTTAATTGAGGATGTTTAAAAGGCACAAAATTAAATAACTAATCAGATTTACAACAGAAATTGATCTTTTCTTCAAAAACAAACTTGATTTCCTATCATCACTGTAAAGCTGCTTTGAAGCAACCTGTGTTGCAAAAGCGTTATATAAAAGGTGACTTGAATTGACTAAAAATTCTGTTAAGGTTAAGTTACAGTATTTTATTGCTAGCTGTATATAAAAACAGTAGAAGTCTGTTATCAGGTTTTGCTTATATTGTCAGGATCAGACTACAGCCTTCACTTGAATATTTGGGGAAACAAATGCACATTGGTTGGTTTAGTATAAAAGTAATTAATTATTTATAAAATTACAGAAGTTGATGGAAATTCCCCACCATGGTAGAAAATTGTGCGTGTGTTGCGTTCTGTTTTATATTGTTGCGTTTTTGTTTTATTGGTTTCTAAGAAGGAAGCAAAAGAACCTGTTCCAGAGTAACACAAGAGGATCTGATAACTTTGGTTTGTAATGGATGGTTTTCTGATCCCTCTCCCCAATCTCTCACAATGACTTATGTTGCAGACTTGCATTATATGGCCTTGTGTTGAACTGATACTAAATAAGCTTCTAGATGAATAATGGCATTGCCCATCTGTATGATGCTATGCAGTATGTCCACATTCTCGTATGTGTACATCGTAGGTCTGAGCATTAGTTGTGGAGTCAAAATATTTTTTTTACAGTCAGACCAAATTATTCAGACAGCAGATATATATTTTTACTAGTGGGTGCAGGTCACTATACTTAATTTATGTAAGTGAGGATAGCAAAATCAAGTAAACTGTGACATACCCAAAAATTCTTCATACAGTGGACTACCAGTAAAATTTATAAAAACCTGGTACCAAAATTATTCAGACGCTTTGACCTGAAGTATTTTCTTTAATTTATAATTACCATTTTCTAAACCATTGCAAATGTGTCTGAATAAATTTAGATTTGACTGTATATATCAGCATGTTGAAGTGGTGTAAATCTGGTTGTGGGGTTTTAGATGGATCATTTTGTCACCTGTTGACTGAATTTGTACCTGTGCAACTTAGAGCATTTGTCTGTGGAAAACAAACTCTGTAGCTGAACTGTCCCGTAGTGTTTAACTCATTCTTTCATAGTACTCTAGTCCTATAAAAGGAATTGATACAACAGAGGTGTGGAGATTCCAGTGTTGCTTTTCACTACCCTAAGCTTGTGGTGATTTGGTTCCCTGCTTTTTGTCTCGACTCTCTAACAATTCTGCCTTTGTTGTAGCATGCAAGCCTTTCCATAATGCTAAGCTTTAAAAAAAAAAAGAGTATTAAAAAATAACAAAATGAGAGATGAGAGGAAGAGAATGGTGAATGCACTTGCAACTTGGTGTTTAAAGAAATGACCCTGACAACGGCCTTCATTGTCTTTCACCTCCATGTTGCCTCTATATGAAATAAATAGGCTATACACAAGTGTTAGACATAGAAATCCAATACTTTTATTTTACATTCATACATCTATATTTTACAATAAGCTTAATGCAATTGTTTGTTTAAAAAAGCCCAATCCCAAAACAAGTCCTGAAGATGTATAGATCACGCAATGAGTTGCATTTTTTTTTTAAAGTGTGTGAAAAGCATTTATAAAGCACACATGCACACACGCGCAGTCACTGCGTCCTTCTGTCACACATTCTCGCATGTTTTCACACTCAAAAAGGGGGAGAACAAAAAGGACACATGTTGCCCTTCAGTTGTACCTTAGTAGAGCTGGGCTGAATGAAAAGAAATTCAGACACCATTGAGAAAGGCACCTTGAGTACACAGTGTATACACAGACAAAAAGAAAATAAAGACAATAGTATAACCTTTTACTGTAGCTTCTAGAACAATGACAAAACTGTAAACCGTAAACCTTCACTTGCCAAAAGAAATAAAAAGTCACATTTCTATACAAATACATCTGAAGCAAAATATCTCCTTGGTCATAACATAGCAGTACCTTTTTTTTTATTATTATTTTTTTTTTAAAGTATTATTATTACTTTTGAATGCATATGTTACCATGTAATTCCAGATCGGCTCTGCCAGCAGAGAGCAATCTTGATGTAAAGTAATTACACTTTATGTCACAATATTTATGCAGTTGCCTACGTGAAAGTTTATCAGTGGCAAACCCACCTCATGCATGTTTTCCATTTGAGAGAGCAGCCATTATTCTCAAAAAGTACACGGACAAAAACCAAGAAAAGATATCCAATGCTATAGTCACAGTTAGGAGTTCCTCTTACAAGATAGAGGTCGTTCCAACATAGTGTAACCTGTACATTTATATATAAAAATCTATAGACACAATTCTTTGCTTTGCGAGAAATGCGTTTGACTCAAAATATTCCAACCTCGATCAAAATCCCTAATACCTTCAGAAAAGTGTTTTTTTTTCATTAGAAAATACTGTATTTTCAAAAACCGGATTTAAATGGTTTACATTCCATCCTTCTTCCAACAAAATAAAGCTTTTTATAACTCAAATTGTAAAAACACTCCCAACATTAATATATATATTCATATGTAAATATAAACAATAAAGTGACTACAATAGATAATATCGTGGTTCTATGTTCAAATGTAGAGGAAACCCGTTTAGACTGGCATTTCATGCCAGTTTTTTTTTTCTTCTTGTCCGATTAACACAGTGTGGCACTAAAATTTTGAATGATTGTACAAGTCAGGTAATATAATGCCATGGTCAGGTCTGCCCCAAAGTGCCTGCTCAGCATGCCTTCGTCAAGTCAGTCGGTAGCTCTGTCGAGGACATGCGATATTGGATTTTGGTGTTGGTGATCGCGCCATGCTTCTGCCGGAGGTGTAACCGCAGCTGACTCTTGTGGCGAAAATGCAAGTTGCATTTCTCACACTGTAAAACAAATGCAAAAACAGCATTTAGGACGAGGATGAACGCTTTTGCACTGTATAGTTATGATATCATAGTATATATTCTTACATGATAGGGCTTTTCTCCTGTGTGTATTCGCAGGTGGCTTTTCAGTGTCTGCAAATGGCGGAAACGAGTGCCACAGATCTCGCATGGATATGGCTTCTCTCCGGTATGAATCAGAACGTGAGCCCGAAGGTGAGCAACCTTTGCAAAAAAAAAAGGTTAGGTTATTCCTTTCGAATCTATGTATATCTATGTCTCTACGATTGACTAACACTGCAAGCACTCACCTGCACAAATCTAGCGCCACATGTCTCACACTTATATGGCTTTTCTCCTGAGTGAATCCGTGTGTGGGTTTTGAGGTTTGCTGGTCTGTTGAACTGAGCCCCGCAGATATTGCATCTATATGGTTTCTCTCCTGCAGCGCAAATGAAAGGAGGTTAAGCAAAACATCGAACGTTGAAGCCAAAAATTACATTTGTAGCAGCAGCTGTTTATTTTTACCGGTGTGAACTGTTTTGTGACTGGCAAGGTTTCCCTTGTAGCGGAATGCTGCTTGGCAACGGTCACATTTGTATGGCTTGTCGCTGTGGACCTGAAGCGTGTGACGTTTCAAGGCTTCCTCCTCTGCAAACTTGGAGTCGCATTCATTACAGAAGTAGGTTCCATTTTCTGGAAGGCAAAGGAGAAGGGGTTTTAGGTTGGTTTTGGAAGACACAAACAGGTTCTTGGGAAACTATTTAGAAGAGCATCTCACCACAGCTGGAATCGGAGTACTCAGAGTGCATCTCGGACATCTCCTCGGCCAGACGCGAGGCAGACGTGTTGGGACAGATGTCAGAGTGCTGTGGAGACTGAGAACCGCAGGTCGAGCATTTCAAATGGCTCATATAGAGAGAAGAGTGGCTGTCGCTGTTCCTCTGCGATCCCTCCAGAGTTCTGATGAGGAGAACGCCACATTTTAGGTCTTTATGCAGAGGAATTCACTCTAATTTTTTATAGGTTATTGAATGAATTTCACACATTCCTGCTAAGAGGTAAATCCTCTGTGTGCTTTAAGAGGATTGGAATGGATGAAGAAAAATTCAATCTGGCTTTGCGGAGGTGGTGGGTGGAGAACGGTTTCACAAAATACACACAAATCGGCAGTTCTAAACTTTATTCCATTAATAACAAGATCTTCTAATCGGTTTCCGTACACATACTACAGGATGACTCCTTTTCAGCTGTTAAAGAGTTTCAGATTTCCTTTGGAAAAACTCACCTGTTGATGATGTTGTTCAGGCGACTGGCCTGAGGCACAGTGAAGTCTTCGCCTTGATCGCTAATCTTTGTCGTTGCCTTCGAGTCAGGATGTTCAGAGTCAACGTGGTGAAGGAAAGCAGACAAGGCCGGCCTCGGTGGGGAGTGCATTCCAGGGTCGCGAGGATTGGTCTCCTCCTCCTTGGAGCTCTGATTGAGCACAATGAACTTGTATTTCTTCCAGTTGCGAGCTTTAGGGTCTTGCGTACCTTGAGAGGTTGGAGGTTGCGAGGCCTGTGCAAGGGCGGCGTTTTTGCTGCTGCTCGATTCTGTTGGGGAATTGGGCTGGCAGTCTGATTTGAGGGGACTCTGGGGGCTGCTCATCAAGGTTTTGCGTCCATTGGAGGATATGCCCATGGAGTAGTGTTGGTGGCTCAAATGTTCCTCTGCCAGGGAACTCTGCTCTTTCACAGTCTCTCTCTGCTGCTCTTGGACCAGGCTGGCGAAGCCATGTTTCCTAGAGCTCATCCCGATCGAATGAACCACTCCCTCCAAGGTCTCCTGCTTCATTTCCGCATCTCTTCCCAGCTCCCTTGAGGAGTATGAGCCTGTGTGGCAAGCGGTTGAGCTCCCGACGGCAGCACTGCGGGTGAAGTCGGACAGCACGGTGTTGTTACCGTCGACCGGAGAGCAGTGTTTGTGATGGATGATGCCTCCCTTTGAGAAGTCTGAGAAAGTGTTTTTGGTGTCTGAAAGCTTGCAAAGAGGAAAGGGGAAACCTTGCATGGGAAACTGGCTGTACAGGTACTGGCTGTTGTTGGGAGCGTTGACTCCGTTAAACATGCAGACACCATAGGGTCTCCCATCTCTGAATGTCGCTGCTCGTCCAGAAACGTTATCCATCACCTCATGGGGTCTGTAACTGTGAACGTCTTGAGGTAAAAGCAGGGGGCTGACCAGAAAGTCCTCTCTGGGAAGTTTGATGGAGGAGTCACTGCATGGAAATATTGAGCAAATTAAAGAACTTCCATTTTCTCGTCATCTTAAATTCCACTTAGCATTCTGTATTTCTAAGTACTAAGGGGTCATTTATGAACAAAGCAAAATATACCTGGACTTTATGAATCTGTGGCAGGTGTCAACAACGTGGTCCATCTGCAAGTAGATGGCGGTGTTCATGATGGCCATGATGAGGCTCTCCTTCAGTGCGAGACGTGAAGTGTACATAAACTCCAGAAGGATTGCGAAACCCTCTGGGTCAACCTTTGGGTCCAGACTGATGGCGTTCAGGTTACATTTGTGTGAATCAGTAAAGATTGAGTAGAAGAGCCCACTGTGAAGAAATTTTAGTTTTAGTCACACTTTAACATATTTCCACCATTGGCAAGCATGTAGCAGAAATACAAATAGCCTTCAAATGCACCTGCATGCCATAAGGACCGTTTTGTGTGCTCGAAACTGTTGTCTGTTGACCAGAATCGTGACATCTGTGAGGATATCTCTGCTACGCAGTCGGTTCAGGTTGAGAAGAACATCACTCGCATGACGCGTGAATTGGATGCAGCTGTCGGCTGCACAAGCCATTTTTTCGAGATCTGTTAGGAAACACAGTGAACCATGAATGATGTAATCGGTGCTCACTGAACAACAAGCTAAAATCAGAAAAGTTGGGTATTCTAACATCACAGGAATCTTTAAAGCTTATATTAGCCGTTAAAAACTTCAGAAACAAAGGCAATGCTGTTGTTCTTTGCTTTTTTAGGAAGGCATGTCAAAACATCTGTTAAGAATATAGCTTTAATCCGGTTATGCATCAAAAAAATTTGTCAATGTGTACCTCCTCTGCTTTTCCTCTGACAAAGGAACACAAAAGGAGACGTTATGGAGAATGACAGCCTCAGTCGCCATTCACTTTGATCGCAACTTTTTTTTTTGCATACAATGAAAGTGAATGGTGACTGAGGCTGTCATTCTGCCTGACAACTCCTTTTGTGTACCACTGAAGTAAGCCATTAGAGTTTGGAACAACACAAGGGTAAGTAAATTATGACAGACTTAATTTTTAGGGAACTATCCCTTTAATCTGTAAATCAATTACATGTATAGTTATCTCTCCCTCTTTCCGGTAGGTGGCGACAAATGATGAAAATATTTAGTTGGGGAACTGACATCTATCCACGTGCAGTAGTTCTGTCACGTCTGACAATCATTTTTCATCCTACCTAAAATCTTTTATCCGACCGTAATCACGTTTTCTCAGCTAGAAAAGAACTTTCACGGACATTACATGTTTATCTTAATATGTCCCAAGTTCACCGAAATGTACATTTACACAGCTTTTGCATTCTGAAGAAAATTGCTTATTTCCCTGCGATATTTTTCTTCATGTGTAGAGGAGCATAAACTCGAATGAGTCATGGGAAAATGTCGTTAGGCTGTTTATTGCAGCACTGTGAAACGATACACTGCACTATTGAGGAATGGGTGTAATAACAGACAAAGTGGAACAGACAACAAACACAAACCAAGAATTATGTAGAAGAGTTTATTTTTTTTATTAATTTGGAGACAACACATATTCTGCCCTCCTACTTTCAGATATGGAACGCAGCACCTCAGACGGTTCTCCCAGTCACATCTGGCTCCCTGATACAAATATATAGTTTCACTGGACGCCTTTAAATAGTTAGGCGAACATTTCTCACATGTTGAACATTCAGTATAAGAGATTCTGTTTCCATTTGAGTCTACATAATATCAATATCCCAGACCGCGCGCTGTGATGATGCCAAAGCTGTCATAATGCTCTCGTGTGAGGAGGAAAATCACCCAGATGACCGGGAAAGTGATCGGGATTTTAACCACTGGACAAACAAATAAAATGTAGCCTACATATAAACCACAACACCTGAATATGCCATCTCTTTACAACGTTTATCAAAATGTATTATACTCAGAAGAACTTCTGTAGCCACTCTGACCGCACATTCTGTTCTACTTTTATTCTTTAAGAAATCTGAAGTTTTGCGTCCACGAGATGTCACCCAGTGACTGTTTTGAAGTTTAGCGGCACTAAACCACAACACCTGCAACTCGCATATCAAGTCATATTTGGCCATTTCGCCGGCGTTTAGCGATCTTAAATCACTAAGAAAGTTTAAACAGAACGTCAACTTCTCACAAACACAGAAAAGTGTCATATGGCGGAGCACACTCGCTCGCTGTTGAGCTCTTAAATATCTCACATTCTTGCTCTCCGTTTCTATCTTCTTAAGTGTTCAGTCTTATTTAACACGTTTACTCTATGTAACTGAACGCCAATAAATGCGCTCACTCCAGGAATAGAGCCCGATCCACAACACGCAAACAGCGGCGAGATTTATGAGCCACTTGCTCAATGCCAAACAGCCAAGTCAATTTGTAATTATTTTCCGTATGCATCTACATCTTTCTGTGTTGTATTTCTGACCAGAACATTACAACTTATTTTAAAACGAAACACCCAACACATTGGCGACAAAAATCACAATTACATAGAAAAGAAACGCATGACTAGAGAGAAACTTATGCAGGACTGTTATGCTCGTGCTGCTACAAAGTGACAGCGACCGAACGATACAAACTTTTCTATTGCATCTCTGTCAAACGCTGACTGGACACGATGAAATGTAACAATTCAAAATTCTCTTGTGCACTTTAGAAAAAACAATAATGACAATATCAGAGATGATATTAACGAGTCTCTGCGCACCAGAAAAATCTAAAAACAAAAAAAATTCGTAAAATGACAAATACCCTCAACAACTGTATAGCAAACTAAATCAGAAACCATCTCTAAGCTTAGGATGTGGTTTATACCAGCATACACGGACTGAAAACACAATGTATACAGCTTTTGGCACAGGACAACAACACCAAAACGTCAAGAGCAAGAGCGAGAGCGCAAACTCTGGTTTCTGAGCTACTTTTAAAACATGCGCCAAGAAAAAGAGTGAAATCGTCGGATGTCTCCGTTAACGCTTCTATCTTAGTATTTGACCACGCAGTGCACAAACCCTAATGTATAATGTTATCCCCCCCCGCCCCCCATGTGCTATTTAGTCAACTTTGTAAGCCGTCTTGTTTGGTCGTTTTGGCAATAAACGCGCACCGCGTCTACATTTTCACCCCTCTGCCGCACGCACTATTTACGACCCCACGGTACCGCAGTGAGGACTGACAGAACAGTGTGGTTCATGCAGGACAACCTGAACTGTCAAAAGCATTTTCACCAGACAGACCCCACTACATAAACACTCTGCGCTAAAAGCTGTCCACAAAAACACCTTCAAATCAGCCGAGATAAACATTTAAGCTTAAAATCCAAATAAAACAGCCTAATGAACATGTGTGAGTAATGGCAACAGCGCGCCAGAGGAAAAGAATGTAAAAAAAATCACCTGGTAGTGCTTTCCTAGAAACTTCTTGCATCACCACTTCTAAGAACCCCAGTTCTAAGAATCAGGAGAGCTCAATTCTCGGAATTTGAGCTGGCGACCATACCATTTTTAGAGGACAGGGGAGTGCAATATTTTGCTTTAAGTTTGTATTTCTTGAGTTATTGTCAAGAATTGTATTTTATACCATCACACTTCAATAATAAAATACAACGTTTCTATATTCGATTAATAAAATGTATATGAAAGAATCATATTTCCGTTATGATTGAGAGAAATAGTTGCGTTCAGCGTTTAATTCCTCCTTTCTAATGGACGCGTCCAGACAGAGACGGTCACGTGGCCAGAGAAAGTGGCTTACGTACGTTGTCTTTTTAGCCCAGCCTCGAAATACTCAGAACTAATTTGCTATTCCATGACATAAGCAGTGTCCATTCGTTGTCTTTCCCTGTATTAAACCCACGGCCATAACCTAGTCTATACAGAACATATCTGGATCGTTTATTCACACGGACACAGTTTGTTTGTTTATTTATTTATTGTGTTATTTTTTTTTTTCACCAGTGATATCGTGTTCCTATTGTTACCTCTTCAAATCTGTGGACCTGCTGGCCAGTATGCACCAGGGTTTGTTTGACCGGGATTATATATATGAACATTGAGACATTGTTCTTGAATACTGGCTTAACTGGAATGTCGTTCATTTGTTAATTTAAACTTTGATTTTAACTGTTTTGTTCTCGTCATGGTTTGTTTGTCACATGTGTATATAAGCGATGCTACGGACGAACTACCCATAGTAACGGTTATTTCGCAAAAACGGCTATATGAGGATAAATGTGTTTAGGTGAGGAATATTGATAAATCTGTATTGTGCTTGTCAAAGCGCTGTTAAAACCACTTCGTTTCGGAATTGTGTAGTATTAATTATTTAATTGCAGTAGGCAGCTGGCGGTGTAAAGGGGAACATTACCGCACCGGTGCGCGAGAAGATGCCAGTGACAGGCAACAATTTGACTGACGAATTAATCTCATTCTTACGCACAGGTCCGCATACCAAGCCATGTTCTCGGAGCCGCACGTTCTATACGTACTAATTGATGCCGTCTTCTCGGCTGTGAAAGTATTCATATCTGCCACGCTGAAACTCAGAAAAGACAGCTCATACACACACACAAACTGTAGTTCGTACAAACACGTGTTGTTTAGGCCCACGAATATGTTATATTTGCTTAATGATACGTAATCGTGGCGCGTCCAATTTATTTTATGCTTCAAACTGCTAATACGTTGTGCTTAATTATGTTCTGAGCAAAAGTTGAATGCAATTTTGTAAACTACTGTTTTAAAGTGTCGAAACTTCTATAAACTGGTAACATGAACACGTCAATTGAAATTAAGCTGCAAAGGCCGAAATGTCAACTCTTGTTCACTCGTTGACCTCAGGCATCCGCCTTTAGATCACAGATAATATTTTTAAGAATGCATTTTAGTGTTTTTTTTTCTTGTATAGAGACAGTGCTTCAAACATGTGAAGGAGAATTTTTAAAAAAATATTTGAAGATAGAGGGGCTTTATCAAGCTCTGCATATTTGACATCCCTTTTCTTTACCTACTTCAAAGTTTTACTCGTGTTTTTACGTTAGTTACTATCAATGCCATATGAACATTTTTTATTCTCTTTTCTGTCAGTAAGCATAAGGAGAAGACGGCTTGTCTTTTTGGTATTTTTCTTCAGCATATTCTCTTCTCTTCCAACCAAACATGCGTGTCTCGCGGTTTTTCTTTCTTTTTGCACTAAACGCGTACAGAGTCCAAACGCACGTGAGGCGTCGTGTTTTTCATCCAACTGCAGAAAACACTCAACAAGTGTCTTTGTAGGCAAGTCTTTAAAAATCGAGGACCTTCCCCGAGTTCTCACATTCAGGGACAGCAGTAGTTTCTGCAGTATCTCTTGAGACTCTACTAGCTATGTCATCTCATTAGAGTAGCCTACCTGATAAAAAAAGTAGTTGAATTGACCCATCCATCGGATATACTGGAGCAGCAGCCAACAAGAAGAATGCAATTTATGTCAGTTATTCTAAGTTCAGCTAACACTGGCACAGCGAGCACTATCTTCGATGTTTGTGTGAGAGATAAAGACTTAATGTTCTGTTTTTAGCACACATTTTAACATTAGCCTATATTTTAGCAAATAGCCTGTAATTTATTACATGTTCTGGCTTCCAGGGGATTTATTAATGTGCTGAGCAATAGCCTACTGTTGAACAACATGAACTTAATATGTGAATATTCCCCAGGGCAGTTTGTAATATCACATTGTTATTGACACTGCAATTAATTATATTAGTATGTAATAGGCTATATATAACAGACTCTAGAATGCAAGGAACTTTTCCGCTGGGTTGTACATTTTGGCTGGCTCGTAGTCTTGGAATCTGTTTTGCTCTTGACACTTTTACATGTCAGGCCGGTTTGCAGCACAGCACAGGGGGTTTTTGAGATGATGTCTTTTCATGCTGGTGTGTACATTAGAGTCATGATGAAGATTGCTTGTAAAATTGTTACTGTGGGAAAACTATCAAAATTAACTGCTTAGAACGAGTTATATACTATTAAAATCTTTTTCCTGCTCCATATTGCTTTTTTTTTTTGACAGTGTTTATAATAACCATTTGGTATATATTTATTGCTCTTGTGTATTGTAAAGTTGTTGTATTTTTTTTAACTGTGCTTCGTGGAATTCCTGTAGATCCATAATGACAAAGAAAAAGATAATAAAACATATATATATATATATATATATATATATACATTTTACTGAATATTGATGTCAAGACTTTGATTGGCTTACTTTCTTATGTGGCATGTACATTGTGTGGGCATCAATCTACTGAGATGTGAATACAAAATCAGAAAATATGAGCTGAATAGTGATAGTAAGGAGTAAGAACTTCGTATTCAACGTGTCGTAATGTTTGTTGTCATACTTCTGTAAAGCTAACTGTAAACTACATATACTACTTTTTAAATAACTACAACCTGTAGTTTTAAGCGTGAGCAGTCGAGAGAAATTCATCAGGAACACCTGTTGTTTTGTATTTATTAGTTCCTTTTCTAGGGAAATATTAGGGGGAAATGCAACAAGTAGAAGTTTCATAGTGCATAAGCAAACACTGTTGTAAAAGGGATGACAGGAAGAACAAATTAAGCCACTTACTAACTGGCTCTCTTATATCTCGATTACTTCATTCACTTGGAATCTATTTTTTGGTTTGAAACGTCGACTGCTGAGTGATTGACTTTCGACGATGCTCACCTGGGTAACTTCGTTTGTGGCTCCAGCTGGGGGGAGCTGGTCCGTTCTCCCTTGAGCCGTTTATACCCTGACACAAAAGGAGCATCTGTTGGGCTGTGGTGGAAAAAAGAAGAATTCAGTGCACATGTTTCCCCATAACCGATCAAATGCTTTTGTCCGGATTTAGCTGGTGTCTTCATACTTTTTGCAGCCTTAATATTCTGCTGATTAATTTGTCATAAGTCAGGGGGAAAAAAACAAAACCAGATGTCATGAAGACCAACACACATTATTCATAGAGTAATGGATAGTAACTATATAACCATTATTGTATAATTTTATTGATACATCTTGACTATTTATGACCTAATTTTGTGATTGTTTACCTATTTCTTAGGTCCACATTCATGTTGTTTATATTTCAGTAAAAAAGGACACTTCTTATGAATTCACGCAAAAGGGCAGAAAATCTATAATAATTTTTTTTTTATATTTAAAGAAAAACAATGTACAATTATTTTTGTGACAAGGGAATGCTCTTTTTCTAAACAAATTAGACTGTAAATGACCTGGTCAGTCAGTGTGAAGTGTCAGGTTTATATTTATCGTTCTTCCTGCTTTTTACCTCTGTCTCATTCTTTTTGGGTTTAATTAGTCTTGACTCATATTTTGCATTGCACTAATGCAAGCATTTGATGTAATTGTGAGTTAATTATTATTTATTTTTTTTTGTAATTCAGCTGAATAGCAACAGTGTCAGCATTGCACTATTTGGGGACATGAAATGGTGGAACGTCAACAGAAAAAAAGAAAAAAAAATCAAAAACAAAGCTGAACTCTTGTGACACCATAGTGTGACTCAAAGGAAAAAGAGCTTGCAAAGTAGTGAGATGGAGATCAAATCAAGAAAGTGAAAAGGTGACAGAACCTGACATATAGTTTTCCTTTCTTACTCTTGGAGTTTAGTTTCAAAACAAGGACTATAAAAAGTTTTAAATTAATTCTACCATGAATCTTCAACTAATAAACATAAGTAATATAACAAATATGTGATACAGCAATACTCAGAGAGAGAGAGAGAGAGAGAGAGAGAGAGAGAGAGAGAGAAATCTCTCTCTTGGCACACTCCTTTTTTCTTGGCTATTCTTCCAGTCACCTGTTTTCAGCCTGTCTTGTTGAATGTTTTTTTTGTATTTTCATAAAACTTGTGTAACTTCAGTAATGTGCTTGTACTCTTACAATATGTAAAGTTCACTAAATTTCTCTAATTAATATATTCAAGCGATCGCAAAAGAATCTTTAATCTTCACCAAGATGAAACTTTTACCTCATAATTGCCCAAAAAGAAATGTGTCACTATTGTTGAAGTGTACAAGACAGGAAAACGTGTTCCAAAAATAGTTTGCCTCTGTGCTACCTTGGCTAGTTGTACCCCGGATTTTGTGGGCTGATTTTTTAGAACAGAGGTGGAACAGACATTCAAGATGGAACGCCTCTATAATTTCTTGTGAAGAGCATGCCTAGGCAGTCATAACAGAAGCATAAAGCAAAAGCATGAATATTTTTGACCTTCTCGTGAAAGCCCACAATGTAAAATTTCATTTCAACAACAACCCACATACAATGCATTTAGTGTTGTGAAGAGGCAGAAGTCATTTACTTTCCTCAGTTTAACACTGATTGACCTACTTTGTTATTTTGGCCTGAGGGGAAAATTGAATCAACTTAATAAATTGATTTTTCTGACCCACTAATATATTTTACCAGCTTTGATTCAAGTGTGTTAGTTTAGAGAACATAATTGTTATAGATGGAACAGGAATACTTCTTTCCGACCTAAAACTGTTTTCACAACGGGTCAAATTTAGCAAAGATTCATTCTATAACTATACTTGCTGATATCAAGCACTTAAGGGGGACAGAATATTGCTCATACACATATTCAAAATTCTTAGAAATGTACTGCACTCTTGTTTGTATTCATGTTT
This sequence comes from Gobio gobio, assembly GCF_949357685.1. Classification (NCBI taxonomy): domain Eukaryota; kingdom Metazoa; phylum Chordata; class Actinopteri; order Cypriniformes; family Gobionidae; genus Gobio; species Gobio gobio. The sequence goes on along the minus strand of NC_137110.1, from coordinate 23,812,599 downwards.
GTTTCATATAGTTTATAAAAACTTTTATACCAGTTTACTGACCTAAAAATGTCATGTGGTGTAACCAAAAGTCATAGCATATTCACCTTGAATGCATGCGAGTGTACGCATTTTGTACGCAGTAAAGTTATATTACTTTTTTTTAAAACAAACTTCATGTTTAATTATTCAATGTTTTAGTGAGTCGCACCACATGACATTTTACAACCTAAACTAACATTGCCTTGTTGTAAAAGTCAAATTATCAGAAATATTAATCTCATATTAAGACTCACATTCACGAGGATATTCAGAGGTCTTCTCTATTACATAATTTCCTTTTGGTCGCACCATGTGACTTTGCTTTGTCGGACATGTTTTTTTCTTTCATATATTAATTATCATTGAAGCATTTTTGTTAAAATATTATTTTTTAAAAGATTATGCCAAACTACTTTTCAAGAATAACATTTTTAATGAGCCTGTTTTCTTTATTAAGATACCCCCCACCCCCCTCCCAAAAAAAAAGCATTTGAATACAGACATCAATAATTGTATGTATAAAAATTGTATTCATGAATAAATTAATAGATAAAATAAAAAATGAGCATGCCATTGACCCATTATTTTAGTGTATAGTTATGGAAAAAAGGATTCACCCTGAACTGAGGGAGGTAATTTGAGTTTTCTGCCAAATTATGTTAGTAATTATTTTCAGCATCACTTGGATACAGTTTTTCAACCTTCACATAACTGCTGGCTTCATAAAAAAATCTCTTTCCTTAATGGAATCACACAGATATCCACCCATCTGGATCCGGTGCCCCACTAAAAACACCCCAGGTGTTCGCTAACCAACAGGGGAAAGTCTCTTAAATAGTTAAGGCCCTCCTTCACAACAACCACCGATTCAGCACTGCCAAACAAAGAGCATGTTGAGCTTCAAAACAAAGAGCAGCGTCAACTTTATTTCAATCCACTGGAGGGTTGTTTAAGGCCCTCCGATGTGGTTTTGCATAACACACGGCCGTAAAAGCATCCAGGAGTTTGCAGCGAAATGTGTAATTTACCATGGCCCCCCGCAGTGCCCAACCACATGCGCACAAGATAATTACTGCAAAACCTTGGCAAACTTTTAGCCAACCAATTCCACACAAAAATAAATGACCCACTTAGAAAGCTGGATGGGGTAGGTTAGACTTGATCAATACTCTGTGGCAAATGAAGGGTTAGCAGCTACTGAGCAACAGGCACGAATGATTCATTGTTGGGGTTGTTCACTGGGTTGTTCCCAGGCCACTTTGTGAGAGATTTCAGTTTGTGTTAGAAAAGGAAATGAGCTAGTGATGGCAAGAGATTACCAATACTTATTCTTCAATATTAGAGACTTTTGTCACTCTTACATTGTCTGTTTGAACAGGAATCAGCGTCACTAACAGTAACCGTCTGTTCTGCTCCGACTTTTACTTACAAGTTGTAAAACAACTGTCTGATGATGCTGAGTAAGCACGATGTGCCGCCCATTAACATTAGCCTGAGCGGCGGAAACTGCCCCACAGTCTTTTCTACATGAGCGGCAAATTTTTACCCCCATCTGATAGCAATTTTTTTGTTTTTTAATTTTTTTTGCCAGCTTCAGCCCTCATTGTCAGCGAAGTCTTGAGCCAACCGTGTTCATCAGAGGAATGATGCAACGGAGCTGTAACACGGTGCGGATCCGCTGTTAGCAAGTGCACTGAGGTCCTCTTAGTTCTTTAATATAAAAAGACTGCTTTTAGGTTGTGAATAAAAATTCTAAAGGAAGCCTTTTCTTTTCTAAATTTCCATAGAGAATAGAAAACATGTCACATGTATAACTACTTTTTAAGATCAGCAATTTAATGCTTAGTTCTTACTGGTATCACACTTAACTTTCTAACACGTTACTTTACACATTACTTTGCATACATACATAAAAAAAACACATATGTATGTATAATATGTATGTGTGTGTGTGTGTGTGTGTGTATACACTGATCAGGCATAACATTATGACCACCTTCCTAATATTGTGTTGGTCCCCCTTTTGCAGATCCTTTGAGTCCTGTAAGTTGTGAGGCTCCATGGATTGGACTTGTTTGTTCAGCACATCCCACAGATGCTCGATTGGATTGAGATCTGGGGAATTCGGAGGCCAAGTCAACACCTCAAACTCGTTGTTTTGCTCCTCAAACCGTTCCTGAACCATTTTTGCTTTGTGGCAGGGCGCATTATCCTGCTGAAAGAGACCACAGCCACCAGGGAATACCGTTTCCATGAAAGGGTGTACATGGTCTGCAACAATGCTTAGGTAGGTGGTAACATCCACATGGATGGCAGGACCCAAGGTTCTACCTCCACCTGCTTGCCTTCTTCACATAGTACATCCTGGTGTCATGTGTTCCCAGGTAAGCGGCCATCAACGTGATGTAAAAGAAAATGTAATTCATCAGACCAGGCCACCTTCTCTTACATTGCTCCGTGGTCCAGTTCGGATGCTCATGTGCCCACTGTTGGTGCTTTCGATGGTGGACAAGGGTCAGCATGGGCACCCTGACTGGTCTACGGCTATGCAGCCCCATTCGCAACAAACTGCGATGTACTGTGTATTTTAGAACCTTTCTATCAGAACCAGCATTAACTTCTTGAGCAATTTGAGCTACAGTAGCTCGTCTGTTTGATCGTATTACATGGACTGCTCCCCACGTGCATCAATGAGCCTTGGCCGCCCATGACCCTGTCGCCAGTTCACCACTGTTCCTTCCTTGGTCCTTGAAAGATACTGACCACTGCAGACTGGGAACACTCCACAAGAGCTGCAGTTTTGGAGATGCTCTGACCCAGTCGTCTAACCATCACAATTTATATATACAGTACATACATATATAGCAGGTGACCTCACAATGTCAGAGAGGCATTTAAAGCACTGTTGCATCATGATATGCTGAAAATTGTGAGTTTACAGTCGTGACATTGATGTAAAGTGTGATTAGAATATAGTATCTGTTTGTATGAATGTGCTGTTGCACAATCATTGAATGCCCTCTGCACTATGCTCAATGATGCAATAAATTATTTTGATATATTTGACTATTATTGGAATTATGTTAGTACGCTAACAGTCTGACTCTGCCCTTATTTTCATAATTTTTTATAATCCACGTGGTATAAATTTATATAATCTGTAAACTTTAGACTGTACTGAAAGAAGAGTGGCAGATTCTTGTCTGTGATGAAAGAAACCCTGAAGTGTCGGTACTGTTATCACTCACTCTTGTATCTGTTTGACTTCATACTTGGCTCACAAAGCGAGAACCGCACTAGTCTCTATAAAATGTAAATATGCCCTATTTACAGTTATTTGACAACATTTCTCCAAATAATTTCAACACAAGCCACTATCACAATGCGCAATTACAAATATTGCTCAGGTGAACTTCTACTTGATTGACATATTCAAACAAAGTGAGATTTAAACGTCGTATTAGTATTACATTTTATCATCAGGTTCATTAACATCTACAAATGATCAAATGTTTAGAATCAAATAAACCAATGAATTAGTTTAAAGTGTCAAAGCCTATAATTCAAGTACACTTTCTCTCTGGAACAAGCCTAAATCTTTATAAGCTCATTTAGTTGCCCTTGAGAATGTTGGACATTATGACGAACCTAGCATCCTCACATGATGGATGTCTGATGTTGCAGACTGAAAACACTGAGTCGTTTGCTATTCTTTAACTTTTGAGCAAGACACCAACAGAAGAGACAAAGCTGGTATGTATTTAACGCCTACAGTGCTTCATACTCAACTTCTCAACTGCGGTGAGAAAACCAGCCTCTCTGTGGTCTGATTCTGATGTTTCAACTATCTTACATCCCACGTCAAATTTACCATTCACATTCTCATAGTTTATGAGAAGTTGGCACAATGTTATTTTTGTTATTTTCAAAGACATTAATAAGTATATTAGTCCTATTTAGTAAATTAGTTTCAGGCACCAGATGCAAACGCTGACATATATGAGGCAGATCAGATTTAGACTTGGAGGCGTGGGCTATGTCGTCTCGAGGTTTTGCATGTGAGCTGATCAGCACAGGATGTCACAGCCCAAACAGCAGTAGGCGGGGTGGGGAGGGGGGTGTAGAGTGGTGGAGGTACTGCCGCTTTGCCTACCTCAGTAACATTACAGATGTGTGGGTATACAGTCTGTAAGTAAGGCCTGGCATGGGGGGTTGGGGGATGGGTGAAGGCTCACAGCTGCCACATTGACGCCATAAGCATCCTCGACCAACTTGCTGAAGATGCGCATGTCATGCTATAACATTTTTAGTTATTGATTTGTCATGATAATGACCATTTATTTTAGATTTACACAGTAAAAAGAGGTAATCTTGTGTGTCTTTGTGAATTAAATGCATTCATTTAAATGCTACCACATCATCTCAACAATCATTTTTTTAAGAAATAATTTTCTATACTAAGGGAAACACTTTTTATTTGTTATCTTCTAGTTGCTGCTTTATTTGCAAACCTAAAACTTTGCTAAAATTAGATTTTTATTGTTATAGACAATGTTCATGAGGTTAAAAAGAGAATGAAAGCATCCGAATAAGCAGTGCAACAATAATGCTTTTAAAGATGATAAAGCATTTGATTCTTCTTTTTCAGTTATAAAGCTGGTGTGTTGCAGTGTGATGGTAGGATTTGCTTACTCAAACACTGGTATCTTCTCCTTCCACAGATTTAAACGATTACTTTTTTAAGGAACAAATTCATCTACAAAAGCAGCTGAAAGCTGTAGCAGTCCTCATGGAAATTAGCACAGTCACAGGGGGAAAGATCTTTTAGTGACTCAGAGACAGTGGCAGGAAACTGTTTGCATCACACCTTGGAGGGCTAATAGTGTTTTTGAGTTTATGAGGTGAGCCTGCCAAAACTCAAGTGGAAAGTTGTCAAATTAGTGTAGTTTTGTTTTGCGAATGGTTGGTGATGAATAAAGCATGTTATAGCACAGTATGTTAGTTTGTGTTTCTACATGAGTAAACAGGGTGTCTTTACAGCGTTTACACATATTCTTCTTCAGGAAAAGGGTTTAGTCACCTGCATCACCATACACCCTGAAATAATGTTGCCATGATGCCATCAAATGTTTCGGTTGCGCTGAATATTCTCTTTCTCTTTCACACTTTTGCATTCAGTAGTCCTTCTAACATTGCCTTCACTGGCTCTATTAGTTTATTTAGAAAATAAACGGGGGGAAAAAAAACCCACTGGAAAAAGTCTAAAGAGTCTAAGTCTAGTTTGGGCAATTTAGAGATATATATATGGGAGCCTAAAAGCAAGATGGGGTGAAGGAAGGAGGAGCTGATGAGGAGCCAGAAAGAAAAAAAGGGGGCGAGCACAAGAATGAGAGAAAGAATTCAGTGTTTTGGAATTTTTCTGTTTTTCCCCTCAAGTACAGGATGTTTTCTGAGTTTTGCGCCACCTGGTGGATTGCAAAAAAGATTGAAAACAGAACCTCTTACATGTCACTTGGTGTAAGTTATGCACCCGTTCTGTATTTGTATAGTGTTCACTTTGTAGGTTAAGACTGAGCCATTCTTCAGAGCGTCTGCTTCGTCCTCCAATTACAAACATCACATAGATCACGTTCAACCTTTGAAGCCTCCGTTTGAAGCAATAACAATGACTCATAGTTTTCTCATTTCTTGTCGTGCTTCAGAGAACAGAGTGGACTAGAAGGCAGGGCACCAAAAATGTGAAAATATGACTCCCCTTTTTATAATCCCACCCCTTTAGCACCCTCTAAACCTATCATGAACTAGTTTTCGAAACAGCCCATTTGTTGTTGTCATTGTCTTAAAGTGTCAAGGGAGCTGGTTGATCATTATCATAGAAATGCAGTACTCTTTAGCATTCAGATGCGCAATCCGAATGCCACAAACGGATGCTTTAAGATGCGCTTATGTTTTTTGTTGCCGTAGAAATATATTAAGTATTTCTGAAGGCTTACATGTTGTGTGGTTTAAGGTTATGTATTCTCACTCCTCCAGATTTAATTAGGCGTTAATCTCAGGGAGAAGATGTCTCGAATCCATTCATTTCTATGTGTGCTATTTCCTTCCTTCCACACCTTGCCTTAAATTGTGGCGCAAGACTAATTTCTCAAACGGCCTAATCCCTTTAAGAATCGCGCATGCGATATCATGCTCTCTTGTGGAATTGGGATTTGGAGAAATATGTTGGACTACATTTTCATGCCAAAGTGAGTGCTGCTTATCGTTTGGTGTAAATGGGACTTGCTGCTACTGGGAATAAAAATGCTACATGTTTTTTCGAGCTCATCCAGAGGAGTTACTGGAGATCTCAATTATGCTGCATTTAAGAACCAACTTTGTCTGATGTGTCTCTTAAAATAAAAAGAGACACAACTAAGACACAACCCGTGGTTATAACATATATGCCCGGTCTCACAGACCGGGTTTAAGCTAGTCCCTGACTAAAATGCATATTTGAGCTGTTTTAATTAAACAAAATAAATCTTAATATCTTAAAATATGTCACTGGCATTGTTTTGTATAAAAATTATCACCTGTAATGTTTTTTTCTAAGGCACTTTTAGAAAAGCTACTTAAATGCCCTAATTGAACTAAGGCCTAATCCTGGCTTAATCTAATCCCTGTCTGTGAAACCAGGCTTTACTGAATAAGGAAAGAACATTTTGTCTTGAAGAAAATCATAAGAACTCGGATTATTCTGCGCAATCATTCTGATACCTCTGACTTTCTATGAGATTGAATTAAGATATTAAAGGGATCTTATTCATGATTTTTCTTGAAGGTACATGCTCAAATTGGTCATAATAATACTGAATTATCTGCTGTATTATAGTGTGTTTATTATGTTTTTCAACACTATATACGTACAGTACATATATTTGCATAGTTACCTTTATTTCAGTAATTCTAGAATTAGTAGCTTGCAGAGTGCAGTGTCTTATATGGAAGGTAAGACAGCTTTTAACATGCATTCATTCATCTGTCAGTTCAAATCTCCAGCCATTGCCTGCCTGTAACTGCACCAAATCTCTTTATTTTACGTCACTGGCAGTTTTTTTTTCAGAGCTTACTGGTGGTTAAAGTGAAGACTTTGGTTTACTCAAACATTTCTTAAATCACAGAAGTCAGGATATCAGGAAATCCAATCTGTCCGAAATGCCTCAGTGGAATATCCATTAGGCCTGTGGAGGGGTGTGGTTCTGTGCTGCCTATTTTTGGCTCTCTCCCTCTATCCATCAGAGGGAGCAAATGGAGTGTAATCCATGATAACATGGATGCAGGGGCTTTTGGCGTGGATGAAAGCAATTCCGCCCAGTCCCAGAAATCAGCCCCTCTAAAACCTGATTTTATTTGGATGGTCTCCAACTTTGACCAATTCTTAAAACCCAAGAGGTAGATAAACATGTATTTCCAGAAATTTTTAATAACATATCAATTTACATGGAATTTTGGGGTAGGATTTGCAGAAGTATATTTTGTTGGGTGAGTTACAAAATCCCTGCAAAAATACATATTTGAAAATGTATTCCTAAGTCTGCTCAATCGGAAAATCTATGGCGGATCATTTTTCGTGCGTCAAAGTTTTATGCAAGTTTGAACTGTAAAAACGATCAGTCCAGTGTTGATGCAGGTTATTGTTATTATTGGATAAGGGTATCACTTTCGTAAGACACATGATCAAAGTTTAGATGTGAAACAGAGGGCACGCATTCTCTGTTGCCAGGTAACTCGCATATCTCTTCTGGAACAAGTTGTAATACCAGCTCTCTGGTAATATGGTAGTATAGCCTATTTCATCTCCAACCATATGAAGAACTTCAATATTAGACATGTTGACCGAGAAGTTTCAAAGCACCTAGCTCATTTATGACCATATTAGAGAAGATCTAGAACCTGTTTTTGGTTCAGATTTCTGTAAGTGTGGATTAAACTTTAGTGCACTTTTCTTAAATCCTGTGAACAAATTTGATCTTAACAATATAAAGGTGGTTTTATGAAACTCTAGTCATGTTAGTGATCTGAACTTAGGGTGAGTTAGGGTAGAATGAACACATTGTTCTTCCATTTTAGCGCAGCTACTGGAGGTCCAGATGGCATTAACATATGGATTTTGTTTTGCCGGCTTTCAGATTGCATATGAAACCAGCCACCCATCAACACTCACTTACGCTGGATAAGACCCCAGCTCCCTTAAACTACCCTGCTAATGTTTACAGCAAACAGATCAGCCGGAGTCAATGTCACGTCTGTGAAGCTGCGCTCTTTCTGCATGTTTGGTGCTATGGCAAGAACCGATAGTCATTATGGGAAGTGTGGTGATGTTCATGATTTATGAGGGATATAAATGCAAATAAACCAAATTAGCCCAAATGGTGATTTGTATAGCATAGCTAATAGAGATTCCCAAGGGACCCATTTTTTTTACATACTTCAGTGACAGTTTCTGCAGGTTACATAGTTATGCCAGTAGGTGACGACAAGTGAGTCGGTCATTTGAATCATTTACTCAACAATTTCGTTTATCAATATTGTGTCTAATGTAAGTTACTTAACAGCAAAAAATCCACTTATTTCAACTAAACTTAAAGGATTAGCTCACTTTAAAATTAAAACTAAACCCATGATTTACTCACCCTCAAGACATCCTAGGTGTATATGACTTTCTTCTTTCTGATGAACACAATAGGAGGTATATGAATAAATATCAAGAGTAATGCCTCTCGCAGTTTAAAACGCTTACACTACGTCCGACATCATACATCGCGCCAGTTACACTTTTTACGTAAGTTGAATACGGAAGGTGGTCTTGAAGCTAGATATTTTACTTCATAAAGTTTTAAATATGGATATTTTTCTTACAAAAACCCATTGATTCACTTCAGCAGGCCTTTATTAACCACTCCGGAGCCATGTGGAGTACGTTTATGATGGATGGATGTGCTTTTTTGAGCTTCAAACTCGTGAGCCCTGTCATTATAAAGCTTGGAAGCTTCAGGATATTTATTAATATAACTCTGACTGTGTTCGTCAGAAAGAAGAAAGTCATATACATCTAGGATGGCTTGAGGGTGAGTACATCATGGGGTAATTTTCGTCTTAAAGTGAACTAATCTTTTAAGTTAAGTTGCTGCCTTAAATTTTAAAATACAATTAACTTAGTTTGTTGTTAAAAGTCATTTCAATTTAAATTATATTTAACTATTAAAAAATGTATTTTGTATAACATAAAAAAAGTTGAAATTTCTTAAAATATTTTGATGGGTTAAAGTACTGTAATAAAGTTGATATGAGTTCTTGTTTACTGAATTATTGTTTAAAAGCACAAAAAAAAAAAAAGGCTATAAATATGTTATCCATGACCAGTAAAATTATGTCTGACACTTCCCATATTCCGTATGAGGAATATCAACTTTTGCCTTCAAACAGAAGACTTAGAGTAGGCTACCATATGCTAGAATGAACACGTTACGGAAATCTTTTGTTCATCTGTCGGTAAAAATAATAAACCAGAATTAGGGGTCTAAGTAGGCCTCAGGATTCTGAAGAATGGAAGGAACTAAATCGTTGCACTGCAGCTGGATGTGTGTTTACATACTTATATGTGGTTTTGTGTATTAAGTTGCGATGGTATTTGGCCTTAAAAGGTTGGGTTCTGGAGTAAAAAAAACCCCACATTTATTAAATTAAATTCATCATTAAAGACACTTCATATAGGGATGACACTTAATCAGTTCTATTGTGGAAATTAAATAGGACAAGGAAGAACAAGAGTTGATTTGAAAGCTCAATTCAGATCATATCACATCACATCATCTCAATTCAGTACATATATATAACGCTGTGGGATATGAGATTACACAGTAAAGTGAAAATTGAATTGACCCTTCAAATTATTTGTTATCATATAATTTGAATTTATTATCAAATTCATAAACACTGGTTTGTAGTGCAAATATTTTTACCATTTACGGCACTTTGTTATTCTTCTAGTTATTTACCTACAGTGATTATTTGAATCATAAATCTCGCGCAGAAGATAGCATACTTCCACGGCAAAATAAGCTGGATAGGAATCTGTGCAATCAGGAGTTTCCAGTGAGAAAAAGTTTCCTATGCAGATTTTGTGATACATCGTTCATGATAGGCTTTTTTCTGAAATGTTTTAGTTGGATGTTCCTCTAACATTTTTAAAATGTAAATACAGTACATGTTTTAGGATATTCAAAGAACATTCAAAAGTAACGTTCCCATAATGTTTGTGAAAAGTAAAATAGAAAACTTTTTTTTTTTTAAAGTGGACATTTTGAACATCCAGAGAACATTCAGAAATAACATTCCCATGACTTAATATCAAAATTAGCAAAGTACTCTTGCCCATGCATGGCTGAATCACAGCCGTGCTGATATATGGCCATAATGCACTGTGATTTTTGCTAAAAAGCGTAAACCTAAAATCAAATGTATGTCACTTTGGTCTCTGCCTGCCTCTGACATTAAAAGAGATGTGGATAGTGTATCTATACACAGAAACAGAAATAAAGGCATGTACGTAAACCAAGGCTAAAGTGAGTCGGAAAAAGTATTTTCAGAGTAACCTTGATATTACGGACAAAACAGTGATTCTCCAACATAGAAAATTCAAATCAATGTCAGATCAGTGCTATTTGTCCCATGAACAGCTGCTTGTTCACTTGGTCACTTCAGCTGATAAAAATAATTTCATTATTATATTAGTTTCTGCAGAGAAATGTCTTGACAAAGCAAGGTTGCTGTGACAAGTACACTCGAAACACCACAAATACACCCATAATTATTCAATAACTTATCTGATGTCAAGGAAAAATTATACCTAATGTAATATGTACTTTTCGAGTAGCATCAGCATCAGGACCAGACAGACTTTTCCTAACCCATTGGGGCATCTCTTCCAGCTACGAATTTGAGAATTTATTGTTCACAAACGAATCACCATTTGCACAGACTGAGGATATATGAAGTAAATTAACTTAACATCACACTGATTTTAGGGGTCCACGAACCCCTAGGGGGCTTTGGTGAAAAAAAAGTAAAATAAATAAATAAAAAGGATCATCATATATGGCTGTCTGTGGTATATGAAACCCTTGTCACAGAGTAATTCAATCTACAATATGAGATCTCAATATGTGTGGCAACTAAAACACAGTCATAACTACCCCAATTCTCACTATTTTAATTCATTAAACTATTGTGACTTCATAGAATTTAGTAAAATAGTTGTTCTACAATCATCAGTATAAGACTCATGGGGCTCCAACAGTTATTATTTGCTGTTGCTGTTCAGAGGACTTAAATCCCACCATGTAAACTCAGCACACCGTAACACACCAGAGTGCGCAGAGAGCCGTCTTCAGCACGAAAGGTCCTTTAGGAAGTCTTTATGAATGAGCCAGTGCAGTCTATGTTGAAGCAGCGTTTCTGATGTGAGCACATGAGTGGAAAATGAGCTTTAACTAAGCTTGTAAACACGACCATCTCCTCCATGGCTTTTAATCAGCTTCTTGTCCCACTCCAGAGAATTAAACGAGAGATCTTTGTGGCTCCAGTAGTGCTCACATACAGACGTACTGTACATTAGTAAGTGCATCTTCAGCGCTGTTGCGTTCATGTCGCTCTAGAACGTAAACTGTTTTACTCACAGCGTGAGAGCTGATCATTTTAAGGCTATTTTTATCATTGTGTTTTAATGTAAAACCATGTTGTTTTAAGTTCGTTATTCAAAGCACTTACATAATATCCTATGCACACAGCTTCCTGGTGTAAACTATGCTTATGGAACACTTTGATGATGCTGTTGTTATGCAGCTGTAGAAATGTGTGCACATGCTTTCTATCTGTCTGATTTATTTGATTAGTTCTGCTAGAACATTCAGCTTTAACATCGTTTACAAATTAAGTAAGCTTGTGCGTGTACTGAATATATGTATTCAGAATTCAAATATTTGCTCAAAAGCGAAAATAGAATGTTTTTTTCCTCCTCCCACACTTACCTGTGACTTTCACTGTCATGTTGCTGGAACTTGAGACATCTCCACTCTTGATTCATGAGCTGTTATTATTGCATATACCAAATCATGTTGTTTTAATTTTTCTAACAGTTGCATTATCTTTTCTCTATGCACATTCATGGACACCTAGGTCTTGTGCGTTTTGATTTGTTAACTTATCACAGTAAGCAATGTTTTGAAATGTGTCTAAGCCCACTTGTAATAAAGTACACTTGGCAGAAAATATGTAAGGGGAAGGAGCTCCTTTTTAAAAGGAGGTCAAATACTTGTGAATTACATCAGAATGAATAAATAAGAGGGTCAAGCATTTTCTGTTGAGACTGTTTGAGCAAATGCCAAGAAGAGAAAACACTCAATCTAAGACTAAGAGAGGGTGCCGAGTCCAAACAGCTTTAGGCACTTTCTTTGTGTTCTCCGCTTCTCTCTCCTCTCTGGTGCCTGCTCATTTTGCTCGCACATTTTACATTCTTATCATATTAAAAATTCATTTTATCTTGAGTAATGGGGCAAGCTCCGACTTTTTCCTGTGAATTTTCCAGAGCGTACATTTCAGGGACTTCTCTTTAAAGGGATAGTTAACCATATAAATTCAAATTCTCACCCTTGTGTCATTCCAAACCTGTATAGCTAAAATATTTAGAAAAATGTCTCTTTGGTTCACTTCATACAATGAAAGTCAAAGTTGGTTTTGACCTTATTAACTGTCATTGCACAGGCAAAAACAGAATGTCTTCTTTTGGGTTTTACTGAAAAAAAAAAAAGAAACTCCTACAGGATTGGAACGTGAGGGTGAGTGAATTGTCTTTTTGTGTGTGTGTGTGTGTGTGTATGAACTATCCCTTTAAGGTTAAACTAGCAGTCATGACTTTTAAGGCTTTCAAGAATTGCACCAAAGTGTGCAGATGGTTGCAGCTGATATTTATTACTTTGTGACCAGGTATCTAGCATTACTACTAACGCTACAAAAAGAGTTAGGAAACAAATTCAAAGACCAAAAAAAGCAAACTTTCACCTGTAACAATGAAGATTTTGAACCCTGACCTCTCCTAGTGTTTCAGTGTTGGTTTACTGAGCGTGTCAAATAAGGAAATTGCTCTGCTGGCATCTCTTTCGTTTTCTTTCCAGTTAATGTGTTTGCTTTTTATTAATTTCCTTTGGACTACTTTACTGCAACCCCAGCAGAAAAAAAAGAAACTTAGAGCTGCTGGGTGTGTGAGGTCATGGAGGAGGGCAAGAAACAAGGTAGTAAAATATAAAATTCTCACCGTGTTTCTGCTGCATGGAGTGGGGCATGCTGGGAGATGAGGGATTACTCAGCGGTAGCGAGGAACCCCCAGCTTCACCACGTCTCAATCTCTGGAGCAGGAAGTGGGATGCCTCTGGTCAGTCCTAAAGTTGCCAATGGGAGGCAGAAGACTCTTTTTTTAACAGTCAAAGATCTAAAAATGTCAGTGATGCCTTGAGGGAAGCGGAGGACATCCGGAATTCAACGAGAGAGAAGAAAGTGGAGCAGATTGTGACAGCTCTTCAGCGGAACAGGAGGATCGGCAGCAACGGAGCTGGGATTGCCGGGAAAGCTGGCACGAGGCAGAGGGGCTCAGAGCTGAGCATACACGCTGGCAGATGTTGAAGATGCCAGGCTGGATCAGGGTGGCTAAATAGGTGCTGATTCCCGCCGTCTCTTCTTTCTTACTTCTTACAGGCAGTTGGCGACCCCCAGAATATCCCGGCGAGCGGAAGCTGTCCCTTGTTGGATGCGTTTGCGAGTGAGTGTGTGCAGGAGGATTGGCGTAGCAGAGATCTGAAGCGAGTCGACTGAGCGTGCTCAGCGTTACAGAAGAGGTCCACAGGGCATCGGTGGCACTCTAAGCTGATAGGCCAACAGTGATCTAGCGTACATTGTTTAGTGTGCTTACTTTGTCCACTTTCCTTGAATGCTAAAATGATGGGGCGTGCTGGAATTTTTTTTTTTTTTGGGTGTGGAGGGGGGAACCCTACAGATTAAGTTATCCTTGTTGTAATCCCAAGGATAACTCTGGTGCATAATTTGCTCTCTCTCTCTCTCTCTCTCTCTCTCTCTCTCTCTCTCTCTTTCTGAGGTGCAATCTGAAATCTCATTGAGTCACATGAACTCTAAACCTTGTGATATTCCCATTAATATGGAGCAGCTCTTGGGCACCCGGCCATCTGCCAGATTACAGTCTTTCATATACTGCAGTGACACATTGTTGTATAAACTGAGGTTTTATACAACAAACATTTCAGTCCTCTAGCATTAATCTACCTTAGCTTATCTCAATCCACAGAGCTGGATATTGCTCTTTATAACTCGTCTAGCAATGGAAGGTGATATTACATCACTCCAGATGTCACATTTCTTCACCCCTGCTATTCACAACAAGCATCTTGACTGCATGGGATTGAAAATTGGATGATAACTGTACAGCACATTAAAGGGTTAGTTCATTGAAAAATGAAAATTCTGTCATTAATTACTCATTCGAAATCCATAAGACATTCGTTCTTCTTCGGAACATGAAGATCTTTTTAATGAAATCTGAGAGCTTTCTGTCCCTCCATTGACAGTGTACACAACTACCACTTTCAAGCCCCAGAAAGGTAGTAAAGACATCATTAAAGTAATCCATGTGTCTTTAGTGGTTTAACCTCCATTTTATGAAGCAACATGGGTGGTTTGTTTGAGCAAAAAACAAACAAACATTATTTATCTCTTAATTTACAAAATGTTAATCTCCAACACCCGTTCACGAGAACACCACGACCCATGCATGTTGGAGATTAAAGGGTTAGTTCACCCAAAAATGACATTTCTGTCATGAATTACTCACCCTCATGTCATTCCAAACCCTTAAGACCTTCGCAAATGAAGATATTTTTTATGAAATCCGACAACAATACTTTTTGTGCGCAAAAAACAACTTTATTCAACATTCAATATCTCTTCCCTTTCGTGTCAGTCTCTTATACACGATTCACGTAAACACCGCAACGCATGCATGTGGTGCTCAGCCAATAGTAAGCCGACGTTCTGCTGTAGTTCCCGGAGGCTCTGCACTGTGTGAATAGCCCAACAACGTAAATAGCGTAAGAGTGACAAGAAAGAGAAGACATTATTGAATAAAGTCGTTATTTTTGTTAGTTTTTTTGCGCAAGAAAAGTGCTCTTGTCGCTTCATAACATTAAGGTTGAACCACTGTAGTCACATGGACTATTTTAACAATGTCTTTACAACCTTTCTGGGCCTTGAAAGTGGTCGTTGTGTTGCTGTCTATATGGAGTCAGAAAGCCTTCGGATTTCATCAAAAATATCTTAATCTGTGTTCCGAAGATGAACAAAGGTTTTAAGGGTTTGGAACGACATGAGGGCGAGTAATTAATGACAGAAATGTCATTTTTGGGTGAACTAACCCATTAACTTGCGTGTTGGAGATTAATTTGCGCAAAGCAGTCATGCCGCTTCATAAAATGGAGGTCAAACCACTGGAGTCATAGACTGCGTAGACTGTTAGTGGAGGGACAGAAAACTCTCAGATTTCATTAAAAAGATCTTCATTTGTGTTCTGAAAATTAACAAATGTTTAATGAATTTTCATTTCACATCAAATATCATCCTTTTCTCACCCGCATGTCTTTGAAAGCAGTATGATTTTCTTTGTTCAGTGGAACACACAAGTAGTTACTTAAAGCAGAGTTCATGCTGCTCTTTTCCATTAAATGAAAGTGAATGTGGCCAAAGTTGCCAGGCAAGATTTTCAGTGAATAAAGACTAATAACCTATTTAATCGCTTTAGAACACTTGGAATATAGAGCACAAGTCTTATGGACATTTAATGGTGCTTTTTTGGTTCTTTTTAAAGCTGGATATTCCTTAGTCCCCACCTGCTTTCATCAATTTTATGGAAGAGAGCAGCTCTAAATATATAATTTTGAGTTCCATGGAAGAGAGAAAGTCATAAGAGTTTGGCATGGTATGAGGCTGAGTAAATTATGAAAGGAGTTTCATTTTTGGGTGAAATATCCCTTTAATGTCACTTTTCCAACATCTTATTTTGACCTTTAAGTATTACTGCAAAACAAAAGGCCATCATTCTCAGTCAGGGGTCTGTGAACCTGCTGGGGGTCCCTGAAGGTACTCTAGGGGGTCCGCGGAGAAGACCGTATTACATTTTCGAAACAATTATAGGATAATTCGCTTTCTGATTTGTATTCTGTTAAGCATTATAGTGATGTTTTTTGCATTTATTTATTTGGCATATGCTTTGTCCAAAGAAAGGTTTATATTTGATCAGTTTGTAGATGGGAATTGAACCTTCTGTGTCCTTTGTGTTGCTAGTGCCATGTTGTTTGAGCTTCAGGTCCAAAAAGGACAAAAAAGCTTCTTAATAGCACCCATACCACTTTTAATTTAGCATTTATGTGTTTGACCCATATCTGATTGATATTGAGAAGAAGATGTTACACATTTACATTATGAACTTACAAAAATGACAACACATTTTGTCTCAGGCTCGGTGTCCAAACTCTGTTAGTGCCTTACTAACTCTGTTAGTGCCTTATAATGTTTCATTTTAACCCTGTTTTATTTTTAGTTTTTAATTATACTTTTATTTTTATTATTTTTTTATTTTGTTAAGGCTGTCTGGGTGGAAGAGGTTGAGAGACGGGGGAGCTAAAACAGTTATTGTGGTTCGAGTCCACATAGTTATCCTCAATTTAGACCCCGACGTGATGTCTCTGATCAGGTAAGACATGAATTTGGTTTTGACTACCTGATTAGTGGCATCACTGAATAAATGTTATTGTGGTTCGAGTCCACATAGGTGCGAGGACGATCCGTTTAGATCTGCTCTGACGAATAGATCTGTATAGCCTTGGTGGTAAGAGGAAGGACCGTGTAGATCCGCTCTGACGGTCGAACAAAGTAGATAGCCCTGGTGTTCCGGTCCAGGAAGATTTGTCTGTAAGGGTAATGTTTAAATGCACAGTTACCTGACAAATATTTTTTGAGTACTCGCTCTGGTGCGAGGAAGACCCGTTTAGATCTGCTCTGGCGGGTAAAACATCTAGAGAACACCCTCAAGTTAGGCCAAGAAGATTTGTCTGTAAGGGTACTGTCTAAACGCACAGTTACCTGACAAATTTTTTTAAAGTAAACCTGACTCTCCATTTTCTTCCACCCCAGATAGGGGATTTCATCTTTATTTTTATTTCCTTTTAATTTCCTTTTAATTCCTTTTATAACTATTATACTATATATATTTTTATTTTATTCACTTATAACTATTTTAACTTCATTTCTGTCTAAAGCACTTTGAATTGCCACTGTGTATGAAATCTGCTATACAAATAAACTTGCCTTGCCTTGCCTTGCCTTACAGAAAGTGCTATCCTGCTTCCAGTGAGATATTCTCTGTGGCTGCACACTAGAAGGGGCTCGCATTTGTTTAACATTTGAGGTTGAAAGGTCAGTCAATATGAAAAGTCTCCAGATGCGTTTAAGGGATCAGAAAACATGGCTTGTCAAAATGTGTTCTGACAGCTGCCTACATCTCTTACGCACCTGATGTTCTTGTTTACATATTTCTGCATTAATTTATTTTTGTAGAATTTATTCCATACATTCTCATTTTGTGAATGCATTTTCTCTAGACATCCCTTTTTGCATGAATCATTTAGTTATTAAGCACTAAATGGATTTGTGTGTATTCATGCCTTGTATTAATAATTCTTGAACGTTTGACCTATTTTTTTAGATTTACTTTCGGTCTGAATAATCATCAAATAGTTATATATTTGTAAATAATTATATATTTATAAGTGTGTATGTGGGTGTTCTGTAGCCTTTATGTTAGGTGTAAAAAAGGTCCACCTGTGAGCCTTTAAAGTTAGTATTTAAGAGATATATATATATTATATATATTTCCTTTTGAGAAAATTACCACAGATATGTGCAACAAATTTTCAGGGAGTTCTAGATTCCTAAGTTATTCCCTAGAAAAGACTAAACAACAACAACAACAAATTATTCTTTTTATCCATAAAGAAATTAACTTTCACTGATAACATAAAAACCTTTCGAGGCAGACCTGTCATGATCTCTGAGGTTTAAGCTTTTAAATTAATTTATATACATTACTCACAATCCTGCGGCAGCTCCATTAATCAGAATAACTGCTGTTATCATGGAAGAGGGAATCGCGGCACTCTGACTCAACAAGTAACATCTACCCCTATTAAGCATTGCGAATTGTCAGTATTCCTAAATGACCTAGCTGTGAGGTTGTGAATTGCACCCCCCAACGCTCACCCCTCCCTTTTGGAGCACAGAGAATCTTCGGTGGCCGGCGCAGGACAAAAATGTCCTCACCGGAGAGAGCAGAGAGTGACTAGTGCTCTGTAGAGCAGTTTGTCCGTTTAGGGCTACTGTAGAAACATGACGGCACAAAATGGCGATTTCACTGTAAGGGGACCCGCGGTGCATGTAGATAGAAATGGCTCATTCTAAGGTAATAAAAACATAACGGTACATTAAATAAGTTCTTTATACTACACTGAAAATATAACTATGTATATTATATTACATTTGTGTCAATAGATCCTCTTAAATACTACACACTGAACCTTTAAGACCTGACGCACAGATCCATTATACTGTGCACATGCGTTTTCTTTTGCAACTTTACGTTCTCTTAAGACATAACTGACTGTGTTTACATGAATATTTTCAAAGACCGACATTTTGACTTTATTTTGTGTGTATAATTTGACTGTTTAAGCGCGATAAGCAGCAATAACAAAATCAGTTTAGTATTGAGCATACTGAGAGGCGGCTTTATGTGCACACACTTTGGGTGTACGCACAAAATCTGTGGGAATGAGTACAATTATGCACAATACGTGCAATCCCACACTGAAAGTCAAGCCCTGTAATACCAACAATATTCAACCGTATCAAATTAAAGAGTGAGTGAGGGGAGGCGGGTTTGTGTGTCAACTCACTGTCAGATTGGGAGAGATGAGAGAGCGAGAAAGCGCAGCTGGTATCGTGTATCTTTTCTGCAGGAAATGAGTATTGGAGGCGTTTCATATATTTAGTATCAATATGTATTGAAAAATCGATATTTTTGACAACACTACAACTTGTTTATTATTTCAGAATGATTCCTTTTAAAAGACTACTATTGAAAAATTATATATTATATATAAAATTCAACCCGCCAAAGTGGCTATAGGAGTGACTGCGGTACACACCACTGCTGAAATCCACCCGCATTTGGCGGGTGTTAAAGTGCCCCTATTATGATTTTTTGAATATTCCCTTTCATGCAGTGTGTAATATATCAGTTTGTGAATGTAAAAGTTCTGCAAAGTTGTAAAGTCGAAATTGCGATGGAGGTTCGGGTTGAATAACTAGTTCTTCCAATGTTTCATCATCGGACTCGCGCTCGGATTGATATGGTAAAAACGACGTCATCGTTACTGTTCAATGTACTGGCCAATCAGAGCAGAGTAGCTCTCGGAAAGGAGAATTTAGAGAGACTGATTCATCCGTCGAGTCGTTTGAGAATCATTGAAAAATGTGGTGATGTGCAATTTATATAATGAGAAAATCAAAGTGTTTTTTTTTTTGCCTTTGATGCATCTAAACCTGTTGTAGGAGACCTCCAAAACAAAATTAGGAAACTTTAAAATAGCATAATAGGGGCTCTTTAATGTCAAGCCCTGCCTACTTCAAATATGGTATTTCTTAATTATAATCAATGATTTACAGCCAATATATTGCATCATCATTTCTGATTTGATTATATCATTCACGGTTATTCATTGTCTAATTTTCAAGCACTTTTTTGCTTTGTTGTCGAAAGTTGTAATGTTGTGATTAACATCTAGAATGCCTATGGGAACATGGGAACGCTGGAAAAGGGGACCGTTACAATTTACACGTAATATTAAGTGTCATTAGTGATTTGTACTGGACCATGTGGTTGGCAACTGTGCATGTGTGCAGCAAACTTTTTTTTAGCGCAGCAGTAATGAGAAAGAGATGGTGAATGAAGACAACAGCAGTCAAATTAATCTGCTCCTGATAAAGTTGTTGGCTTATATCCCTCTTTTAGCTCAGGCATGGCTGAGTGACTTGTGCGGTTCTCTCAATACCGTAATGTCTCATTATAAACACCATCTTTTAAATATTTGATCTCCTTATATAGATGTTGTGTGTGCACCCTGCATGTCTAGAGACGCTAATTAGTGCTGTCATAAACACTCCCACATGCCTGGGTGTTCACTTCACATCACACAGGGCGAGTGGGCGGAGCACCTCCCTCTGAGTCTCGGGTCTCGACTGAAGGTTTGGCAGTCTGTGTTACAATGACCTTTATCAAATCATTCAGCAATGACTTTGTCAGCTTATGGTAACGGGACTTGTAGGTGAATTGTTATTGTGACCGTTTTTGCTTTTTATTGTTCTAATTCAATCAAAGATGTAGAAAATTCATGTCATTGTCTCATCCTTGTGTCGTTGCAAACCCATCTTTCAAAAAACAAATGAGAATATTTTTAATGAAACTTAAAAGATTTGTCTCACTCCTTTGAATGTCCATGCATGCAACCAAAACTTTGACAAAAAGTTCATAAAAACATTGTAAATGTAATCCAAGTGCTCTATGCAAGTCTATATATGAATAAAAAACCTAAATTAAACCTATTCATCATATAAAGCAATCATGACTCTTCAGAAGACTTGGATGAATCCGCTCAATTCATATGGATTAACGCTTTGCTTGAGTGGACTTTCAATAGAGGGACATACATCTCTCAGGTTTCATTAAAATCTATGTTTCAAATATGAATTAAAGGGTTTTGAATGACATGAGGGGGAGAAAATTATGAGAATTTTCCTATTAAAAAGAAATTAATATTATAGGCTTAAAAGTAATAGTTTACTCAGAACTGTAAATTAATCATTCACTCGCACTCATGTTGTTCCTATACTACTTCCTTTCTTTCTTTCTCTTTGGTTCATTGAACCTGTCACATCTGAGTTTGTTTCAGAGATAAAATGGATGTTGTTGCTGTCTTTGCATTGAGCTTATGGTAGGAACACTGCTAAAGAAACCAATTAAACTGGTTATTTATACACAACATTTAGAATATTGTGTAATGCATACAAAGATTCAAATAATTTATTTGAACAAAAATCATCACAGTTGTTATATTGTCATTTTTTTAAATTAAGATTACCATTACAATTGTTCATAAACTTCTTAACAGCACAGCAAGTCCAGCTTGTGGAACACTTTTTAATGTCGAGAAAATTGAATCAGACAGTGAAAGAAATGACCTTATCTCATCACCAGAAAGCCATTTGCTCAGACCACAGCCTCTAAAATTTAAAGGTTTAAAATTTACAGATTTGCATGGTAAAAATCACTCAGGTGAGTATAATATGAATGGAGTAATGTGCTGAAAGAAGGTAAGGAGAGACAAACTTGCCAGACACACTGTCTCATCAGCTCAGTGTCTCACTCTACCTTCTGCATATACCACCTCTTTTTACGTCAGAGAAACCACATTCAGCTTTTCATTTCTACCAACATGTCAATTGCAGTTATTCAGGGTTTTCTCAAACTTTTGCTGGACCGTTTTCGCCTTCCAACTCTTTTATAGGCCACATTAACAGAGCCAAACTTCCAGTTTCACTAGTTTTCTAAGCAGACTTCATACATTACTTTCATTTCTTTTGTTCTAGTACTTTCTTATTCTTTTTATACACACCTTACTGACTGATATACAGTACAGAGACGAGGACAGATGCAACTTCTCCCTTCTCCTTTTAGAATTTCAGTTTTGAGAATCTGAATACGATCTCAAAAGACCAAGAGGTCACAAGTTCAAATCTTGTTTCACTACAACAGTGAAATAACAGGGTCTATCACCGACTACAGGGAAAGATGATGCTTGGTTATTATGATGAAACAACTGGTAAGGGGAGAATTCAGAGTGAAGTAACCTGATTTCCAGTTCCTTTTTCCTGGAATTGTTCTTTTTTTAGGTTATTTGTTGAGATTTGGTGGGCTGAGATAGCACCTATGGCCCCTTTTATGACAATTTTCATCAACAAGCATCTTCGACATTCACTTCCTCATAAGCTGCACTTATGCAACCATCCAGGAAACTCAAGTCAAGACACTTTCATTTATATAGCACTTTTTACAAAACAGATTGTTTCAAAAGAATAGAAAATTAATGCAACAAAAATTGTTTTGGCTGGACAGCAGCGATAGAAGAAAGTCATTGTCCAGCTTAAGTAAGTAGGGGTGTAAATCGGATGGTTTATCACAGTTCGATACTATATTGATTCTCATAGGCAGCGATACGATATTTTCCGATACCTCAAAAAGTTCTGCGATACGATTAGATACAGGGGTATACCGATCAATATTTCGATATTATGTAAGAGGAAGAGTTGTTGTAGTAGAGCACATTTGGGAGTCTGCTCAAGCTGTCGCATCTGTCTTTTCACATTTATTGCAATACAGTACGTAACACAAATGCAATAGCATGTCACAGTAGCGGGCGGTGACTTTTTACCTGGGTATGCTGGGTGACGTGTTATGTCAAAACTGCACTTGCACATTGGATGGGTTTATAAGCACGTTCGCTCTAGACAGAGTGTTCAGTTGCTTACTCTCATGACACATAGCAACACAGCTAAAAGTTTCCTACTATATTTTACCATTTATTGAAAGTAGCCTACTTTTACCTGTTGATGCCTTCACAAGCACAAGCGTGAAAGGGGCGTTTGCGAAGTATTCTGTATTTTTGTAATACCGCTAGGCAGCACTAATGTCGCAGAAATTACATTCTTCATGTACGGCACATCGACCGAGGATACACATCTAAATCAGAGACAAATAAGAAACACCATGTCAGGCGTTGTTTTAAATGTATGCAAGAAGTGTTTTTTATTAAAAATTTTAAATAAGTATAATATAATATAATAAATATTAGTTGCCTATTATAAATAAAATTTAAGTAAAATATCATTACAATAAATTTAAGTATAATAAAAATATAATTATTCTTTTAAAAATAAGTTTAAATAATGCAAATTGATGACTTTAGCAAACACATATGCCGTTCCAGGCAACCAGTAACCCGTGTTTTTCCAACCTTCTACCCGTGAAAGTGCATTGGAACGGCAGTCAAACCCAATACTTCCCACCCATGAACTCGTACTAGATCGATGTACTCCCAGTTATGTGCTCTGACGTCACATAGCCCGCGAAACAACAATGGCGAAACAACAATGGCAGCCCCTACGGATGCGGTGTATATAAAAGTCGTACACGGTTATTTAACGTTATTAATCCGCAAATGTTATGCATTATCAGCAGCTTTTCTAGCATTAGTTAGTTTTCAGTCTATTGGGTGAAAGAATACATTTATACCAAATACATTTCCAACTATACAAATAACGTAAAATAAAAGGTATAACCGCTTCTCTTGCCTCATGCGCCATTTTTTCACCTCCGTTTCCCTCATATAAGTAAGGAGGAAGCACCTTTGGCGATAGAAATTATTGTAAATGAGCAAAAGCCCCGTACTGTCCGCCATGCTTTGTTTACATCAGGAGTCTCAAACTCATTTTACCTGGGGGCAGAGGTGGGTAGTAACGAATTACATTTACTTCGTTACATTTACTTGAGTAAATATTTTGGGTAACTTGTACTTTTAGAGTAGATTTAAAGATGGGTACTTTTACTCTTACTCAAGTACATTTTTTGTGAAAAAACTGTACTTTTACTTAGTTACATTCGGTGGCGTTCCTCCGTTACTGTCAAATGGTAATAATTATATTATATATATATTAAAATAAGTTCATATGACTTTCGCAAGTCTCGCGAAACGTTGGAGAGGCTGCTTCGCGAGAGGTTGCTACGCATCACCCGCTTATAATTAGCGCGCGTTTAGTCGGAAGATGATGGCCGAAGCAGAGGAAGATGTGTGTGAGCTACGGGAGGCAGATTGCCCGTGGCCTCAAGTTCAGTCTATGTTTTCACTCCAAGATGTCAAAAAGAATAGTTTCATAATGCGATGCATGTTGTGTGCACCAAAACGAACTGACATCTCTCAGCATACAAGAATTCCACTCTGAAAAGAACATGTAGCGGTAAGTGTCACAATGATGCCTATATTTGAACACTATTAACGGTCATTTGGTAACTATGGGAAATTTTCCCTTATTATAATACTATTTCACACACTGTCCCAGTGTTTTCCTCATATGCGCTCGTGTAAGTAATGACAAATCGTTTGAATCCTCCAAACAACACACGTCCACGAACAAACGTTCACATCTTCACATTTACATATCCTTTTCTTCACAAAACGAAACAAATTGAACAGCCTAATGTGACGTCTTGCATTTATACACAAATCCGGACAGACACCTGTCTGAAGTGTAGAAAATGCATACAAATAAAAACGGTATTGTATTTTATTCCTACCTAAAGAATAGCCTATAAAAATATAAGAACAAAGTATGTTTTAAGAAGAGCTCTAGTTAGCCCAGCACACCATTAATTTACACTGTTTAACCATTAATCACACACACACACACACACACACACACACACACACACACACACACACACACACACACACACACACACACACACACACACACACACACACACACACACACACACACACATATATATATATATATATATATATATATATATAAGGTTCATTTGCTTACATTAGTTAACATGAACTAATAATGAACTGCACTTATAAAGCACTTATTTATCTTTATGTTAATTTAAACATTTACTAATGCATTATTCAAATATTGTTAACATTAGTCAATGCACTGTGAACTAACATGAATAAACCATGAACAGCTGGATTTTTATGAACTAACGTTGACAAATATTAACTAATGCTGAACAGGTGTTGTTCATGGTTAGTTCATCTTATAATACATTAACTAATGTTATCTAATACAACCTTATTGTAAAGTGTTACAGAGAGGTGTGTGAAAGCTCTCCAAGCAGGGTTTTCGCTTCTTATCAATCAGATTGAAAGTAACTAGTAACTAACTACTTGAGTAGTTTTCTCATCGAATACTTTTTTACTCTTACTCAAGTAAATATTACGATTGCTACTTTTATTTTTACTTGAGTAAATATTTCCATAAGTACTTGTACTTTTACTTGAGTACAGATTTTGGCTACTCTACCCACCTCTGCCTGGGGGCCGCTGGAGGAAGACTCTGGGTCAGGCTGGGCCGCATCAAGTATTCCACATAAAAAGTGTTTCAAGTATTCCAAAAAAAAGGAGCACAATCTTCTCAATCTTTATTATTAACAGTTCTTCATCATGAATGTTTCTTCTGAACATGAACGGTTCTTCAGAACATAGAATTCTCTTGCCTACACTCTAAAAAAAAGGTTCTATATGGCACCAAAAATGGTTCTTGGCTCGTAAATAGTGCTATATAGCACCAATTTTGGTGCTTCAGCGGTTCTTCGGAGGTGCTATAGCACCTTAGTCAAAGAACCGGTGAAGAACCTCTGAAGAACCGCTGAAGAACCACTGAAAAAGGTTCTAAAAAAGGTTCCCCTTACGAGCCAAGAACCATTTTTGGTGCCATATAGAACCTTTTGTTTTTAGAGTGTACTCTATTTTTTAAAATATAGCCTATAGAAATTAAATCATGTAATATGAAATAATGATTTAAATTTTATTTTAAATAATAGACTAATTCAAAGCAAGGCCGTAACTAGGTCAAACAGAACAGTGAACGAAATTCTAGGTCTACTTCTAGTTGGGAAATAATCTTTTTGGGACTATTTGTAAACAATATTTGCATTAAATTGCGTCAAATATATTATTAGGTCCGAGATTCTTCGCATGAGTGAATAAATGCATAGATCTGGCTAGGGACAGGCTCCAGAAGGGAGCAGAATCTCATTGAGCCCCATGTTAAAATGCCCAACTTTACAGCAGAATAAAACATGTTTACAGCCTGGTAGAAATTGTGGTTTTGGTCTATACGGCTAATTTTGCCCTTCATGACAACTGTGAGGGGGGTGATTTTTTTTATAACTCATTCGTTTACATTATATAAAGCATTAAAGTTCTGCATAATTAAGGGCGTGGCCACTTCGAGTGACAGGTGGATAGCCATTTATCTGCTGTCTGTTTGTCATTGCGTCACTTCAGCTCCGTCCACGTCCCGCCTTTTTGCCCATTTTCTGTTATCCGGGAGTGACGCGTGATGACGCGCTGCCAAGATGGCAACGGCCATCTCGTCCATACTTTGCGCTTCAGAACGGCTCATCAGAATCCTATGGGTGACGTCACGGACCCTACGTCCATATTTTTTTACAGTCTATGGTTAGACCACATTAATTTCGACTGTCTGATCAGCTTCCTTCGTCTGTTCCTGTCAATCACGCGGTGTCAACCAATTATACTGCATGAGGGAGGGGCGAGCCAACTCTCTCTCTCACACACACACACAAAGGTGGCTGCAAGCGTGGCAAGTGACTCAGCAAAAAGGTGCTTTTCAGAGCAACGCGCGGGCCGCACTAACACTAAACTTTGATGTCAAGTAGGGGGCCACAAAATATCATCCCGCGAGTTTGAGACTCCTGGTTTACATCTAGCTACCCTTCAGGCAGTGCCGTGACTTTGCCTGGAACGCTACACAGTCGTGAGTCGTGGTTTGAAGTCGTAACTTACAAGCTCAAAAACCTGCCTGGAACGCAGCAATAGACTACGATTAACAGCCTCTGATAGTTACAGGTCTGCTTACAGTAGGTCTGTCTTTTAACAGTTATACTTTATATTGTTAAATTGAATTTCCCTACGGAGAAAATAAAATACTATGAAAATATTTTCAGTTATGGCTTTTTTCACATGATTGAGTCTATTTAGTTTTTCTATTAAACACAATGTGATTTTCGTTTATCGTAATCTGACAGTAAAAGACATTTTTCTTCTTGGGCGAGCGATCCGCTCACAGCTTACCCTGCTCATGTAATTCCCCATATGCCAGCAATCCAATGAGAACGCGGGACAGTGATGACGATACATAACAACAGAGCGTAGGTGCCAAAGCTGCTGTGGATCCGCTTACCCGAAACTCTCAGTGAGTGGCAGATTTGAAGAAAATTACCGTTGTTTGGCAAATAAATAAAAGATGGAGAGTTACATACGTTTCATTATGTTAGCTTTATGGTACACCTCAAACAAGGGACTTTGTAGTAATAGTGGTAATACTAATTAGCAAATCCACGAATGGCTTAGGTATGCAGAGCTTTCGCAATTTATATAGACCGCATGCCACTATAAAAGCAAGATGACAACATAAGTTATACCGTAATTAAACTAAACTATACCTGTTCTATCTTCATGAAGCATATATTCTCTGGCTCTGAAGGCATCTTACAATAGTTCCCACACAAGCGATTTATAGATTATTATGACATCATATGCTAATCAGTGGCTTGAAGATAGTTAACTGCACATCAGCTACATAAACTCATCAACTAACCATTCAGAAACACCCTGTTGCATTCTAAGTTGTCACTTCTTCTTTAGTCTCTCCATCATTGCCCGACTCCAGTTTGAACATAAAAAGGTGAAGAGTTTCGGACATGTTCGAAGCTCCGGCCTCTTCTAGAAAAGGGGGCGGAGAGCAGCAGCTAATTTGCATTTAAAGGAAAACGGTGCGTTTTTGCTCAACCTCAAAAAGTGACAATTTTAACATTCTATAAAAAATGATATGTGGGGTATTTTGAGCTAAAACTTCAC
Organism: Gobio gobio; assembly: GCF_949357685.1. Taxonomy (NCBI): domain Eukaryota; kingdom Metazoa; phylum Chordata; class Actinopteri; order Cypriniformes; family Gobionidae; genus Gobio; species Gobio gobio. The sequence goes on along the minus strand of NC_137110.1, from coordinate 23,784,640 downwards.
ATACACAACCTGGGGACTTATTTTACATATTGTAAAAAGGGGCAGTATAGGACCCTTTTAAAAGTCACAAAAGTCATATTTAGACATTCATTTTATTGCCAGATAACTTTAGTTTATGCAGTCAATCTGTTGTGCTAATTTGCCACCTTTCAGAATTAGGCAAACAAATAACAGCATTCTGCAACTTTCATGCCCAAAATGGATTTGTTGGTAAAGACCCTGACTTTGCAAATTAAATGCAACTTTCTCTGCCATGCTTAAAAAAAAAAAGATATAACTCTCTAAGTGTCTCCAAAGCAAACACCAATTCTTTCTGTTCTGTGCACAGAATCAAAAGCCACGGCCGCAGGCTTGTATCTGCTTCTGCTATCCTGATGAATATTTACATGCTTAAACACTCAAATTAGAATTCATTATCTTGTGTAATCTTGGGTTTAGATCTACATGTGCAGTTGTTTGATTAGTTGCTTGAGGATATGGGTTTTGTGCTTGGTTTGTGGGCCTTCTACCTTTTCTCACACTTGCCTTTTGATGCTAATGTCTGGCAAACGATAGGCCTGTTGTGTTCAAATTAGCATCTCTATTAGTATTGAAAATCTGTTTTTGTGGTTGAAGTTGTGTGATCCAAACCTCTCAATCCTACTTAGCAGCAGTTTACTGGAGGTATGCGCATTATCTTGTGGCAACATGCTTTCGTACCGGACATATTACGCTGAATAATTTAAGATCAACACAGGGTTTAGTTGAATGAGCACCTGCACATTAACCGGTCTAATGCAGAAGCTTCGCCGTAGCTGAGGGATTTTTACATTATTAAAGAGAAAATACAGCACAGTCGCCTTTGTCATTCTTGACATTTCCTGAAACCATCTTTGCAATTTGACAGCATCAAAGATGCATGAGAGGCCTACGAATCCACTCTAAGAATTTCCCTTTTCCTCGAGGACTGAAATCTTGCGCGGCTTCTAGTTTGTGAGCTTTAAAAGGTAAAGTAGGTTTATTCTGTTTCTGCCATGGTCAGCCTGCTGCAAAGCAGGTCACTGTCACGTTGACATTCTAAAACATGTTCTCTCTTTCCTCCACAGCTGCTTGAGGTTTATCTCGTGCAACAGAGGAAGTGGTGCGGGAAGAAGAATGCGTCGGCCTTAACGTTTTGTGTGTACAACAGGATATCCGACGCTGGGAGCGTTAGCCTCGTGTCGAGAGGTGATATAAAAGATAGATTGCAGCTTGTATTCTTAAGATGTACAAAAACTGTTTTTGTGCCCCCCCCCCACCCCCTTTCGTCTTTCAACGCATCTGCTCTCTCACCATATCGCTGTATTCCACGCTTCGGAGTGCAGACACCTCATTTCAGCTTGTCACAAGTAGTAATATGACTAACAAAAGTAAAGCATTCCTTATCTGAAACTCGTCTCTTATCATACTGGTAGTAATTCTGTGCACTTATAGTGTTAAATGTACTCATAGGCAAATACGTTAAATGCCAGTTGACTGACAGCTGGAAAACAGTGGGATTTCATGCTGGGGCAGCGGTAATTGTTTTCAGATTTGTTTTAGAGTGTCTTTTTGATCAAATTTGTGAGAGAGCGAGGGAGAGAGAAGGAAAGAAGAAGGAGAGGGAGCCAGACACTACTCATGGGGCCCATTAGGAAATTGCCAGTAAGCAAAGTTGCAAATAAGCTGTCACACAGTACAAATGAGATTACCTTTCCAATGTGCCCTGGAACCTGCACGCCGGGGGATGCAGAACCAGTCACGGCAAAACAAGGCACAATCGTCTGATTTATCTCAGCGCTTGATCTTCTGGTTGTGTTCTTTCTGCCTCTGTTTTTCATGCATGGTGTGCAAAACAGTTTACAAAGTGCTTGCAGCACAAGTTAATCAGTTGTAGACAACCTCTGAAGCGAGTCGACGCAGTGTTTCAAGTCAGGGATTTCACTTATAGTCATCAGCGTTGGAGTTTATACACGTACAGAGAGACTTAGTTGCATATTTCTGTCTAAACGGTTTACATCTATTGCTCTTTATTCACTTATTGATCAGTTTGTTGATGAGTTGATGATCTGCTTTCATTGTTGAAGAGATACAGATACAGAGTCAATAACCACCACTAGGGGCACTTTTAATGTCTCAGGGGTTGATTTTTATTCAAACAGATTAAATCTTTTTTTTTTAGAGAGGTCACATTAAAGGGTTAGTTCACCCAAAAATGAAAATACTGTCATTAATTACTCACCCTTATGTCTTTCCAAACCCCGTAAGACATTTGTTCATCTAAGAAATACAAATGAAGATCTTTTTAAAGAAATCTGAGAGCTTTCTGTCCCTCCATTGACAGTCTACGCAACTACCACTTTCAAGCCCGAGAAAGGTAGTAAAGACATCATTAAAGTAATCCATGTGACTTTAGTGGTTTAACCTCCATTTTATGAAGTGACGTGAGTGCTTTGTTTGCACAAAAGAACATAATATATAACATAATTTACACTTTATTTACCAAATATTAATTAATATTTTGTAAATTATTACTTGCTTCGCTTCATCAAAATTGAGGTTAAACCACTGGAGTTGGAAAATAAATAGTGCTGTTAAATAAATAAACCTTCAATCTTAAAATATGAAAATCCATCATAAAAATTGAATTATAATAATTAAAAGTACAATAATCTAAATTAATATTGAAATAAATATAGTTATATTCACTACAAAAAGTTGTCAGCGTGTCAAGTACTGTGAACTCCATATCATGAACTCAAGTGTGAATATTTATGAGTCACTTTGATGAAGAGATAGATAAGAGTGCACTTCCACTTTCTAAATGCAAGATATATCAGGCAACCAGCGTCCTTGCCTGACAATATGTCTCTTTCTAAAACACTCTCGTTCCAGTTATGATGTGCTTATTGGTAACGATGGGAAGCCAGTCATTGCCAAAACAGCCAAAAGAGACATGATGCCGATTTCACTGAATTTACAGAATGAGAATTTGGAGTATATTTTGTGGCGAGACTTCACTTTCTTAACTCAAAGTTTGTATTGTGGTGTAACACAAGTCTATTTTCATTCTACCGAAATGGCATTTCTGTAGACAACCAGGAGACCCTCATTAAATTCACACCAAATGTATGATTCTGTCACACCCACAAAACCCCTCTAGTTGCGCTAGTCCCATTCTAAGGCTCCATCTTGTTTATCTTTTGTAGGACCCAAAATTACTACATTTAAACGATTCTGGCGAGAGTCTGAATGAACCATGCTATTCAGATGACGATGAGGTTTATCTCAAACTGTTACCTTTAGCGTGTGTGGACACCACTGTCATCATCATTCAAAGCTATTGTGGTACATTCCCTAGCAGAAAGAAATCAAATAAAGAAGCGGAGCACTGCTATGATATTTGCATTGACAGCTGAACATGCAAACGTTTAGATTTGAATGAAAACTGCAGTATGTGGTTGGGTGTTGGCGGGTGTTGAAGGGCAGGCTCTGTCTGAGAGAATCAAGCGTCCTGTGGAATGAAGTGTGAAAGGAGATTAGACTAAACAGATCATAGACTTATCTGTGAGGTATATTATTGAATTACATTACGTACACATGTCTGGATTACTATTATTTCTGGTTAATGAGTGAGCATGCTGCTCTCCCTTGTAGAAAGGAATTAATACATTTAAAGAAGCTAAAATAAATTAATAAAATTTTTGGTCTTTATTATCCTAGGAATATTTCTGAAATTCATCTATGAAGTGCTTTGTGATGCTTTGTATGATTTGACCCAACCACAAATGCCATATAATGAACTAGTGAGTTTCTGTTTAAGCATACATTTTGAATATTTCCACCAATTTTGCTAAAGAAGAAAGATAGAGTTCATTAAATACACATTGGCCCACTGGGGCATGTTGTCACACGACAAGGGGCAAGTTGTCATAGTGGGTTTCCAGCACAATTTAAAAAGTTAAATAAACACATAAAACCATGGCTTAAAGGGTTAGTTCACCCAAAAAATTTAATTTCATTAATTACTCACCTTCATGTCTTTCCAAACCCATAAGACCTTTGTTTATCTTCAGGACACCAATGAAGATATTTTTGATGAAATCCGAGAGCTCTCTGACCCCTCTATAGACAGCTATTTCAAGGCCCAGAAAGGTAGTAAAAACATTGTTAAAATAGTCCATGTGACTACAGTAGATCAACCTTAATTTTATGAAGCGACGAGAATACTTTTTGTGCGCAAAAAATAACAACTTTATTCAACAATTTCTATAAAATAACGACTTTATTCAACTATTTCTTCTAGCCTGTGTCAGACTCCTACACTGTTGATACAGTGTATACAGTGCAGCACTTCCAGAATGCTGGCTTACCATTGGCCGACGCTGTTTACATGAGCAACACGACGCATACACACGAGTCGTTCTGTCGTAGAACTAGGTAGTGCTTCACTGTTTACACTGCGTCAACAGCGTAAGAGTCTGACACAGGCTAGAAGAAATTGTTGAATAATGTTTTTTTATTTATTTATTTTTGCACACAAAAAGTATTCTCATCGCTCAGGAAAAAATTAAGAGACCACTTAACATTGAGAAATCCATGTTAAAGGGATAGTGAAAATTAGCCCATAATTTACTCACCCCCAAGTCATCCTAGGTGTATATAACATTCTTCTTTCAGACGAATAAAATCTGAGTTATATTACAAAAGTTCAGGCTAATCCAAGCATTAGAATTTGATTCATAGTTGCTCTGTTTTTGAAGTCCATAAAAAGTGCAAACTCAAGATGCGTACGTGACGTCATGATGAGCGTACCTGGTCGCGTTAGTCTTTCGAACGGCAGGGGAACTTTCAACAATTTTTCCATAAATTGAACAGGGAAGGTGGTCGGCCGAAAGTTTACTTGATAAAGTTTTAAATTTGGATATTTTTCTTACACAAACGCATCGATTCGCTTCAGAAGCCCTTTATTAACACCCCAGAGCCGCGTGGAGCGGAACATTTAATCAATGTTATTTGACGGACAGATGCTCTTTTTATGGACTTCAAAAGCAGAGCAACTATGAATCCAATTCTAATGCTTGGATTAGCCTGGACTTTTGTAATATAACTCCGATTTTATTCGTCTGAAAGAAGAATGTTATATACACCTAGGATGACTTGGGGGTGAGTAAATTATGGGCTAATTTTCATTTTTGGGTGAACTATCCCTTTAAGTGGTCTTTTTAATTTTTTTCAGAGCTGTATTTGTGTGTGTATATATATATATATATATATATATATATATATATATATATATATATATATATATATATATATATATATATATATATATATATATATATATATATACTGTATACACACATATACATATACATGTATATATGTATGTATATAAAACTCGGTGCTTCCACTCTTAAGTATTTTAGACCATGGCTGGCTGAATCAAAATAAGTGTTTATTTTAAATTATTTGTAACAAAATGTAACAGATCCTTTAAATGTAATGATTGCAGCAGATACAAAGAGGACAATATGCAGGCTTTTAAAATGGTGATACGACAGATGATGAATAATCACAGTTATTACACTGTTTGCACAATAAGATAAATACAGCCGTTGTGAGGAAGAGATATTGCATGAGAGCTGGCTGAGACTGCCATACATGGGCAAATTTCTGTGACTGTGTGTAAGTGTGTGTGCTGCCGGCTGGAATTTCGCCCTCTGACGTCACTGCCTGCTACTCTCCAGATTTGGGAAAAAGAAGTTTCACTTTAAGTGGGGATTTGAAACTCTGTGATTCTTAGAAAGCGAGGTAAGAGAACTATTAAAGCTTTCGAGGGGCGGCTCCACGCGTTGAAACGCCGATCGCAGGCCCGGGACAACGCAGCGTTGTTAATGGGCGCGAGCTCTACAGCTCGAACTATGTTTGACAACTATATGTTCTTCTGTGAGAGATTCGAGCTGTGCCATTGAAATGGAGGGCGTGGGATTGCTAGAAGGAGGGGGGCGAACTTTGTTTCGCGTATTTACCTCGCAGCCGAGACATTTGAGCGAACATTTAGAAGGTGTCGGCGTACTTTGAATACGATTAGTAGATACTTGTTGCAAATGAACGTCTGAAGTTGACCGTGTTGTGATTCAGAAACATTCTTGCACTGTTGTGTTTCTTTTGAAGAATGCGGAAGTAAATAGGCTGGAGGGTTCGTGTGCAGGAGGATTGTAACAGTGCTTCAGAGACGTGGCTTCTGCTTACAACAGCAACAGATACGAAAGATTAGTGCTGGCCATGTGCTTTGCTTGCGTTGTTCAATTCAAATATCAGTGTGATGCTGCACAACTTATACCGGGGATCTGTAACTCGTTATGTGTTCTTGTTTACTGGTTAAAAGAGGGAATAACTGAATGTTACATTGGCTTTTGCAATATTGTGATTTAAGATTTGTGTCAGGAGCATTGTAGTGATCTCTGATTTTAAGGGGCACAAACAAATTGCAGGTTTATGTTAACTTATATTTATTTATATTTAAATGTATGTTAGGCCTATATTTTGGTCTATGTCTCAAGCTTCAGTTGTATGCTTTTTACACTCCCATACACTGCCCGGCCATAAAAAAGTTGCTGTTTGAATGTAAATAGGCAAATGCTTGAGAGTCTATGATTGGATTATTATTGCAGTTATTATTGAGTTTCTAGCATGTTATATATTTGGCAACATATATTTATTCTAACCCTAATTGATGAGTGTGTAGCTTTTCATTTTTTAAACAACCATGTACACCATGGCCATGTTCCAGTTTCACAATGTAAATATTCATCAGGCTCAAATTGTGAAAGTATGGTTGGGAGGGAGCATGAAGAAACATTTTCATACATGTATTCGCACCTCTGAGTCCTGACCTTAAATTAATTGAAAGTGTTTGGGGTGTTCTGGAGTAGACTTTACAGAGTGCTTGACTCTTGCATTGTCAATACAAGATCTTGACCAAAAATGGATGCTCCTCCTGATGGAAATAAATGCTGTGATGTTATTTCAATTAAGAGGTGCATACATTTTTCTTAAGCATTTGCCTATTTAAAGGTGAACTATGTAGGATTTTTGCAGTAAAACATCCAGAAACCACTAGGCCAGTGTTATATATTTTGTTCAGTTGAGTACTTAGAATATCCCAAATGTTTTCAACTATTTGTAAATCGTGAGAAAATTGCTATTTGAACCAAGGAGCCGGGACGTGTGAGCTATGCGTGTGAGGGAGTCGCCTGTCGATTGCGTCATATCTGCGTCACCCTCGGTCTCCGGTTTTATTCAGTGAAACACTTTACTCTCACTGCAGTGTGAACAAGTGTCATAGCTCAGCCGCCGAGCGAACGTCATAACTTCCTTTTCAACACAGTCAGATATATCTAATACGATAAACAGAGCTGCGTTACCTCACACTCAGCACTGGAGAAGAGGAAGTGCCGCCGGCAACCGTGTCATAATAAAAGTCCCGCCAGCGACTATGCCATAATAACAGTCCCGCTCTTCAATCGCTCCTGCGGCCTTGCTCAGCTCCACAACACTCGGTCCTGCTCTGCTTCAGACTACAGTAATGTTAATAATCGCATCCATGAACATGATTTCTGCCCGAGTCCTATCCTGACTGTTTCCCACCGGCTGTGAGGTGAAGACCACATGTCCCGAGATTCTGCGCTCAAACGTGCCGTCATCAAACTACGCCTTTGTTTTGAACAGGCGACCTCTAGTGGACGGAAAAGTTACATAGTGTAGCTTTAAATACAAATATTGACATAGCATGAAAAGCTTAGGTAATTTGGGTGCCAGTTGAAACAGAAAGACAATTGGATGATTTTAACATCAGTCTGGGTGATTTGAGCATATTGCTTTTAAACTGCTTCTTGAACCACAGTGTTGAAGTAGTTTAAGATGCACGCAGTCAGTGTTGACAGATTTGAGACAGTCTTGTGGCTCAAAGTTGAATATGCAATTTGTTGTGAGTTGAGCTTTAAAGCAGCCTATTGATCTTCATCAGACTTCAATAAACCAACTCTACAGTGATAATATGGGTTTGTTTTGTTAGTGTAGCCCTGTCATTCATGGGTTTACTTGCTGAAATAGAAGGTGTTTCTCTTTACTATTGAAAGTAAATGTGATTTTTGATTTTCATAATGATTTATCTTTTGGTAAAGCATGAATCTATTGCTGTGATCTGTGGATTTAGTCCAATATGGAGGCATCTCTGCTATTGTGTGCGCAACTAATAGTATGAACAGAATTCTTGTCTCCTAAAAGACATTTTCTTGTCAGAGAAGCAAATATATCAATATCTATTTCAAGTCCACCAAAATGTCTAGAATACAGACATTGTTCATCTTAAAAGTAGCTAAGTGCTAAAATATTTATCTGTTTCCTTACAAAGACGACATTCAAAATTCTACTTTGATATGAATCTCTAATCAATAACATCAAGGCCTCCCAGCCATCAAACTGAATAATTTCTGACACCCTCCACTCCAGCCTCCCCCCAAAAAGTTTTAACTCCAAACTACATCTCACCCAACAGCAGGCATTAAAAAAGAGGACATGTCTGACAGGCTAGTGATGCTTAAAGTTAAAAGATGAATCCTGCCTTTGAGACTAGTCTTCCATGCTCACTCCTTTGACTGTCGTTTTGCCGTTAGAGCAGACTTTCTATGAATATTGACTCTGTGTCGTATGACTGTAGGTTACTGTAGGATCAAAAATGTCATGCCTTATTTCTGTTGCTATGGATACTCTGTGATCAGGTGCTGTCTGGAGCAAGAGTGACAACTGAAAGTTATAAATACACAAAGAAATACAGCAATTATAGTGAGCATATAATATGGATTTATGCAACAGTTAATTCTGGTGTCATGAACAATTCAGTTCACCCATTGAATCAAGTCCTAGACCCCAGAGAAATTCCATTGGGTTAAAGAATATTTATTGGGTGCTCCATTCAGTGCCTGTTTAGAATAATATGTTAAAAAGTGCTGATGGTTTTAATAGCTAACATTTTTAACAGCCCTGTTAAGAGGGTCACACACCATTATGAGAAGTGCATATCTGCATTATGTCAAAGTTATAGGACAAAAAGCACAGGCATCGCACATAGAACACGTAATTCTGTACATTGTGCAAACTCAACTCAATTTATTAAAAACTTTTATTCAGCAACTGTTTTCAACATAAGAGGTTTCTTGAGCACCAAAAACATTACCCAAACTATGAATGGTGTGGAAGAATTTTGCGAAGCATCTCCCCAACTCAATATTGAATATTTGATGCTCATTGCCAATCATTTTTAGCCTGACGTCGTCATACTCAATTCTAGTCAGAATATGAGTCTGATACTGCTCCGTTGGGCTGTGATTATGGGGCGTGTTTCAACCGAACCAGGAAAGACCTCAATTGGATAGACCTACAACCAATCAGAGCAACGGAGCGACGCATAACGTTAGTTGTCAAATGTCAACAGAACTCAACTGCACTGTGTTGCCATGTCCACGGGTTGAAGCGACCCCAATTATGTGACATACAGACCCAGGAATGCGATTTTTAGCTACCAGCCCTGCCAAAATAACACATATTTTACCCCCCAAATGCTTTTTTCCCGGAGAACCCCCCCCCGGAAAGCTATTGGACTTGTTTTTGGCTAGTATTGAGGAACGTTAGCAATTGGGCGAGTTTTGTTGTAAAAACTTGGCAACCCTATACCTGCACGCACGCTGGAATAAGTAGCCTAACGTTAGAAGAAAAAGATGAGTGTAAACGATCTTTGCCGGTGTTGTAAAAAAAGAATTTAAGGATACACAGAGTACTTACCAACACGATCATCATTTCTGAGAGAAATAGTAAAGGTGAATGCATATACGAACAAGTTCTCCGTTTAGGATTAGAACAAACTCAACCCAAGCGCCTTTGATGACGTGGATGATTACGTTAATGTTGATCATCTGTCCATCATCGTCTAAAGCCCGCCCTGACAATTTCATTGGTCCGAACAGTTTCTGTTCGGGCATAATTACTTCTCTATGGATCAAGTCCAGACCGAACTGCCCGAGTAAAAATGTTGTGGGCGGGGCTAAGTTCGGCTGGCATCCAGGCTAAATCATTTTTACATTTAGATTACCTTTGCTGTCATTTAGGGGTGTGCGATATTGACACAAAAATTATGTCTTGATATTTTTTGATAGCGATAATTTGACTGAGTGTGTTATTGTGCTGGTACCTTGGTAGGTTTTGGACGGCTGTGGTCAGTTGACTCCTAAAATGTTTGATGTTCTTCATATTCTGTGCGGTTTTCAGTTCACTGCAGTGACAGAAACGATCTGAATATTGATATGTAAAATGATTTAAAACATGAAAAGATACTTTTAAATGTGAAATTAATACCGCCAGTAGGTGGCAATCAGTCGCCGTTAAGGAGTGAGTCATTTGCTGCATCCCAATTCGCATACTATCCTTACTAAATAGTATTCAAAAATAGAATTATTATGTCCCAAATCGTAGTGTTTCAAAGATACCTGGATGGTCTACTATTTCCGGTCAGAATTCGAAGTGCAGATCGACGCACACTCTAATGGCTGATATTGCCCACAACCCATTGGGAGTTGGACGAGGATTCGTTTAGAACTACAAACGCGGATAAAAAGTGTTAAAGAACTACAAACATGACGGATGTGCGAGTCCGACGGTTAAGTAGAGAAGTTTAGATAAAGAGGTTTGAGTGATCAATTATGAGTATTTAACCTGACAAAAAGGTATTCATTCAATGTTATCCACATTATATTTCACCTGCAGCAGCATTGTGAACTTTTGTATGATGATTCGTTTGGCGATTAACTTTTAAATGCATCATTATATAAAACTGCAAACACATGAGGAGTCTCTGCATTAAAGACCCACAAATGGCAAATCAATGTGCTATGTCTCTCCAATATGGTAGGAAATTAAATTGAATGTGGAGGATTTGAACTGTGATGATGATTGACAGGGCAGTTTAAACAGTGACGGGATGCATGTCTGTTAAAGATGACGAAGTAGCATGTCCCAAAGCTTGAAACTCTTCTGCTACACACTCAAAAGTATGTACTTTTTCTTCACAAAAAGATTGCCTGAATTCAATGATTTGGAGTATAAGTAGGCGAATTGGGATGCAGCAATTGAGATTCAACCGATTCATTCAAACGGCTGACTCATTCAGGAACGAAACATTTGACCATCTTAATCTATCCTAGTTATTGAATCATTGATTCAACTGATTCATTCAAAAAGCTGATTAATTCAGTAAGGAAACACGCAGTGTGTTGCTCAGAAATGCAATTACAGTGCTGTGGCTTTGTTTTGAACTGTTTTCGTTGACGAAATGGAGCATAAACAGGCAATATGGTGTCTAAAACGGAAGTCACTTAATATTTACTTCTTGTTTAGTAAATTTGTATAAAATCAATATCACATTTGTTATCTTGCGGATACCTGGAGTTTTTGTGTCATTTATGAACTATGTTAAATTATATAAATATAAACTAACTCACGCAGTGAAAGCGTGCACTCTAAACTTGTCTGATCTGAAAGTCTAAATCACGTATTCTATGCATGCACTCTCTCTAGGTGTGTGTGAGAGATATACTCGATAATGTCACATTGTTAAACCAACAATTATGATATTATTGCAGACGATATACACTATATTTGTAAAAGTATTGGGACACCCCTCCAAATAATTGAATTCAGGTGTTCCATGGCCACAGGTGTATGAAATCAAGCACCTAGGCATGCAGACTGCTTCTACAAACATTTGTGAAAGAATGGGTCACTCATGAGCTCCGTGAATTCAAGCGTGGTACAGTGATAGGTTGCCCCCTGTGCAATAAGTCCATTCGTGAAATTTCCTCACTAATAAATATTCTATGGGCAAGTGTTGTAGTGGTATTATAACAAAGTGGAAGCAATTTGGAACCTCAGCAACTCAGCCACGAAGTGGTAGGCCACATAAAATCACAGAGCGGGGTCAGCCCATGCTGAGGTGCACAGTGCGCAGAAGTCCCCAACTCTCTGCAGAGTCAATAGCTACAGACCTCCTAACTTTGCGTGGCCTTCAGATTAGCTCAAGAACAGTACCTAGAGACCTTCATGGAATGGGCAGAGCACTTTAATGGGCGAGCGTTTGTGCTCTAGTCGCGCGTATGCTCCCTTCCGAGAAAAGAGCCCGTACAAGGACATTCCGCCCTTGCTGACATCAGATAGACCCATACTCAAAAAAAACTTTCCGAAACTTATGAGAAACCGGAAGGAGTATTTTTGGTACAGAAATACTCCATCAAACGTCCAACTTTTTTTTTTTACTTTGTCCATGTTTAGCATGGGAATCCAGGTCTTTAACAGTGTAAAAAGCTCAATATGCATGAAACAGCATTTCACCCCCCCCTTTAAGTAACATTAGGCAGTTTTGATTTATATGATGTTTAATGTTGATGATCACATTTGCATATGCTTACATACGATCTCTTGTTTTTTTGCGTCTTCTTCGCCTGTGTTTTGATCAGGAGATTCTGTACTCATTCTAAAGATGCGTAGGGCCCTATGAAATCCGTTTTATTTTTTCCCAAATTCCGTTTTATTTTTTCTCAAATTCCGTTTTTTCCATTTTAATTTTTGCTAATTCCTTTTTTTTCTCCGTTTAAATTTTTGGGAATTCAGTTTTTTTTAACCTTAACTGTTATTTTAGTTTTTAATGTTAATATAATAGAACATAAAACATAAAATAGGAATGACCTTAAATTTATTGAGGTAACAAACATCACATTTACTTTTCAGGACAAATACCGCATGATGCAACATAACACTGCACTCGAAGTACTTCAAGTCACAACAAAATATTAGTGCTGTGAATTAATTATTTAAAAAAAACAAATTAATCGCATTTTTTCTGTAATTAATCATGATTAATTGCAATTAAAAACATTGGAGTTTTTTGATATTGTAATAATTTCAGTTACTCTCCAAATAAATTTTGATACAACTTAAAGACAGCATATTTTAAATGTGTGTTGTAATGGCATCTTTTTATGAATGAAGGCCAGTGTCACTGATATTAATGTCTATATGAAACATTGATGATGTTACATTACAGTATAACTGAAAGCTACCAATTTCAACATTTATTAGGCTTTAAAAAAATAACTTTTAATTTAATTGAACTTAAAACAATCTTTACATAAACCCATTATAATAAATGTTATATTTACCTGTGGCCTTGCCTGTCAGACATAGTCTACACAGAAATTGAATAAAGTTATCAACACCTTTCTTAACAGCATAAATAATAAGTGAAATATAGATGAATCATCATTAAAGCTACAATCTTCTCTGTTCCCGTTGTACTTTGAACATTAATGACAGACATTATCAGTGCTACTGTCAATTTAAGATCTACCTCTGCCGAACATGATGCGGATCAGACGCGCTGTCCCGCGCTTCTCATTTTCTCTTAAGTTCATTTAAGACATTATTTTCCATACAGTACATTAAAGTGCATTAAAACAAGGCAAAATACAGCAAGCACTCCCCGCGAGGGAACTGCTCGGCTCGGTACTGAGGGCTTAGTGTTGAGTTTCTTAACTTTTTCGCCGACGAAAGCAGAGCCGTGGTGAGCCGCTTCGCCATACTTTCATTGTTTTGAAGGGTGAGCTGAAATTACGGGAGGGGTTGTGTTGCCCAGATTTGCTTCCCCCGGTCTGCATTTTCCCCAGACATACGTTCTTCTCCCACACAAAACCGCATTTCATTCCAAATATGTAAAATTCCGGGAAATTCCACGTTAACAATATATTCCGCGTTAATATGCCAATTCCGCGATTCCGTCCGCGATTCCGTGATTGCGGAAATCATAGGGCCCTAGATGCGTAATAGCTCCCCCTAGCGTATAAGTGTGGAAACACAGAAAATTCCGTGTTTGGCGGGGAAGCGTTTTCTCACAAATAACAGAAAATTCTGTGTTTGGCGGGGAAAGAGTTAATAACAAAAATAATTTATACATTTGAGCAAATCTCAAAATGATTATCCAACTGTAATACTTTAAATTATAATTTTGTGTTATAATTTAAATTATAAACTTTTTTAACAAAATAGATATTTATAAAAGTTTAATATCAGCCATTAATCAGTTTTCGGTCAGTTATACCATTGAAATTAATTAATATGATTTGGCCAGATTTTTGATATTGCCATATCCCTTGTTCTTTTGGAATGTTTTTTGTTTGTTGAGCACAAATAAGCTGAATAACTAGCCACGTATTATCTGAATTTTTAGTTGCTGAATATTAACTTCTGTATAAAAGCAATATCCCAGTCCGACTGTGATTACAGTAACTATGGCCTTGTGCCTACAGCTGAATCAGATTTGATTTTGGTTAAATTAGTCTGACATTAATGTATTCCATCTGAAAGCGAAATTTGCTCAATGAACAAGTTTTGAACAAAGCTATAATTTCCAATGTGTTTCAGTCCTGGATGACAAATCCAGTAGTCTGATAGAACAGCTGCACTTTCTGCTCCATTTTTCTACTGCTGCACTCCAATTTCCAAGAGGCATAGAGAGCACAGATCTGTGTAGTTTAAGTACACAGGAAACGGGCATTCAGGATGAGAGGTGGATGAATGAGTGTACAGTGACTCTGTCCTTTAGGATGTGGTGTGGAACAGGCTCCGGACCGCGAGACGGATGATGCAGCGGTCGCTCTCACGGTTATGATTTACAGCAGACTTGTGCTCATTTCTCACTGCACTCATTGACACAGCAGTATAAGGAACGCTGCCCGACTTAAAGTTCAGCTGCACTGTGACTTTGATCTCCCTCTGAACTCTGGGTAATCAAGCTTCCTTACATTCCCTTCAAGTGCTTGCAAGGAGAAAGACAGATTGCCACATTAGCATACAAGGCTAAGAAGACACCTGCAGCCGTAAAAAGGACATGCAGTGTTTTAGCCGGTGATAGAAAGTGGAAGGAGCGAGCAGATAAGAGGAAGGACAGCTGAGACGTGTTCACACCTTCATACACATTTAGAAACATGAGCATCGTATGCTTATTACCACGGCTGGACAGGTCTTCTCGATTTATGTGGATTAAATGCTGTTCATCTCGTCCTGCTTATGATTGATGAAGTGTTTCATAGCACTATCTCTCTCTTTTCTTGAACCTTCAAATTTCCTTTGGCCTACTGTCTGTTGACAACCAAATAAGAATGTATTGCCTGTATCCTCCCTTTTCTTTGTCAGATACCATTCCTCTGAAGCCTTGTTTATACTCACAGCATCCATTTGAGTGCGAAGGTGCAGTTTTGGAGTGTGTTTATGGGGATTTTTGACCACTCTTCTAGAAGCGCATTTGTGAGGCCAGGCACTGATGTTGGACGAGAAGGCCTGGCTCGCAGTCTCCGCTCTAATTCATCCCAAAGGTGTTCTATCAGGTTGAGGCCAGGACTCTGTGCAGGCCTGTAATATTCCTCTACACCAAACTCGCTCATCCATGTCTTGGAACAGGAAGGGGCCATTACCGAACTGTTCCCACAAAGTTGGGAGCATGAAATTGTCCAAAATGTCTTGGTATGCTGAAGCATTAAGAATTCCTTTCTCTGGAATTAAGGGGCCAAGCCCAACCCCAGAAAAACCCTACACCATAATCCCCCCTCCAGAAAACTTTACACTTGGCACAATGCAGTCAGGCAAGTACCGTTCTCCTGGCAACCACGAAACCCAGACTCGTCCATCGGATTGCTAGACAGAGAAGCGTGATTGGTCACTCCAGAGAACATGTCTCCACTGCTCTAGAGTCCAGTGGTGGCATGCTTTATGCCACTGCATCTGATGATTTGCATTGCACTTGGTGATGTAAGGCTTGGATGCAGCTGCTCAGCCATGAAGCTCTCTACGCACTGTTCTTGAGCTAATCTGAAGGCCACACAAAGTTTGGAGGTCTGTAGCTATCGACTCTGCAGAAAGTTGGCGACATCTGCGCACTGTGCGCCTCAGCATGGGCTGACCCCGCTCTGTGATTTTACGTGGAGTTGCACTTTGTTTTAATACCACTAACATTTGACCGTGGAATATTTATTAGTGAGGAAATTTCACGAATGGACTTATTGCACAGGTGGCAACCTATCACCACGCTTGAATTCACTGAGCTCCTGAGAGTGACCCATTCTTTCACAAATGTCTGTAGAAGCAGTCTGCATGCCTAGGTGCTTGATTTTATACACATGTGACCATGGAAGTGATTGGAACACCTGTATTCAATGATTTGGAGGGGTGTCCCAATACTTTTGGCAATATAGTGTATATGTTCTCATATCCATGTATATTTTTTTCTAATGTCTCAATCTTTTAAATAATTCTTTGATTATTTATGTGGGTTTGGTGAAGTGTAATAAAAAACAAACATCGTCACCTGTGATCCTTACTACTTTTCATTGCGGCTTCCTGGTTTAGGGGACAAATACTCAGAGTCGGCCCCTTTTTTCGTGCTATAACTTGTATTAAAGTGAAAGAAAAGACTCGCAGTCTGAGCTGTTGCTTGAACTGAGGCGCTACAGTGATGTGTCTCGTGACAAGTGAAAGCATTAAAAGTTTGAAAGTTTAGATTTTGTTTCTTATCAGAAGTAACAAAACACAAAGCTCTATGTGATTATTTGATGCGAGAAGCGCTACAAATAATGTTTGGTGTAGGGAAGCGGGCCTGCTTCAACCCTGACTTGAACTACTGGTGAGTAATAGGGTAAAATAGAGCCTGCATTAACGTCACTATTTTTTTAAACTGTTTATTCGTTATGATCTTTCCCTAAATTCAATACAACACACATTTTCTTCTCACACAGTATGAGTTGCAGTCCACCCCCTTTTGATTGACAGGATATAACTGACTGCTCATCGGCTGCTTTTTTAAACAGTTGGCGGATGGTGAAAATAATTGCTTTTATCGGGCGATACAGATTGTTGCCCGATACATCGGTACATCCCTACTGAAAATACAAAAAATTATGGTAAGGTTATGGTAAAAGAAACAGCAGCTGTTGTTGCCAAAACTTCACTTTAAGGTAGCAACAATATGGATTTAGCTGAAATTTACAGTACTTTTTTTTTTTCAGATTTCTTTAACTGATAATGTTAATATACCTACCTACTGATATGTTTTGTACCTTTTATAATACGTTGACAACAACCAAAAAACACAGGTGAGGTGACGCGACGCATGCTGAATTAAAGCTCATCACAAGCAGCTTTTCCACAAGCTGAGATATATACTAATTAATATATAGAAGATCAACGCAGTGTCATAAACACAAAACACCCCCATTGTAACACACTGCACTAATTTAACGCAATAAACATTAATTTAACAACATAAGATGAATGAATCATTTATATTCTTGGAAATCTGGGAATGTCAATTTACATTATTTCACTGTAACTTATAATATGGCTTGTTTTCAAGTGTAATCGGTGTCAGGTGACTCCAAAATAAGTGTAATTATACAGGGCTTCCAGTTAAGAACTATTAGATCAACTATAGTTGTTCTGACAACCCACTGACTTGATTTTATAAATATTCACATCCTTCTGCACATCCGTAATAACAGAGAGAGAAGTGTTTTTCTACACTTGGTTGAGTGTATGTGTTAAAGCGGTGTGCAAAGCTCTCTGACCTGCTATGATTAGCTCTTAAAGTGCTGCAAGATAATGACACCATATTACAGACTTTCAGAATACAAAAATAATTTGTCTAATTTGCAATCAGTAGTTTGTTCTTGGTTTTCATTAAACATTTAAAAAAATTCTTAACTAGATAAATTTGCTTCCCATGTGAATTTTGTCTTAAGGATATTTAGACAAAAATATGATTTTTTATTATTATTTGCATTTCAGGCCAGGTTCTCTTTTCTTCGTAGTGTGCTTTTCTTTGTAGTTGGAGCCTCAGACATCCCAAGCTGTTGAACTATTAAAAGCAGAGTTTGTTAGCACAATTTTCGGAGTGATGATCTTCAGGCAGTTGTGATTCATCCATCTCAGATTTATTTTCTGGATGCATGCGAAAAATTATCGAGATGTTGTATTAGTCATCAAGTAATGTAAGTCTTTCTATGGCTGATCTAGAGGGCATAAATCTGATATGCATCAAGAAATAATGATAACATGCATTTTATAATTTTTTTATTGATTTAATTTGATTGATTTACTTTAACAAAATATTTAGTTTTTTTGTTACTGGGGCAAAAAAAAAAAACGATATAAAAAGGAGCGGAATAAAATTTATTTATTTATTTATTTTACATATGTGGAATATTACATTTATGTAATTTTGTATACGAAAAGTCCATATAAAACGGAGCAAAATATATATATATTTTTAATTTATTTATTCAGGGTTTCTGTGGATCTTAAAAAAAAGTCTTAAATCTTAATTTGATCTTCCACAATTTAAGGCCTTAAAAATGTCTTAAATTGGAGCAGAAAGTCTTCTATTCAATATAATGTTGTCACGATACTGGAATTTCTAACTTCGATACGATACCTAAAAAAGTAGCGATATTCGATACCATTTTCGATACCACGGGAAAAAAATGCTGCATATACTGTCAAATAGATATTTTTAATATCATTTATTTTTTTGTCAGTCTATTGAAAGTCTAGGCAATTAAAATTTTCTTCTGAAGAGATCACTTTATATGATAAAGCTTTTAAGGTTTTTCTCATATATAAACATTGCTCAATTACCATTACAATGATCTCACAAATATTTGCTAACTAATTGTGTTGCAATAGCTTACATACAGCACAAGGAAGCTTGATTTCAAATTGAAAGACGAGTAAACAGTAATAAAATAAGAACAAATAAACAAATGACTAAAAATAGCACAAATAAATACAATAGAATAAAGATACAAATGAAATAGACTGCTTTCTTTTTTCAGGTAGGTCTAACAGTATTCAGGTAAATAAACGGAATTAAAATAACATTGGATAATCTTCATTGTAAAAAATTAAATACAGATGAATCCATAAGAGTTACACAAGTTAATCAGTCAAGAGCAGCAGTAAGTGATTGTTTGTCTTTCTGTTGTTTGAATAATAAACAACTGCTGTCCCTTTAAGACCTGACACACGCATGGATCCCAAACATTGTTCCTGCTACACAATCTTCCTGAACTGTTTACAACTGTGTTTACGTTAATACTCACCAAGATGGACATTGAGATATTTTTTTGTGTTGACCATTAATAAGCTGGAAGAAGGAGCTAATTTTTGCCCTTGTATGTCAGAGGCGGCTTTACGGTATGTGTGTGTGCGCTTCAGATGCGAGCGCGAAATCTGCGGGAATGAGTAGAATTAACGTTATGTGCAATATATATATATATATATATATATATATATATATATATATATATATATATATATATATATATATATATATATATATATATATATTGTTTCTTGATTTAAATTAATTAGAAAAAATAAAACCGAATAAACCATAAAACAAAAAATTAATTAATGGAAATTAATTCATAGGGACCTAAGCTGAATTGCAAAATTGAATTGTATGAACTGCATATCTAGGATTTTTGTTTTCCAGTTCAAATATCTAAACATCCTTAAATCAAGATACATTTACTTGAGATGCAAAATGAAGAAATTGAGTCTTGTTTTCTGAGAAATTGAACAAAATTAAGTGAGTTTATGTTTAAGAACAAATATCTGTCGATGGGTATGAAAATTTGATTTAAGTTGATTTGTATGAACTGATTGGCCGATATGTGTTGTTCTTTTAATTATAAAATCCTTTTCACAAGATTTCACCAGACTTTAAGCTATTTTTTTGTAAAATAAGTTAAAAAGTTATGGAGATCTGTTGGAAATTGTATTTAATTATTGTTAATACAACTCATTGTGTGCTTCCTAGACATTTACATTTAGAGAACATATTGACGTGTTATGTTCCCTTAAATGTACCTTCATTAAACCTGCAGAAACCCTGTTTGTTCATTCATTCATTCTTTCATTCATTCTTTCATTCATATTTAAGTTATTTTACATATATGTAATACATTACATTTATGTAATTTTGTATAAAACAATTAAATGATATATTTTTAGAAACAGGATATCTGCACTCTGAAGTTTAGGCTTCCGTTAGTTGACCAAGCAGGCATGACTAATGGACAATGCTGATAATCTCAAAAGACCACATGTTGCCTGAAGTATCTGTTCCCATATTGTATCAGCATGGAATCCCATCACATTTTAGACAGGGATACATCACAAAAATGTATGCAAAAATAAGTCCCCACAGTTATGTGCTCAGTAGTGGGTTGAGCCGGCCAGCTCTCCTCTGAGGGAGTGCAGGGCCAGAGTTAATTAGGCATCTTTAATCACCTGAAGTCACTCTCTCTGACACCGTTTAACCCCCCTGTAAATGGGTTATTATTACTTCTACAATCCCCTCTGTGGTTTCAGGCATGAAAGGGCTATTTTAACTCTGCTAAGTGAAACCCTGACGAAATGCACAGGAACCTTTTTTCTCCTTAGTAATAATGAAATATTAGCCTTCTCTGCCTCTACTAACCATCATTTGCTTTGTTGTGAATTTCTAAAGACGCCTGTTTTATAAACAATGCTCTTGTCTGCAAAAGATTAGACATTCAGGGCTTGAATATGTTTTAATTACATTTGCACAATCTTTCTGATTGTGATATCACGGAGCTCTGCTCTTTACTTGAGATTAATTTCACGATTTGAGGAAAACATGCTGTTTATTCATCTATGTATGTAACCTCGTTTTTTGTGGCTTTGTCACAGCGATGGTATATGGCTGGAAATATCTGCACATGAGTGACCCCTGTGACCTGTGTGGGGCATTAGCCAGTATTATCTGTTAAAGTGTTGATTGCTGTCAGATCTGGTCTTGTCTTGTTGTTCCTTATTAACCAAACTCCCAGCTACAGCTTATCAGCAGAAGGTGTAAAACGAGTCAACATTCTCAGAAAACACTTTGCTCTTTTAAACAGGATGCTGTATTTCTCCCAAAAAGCTGATAATGATAATAATCATTGCACTACACGGAATACAGGTTTATCCACAAGTCTAATAATGATCTCTGTCATAAAATGAAAAACCGTTTTGCACAGGATAATGGGCTTTTGATGTGAAATAGATGCATACCACAATGGTTTTTTGGCTTTTGAGTGTAGCAATACCGCTTGGCTGATTTGGATGGAGCACTTGAGGCGCTCTAGCTGTCGTTATGTCAGTCCTTGGTTGTGCATTCAATCTAGACATTCACTGGTCATATATTATGTGCACTCATATGCACTTCAGCTTGCTTTTATTTTGTCCCAATATGCGTTTGGGTGAATATTGACCTGGATGGAGGTTGATCTCTTGCTCACAGAAAGCTATCATGGCACAGAAGAATGTTCTCAGAAGGTTCTCAATAGGGTGTTTTGCTTGTTTTTGCTTTATGAAAAACTATAGAAGTATGCTACCTAAGTGCTCCAGCTCCAGAGCGTCACCCCAGTTTCCTTATTTGGTCAGTCCCTGCGATATGTTCTGTACATGGAAGTAGTGAAGGACAACCATTCCATCCCTTTGCTCAGTGTGCTGATAAAACAAAGGAGTGATTCCATGCTGACAAGGGATAGTTTGTCTCTTACTCACCGTCATCTCACAAACACAAAAGGAGAGGACCCACTTTATATTAGGTGGCCTTAACTACTATGTACTAACATTTTAGTTAATAATTTGATACAATGCACTTATTGTGTGCATACATGTTTTTACATTGTACTTACATTTTAAAAAATACCTGCATGTAATTACATCTGTAATTAATTTCTGTAGTTACATTTGTAATTACACTATTGACACTTCCCTTACACCTAACCCTACCCTTAAACTTACCCATACCACCACACCTGTCCCTAACCCTACCCGTATCCCACCTCAATATCAGCAAAGGTGTTTTGCAATACAATTTGAACACAGTAACTACATGTACTTATTTTTTGATGTAAGTTCATAGTAGTTAAGGCCACCTAATATAAAGTGGGGCCAAAGGGGGACATCTGGGTGAATCTCACAAGGAGGCTCATATTTTGCCACAAAATCAAAATGTATTTTACATGCATAAAATAATAATTATCAAACAATAATACAGTTGTTTAATTTTGATAATTTTAATAAATAAAAGTAATTTCATTTATTTACCTTTTTGCATTGGGACTATTTTCATGACAATTACATTGGGGAAAAAAACAGGAATTACCAGGAATGTACATCCTAAAAAAAAAAGGTTCTATATGGCACCAAAAATGGTTCTTCGTCGAAATCATAGAGGAACCACTTTTGGTGCTATATACACCATAGTTAGGGGTGCTATATTGCACCTTAGTCAAAGAACCGCTGAAGAACCGCTGAAGGACCACTGAAGCACCAAAATTGGTGCTATATAGCACTTAAAAAGGTTCCCCTACGATTAAGAACCATTTTTGGTGCCATATAGAACCTTTTTTTTTTTTTTTAGAGTGTACAGGATTAAAGATTAATGCATGCTGGGTCCTTTTCTTACAAATTACTGTTAATCAACAGCAAAGTGATGCTTACATCAAAGTGATTTACTGCTCTTGTTTTACTGTGAATTCACCTGGTAATGTTAATAACATGCCACTGTAAGAAATTATATTGTTTAGTACTGTAATTGTTTAAAGTAGAGGTTTGCGCAAGGTTCTGTTCCGCACCCTCTCGCTCCCGCTTAAAATTCAAAAAGAAAAAGAAAGCGACTGGGATAACACATATAAAATGTTATATATAAAATGTCGCTGACTGACGTCAGTTTCATTACCGAATGTCTCTCCTCCAAAATCTGACCACAGTGACTGAATGTTCTCTCTGAAGGCGCTCTCATGGACGGCTATTGTTCGTCCAATGTACACCAGAGTTACCGACCGCTACCGTCTTTGATTTGGAAATTTACTCCCATGCCGCAAGAAAACTGATCGGGTTCCGTGGGAGAGCCGCAGGAATCCAGACCTCCATAATGGTGATCAGTGTTCCATTTGCTTGGGATCTTGGCCCTTGTATTTTCATATTCAAATATGTGAACTAGTCAGAAGTGTGACAGATGAAAACATTTGTTAAAAAACAATGACAAGCTAGAATATAAAACAAGTTAATTGGCTGATTTTAAATGAGTCAAGCTATTCTTAGCATTCCGTTTTAGCGTTACTTTAGCATGAAGATTTACCAATATCTTATTTCAAATTCATAACTGTTTGTACATTGATCTTTCACAAAAGTGAAAGGTGTGACATCATCTTGCAACAGACTTTTTTTTCTTATAAGCTTCACCTATGCACAGACATCAAAGATAAACTCAAACTGCTAAAAGTGAACCAAAAATAAGTTCGGCAGCACCGATAAAACCAACAAGAATCAAGAAACTCCACTGCATATTCTATTCATTCCACACTGTTTGCTTGCTACCTTCATAGTATATGCAATGTAGAAATACAATATGATATTGTTTTTTATTGAGAGTGCAGTTAGATACAAGAGAAGTCCTACTGTGAAATTACTGTGAAAGTAATGCAATTATTGACCTGGAATATATTGTAATTTCACAATTAAAATGGATGAGATGGAAATTTCAGTGAAAGTCACTCTGTGTATCTCTTAAAGTGAGCATGACAATTCATTTTTCAAATGCATGTTATTGGTGAATGTGTTATTGTGAATGATTCATCCATGCATATTCATAAAAAAATCGTAATTTTTCATGAAAATGCCGTCGTAACTTAATCTTCTGGTCCTTGTGACGTATTTTGGACTTCTCCAATCATTTAGTCTGCTTAGCCCCTCTCCTTTCTTAGAACCGACTGCAAGCTCGTTTTCAGATCTGCCTACATCCAGTCAGCAAATGACCAAGTCACCGTCTTTTTTTTTCTTTTTCGTTCATTTGTTTCACTCAATTGTACGTCACTATTGTATATGGAAGAAAATATCTTTTGCTACTTCCGTTTCAGTGCGACTAATGTAGTGATGATGAAGTCATTATTTACTCATTATTACTCTAGTAGTTGTGGTATGTATTGCATCGAATGGCTGTATTAGAGTTGACGTTTGTGTGGGTTTGCAGCATAGTGCTGTCTGAGGGTCTTGTGGTTCAGTTGTGTTGTCCTCACTGTAGGCATTCGAGACTACTTTTAGATACTGTGGTTTGTCTTATTCTTGGAGGCCATTGTGAGTGTGCCGGCCCCCCCTCTTAAATAACTCACAGCAATTATCATTGTTATTCTGCAAATGGTACGAACCACAAACTTGGCTTCTATGTGACTCTGGCCAGTGAAAAAGAGTGGCATTCCAGACCCGAAAAAGCAAGTCGAATCAAATTTTGCCCCCAATCTTTCGCCTATTTTTATTTCCATATTTGGAAATGTTTACCTCCTCATGACTCCACAGTGCAGCAGGAAGAAGCACTGTGAGTCATTTTAACAGTATAAGGGCCTGGCTGTGGGTCCTCCTCACTGAGGGCTTCTCTCTAGTCCATACACACACGGGATGCTGTGAGTATCCTCTTCTCTTCTCTTCTCTTCTCTTCTCTTCTCTTCTCTTCTCTTCTCTTCTCTTCTCTTCTCTTCTCTTCTCTTCTCTTCTCTTCTCTTCTCTTCTCTTCTCTTCTCTTCTCTTCTCTTCTCTTCTCTTCTCTTCTCTTCTCTTCTCTTCTCTTCTCTTCTCTTCTCTTCTCTTCTCTTCTCTTCTCTTCTCTTCTCTTCTCTTCTCTTCTCTTCTCTTCTCTTCTCTTCTCTTCTCTTCTCTTCTCTTCTCTTCTCTTCTCTTCTCTTCTCTTCTCTTCTCTTCTCTTCTCTTCTCTTCGGCTGTTTGGACATGTTAACATTGCTGCAATCCTGTGGCACATCGCTGTACCCTTGCACAGTGGAAGTATATCTTAAAGCAAGCAGTTGAGGCTGCTGCTAATGGCCTTTATTTTCTTGGGTGTATTTGTTGGTAGAATCCACTTCACTTTTTCCTAGAGGTTTTTTGTGTCGTTTTTGCATTACCTGTGTATTTGGTCATTCATACAATTGTTTAAAGTTATACATTTGATATACAATTGTACAGTTTATAGAAAGGACAGTTTATACTTTGCAGAACATTACATATACACTACCGGTCAAAAGTTTGAGAACTGTACTATTTTTTTTAAGTTTTTAAAGAAGACTCTTTTGCTCTCGTTTGCTTTTACATTTATTCAGCAAGGATTCATTCTAATGATCAAGTGACAGTATAATGTTGCAAAAGCTTTATATTTTAGATAAATGCTGTTCTTTTGAACTTTCTATTCAATAAATAATCCTGAAAAACAATTGTACACAACTGATTTCAACATTGACAATAATAATAAATTTCTTGAGCAGCAAATCGGCATATTAGAATGATTTCTGAAGGATCATGTGACTCTAAAGACTGGTGTAGTGATGAATCACATAAATAAATTGCATTTTAAAATATATTCAAATAGAAAAGAGTTATTTTAAATTGTAAAAATATTTCACAATAATACTGTTTTTGCTGTATTTTGGATCAAATAAATGCAGCCTTGGTGAGCAGAAGAGACTTCTTTAAAAACATTAAAAAAATCGCAATGTTCTCAAACTTGTGACCGGTAGTGTATGTGCAATTGCTTTCACTGCAACTGTCTAGGTTTTATTGGATGTTGTGCTCTTTATTGTGCTCTGAGATGGCTTTGCTTTGCTTGTCATTGCATTTTATATGCTTATGTGGCTCTTGTCTTTGTTTGGAAATATTTGCTGAGGAGATATATATTTGTGGAATGTGTTAGTCATGATGTGAAGAACTACTGACAAGTATGTTGAGCTATACTGCCTTTAAAGGAAAACTACATGGTTGCAGGTTTTATTTACATTTTATTTTCATTTACATTAAGAAGGAATGCATTTGTACAGGCAGGACATTGTGTTTATCTAACCACATTCTATATAGGCCACGATTCTATAGGGGTCTCAAACTTCCCGGGGACCATTAGCCAGGCACATACATTCAGTGTTTTTAGAACCACAAATTTAAATGAAGTACAGTTATTATGCACAGACAGAGCTTTTCTGAGTTGAATGTCTCATCTCCCTCATGCCTATCATACTGTGCTGCATGTTTAGTGAAGCGATGACGCATATGATTATACTGTAATTCCTTCCTTGAGAACTGCATTTTTCTCCTTGAACATTAAGCAGGTATCAGAGACCAGATCTGTCTAATCTTTTCTCTTGGTTATCAAGAGGTGTTGGATCAGTTTCTATTCAGGGAGGAGAATGTTGTGCGCCAAAATGTTAGGTTATCTTTGTTTGGTTAAAGTATTTGTGAATACAAACGAAGCATAGCTCACTGTCAACTTATTTGGAATTCTTCATATCTGTGGAGTCTAACCAGTTCTCTTAAACCTTAACCCAGAGATGTCCAAATTCGCTCCTGGAATGGCCACTGTCCTGCAGAGTTTAACTCCAACTTGCCTGAAGGGGCACCACTTTTACATAGTTTGTGCTTGCTGTTTAATAATAATTTGCAAACATGCAGCTCCTAATGATGTTTTATCTTGAACTCTGTCATGGAAACTATCATGTATAAACCTTAATTAAACAATTTAATAATAAATTAAAAAGGAATTTTGGCCGCGTGTCCACCAAACCGTTTTTATCCAGCTGAAAACGCTAGGCGCTCTTAGGGCTGGGCACCGAACGGCGATACTTTTATGGTATCGAACGAAAAACTCCGATACTATGAGTATCGAAAAATGATTTATCTTTCTGTGCCAAGTTTCGGTTCCAAAAGCCAAGCGGCTGTATCTGTGTACTTGCATGTAAGGACCTAAATCACCGGCGATTGGCTGTCCATCACCATATGACGGGGAGGATTTCTGAAGATACTCGCAGTCGCACAACACAAGTGTAGTTATTTTTTCTCATGTGTTCTACCACGTCGTTTTACAATGCCAAAGAGGTCTAAAGTGTGGCTACATGCCGAGTCAGCAAAGTGCAACATATGCGACAATAAGAGTATTGCAACCAAAGGCGCAAAAGGAAAACTTTCTGTGAGACACAAGTTCACAAACAACGCGAGTGAATCACTTTCCCTCTCAAAATGCTCAAATGGCTTCACATCGCATCTGCACTAAAATCGAGCTGTACAGTTGACACAGGATTTGCCACTTGCACAATCGGGCAGTGTCGCATCGTCACTAAAGTTTATCATTTGCATTTATTTTTAAAGCTACACTGTGTAACTTTTTTAGTCTATTCTTAGCTAAAAACACTTAGTTCTTTCAAAAATATATGTGCTCATTAATGTATATTTACTTCTTTCAAGTAATAAAGTATTCTCGTAAGTTTATAATATGCCATTGAAAATACATAAGGTAATGGGATCTAACGGTGGTCGCCATGTTGCCCCTCCATCTTGAAAGTACATTAGCCAAAGAGGGACATACCCGTAAATTCAAGCTTCGCCTTTCGCGTTTTAACTGGTTTTAATACTCGATGGCACTGTACAAAACAGTGTTCGCAGCAGCAGCGGCAGCTCCGCTCCTTTTAATGCAGCTGCATTTAGCGCCTATATATGGTACAATAAGCTCTGGTTTACGGTTACATTATACAAATGTAACTTATAAGTATAGTTATACAGTTCTTAACTGTGTATGTATATTTACCATCCTTATTTGTTCTCTCACAGAAACCACATTTTTGTACATATCCCACAAACCTGTTTATGCCTTGCAATTGGATGACTGAATAAACATTACTATCATCAAAGTTCACTCTGGATTAGCTGCAGTTCTTTCTAGCCGAATAATTAGGCCAGTTGAGTTCCAACCATCCCACTGCGCACAGAATATCCCACAGGCACCGTGTCGAATGTGGACGAGGTCGAACTGGAAGCCATGTTAATCTTGGACTAAATCGGCCACCGTAGGAGTTGAAACGAAATCGGAATTGAGAGGAACAGAAACTAAAATTCACTGGATGGTCATATACCTTTTCACCACTAGATGGGGGAAAATATCACACAGTGTAGCTTTAAGTCTTGCCAGTGTTCAAACCGCTCCACACACACACACACACACACACACACACACACACACACGCAGACACACTCATGTTGGGTTTTCATGTTTTATGGGGACTTTCCATAGGCGTAATGGTTTTTATACCGTACATACCGTATATTCTATCCCCCTACAATGCCCCTGCCCCTAAACCTACCCATCACCAACTGCATTTTCGGATATTGCCATCTTTGTGGGGACATTTTGTCCCCATAACATAGGGATTACCAGTCCACCCACACACACACACACACACACAAACACACACACACACACACACACGCACACACACACGCACACGCACACGCACACACACACACACATAGGCCATCTCACAAAAAGCTTGCGAGTACAAATTGCGCTGAAATGGTCAAATACACACAAATGTATGTACTTATGCTGCCTTCACGTGCTAATGGAAATTTGATAATTCCGACTTTGAAGTCGTGATTACGAGGTCATTACATTCGAGTTTCAAAATGTCAGGGCGTTCATGTGCAATTTTTACCTAGGAAACTCGTATTTACGATAATTCCGAGAGCACGTGAAGGCAGCATAAATTACCGTCGTGACTCGCGAGTGAACGTTAACATTTGTGCAGCGGCATATAAACGTATCCGTGTTCGCTCTTAAAGTGACAGCAGTCGAATAAACTGCTGTCTCTGAGTTTCTCTTTGTCTTGAGTTGTTTGATTAACCTTTATGACACTCACTGCTCTTGAATGACTAACTTTTGCAACCTTAAGTGTAAGGATTAATCTAATTAAATGTATTCAGGGAAGACCAATATTAATCTACATTTGATTCCTTATTAAATTTCTTTAGTATTTCTTACCTCAATACTAATGTTAGACCTACCTGAAAATTTGTCTTTAAAAACAAAAATGCACTGCATTATCAAATATTTAGGTGAGATAATTATATACATTTATATGACAAGAGTCACCTAAGGGGGGGATTCCCCCATTGTCAGAAATAAAATTCAGGCCCTGAATGAATGTCTGTAAAATTCCCTATAAATAATTCTACATGATAAAAAGAAGGCTTCAAATAGATAGGTATCAGTGATCGGGTCCAAAAATCCTGATCGGAGCACCCTTACAAAAAGCACAACCAGTTTTAATAATAATGTTACCCTGAGTGAGTGAAAAATAAAAGTTTTGTGTTTAATGTATTTTTGTTGATGTTGAAATAGGGCTGTACAATTAATCGAAAAATAATCGAGACCGAAATTCAGAACCTCTAACCGACGTATTTTTCCCATGTCGGTTATTTCGGTTTTAGTCACGTGACTCCGCCCCGTCAGTCACATCAAGTGCAGTTTGCAGGCACACAGAGAGATGCAAGAGCAGTTATCTTTGTTTATAGATGCGCAGAATCACTATAGTAACTGCATGTTTTACACAGTTTATACGGATAAATTAATTGCCGTTTTTCTTATAGCCTACACGCTGCGACACACACACACACACACACACACACACACACAGACGGCGCGCGCAAGCCCCGAAGCCAGATCGCTTTCACTTTCGTCCTCATAAAGTTTGTCAAGTAAATGCGTTTAAAAGCTTGAACATTTAAAGCGATTGTGCACTATTCAAAAACAACAATACGGAAAACGTGTCCGTTTAGTGCTCAGCTTTTTTCTGTGACCCAAAGAGCCGAGCCGTGTCGCGTCTCTGACAACGCGCGCGCGCCCTGAAGGCAGACCTCTTTCACCTGTATCCTCACAAAGCTTTGTCATTTATATGTGTTTTAAGGCCTGCCAGTTTGAACTTTGGAGCGATTTTAGACCATCAGATGTGTATTTAGACCATCAGATGTGTGTTGAACTAATGCCTGATAGGATATATTGTGACAAACGAACACTCAGACAGAAGCTCGCACATCACGTTAAGATCGCGTGCAGAGAGCAGCGCAGAAAAGCAGTGTTAACGCTGTCCTGTGACTAAAGTAAAGTCACTAAAGTAGCTTAGAAACCCAACCGTTATAGGCATATATTTTAATACCTTTGAAGTAAGTACAAACCACAGCTTCATAATTAATAGAGACGGTATGAGTAATTCACACACACAATCACTCTCTCATTAATGCATTCAAATAAATGTAATGAAGGCCTACTGTGCTAATTTATCTGTATCTGACAACAAGCAGAAATCTGCTGAAAGTGAACCATTTCCTTCAAGTATTTTAAAATCACAAAGAAATGCACTTTTTCATAAGAAAGAAAAAATTTCACCTTTAATAGTAGAAAATATTTACAGTAAAAACCTTTTCAGGAACTTACTCAAAAACCTTATGAGGGGAAAAAAATGGAAAGCAAAAAAATAAAAAAAAGCAAAATAATCGTTCATTAATCGTAATCGAGGTAAAATGTTCAATTAATCAAGGTTTTTATTTTTGGTCAAATCGCTACAGCCCTATGATGAAATGGATTTTAAAACATATGGTATCGGAAAAAGTATCGTTAGGAACCGGTAACGAAACTGAGGTATGGAAATTGGCACCGGATTTAAAGATTTTGAACAATACCCAGCCCTAGGCGCTCTGCTGAAAACGTTTAGCTGTGGGCACTCAAGAGCAATTTGGCAGCGCAGCGTTTTTTTCAGTTAAGACTCTTTTGCTTATGATACGGAGTATCCATGGAAGTGTTACTAATATCTAATTTCACAGATAGTTTATTTCTGTATTGATTCCATATAAAAATGCAGATACAATGTAAAGTTTTTGGTCTGGCTCTTGTTTTAAATAATTTTGTTCTGTTATTATGCTGCTTGTTTTCATCTGTTGACCTTGTATAATCAGAATGTGGTGGTTGGTCGGTGTTGTATTTGTCCCGCCCCTCCTCCGCTGTGATTTGACGGCCGGGTGAAAAGTGACAGTGATGAGCGCTGCATTTTACTCAAAAAAGCGTGAAATACTCGCTCAGCGCTTGAGTGTGAAAAACGCAGCGCTCCCATTGAAAACAATTGAATATGCCAGCCATCCTCGTGAAAAAAATGCTTTGGTGGACACATGGCCTTATACCTGTATGATATTACGCTGTACCCACATTGGACCAGCTGTTTGGAGAATGGATGGATGGATGATTCACCGGCGGGCGCCAACTTCTCGTGAGACACGGAAATTCATTCTGCGCGACCGTCATAGTGCATTATGAGTATTCTCTAGCCGCTGAGTCTACATTGGTTATACATTCGTTATTGCGGTGCATTATGAGTTTGAATGAGTGCACTCTGTAACATCCTATGGTTTTGGACACCACTACAAATGGCTGTCCCTTCAAATAGTGCCCTATTTAAGGGCATAGGGGGCGATTTTGAACACACCTCTTGATTAGCTGGTTCAGATGCTTTTAAGTGGGTCTGAAGCTAAACTCTGCTGGACAGTGGCCCCCTAGGAGCAATATTGAACACCCCAGCCTTAACCTTCTGGATTTTTACCTTCAGTTGGTAAATCTAGGCCTACCTGTTCTTTTGCTCAGTTTTATAAGAATGTTTTTAATGTAAGCACACAGCATCCTGCCTCCTTTATTCTTGACCACTAGTACAGCAACAGTTTAGATTCTTGCTTTCTTTTTACACCTTCACATTCCTCTGGTACCATACCATAGCTGTGGCAGCGAAAGGTAGACCTTAATGGGATTTTCCATAGCCGTGAGGTGCGATATACTCGACTTTAATGATAGAACGGTGTGATAATCTCATTACTTTTCGCTCAGCAGTACTGAAGGGTCTTCATATCCAGCGCTGGTTGGCTTCAGGCAAAGTTGTCTTGTCTTAATTCAGTTTAGAGCCAGTGCAAGCAGCAGCTGGAGCACTTAGCATCTGTCAAAACATTTTATTTTTCACAAATCATCGCTTTGTTTTATCTCAACTACCAAAGTCTTACTTAACTTTTGTTTTATTCATTCATGCCCAGAAATGTGTGATGACTCATCTTGTTAGCTGATGGTTAACACTTGAATTGTTTTTTTTAATTAGTCTGAGGGCAATAACAAGTGCTTCCATTAAACGGCACATTGGATTGCTAACCTTCCTTTTAAAAGGCCAGGGGACTTGTTTTTAAAGAAGAGTGGAACCTCCCTGAATGAATGGTCTTGTTGTTTGGTTCTTATATTACAAGAAATGTGTAATATTTATTTTATGACACACTGAAATAAGGTTGCACAAGCTGTGAGAATAATCCATCTCGTCTCAAGATGGAGGGTCTCATTCCATCTCGTATTGGTTGCTTTCTATTTTTACATGCAATTCTGATGAGTTTTATGATTGAAAATTAACTTTTTAATGAAAGAATCTGCATGAGACTACAAAAATTTGTAGTTTTCTGTAGGGTGGTGCCAGTGTCCTTAATATTATTTGGGGGTCAATGCAACATGCTGAATATTTTGGAGTCAAGAGTTTTGCGGTTCATTCTGTTTTTAAAATCAAATCAATTTAGCTTTTATTTCTTTCAACCCAGGTTCATTGGTAATACGTGCCTGTGGGGACATTTCTGAAAAATCATTGCATGTTTTGCCACACTTTAATGTGAAATGCCTAGTTCAAGTTTAACCGAAACAAATAACCATTTATTTGCCAAGATTTATTATGTTGGCTGTTGTACGTATTGCGGCTGTTAAAAGGTTAGTGCTCTATCGCATTTGAAAATAGCATACAACCTACTCTAAACCCAACCCAAAACCATAAGCTGATAGTGTTAACAAAAACAAATGTGATATAAAACACATTTGCTAAAGCAACCATGCCATTTTACCATACTTCTAGTAAGTCTTTGAGCCCTTTTATAGTGGGTCGTTTAAGTTTACGTATGTCAGAAATGACATATATATCTATTAGTTTGCAAATCATACACTATGGTAAAAGTACTTTAAGGTCATAACATAGTATTGTGCAAGGAAACCACAAATCAATAATATGCCCCTGTAATCATGATTTTTGTGAAAAGGAATAAAAGTTTTTGGTGTTTTACTGCCACTATTGTTCAGCTGGAAACTGCATTGAATTGTATGTTTAGGTATGTTTTTTTTTTAAATGTCCAAACAGGGTTGCCATTCTGAATCAAATCGTGAAGAAAATTTCACAATTTGATTAAACGATTCCATTCCGATCTTGACACTTTCGCATCTACTTGCGCTTGTATATTTAAATTGGCAAGGCTTAAACACACACGCAAATTATCAACTTCTGTGACAATGCAGCACTGGCTCGATCGGGCAAGTGACCGTTCCATCAAAAGGAGCCAATGAAGCACAGGAAAGCCCGAGTTGTCATCGGGCAGTCCTTATTGTCAAGTCCTGCATGGTTCCATCATACATGTAATACATTTAAAAATTGAGCACATACATGGCTAAAGAGCCATGGCAATAAAACCTTTTCTGTTCACTTCAGCTGAATGCTTACATTTAACAGCCTTGCAAGATGATTAAAAGAAATTTGCAGTAAGAGCAACCATGTTAAGGGCCCATCAGATTTGATTCGTTTAAGCACTGATTGCTGTTGAGCTCCAGGGCCACATTTAGGTTATTTGTTTACTTGTTATTTTTTGGCTAATAATTGTAAGTTCTTCTATTGAACAGAGTGGTATTTTTTATTTTATTTCCATGTTTTTTATTAAAATTTTTGTTAGTAAAATCTCCTTTTACCACAGAGCTTTGGTCTTTGCCTACTAGGGGTGTGATTCATCACTGGTCTCACAATTCAGGTTGATTATGATTATCATGACAACAATTTGATTCGATATTATGATGCATCACAATGTGTTGCATCCTCAATTTTCAATATTACTGCACATGGCTACATTTTTGTCAATGAACAAGAAGTCAGAAATATTATGAACTCCCATTTTATTTCATCTTCTCCAAGAAAGTACACTTCCTGAATGTAGCAAACATCAAACACAAATTAAGTCTGAACACTGCAGAGGACAGGGCTATTTAGAACTAACAAACACTAGTAAATACTTCAAGCACATGAAACTGTCAAGTAGTGTACTACTTAAGTTAAAATAACGCACTCGCATGCAGCCTCGCACGCACACTCACATAATAGTGGGTGCATTTTTTATTTCTCGCTTTTGTGTTTCACCTCTGTCCACCATTTTACGCCAGCGCAAGAAGCGCATATGTGACGAACTATGTCAGAGAAACGTCAGTAGGCTATAATCGATTATGGTCTGTTACTGCATCGATGCAGAATCATCCGCATCGCAATTGCAAAGATTAATTTCCACACCCCTATTGCCTACATTATGTTTTTGCCGGTTACATGGTTAAATCACGAACATATGGCCTCTTGTGGCCTATTTACTTTTACTGTATTATTTTTAATCAAACTGCATTTGCTTCATATCATGTGGATTTTGGACTTTTTAATATTTAATACATACTTTATGGGACTAAGCATAAAAAAAGCAAAAGTACATAATCATAGAGCCCATTAGCACTTTTTAATCTGACGTAGAGCCACGCAGTCTTTAGGTCAGATTAGAAGTGCCAATATCTAACAGTCATCATTATCGCCCCTCGCTGCAAAGGCGCAGTTTTTGTGATCTGCCAAAAAAGGCATTATCCACCACCCCGAGGGGCTCAGCCTCAGCCCTCTTTTGGTATCAGAGGTCATTAGCAGATTAATTTCTTCTGACGCACAGGCTGTATGTTAATGGAGCCCGGCTCAAAAGGTTGCATGTGCCAGACTAACAGATGCCATTTCACTAGTCCTGTTATTTTGTTATGAGGCTTGTTGGCTTAAAAACAGAGCAACCCAAAAGCCTAGATCATAGCCCCAGAGGACAAGTAGTTCTTGGCCTGTTAAATGATAGCTTGTTGAGAGACGCAACCAGAGAAGTTATGTTTGTTTCTGCACCAGCACTGTGCCAGCCATTCCTGTGCCTCATTGGCTTTAGGATGGATCAGCGAGTATAGACCCATCTCTGGAAAACATTTTCAGGCTTAAATTGCGAATATGGAGCTTTTTTAGAGCTGAGCAAAGTGGCAAATTTACTGCTTTGGTTGCAGCTGTGGCAAAAATGTAAACCAACCATTTATGTGTGTGAG
Organism: Gobio gobio; assembly: GCF_949357685.1. Classification (NCBI taxonomy): domain Eukaryota; kingdom Metazoa; phylum Chordata; class Actinopteri; order Cypriniformes; family Gobionidae; genus Gobio; species Gobio gobio. Next base: position 23,749,401 of record NC_137110.1, on the reverse strand, counting down.
AATGCGTCTTATGGCTTTTCAAGAGCTAAAACTGATCACATCAGCCCTAAACTTGAAAATGACCCTTGATGGAAACTCCTGGCAATCAAGTCATGAATTCATCATTTTTTTTTTACCTTTTACTATACAAATTATTATTTTAGTAAATTATATTTTACCTTAACCAATATTCAGTCATGCACATTCTGTTATGCAGTTCTGATTTGCTCCAGTGGCTTGTTTATTTCCATCCACTCATGGTCATAAAATGTTGTTTTGGGCTTCCTTATTTTATTCGGTTTTGATATGTTAGGTTGTATATAAGAGAGGTTTTTTTTTTCAGTTTAATGTTCAAAATTTTTATATAAATCACAATTCACAGATTAAGTATCTGCTGTTGCTCTCCAATTGCAAAGTTAACATTGGGTTCCCAAACACCTCAAATCTTTGGATTGATTTAAAAACCTCTTAAAGTGCAATGCTAATAGAAAGTGTTATTATTGCAAAGTACAATGGAAAAAAAGAGTGGAGCCAGAGAGGAATTAGAAAGAGCTATAATGAGGTATTAAATAGAGGAGCAAAGTGTTCTGAGGTCTATAGAGAATAAAATGACCCTTTTGAGTTGCCATTGCTGGCATTTTAAACTAATTCTCCTTCCATTATTGGCTTACCATTGAAATTGGTAGGGGTCTGTCTCAAACATAGCAAAGGAAAAACACAGAATGGATGTATTGTCTTGTACATTTGATGGCGTCATGCGAAGTTAAAACCTTTGGAAATACTGATCCGTCATTAATTAATAACTATGCAGGAATGTGTAATGCTCTATTAACATTCTAGTAACTACTATTAACTAACAAGAAACTCTGATTAACTAAATAGTAAGTAATAGCGCTCAGTTGAATGTGGTAGTTCACTATTAGATAATCATTAACTACTATTTTTTCATACCTCCCAGATAACTACTACTAAGAACTATTATATACAGGTTCATAATTAATGTGGATAATGCATAAAGTATAATTAATTCTAAAGTGAAGATCATAACCCACTAGTAACGATTGAAGTATTCTTCAGAAGGAATGTACTAATTATTTGGAACACTATTCTAAAGTGAAAATCTTGATAACTTCCTAATAATTACTAAAGTCATTGCAAGAATTGGACATTTTTGTACGGTTTTGGATTATAGTTTCTTCTGATGGATTTGGCAACACTTCAGTCATTATTACTAGTGGGTTTTCATGATCTTCACATTAGAGTACTGTTCCAAATAAGCAGTAATTATGTACTTTACAAAAACCTCAAAAGCTTACAATGACTTAAGTCATTACTAGAGAGTTATCGTGCATTTCACTTTAGAATTAATTATTAATTATAAATGATGTATTTTACACACTAATTATGAACCTGTAGAGTAGTTCTCTGGTAGGTATGAAAAAAATTGTAGTTACTGATTATCTAATAGTAAACTACTGCATTCAACTGAGCACTATTACTAACTTATTCGTTAATCAGAGTTTCTTGTTTGTTAATAGTTTCTACTAGAATGTTAATATTGCATTATTCTGTGTAGTTATTCATGAAGTTTCGGAGAGGTTAGGCAATTTTCGGAGAGGCTAGCAATAGCGAGCTAGCTTTGAAAGGATGAGATCCCACCCTCCCTTCAAAGCGCCTACGCAAACAAAAGCGTAACGAGAGACAGCGTTAAACTACCTCATGTCTCAAAGTGCATAAATTACACTTAATAATGAACATAAACAACTTAAAGAGCACTGACCTGTACCACCTGACTGCTGCGGATTCATTTCACTGTTGATAGCGTTCCCACTGAAACGCATAATTTCGAATCACGAACCACTCTGAGTATAATTTCACGGGTTTCCATCTTTTACAAATGATAGACGCAGCATAAGCTTGTTGTTTTGGTTCAATAGGAACTGTAAAAGGTGGCTGCTGTTTTGGTTGCGGTGCTCGGTGACTGACGGCTAACTCTAGCATGAAACGTGACCTGTGATGTCTGTGTGAGCAGGTGCGCGGAGGTATGTAAATAAGTACGCTGACAACCAGGTAGGACATTGTATCGTATCAGGATCGAATGCAATGATTGGATGGACATTTTATGGTCCTACGCCTTCCACAGATGATGCAGTATTCTAAAGTGTTACCAAACCTTTTTATTGCAGGACAATGTTTTCACCTCAAATGGAAAGTCGTAATCAATGCTCTGTTAAAGGGTGTTTTTAAAATATCCACAATGGGCAGCATTTTCACAAGGAGTCTAAACAAAATCTATTATTGTTATTATTAATTAATTAGGGCCTATTGACTGCATGTAATCATGCTGTTACAGTACTTGTGAGTAATGCTTCTCTTTGATATAACTGTGACTTTGAACGACTATCAGCTTTTTGTATCTGTCAGGAATTTAATATTGGTGCATATAGTGCTAATTTCAAGTTGTTATTAATCAAATAATTTGGTAAGTAGCCACGGGCCATTTTTTCGCTTACCAAATCTCAAAGAAACGCAAAAAACGTTTGGGGTTAGTTTAGAACTTTTGACAGAAATTAATACTTTTATTTAGCAAGGATGTATGAAATCGATCAAAGTTACAAAACATTTCTTATTTCTGTTTCAAAATGAAACCGAAAACAATCTGTTGTTCAAAGAATCCTGAAAAAAATGTATCAATGTTTTCACAAAATATTAAGCAGGACAACTGTTTTCAACATTGATAAAAATATGAAATATTACTTGAGCACCAAATCAGCATATTAGAATTTCTCAAGGATAATGTGACACTGAAGACTGGAGTAATGGCGGCTAAAAAATCAACTGTGCCATCACAGGAATTCATTACATTTTAAAATATATTCAATTAGAAAACAATAAAAAAACATTAAATATACAGACCCCAATCTTTTGAATATTAGTTTGTGTATATCATAATATGGTTGGGTTAATGACATGGTGCATCTATTCATTTGTTCAAAAATACATTTAATATGCCATTTTTACTGTAGCATTTTAAAAAATATTTTTCTTTCTTATCATGGAACCACTTATTTGTAATATACCCAATTATTTTTGCTGGAATTTTCAATGAAAAACAGTTATTAAATAAGCACTTCACAAACAAAAAGGTACTTGATCTCGTTTGTTTTTTTCCCTTTTTTTCTCCGGAACTTGATGGACACAAACTAAACGTTTGTCCTGCTGCATGATATTTGTCGGATAGTTCTATTGTAGAGATGTACACACACCTGCTGTGCACTCTTACCACAAGAGGATGCAAAGGATGTAGTTTGTGTTTGGCACTGTCTTTTATGGGGACAAGAATGCCGCTCTGCTTCCTGGCTGGAGCAGACAGGCCCTCTCTCTGACCACAGTTGCCTCTGCACAGTGAACGTGTTCCCCTGCTCACGTGGCTCACAGCCGGGATTAATTGCCACCGAGCCCTCTGTGATCCAGGAATGCAATTACCTACTGACCCAAATCATCTACTTGGCAGGAAGTCCTTATCCCTCACACCGTGCTGCCAGCACCTGCCAGTAGATACTTCTCTTTCCCCTCTCTCTTTTTTTATTTTTTCTCTCTCCCTCTCCCTGCGTCACCCAGCTGATGTCTGGCAAAGGACGCTCTCATCAAAAGCAGCTGTTATTTTCAAAGCAATATGAGTGTTCCTAGAAAATGGGATTGTCACAGAGTCGAACTAAAGCAGCAAGCCATGCGACTCTGTGTTATAGTGATTTTACAGTGGTATAATCACTCTAAAGCACTCAGACTTGTTGCTTTTATGTGTTTGATAAAACGCCAATGTTAAAAAACCCGAATACATTTATAATTAATAATTTTCAGAATATTCTTGCACATATACTATACATACACACACCGGCCACTTTATTAGGTACACCTTGCTAGTACCGGGTTAGACCCCCTTTTTCCTTCAGAATTGCATTAATTCTTTGTGGCACAGATTCACCAAGATGCTGGAAACATTCCTCAGATTTTGGTCCATATTGACATGATGGCATCACACATTTGTTGCAGATTTTTCGGCTACACTTACATGATGCGAATCTCCCATTCCACCACATCCCAAAGTTACGGTTGTGGATTGAGATCTGGTATAAGTGGAGGCCATTTGAGAATAGTGAACTCATTGCACGTTCAAGAAACCAGTTTGAGATGATTTGAGCTTTGTGACATGCTGCTGGTTTAGGGTCAAAAGTTTAGGGTCTTTAAATCTCACCAAAGCTGCATTTATTTGATCAAAAATAAAGTAAAAGTTGAAATATTACAATTTAAAACAGCAAAGCTGAATTGTCAACAGCCATTACTCCTGTCTTCAGTGTCACATGATCCTTCAGAAATCATTGTAATTCTGATAGATTAATATATATGAATTCCAATGAAATAGTGAGTCCTCATTCATTGATAAACATTCAGCCATTTCAAGTTTTTGGCTGCATTGACCTAAGTATGGTTTACCATATGATTGTAATGTCTGATGATGTAGTCTCTGTGGAAAATGATTGTGTGAGGTTTGTACTCTGAGCTTAATAATCTGATTTGCTCGGTCTCCTAGCCTCTGATCCAGTTACTCTCATTAGAACATTTTGTCTCTAAATGATTTGGCTTTTTTCTGAATGTGCATTTGGAGTGTAGTGCAAGCGCGGCTCTGACTTAGTGAGAATTGGCAGTTGCTATTATTTTGCTTTACTTTCCTGGACCTTTCATTGACTGCGTCAGCGGTCCTCATCTATAACCTTTGTAATGATTTCATATGGGAGAGTGAGAGTGGGAGTTTTCATTCAATAGATGTTCTCAAGCCGTTTCTTTTGTGCCGTTGTGAAACAGAATAAAAGAGTTTGGCTAGAATCCTAGTTGTATCATCAGCGATGGCAAACAACAGTCCTTTAGTTCCTTTAATGTTAATGAATGAACTAAAGCAAGAAATGTCTACTTTATGTGCCCCACTTTCATCTTATAGAGATCAAAGACTAGAAAATCACCAGAACACCAATTAACAAAAGCCATTCACTTGTGTTCAGGCACTGTTGCTATTTTCTAATCATTATATTGCATTAAGATCCATACTGTGAATTAGAGCTCATTTAGTCTAATGGAGATTTATTTAGCTGAACACTTATTTTTTTTATTGTCATGGAATTACTACTACTACTTCCATAGTATACTACTACTTCCCTTTAAATTTAAATTGCTTGAAAATACTAATGTAAACACGTCAACTCCCATACATCGCAAACAAGTTTTTACGCTCGCATTAAGTAGTTTTTCAGGCAATTTGAAAAAGGAATATTTAGCAAAACGGCAATGGAAACAGTCTTTTCGCATTTACAGGTCACCTGGCGTACGTAAGTCGATCATTCTTTAAAGAAGTCGCGGTATGTTTGGACATGAAGACGAGACCGAGTTCTTTCATAAAAGACAAAATAATTACTGGAATACTGTAAACAACCAAGAAACACCACAATTGGTCAAGACAGGAGGGAAAAACACCCAGAAACACCTCATACGTAGTATAAGGGGCTTTCCTTGCCATTACTGCTTGGATAACACACCTACGTCTCCTTCGATTAAAAATAATGGCTAGTGCGGTGGCTGCGATAAACCTACTAACATCCATTGCCATGAGTTTTGGAATGACCTATCGCAAGAGGAAAAAAATATGTTTAAGTCGCATAACATCAGTGAATGGAAACGCAGTCATTTCTCAATTTCGTCATTTCATTTTTTTATCGACAGTTCTGCGCAAATCTTTAATGGAAACCCCCGCGACTGTTGTGTCTGTGCCTTATTAAAGGGATAGTTCAACCAAAAACGAAAATTAGCCTATGATTTACTCACCCAGCAAGAAACCTAGGTGTATACGACATAATTTTTTTTCAAATGAATACAATCTGAGTTATATTAAAAAATGTCCTGGCTCTTCGAAGCATTATAATGGCAGTGAATGGCTGTTTCTGTTTTATCCATAAAATCCATCATAAAAGTGCTCCACACGGCTCCGGGGGGTTAAAGGGATAGTTCACCCAAAAATTTAAATGTTTATCTAAAATCTATGAGAGTAAAAAAAAAAAACATGCACAGACAAATGCAAATTAAACCTTGCTGCTCGTGACGACACATTGATGTCTTAAGACACGAAATGATCGTTTTTTGCGAGAAACCGAACAGTATTTATATAAAAATGTTTTACCTCTAATTAATATACCTCTATGTCCAACAGCCTTGAATGTGCTCTCACTTCCGATGAGGGAGGTCTGTACATGATCTGGCTTGGGTAGACTACAAACATAAAATTTTAATTTCCCTTTAATAGCGAAGCTATTCTCTTCTGAAGCAAAGCGATGCATTTCTGTAAGAAAAATATCCATATTTAAAACTTTACAAACTGTAATCTCTAACTCCCGCCATCTGTTGTACACGCTTTCACGAGAGACTTGCGTTTCAGCGTAAATGAGATTTGGGGAAAAAATGCACAAGTTGTATGGACCCTTTTTATGTGCGGGCAGCCCGTGGTCACCATTCCCTCTCATTGTATGTGTTAATTTTTGGGTGAACTGTCCCTTTTTAATGTATTCTGTTGAAGTTGCATCATCTGTATTCAAAAACTTCATGGACTCTTAGCTTTGTTTGCATGTTTATGTAATCTGTTACTAATTTCTGAAGCTGGTCATACTGAGGCAAATGAGTCCGTGATGCAGCACCCCAGAGAAGTGTGGAAAAAGTAAGACAACAATTTGCAGTGTAGCCCCACTCACCAAACATGGGCAGAAATAGAAGACTGTATTACCAGCTATATTAGGGGCCATGGCTGTTTGTGCCATTATAATCCTAAACCCTGACAAACAGGATTAAGCACACCAAAAATACAAATTCTCATGGATAGAGTTTTATATTTTCAAAGAACTCCTAACTGACACATCATTGGATAGATTGGGATGATCCGAGGTATTCTAGCGAGAGCTAAGAAGGATCATACTGAATCCAAAGAGCTCAGCGGTAAAAGCCTTTTTCCTGGGGTGCTTGCTTGCTCTGTTCCAAATTTTTGGCTTGAAAGAGATGGGAGAGGGTGAGATTACAGCTGTCCTGCCGCTCTGCATGGATGCTGTTTGGGGCCAGGGCTTCCTAGATCACTGCCCTCGACGCTATACATAGAAATGCCCAGCCAAGGCCTCAACGCTGGTCAATTGCTCATTATGGTTTGAGTTATATCATCGTCCTATTCAGGATAATGGAAAAAAGAGAGAGAATGAAAACAAACAACAACAAAAAGGTCAAACAAAGGGTTTAATGCATTGTCCTGCGGCATTAGTGCGCTAAAGGTTTAAAAAGGGGCTGAAAGCACAGAGATGCCATTAAACGGAGAATTGTGTTGGGTGAGTTAGAGTGAAATTTATTTGTTGAGTATAGCAACTAAAAGGATAAAAGCCTGGTTTATACTCCACACATGTGCATTTGTTTTGCCGGTTGCAAAAACATTGACTCATGATGGCTTTGGGTCGGGTTTTACTCAGTCATTCTTTTTAATAGTTTGACCTGTGGGAAACAGTCATATGTCCCATGTACCAAAACAGTGGCAGCCCTCACTCACAGCTGTCTGGATCTGGGTCTTTTGGGGCTACTGGGCAAACTGGAATGTTAAAGTCAAAAGATGTTAACATAATCAGCTTTAAATAAGTCTTTACTCTTCAGTGGCACCACAGAAGCTGCTTCCGAACGAAAAGGTGCATTCATAAGGACTGCTTAATGTTGCACAGAGGCACTGTATTTTATGGGGGAAAAAACCTTTTTCTACATCTTGTCCAATGTCTGTCAAACAACATGTAAATGGCTATGAAAACAAATATAGTAATTGCTTCTGTGCTTCCGTTGTGCGAATATTGTTTAAAATATAAGCACCATAAAACAAAATCATCTGCTTGTCCAGTTTAAAATCACTAAATTATGATTGATCCATAAAGAAAAAGAAATGCACAACAGTTTAAAATTAAAATCTACCCCAACAAAAAAAAAATCTTCAAATTTATATCTTATCAACATTATAGTGTTACCTTCATTTTGACGCGCATGCGCAAGCTTTTGCTCGTTTAATCCCGGGACACAATGCACGAAAGTTTGCCATCGTGAAACAATCGTGGCGATTTCTGTGACCTTGGCTCCTAATCGGTTGTTCTATGTCGTACAATTAGAGAGGTTCAAAGATGGCCGTTGTCACAGACTTTCAATTTTCTGACTGTGTCAGAAATTCAGCATGATCATCGCAGTGTGTTTGCTGCTACAACCTACGTCTACTGACCAGCCAATAAAATTGCAAATTGAAATCGATGCGACAAGGCGCTAAACCTCAAAACTGCTTAAGTGCTTGAGACATCTAAAAACCCAAGCCATGAAACTACATTAAAATACATTATAATAAGTATAATAACTGTTCTATTTTAAATGTAATTTATTTAAGATGACAAATCTGAATATATTCAGCAGTCATTACTCCAGTCTCCTGTGTCATATTATCTTTCAATAATCATTTAAATATGCCCTATTTGGTGCCTAAGACACATTTCCAGAAACCATGTTGTGCTGTTTAATGTTTTTGTGGAAATGTGATAGATTTTATTCAGGATTCTATGAATAGAAAGTTTAAAAGAACATTTGAAATAGAAATATTTTGAAACATTATAAATGTCACTTTTGATCAATTTAGTGCATATTTGCTGAATAAAATTATTTAATTTAATAATAATAAAAAGATCTGCACCCCAAACTTTTGAACCGTAGTTTATCTAGCAATATAAACATCAATCTGTTTTTTAATGAATGAAAATAAAATTTCATCATGCAAATATAGATGATAAACTATTTAGATTTTCTGCCAGTGACTCATTTTATAATCTCATATTTTAATATAGCAGCTTTTGTTATTCTTTGTTATTTTTCAGTGTCTCTTGAGAGGGATGGATTTTTTTGTTAAATACCGAGTTGAAATAGAAGGCGGAGAGCCACAGGAAGAGGGCTGGATTTTCAAATCCTTCCACTGTGGGTCCAAATATGGAAGGGAAGTTTCTGGTAGCTGAATATTTTAGCTAAAATTCCTAAAATTGGGTGGGCTTACTGAACATCCTGAACATGCAAGCCAAACGAATAACCTCAAAAATGAGAGTTATGAGTTTGTCCAGCTGTTTTAGCGTTTTATAAAAGTTGTTGTGATCCACAATCCTACTTAACGGAGGGCAGTCCATCATGTTAATGGCTGAGGCTGATAGGATGTTTTATTGGATGGTGTGAAGTGAATTTGCATCGTGTCAGAGTGTCCCATGAGGATGACAGATGCTGATTTGATAAATTGCATTATACACACCAGGCGCTTTCTGAGATCAATGGCGGACTACATATAATGTCCTGCCCCATGGTATAGTGCTATGGGGTACGGTTAGTCCCCAATCTCTGCAAAACACAACACAACACACACCCACCTACCAGAACAGACTCTGGAATAGATATCAGCCAAGCTATTCCTTAGGGTGTTCGCATCTGTGTGGTTATTGTTAAGGCAGAGCTAAAGCAGCCTACTTTGGAGAATATAATACAAAACAAGTGTAACTCCCTGTAGGCTGTAAGCTTGTACTTCCGACAGAGAGTAAATCAGGACTGCTTCGTATTGCGCTTATAATAAGCAAAGTTTTTAATGATTTAGACACATTTAAGTGCATCAACACTAAACCAATAGTCTAAATAAAAGCACGCGTCTCCTGAAGCCCTTTGACTTCAAAAGAAATAAAATGTAAAATGTTCATATGAATGATTTAAGCCTATGGCAAAACAAGAGACCGGCCGAGTCAATGGCACATCAATCATTCAAAACTTTACATACGCCTGTCTAACTGAGTTTGGCAATGCAGAATATTCCCTGGAAACAATGAAATGGCCGGGAAGTAGAGAAAAGGGAGAAAAGAATGGGAAGACCGAAAACATAAAAAAAAATATAGGCAAAATTATGGGGAATACGGCTGAGAATTACAGGGGAGATAATGAGAGAAACAAAAACACAATAACATTTTGGAGTAAGCAAAGTGAGTAGATGGCAAGTTCAGGGATAATTTAGGCTTGTACAAAATGCAAGTCAGTTTTTTGAATTGTTTCTCACATCACTTTATTACAAATTTGGCTGCTTGCTTTCCATGTGCTTTGAATTCAGAACTGGCCTGTTTCTCATGGTCATCTTTCTACTAAACGGCATAAAGTCAGTGTTCCATTGGGTTAATGGCAAATAAGAATTTCCACGATAAAGATACAATTTTTCTTACACCTTGAATAAATGTATGTACACAACATCATTATTTTCAAAAAAAGTTCTTAAAGGGGACCTATTATGCTTTTTTTATTTGTACCTTTCCTTCGGTGTGATATACGGCTGTTTGTGCATGTGAACAGTCTGCAAAGTTATAAAGCACAGAGAGTGTATAAAGTCCTGTACAAGTCATGCTTGCAAAGGTGGTTTGGGTCGATCAGCTTGTTCTTCTTGAATGTCATTTATAGGACTCGGGCTCGAACTGATATGAACTGTCAAAACTTGACACTATATAACCATAGTTACATTAGTATTTACAGCGTCTCAGAAGCCTCCGGAGCTGATTCTTGCCGGTTATGGTAAGGGGAGATATATTTCTGATATATCTCCCAATCACAACAGACTGGGCCAGCTGACCAATCAGAGCAGACTGAGCTTTTCAGAAGGCAGGTTTTAAATAAACCAGAACTAAAACAGAGATCATTCAGACAGAGGGTGAAAACAGGTGCTGCAACAATGTAAATAGTAAATTCCCAGAAAAATAATGAGGTTTAAAAAAAAAAAAAACTTTTCTAGTAGATAAAAAATGTAACCTGTAAATGAGGATAATAGGGACCCTCTAAATATATTTTTATATAGATATTTTTTTTAGCATTAAAGCCGTGTTTCCACTCAGGAACTTTCCCCAGGAACTAGGGACTTTGGGGGGTGGTACTCGACCACAGGAAACGGGGTCTAAAAGAAATTCCGCAATAAAAATGTTCAAAAACTCAAAACGGCCCTGTTCCCAAGGTAGTACTTTTTCAAAATTCAGGAACTTTCAGGGGTGGGACTTGGGTGCTGAACATGCTGATTGGTTGAGTTCACGCCACATTTTATTTCAACCTAAAAGTCTGTTGCAGTGCGTGCAGTAAGAGTTGTTTGCTATTCCAATCAACAATGGAGTTTAAAAAATACGATTGATGGACCGACGATGAGGTTCTGGCTTTAATAAGTTTATTTGCGGAGGACGAAATCCAGTGGGCTCTGGAAAGACGCGCGCAGTCCAACGTCTCCGGGCTAATCTTCACGGTACTTTAAACCGCTATGGAAACGCAGACAGCAGCAGGTCTGGGGGGAAAAAAGTTCCTGGGACAAATTGTTTTAGGTAATTTCAGTGGAAACGGGGCTTATATGGGTTATATATACAGCCTGGACTAAACTGATGTCAATTATCTGATGTCTTAAAGGGATAGTTCACCCAAAATTCTGTGGAAAATTCAAAGAAAGATATTTTGAAGAATGTTTGTAACTAAACAATTGTTGGGCACCTTTTGTTCACAAACATTCTTCAAAATATCTTCCTTTGTGTTCAGCAGAAAAAAGAAATGTATACAGGTTTGAGGGTGAGTAAATAACGACAATATTTTTAAATAATGAAAATATTTTTTTGGGTGAACTATCCCTTTAATATACTTATTGACTTTGACGAACAGTCATTAGGGTCTATGGGGGTCCTTTCTATAATATCCTGTTTTAAGTTTTGTTTGCGTGTTTGTAGGTAATAAAAATAGTAATAAAAGATTATGCTAAATTATACTATTAAGGTTTTCTTTTCAGCAATATCATTCTTATTTATTCATTATGATAATAGAATCGTTCTGTTCTGTTATCATACAATTTAAAAAAATGAATTTAGAAAATGCACAATAATTTTTTTTAATAAATGTATAGATTGGGACGAAAATCTGCATCTTGTCATTAACCACCTAGCAGATACACACATTCCCTGGCATTAGATTTACTTTGCCCTTGTGGTTAAAATTGGAGCAGGTTATTTCTGTTCTGCACAAGGTGAATTCATCTAAATGTATTTTTCATTGGACATTGAGTTCCTCTGTAAACACACAGTGTGCATCAGTCTGGCCTCTGTCAGCACTTAAGACCCTGCGATGGTCTACATGTTAAATGGACCCTCTGAACCTCAGCTCTTGTGGGGCTGCATCGAGCCAAAGATGGTGGCAGTGGACTTGTATGCACTGATCCACCTTAGTAAAGAGCTGAGTATGCTAAAAATAACTTTGCATGTGTACCTTATCCCGGGATTCCACAAAAGAGACCCACTGGACCACTGGAGTCCAATGAGAAATAATAGGAAGTTATGGGTATAGGGCATTACTTAACCATTAATTTTTAAATCTTAATAGAATGTAAAGCTTGTTTATCACGTCATTGGAGAAGCGCTTATTAAACATCACTCTTTTAATCAATGGTTTTGGCCCTCTAAAATTTAAATTTGTCTTTTAAAATCTGAAACCGAATATTTTCGGTTGTCAAAATGTTGGCGCATTACTATCAATGATTCAAAAATGTTCAATAATCCGGTTACAAGAAGTTGAGTCAGTGAGTTCGCTTGGATCAGTTCTGAAAATATATGGTTCAAAAGTAGTTTTTTGTTGTTGTTGAGATTGTTTGTTTGTTTGTTTGTTTTTATTCATTAAGCATTTTTGTACCTATACTGTCCCAGTTTCTATTCACTTTCATTATATTAAAAAGAAAAGAGTGTCCAGGATATTCTTCAAACATTCACCTTTTGTGTTCCATAGGAACATTTAAAAAAAAAAAGAAAGTCATATAGGTTTGGAAAGACATGAGGGTGAGTAAATAATGATTGTTTTTCCTCAATACAATGAGTCACATATTTTGCAAAGACAGGCTTTCATAATGTTCTTGGAAGAAGAATTATTTTACCAATTACATAAGAGAGGGTCGTCACACAGAGGTGAATGCAACAGATTTTTCCTCAGTTATGGATTCACTCATGGCCACTGGCCATGAAGAATTTATGAGTCTATTTCATTTATTAGTGTTGTCATTCCAACGGCACAGAAACTTTGCCAGCTTTCAGCTAGATTTCTTTGAGTCGTATTTCACTGCGTGTTGGCTGGAGATTCTGAAAATCACATGATGCTTTTCTCCTGCGCTGCTTGAAAAATGGGGTTTTGAGGCAAAAATGTCATAGACTGATTTTGTTTTCCTCGGTTTAATTGCAAAATATAGCAGCCAAAGAATGTCTTTTTTTTATGAGGCAATGAAAGAATCAGGGTTGTTAACTAAAACCAAAACCATTAAAAAAACAAAAAAATTAATTACTTAAAACAAAATAAACTTCAACTGAAAAAGATATTTAATTTGTATTTATTTAATTTCAGCTAGTTTCCAAGGCAGCATTTTTCATTTTAGTTTAGTTTAGTTTAAGTGGAGGTACTAAATTAACTAAAACTAAAATGTAATAAAAAATTTAAAAAAAAAACTAATTAAAATAAAATATAAACATCTAATTCAAAATAATAACAAAATAGTATATTGATAAGGTTTTTTTTTTTTTTTTTTTTTTTTTTTTTTTTTTTTTTTTAAGATTTAGGCCTGGTTTCAGAGAAAGAGCTTAGATTAAGCCAGTATTAGGTCTTAGCTCAATTAGGACACTTAAGTAGCTTTTATAAGTGTGCCTTAGGAAAAAAAAAAACCATACCAGTTTGCATCTTGAGACAAAACAATGTCACTGACATATTTTAAGTGCAAGCTGGTTTCAGTTAAAACCATTCAAACTTGCATTTTAGTCTGGGACTAGACTTAAGCCTTGTCTCTGTGAAACCAGAGGTTAGAGTTAAATGCTTTATTTTTAAAGGAAAAGAAGAAAGGTTTGTGCAAAAGATTTCTCTATGGTGAATTGTACTGTCAGCTCCTGGATGGCCTTGAAATTGACCTTTTGTTGTAACCTTATATGTAGTGTTGGGGAAAGTTACTTTGAAAAGTAATTCATTACAATATTGCGTTACTCCCTTAAAAAGTAACTAATTGAGTTACTTAGCTACTTTTTAAGAAAAATAATGTGATACGTTACTTTTGCGTTTCACCTGGGCTTGTTTTTTTGTTTTTATAACAAAAAAAGTTATATTTTTGTGATGTTTTTTGTGAAAAGACCCTTTTTGAAATAATAAGCAAAATTGAAATAATAAGCCTCTACCTGAGGTAAAAATGCTAATTTACACGTGTACAGTAGAGGACGCAGCTCAAACAAACCTTTCAGCTGTGCTTCCATTCTGGATAATGGAAGAATAGGATGCAGGAGAAAAAAAGTTTAAAACTTACTTCATCAATAAAAACACAAAATCTAGTCATTTTTGCTCCTGATTTAACTGAATCACCGAAGGTCAGCAACAAGACATTGGTCAATAAAGGTGGATTAAATGCATACACAAATATTTGTTTTGTTTAACATGTAATTATTGGAGGTTTGCAGAGTATCAAGATTTAGCATTTTACTGATTTTATTCATTTTGAGGAATACTGAATCTTTTTTTGTGCAAGTGAGATCAGTCAATACATGCTCACATTTAGTCTAGAACTACAATAACCATCATGTTTACACACAACGCCTCTGCACTTACTCTCGATTTCTATCAACATGGGGACAGGAGAGCTGTCAGTCAAATAAATTAGAAAAAGTAACTTTTTTAAAAGTAATGCATTACTTTATTAGTTACTTGAAAAAGTAATCTGATTACTTACCTCAAGTTACTTGTAATGCGTTACCCCCAACACTGTATGTAAATAATAACATAATAAAAGTTAGGAATTGTATGGCTGATGAGAGTTTAGACTGTTGTCTTATTGGTAGGATACAACTTATTCAATAATGTGGATGGCTGACTGAACAATGTTTTTTTTTTTTTTTGTCTTAGCACCCTCAATCAGAGCTTTGAAATTAATGCCTGTGGAGACAGTGCAGATAAAAACATGAAGAGTCAGTCAGAAGTGATACCAATCATATGTAGCGCCGCTGCTCCTACTTCTTTTTCCCGGCGGTCTCCCTCATGTCTTGGCAACGTGGGGAACTGGCAGTGTCAATTTATCAGAGAACAAAAGAGACACTATGTGGGTAGGGAGTGCGTCTGTAGGCCCTTGGAGAGGAAACAGACCCCCCACCTCCTACCTGCGCATTCAAACAGGATGCCGGATGCATCATGTTCCTCAAACAGACAAGTGGAACCTCATAATTAGCATTTTGGAACTTTTTCTTTTGTTTGTCTTTCCTCGTCTTCTTTTTAAGTTTTCTGTTTATGTTGTTTAAATGAATTTGCTATTATTCCAGAGTTCATTGTCCTAGAAAGTTAAGAGTACATTTACTATGGCGATATATATATATATTATATATAGTGACGAAGATTTAAAGTGTCTGTCGATAGAGATTTTGCGTGTATCACAGTGTTTAAATATAGCTGTATAGCGCAGGACTGCTAAAAGTTTTTGACACGATAGAAAAAAATATGCATGAATTTGAAAATGAAGTGTGGAGCATGCTTGATGTTAAAAAACTTTAGCTCAAACTGTCAGTTAAGTACTTGCTCTGTCTAACGGTCAAATACACACAAAACTATGCCAAAATTATTGTCTTGGCAAGATAAAATAAAGATAAAATAACAAAACAACGATATTGTGATGAATATTGTTATCATCACGAAATAAGATTTTGTCATCCACCCCCAAGAATATATATTTTTTGTCAATATTTCATAACAACATTTTTATGAATGTATGAAATAATATTTTTTAGGTGCTGTGATTTAATTCCTTCGTGATTTATTTAAAAGTCCTGTGGATGTGGCAAATTAAGTTATTGTTACTTATTAATTAATTAATTAGCAAGTACAAATAATCACTGTGGAATAATATGAGGTACAATATGCATAGCAATTTTATTATCTACAGTATTTTGATGCAGGACAAATATTTTTTAAATGAAAAAAATGTATCTATTTACAATGTAAATATTTTTTCTTATATCACCAAGTCCTCATACATCTCTCTGTCTTTTACCTTCAGGTCTGTGATCATCTGGTGATTCATTTTTTTTCTCCTGAAAAAGAATCAGGTAAATTTAAACACCTTATTTTTTGCTTTACCTATCTTTCCTATTTTCTTTTTTTATTAAAGGCACAGTATGTAAGATTTTTGGATTAAAATATCCCAAAACCACTTGAACAGTGTTATATATTTTGTTGATTTGTGTAATTACATTATCCCAAATGTTTCCAAGAATGTTTAAATCCAATGAAATAAGCAATTTTAACCAGGACACGGACCGTCATAGACATCATACTGCATTACCCTTGATTTGTTTTTTATTTTGTAGAAAACATGGAAACTCCAAAGATGCTTTAATATATAGTGCGTTTTATTAGACAGTTGAGCAACTGTTTGGATGCATTCATCGACAGAAAATGAATCATTGTTATATAGCTCAACACAGTTAGTCTTGTCGTTTAAATCTTGTTTTCATGATGTGCCATGTTTTACCATGCCTAATATCGATCTAACCTACCGCAGTGTGCAACAAGTGTCTCATAGTAGCCCCGAGCGAATGCACAGAGAAGCATTTATAACATGACTTTCAACACATCTACTCGCTCATTCAACACATCTACTTTGGCTTATCTACTCACCTATGCATCATCAAAAAGGCGTAAACTGAATTGAATCTTTTAATATCACTGTTATAGTACATTAAGGGACTTTAAGGGTGGGTTGCACTAATAATAAACTTATTTTAAACACAGATTAAATATGTAGAAAGATGGTTAGAATTAAAGGGCTGATTGTGATGAGCCGACGCCAGGATAAAGAATCCTTTAGCCTGGATTCTGAACGCCAGGATTCTTTAGCCTGGCGTTGATTCATCCCGATCAGCCCTTTAATTCTAACGGTCTTTCTACATAGTTAATCTCTGTTTAAAATTAAGTGGTGCAACACAACCCAGATCAACAAATCCTTGATTAGCGTTAAACTTTGCTTAATTTAATCCTTATTGGTGCAACTCACCCTATAGTGTTGAACGTTCCGCTGTTTTTAATGAAATACTGCAGCAGGTGCTGTATATGGGTCACAAGTGCCAAAAACTTGAATCTTGTTCACATATTTTTGTATTTAATATTAACAGTTCTATGGCTGTTTTGCCCTCCAGGGCTCGCGGCAGTCACGTGACTGAAAACTATGAATAGCAGCAGCCAATCAGAATATATTTGATGTTTAAATGTAGTTATGAGAAGCTGGAATTTGGACCAATGAGAATTCCCGGTGGATGGGGCTGCCAATTTTTTAATGACTTAGAATAGAAGAATTTTTACACCTTAGTTTTCATATTGTTTTGACTGACATCCATGTGTTTTTTTGTCTGGCCTTACCAATTCATTTTATTCTTTTATGTAACTTTTGGCTCCTTTACATTCTGTACACTTAAAGAGCTGCCTCAGCGCACTCCTGACGTAAAGAGAGGGAAGGAAAGAAGGTTGCTTACATAAGATGACCTAAGTGTCAGAGGGGCCAGGGGCAGGACACAATGTCATCTCTGTGATGTAAGCCCTGGTTCCCATCTCACTGCCGTTCCCTAAATGAAACAAACTCACTTTTGCTCAATTAGCCAAGCAGATTAAAAAAAAAAACCATCAGAACATGATGCGCTCAGTTATGTAACAATCGCATACTCGCAGATCGCCACCTGACTTCACTCAAAGGCAGTGTGTCATTGGTTCCCACGGCAGACGTCAGCCTCCTCCAGATCTTAAGAGACTCAAATGCATGAAATTTACCATTTGTAAAGGGGAATGTGAAGTGCACATTTCTGTAATGCCAATATAACATCAAAATCGACAATTTATTTCTTAATGCATATTCCTTGTGTAATTAAATAATCTGTGTACATTATTCAAACCTTTTTGGCTGACGTCACAAATTTGTCTTCATTTTCAACTATTAATGTCCAACTACCGAGGTAGGATTGCACCAAAAATGTGTAAGTTCTTCATTAAATTGGAACTAACAGGCCAAATAAGACGACTTCCTGATGCCAGGTGTTCTAATCATTTTGGCCACCACTGTATTTGCTTACCAAACCGTCTATGACACGATGCACAAATATTTATTGTGTATATATTGTAAATAAGTGCACCTTTACTACACAAAT
Organism: Gobio gobio; assembly: GCF_949357685.1. Taxonomy (NCBI): domain Eukaryota; kingdom Metazoa; phylum Chordata; class Actinopteri; order Cypriniformes; family Gobionidae; genus Gobio; species Gobio gobio. The sequence goes on along the minus strand of NC_137110.1, from coordinate 23,731,102 downwards.
AGGCTGAAAATTCTGGATTTTTTGGGGGGGAAAGTAAAAATGGTTACGGAATTTACAATGCAAAAGAATATGGGCTGTTTTTGGAGGATTTCAAAGTAAAAATATGGAGCTTATCATTTTATAAAAGCACTTACTGTACATGAATCCTTCTGTTAAAATTTGTGTATTACTGTATTTGAGCTGTAAAGCCGGTTAAATAATTAGACAATTATTTTAAGTGTTATGTTGTCATGGATGCAATTACACTGAAAAGGTTAGTAAGTATTTTTTTTTTAATAAATATTTGATGTCTTTTGGCTGTTTAAACAGTGAGTATTTTAACTTTTACAAATTGGCCCTATGCACTTTCATTGTAAACGCCTCACTGGAGAACTGATTCTTGCTTGTTTTAAAGAAAAGGAGAGACGATTGCAAATACATTTCTGTGGTAATAACCTTTATCCCACAAATTCTGACTATTCAGTTTAACTTGTACCGAACCCGGAATATTCCTGTCTACCTTTGCATTGGGAACGCACATATGCAGGCTTCCTCTGAAGGCAGCACACTAGGTTTAATTTTAGATTTGCATGAAGACATGTCAAATGTCCATTGTGATTCTGTCATTGTATGATAGATTTGTTTTCATCTCAATGTTATGAAACATATGCCAGTTATTTCAGTCGCAGTGAGATCTCTGAGGGCAGGCGCCTCCATTACACTAAATGAATTTGTTTTTGCATGTACTGATAGCACTAAACGCTTCTCACCTCCTAATTGATTTTCTCATTCATCTCCGGGGAATGTTGTTCACAGTCATGGATGCTTCTGAAGGAGCCACATTTCAAACAAGCAGCATAGTGTGGACAATCCACCCCCTTTCCACCCGAAACTAAGATGTTGCCCTTAGAACTAATAATGGGTTTTAGCGCATGCTTCTCCGATTGATCTGCTAAAACTATAAGTGCAAGCAGAACAAATCCCTGTAATGATTGCCTCAGGAGGGGAGCCAGAGCCGAGCTAAGAGTGTGTGTGTGAGTGTGTGTCAGCTCATAGCGCCACTCACACACATTATCTCCCCACTGTACATCTCCTCACAAACATATTCTCCGAATTATTCCAGCAAACTACGCTCTCCATTCCTATGTCCTGTGTAGTTGAAAGTCCAATATTCTTGAATTCTAAGGTTAGCTGTCTTTTTTTCAGAAACATTTTGTTAAACACACTCGCTCACATATAGATCGATACGCTACATAAACTCACTGCAGAGACAGAATGTCATATTATAGCTTTATGCCCTCTTTTTTTATCAACACTTGAATGTGGATACGTTTTTAAAAAAAGCTACATTTTGAACAAAAAGCTGAGAAAACCACGTCAAAGACTACAGCGTGTTTAAGCAATGCTTTTATCGCTTGTTTCTGCACCTTTTTCACCTGTGTTTTGATCTGGAGATTCTGTTTTCTTTCAGAAGATGCGTAATAGCGCCCCATACTGTATAACAGTGAAAACACAGAACATTTTGTCAATGGTGGGGAAAGAGTTAAATGCATAAATATTTATTTAAAATGTCATAACTCAATCTTCCAGTGAAAAAAAGTCCAAAAAGATAATTGACATGAGTGAACTTTCACAGTTTGTAGAAAATGTTTCACTTTGTGATCCCAAACAGAGGTGTCATTTTATAATCAGTTTGGGTTCCCTAAGACTCCAGCAGAGAGGTCATTTTTGGCCTTTTTGCGCCTTCATTGATAGGGACACCAGGAAACAACTGAGAGGAGAATGGGGAAGGGGATCGGGAAATGGCACAAGTCTGTAGAATGTGTCAGAGAGCATTTATTAACCACCAGGCCACTCAAGTTTTGTTTTTAAAAGACATGGTTTCTTTTACTCCAATTTAGAAATTTTCTAAAACCCTATTTCTCACTTAATTTACATTGACTTTCCAATAAGACCCTGATGTCAAGAGATATAGTAGTTCTTCTCCCCCAGCCCGCCTCGATACTGTCGAAAACATGCTCTTCTCAAACAGAACTGAGGCATCAGATGTACATGTTCATGTGTGCGTGCGGTTGAGAGCTGACACATGCCCAGTGGTGTTTGTTTTTCGAGGCATGACTTGACCGCTGCTCGGAATTCCATTTGGCTGGCCATCTGAGAGATGAGCTTCAGGGTCCTCTGTCACGTTATGCCTGTACCACTGCTCTGAGCTCGCAGCCAGATATTTGTGTTTTTGAGTTTCTGTGGGGCTTGTAGGGCTTCATGTACCCGACATAGTCCAAACACTAATCATTTAAAATAGTTCATGCTACTTTATTGAGGAGCTTGCTAGGAAAAACTATGCCTAGTTGTATTTGTAAAGCTTTCTAGTGCTTTCTTGTAACACTGCACAGTTTGGCCCAAAATGTATTACTAAATGCAAATATATTTATCTAATTCAATTGCAGCTATTGCGAATTTGATAATCGCCATATAGCAGTTTAGTTTTTATTTTCGTTTAATTGTTCAACCTTATGCGGTACCATGGTGCATTAATGGTATCAACCAATACCATGTTTTTTTTTTGGTATACCATAGGACTAAATGATCACCTGTTCATATGCTGAGGTATAACCATGGCACGTTTGCAAAAAAATCCAATAATACCAGGGTACTTATTTCTTAGTGCATTTACTGAATCTTTGGTGTAGAAGTACTGTGAGGTCTGGACACAAATGTTGGATTACATTTGACTGGTGAGACAGACGTTTCACTTTCTTGTACTCCTGCTGTTCTACTGAAAATCTGAGTGGTCATTGCCATGGAAACTCTGGAGACCTATCAGGTACAGGCTTTGGGGTCATTTAGTTGACGTTGGGGCATTGATGCAGTAGTGACCATAGCGACATAAATATATTCTGTACAGTACTCAACGGATCTTACTTATGCGAGTGAGGAAGTACAGTACTAAGTATAATGTGAGATGATTTTATAGAATTAATCTGAAGCTAAATCAAATGGACCTGAAACAGAAGAGTGTTTTATGATTCAGAGAGTGGCTCTTTCTAAACTGACTAGTGGGGACATGTTATGTGTTCAGTATTCTCCATGGTTCATTAATTTGTCAATTCGTTCAGTAAAACTCTTGGCTTTTAAGGCCATTTCTGAGGTTAAACGAGCCATGGTGGATTAGGTACTCATGACACAACCTCCCGTTCCGGGAGATGTGAGCGGTCCCCAGACACCTATTCACTGAAGGATCTCTGACTTCACTTGAAAGCAAAACATTCCTATTGCTCTCTTTCCGTAGCTGTCATCCATACTGTCAGAGCATGTGTTTGCATACAAAAACAATGCTATTATGTGCACATATATATATCTATAGATATTTATCTTAGGTCGCTTTACTGAAATCATAATAACCTTTGAAAGTATGCCATGATAATGAGTTATTTTTAGCACAACTGCATTGCAGAATGAATTCAATTGATTCTCTCAAAATAAAATGTACAAACTGAATATTTTGCAGAGGCATTGTCTAAATAATTTTATGTGCCGTGTTAAACATTCTTTCGTTTACAATTTTTTTATGTTATAAATATATATCCAATATATAAACCGCTCAAACGTTCATGATTGTTAATGTTTTTGAAAGAAGCCTTTTATGGTCACCAAGTATTATTACAATTTAAAATAACTTCTCTATTTTAATATATTTTTAAATGTAATTAATTCCTGTGTTTTCAGCATCATTGCTTCCGTCTCCAGTGTCACTTGAACCTTCAGAAATCATTCTAATATGCTGATTTAGAAACACAATATGCTGCTTAATATATTTTTCCCAGGGTTCTTTGATTAATAGAAAGTTCAAAAGAACAGCATTTATTTGTAATATAAATATTTTGTAACATTATAAATATCTTCACTGTTATATTTGATCAATTTGCTGAATAAAAGTATTAATTTATTTGTAAAAAAAAAAAATTGTAGTATAAAGACTTCAGTGTGGAAAATTTCAGTGTGGAAATTCAGTTCCATGTTCATAGACCCCTCCTTGGTAATTTGCAGGCAAGTAAATATTTGTGTAAATCAAAAAAAAAAAAAGTCTCCAACCATTCCTTGAAGCTATTTTAGATTAATGTGATGGCAGGCGAGTGAGCAGTATCAGCTGCAGAATATGATTGTGTGTAGAGGCAGCAGGAAGAAGGGAATTATAGCAAGTGTAAGCCTGGGGCCAGTGTGTCTGACAGGGCCTGTGCAGGGGGCTCAGTGCAGGGTTCCTTGTTTTGCTCTTAGACTGTTTGTTGCTTCTTTGGATTCCTGGCTCTAAGTTGTTGTTCTCAGGCCAAATTCTCATCGCGCACACAGAGCGAGTCAAAGAATGAACACTGAGTCCTGCTGCCAGCTGACTTTGAAGAACAACCCAAGCTTTCCATGACAGCCATCGCCGTTACTGACTCCCTTCGAGAGACGCTCTGAGGGGAAGCATTCTCCATAAAATGCTAATGTTAGATACTTCACTGAGCTGGAGATTCCCATGCCATTGGTTAATCCATCACCTCCTTTCCTTCACTTTACAGAGAAGTCATTTGTCCCTTTTTCCTTTTTTTATAAATTCTCTGTAAGCTCTTTGCCCACATCAGTCATTGTAAGAGTTGTAAGTGCACTTTTCGCTTAATTGCTAGTTCCATTACAAAATACAGTTAAAAAAGGTATTTTTTAAACACAAAATTCTTACTGTAGTAAATTAAATGCACAAGGTTACAAAAACACAGTACAGAAGGATGTAAATGGACTTTTTGCAGCTTGAATCTCTGTTACGCAAGGAGAAAGCTATACATCAATTCTAGGCAGAGATGCTGCTGAGTTCTCTGGGCCTGAGCTCACCTCAGATGGTCCAAAAGGCAGTGGAAATGTGTGCTGTGGTCAGTCCACGTTTCAGCTTGTTTTTGACAGACATCAAGTTCTCAGTCCCAAAGACGAAAGGGACCATCCAGACTTTCATCAGCGATCAGGTGTGTAGAGAGGTTGGTTGATAAGGAAAGAAAAGGCGTGAATCGGCGAACATTTAAACACTTTAATTATCCTAAAATAAACAAACACAAAATGAAAGTAAAGCGGCAGCCCCTCACAGACAACTGCCACACACATAAATAAAACATAACGTAAATAGTCCAGGCCTGGTCCTCTCTCGTCCTTCCCTGTCGTCGCTCCTCCTTTCATGCTCCCGAAGCTCATTGACACTCGCGCCACCGGCCTCACTCATTCCCCGCGGTTCTCGTCCGTGTCCTGCTTGCCACATACCCCCATCACCCATTGCAGGCCGGGGGATACCCAAGACACTGTGCTCTACTGTCATGCGGCTGCAGCACCTGGGGGTAATGACAGACAGGGCGAGAGAAAAAGAGACGGAAAGGAGATGGTGTGGAGAAAGTTAGGAGAAGGCGATGGCTCCTCTGGGTTTGGCCAGCTGGCAGCGAGTCCCCCATTCCCTGCTCCTCACCATCATGGTGGACGGCAGCAGGCTCCCGCGAATGTCGGCGACTCCTCCGCTCCCTCTCGGACAACAGCCACCCCTCCAGAACCCAGGTGACTGGCAGCGGCTTAACAGTCACGCCATTGGCTTCCCCACGGCTCTCAGCCTCGTCCTGCTTGCCACAAGATGCAAAAGCAAACATCTGTCATGATATGGGGAACATCAGTGCAAACGTCATGGGTAACTTGCATATGTGTGAAGGTACCATTGATATAGAGTCGTATATTGGGATGTACAGAGACATATACTGCCATAAAGATGACATCTTTCCTTGGAAGCAAGACATCCAGGCCTCATTCTGCACGTGCTAAAATAAAAGAAGGGATCTGCTTGTCTGGCCTGCCTGCAGTCCAGATCTGTCTCTTATTGAAAATGTATGGCCCGTCATGAAAAAGAGAATAAGACAATGACGACCACTGACTGTTGAGCAGTGGTCTTGTATCAGGCGAGATTGGGCAAGAATTCCACTTGCAAAATTGCAACAATTAGTATTCCCCTTTTGGAACCCTTATTTTTAACAACAATATACAATCAACCATTAGTAATGCTCTAACAGCTATTAGATATATACTTAATCAGAGAAAACTAAAGATCTTATAGAAAGATAGAAAAAAAAACTAGACCTGAGGAAATACGACAGACAGACAATCATTTATTGAAAGAATAATAAGTTGATAAAGAGCTACTTAGTTCGATGCCATACAGTTCCTGCCCTGTTTTACTTGGAGAAACACGGTCTCGACAAAAGTGTGATTCATTTGTTGTGGCATCTATTACAGTACAAAGTGGCTGCACATCATTAATTTCAAATCTTAGTTTACTGGTGGAATGAGGCCGGCGGTTCGCTCTTTCTTTCCTTTCTTGTGATTTCCCTTTCACATTCGGCACCAGTGATGCGTTCTCATTGAGTCTGATTATGAAGTTTGAAAGCAAATTCACTTTTTTCTTCTTCAAACCTGCCTTCCCAGATGAAGAACTCTATTAGATGAGGGGAGATGAAACGTGGCAGTTAAGAGTCTGATATGCTCAAACGGTCCACATCCTCTCCCATTTGCCGTTTTGCATGTGATATTTATCTTGCAGATACTATTAAAATCAGATGAAGCGTTCTTTGACTGAAAGACAGAGTGGCTGCACAGCGTTAAAGCAGAGAGATGATTATCACAATCTGATATTGACACCTCATTACGTTCATACTCCTGAACAGAGGATGCAAAAAACTTTCTTTGTGCGTCAGAGAGTTTGCTGTGGTGTTCTTCTTTGCTTGTAACAGTTCAGCTTGAGGCGAGTTGAGTTCTCTACCTCTGTTCTGATAAAGTCGCTCAGAGGCGACTGAAATGTCAATGATGGTTAGTAGGGGTAATAGGGTTAACCGCCGTTTGTATTTTTGTTATTGGACGTTTCTCAATTGTATAGATAGGGAAAGTGAGAGATGAGGCAGAAAGAGATAAGAAGAGATCCCTGCTTGGCCACATCTCGCACATTCTGTATGTTGAAACATCACTATTGACATCAAATGTGTTCTAAAACAATTGGCAGGAAAAAATATGTACTTGTTTTCATTGTGATTTAAGCTGTGAAGCCATATTTTATCAGATATGCACATGATTTGGTGATATAAAATAAAGCAACATCATGAATTTTGCCACAATTGTATGGGTCTTTTATGTGCCTGTTTCAAGTCCAAGACTAGCAGTTCTTAGTAGCAAAAATCACATTAAATTTAATTTCCATAATTCAATAGAATCTGTCCATTTAAATTGATAAAAAATTTAATAAAACTAAATCATAAATTGGTTTGCACAATCACTCAGAAATATATACACCGATATATGTATAGACACTAATATTGTGTTCGTTCCCCTTTTACTGCCAAAACAGCCCTGACCCGTCGAGGCATGGACTCCACTAGACCCCTGAAGGTGTGTTGTGGTATCTGGCACCAAGATGTTAGCAGCAGACCCTTTAAGTCCTGTAAATTGCGAGGTGGGGCCTCCGTGGATCGAACTTGTTTGTTCAGCATCCCACAGATGACCGATTGGACTGAGATCTGGGGAATTTGGAGGCCAAGTTAACACCTCAAAACTCGCTGTTGTGCTCCTCAAACCATTCCTGAACCATTTTTGCTTTGTGGTAGGGCGCATTATCCTGCTGAAAGAGGCCACAGCTACCATGTAATACCGTTTCCATGAAAGGGTGAACATGGTCTGCAACAATGCTTAGGTATGTGGTACATGTCAAAGTAACATCCACATGGATGCAGGACCCAAGGTTTCCCAGCAGAACATTGCTCAAATCATCACACTACATCCACCGGCTTGCCTTCTGCCCATAGTAAATCCTGGTGCCATGTGAAACGTGATTCTTCAGACCAGGCCTTCTTTTATTGCTCCGTGCTCACGTGCCCACTGTTGGCGCTTTTGGCGGTGGACGGGGTCGGCATGGGCACCCTGACTATGCAGCGCCATACGCAACAAACTGCAATGCACTGTATTCTGACACCTTTCTATCAGAACCAGTATTAACAATTTGAGCTACAGTAGCTTTTCTGTTTGATCGGACCACACGGGCCAGCCTTCGCTCCCCAGGTGCATCAATGAGCCTTGGCTGCCCATGACCATGTCGGTGCACCACTGTTCCTTTCTTGGACAACTTTTGATGGGAACACTCCACAAGAGATGCAGTTTTGGTGATGCTCTGACCCAGTCGTCTAGCCATCACAATTTGATCCTTGTCAAACTCGCTCAAATTCTTACACTTGGCCATTTTTCCTGCTTCTAACACATCAACTTTGAGGGCAAAATGTTCACTTGCTGCCTAATATATACCAGCCAGTAACAGGTGCCGTGATGAAGAGATAATCAGTGTTATTCACTTCACTAATGTTTGGCCTGATCGGTGTGTGTGTGTGTGTGTGTGTGTGTGGGCATGTTTTCGTGAAATATCAGGACACAAATGTGTATAATGACATGGGTATGACATAGGTATTACAAAAAGAGGGTGAAATATGAGGACGTTCCCCGTGTCCTCACTTTTCAAAATGCTTATAAATCACACAGAACAAGGTTTTTTTCACAGAAAGTGAACTGCACAGTCTCCTGTGAGGGTTAGGTTTAGGGGCAGGGGCAGTGTAAGGGGATAGAAAATACGGTTTGTACGGTATAAAAACCATTACGCCTATGGAATGTCCTCACATTTCACAAAAACAAACGTGTATGTGTGTGTGTGTGTGTGTGTGTGTATATATATATATATATATATATATATATATATATATATATATATATATATATATATATATATATATATATATATATATATATATATATATATATATATATATATATATATATATACCTACTGTACCTGAAAAACTTAAATCACTGTTAATTTTTGTAGTATCTTTTTATATTGTATTTGTTCTATATGTTACTTGCATGTTAGTTCTTACTTTTAATGACAAAGATAAAATGAAATAACAAAAACAACTATATTGTGATATATAGCATTGTCCTGAAAGTCTTGATCAGTTCGAAATGGGTTTAAATTGGCAAATAAATGTTCCAAAAAGGGACGTTTGCAGCAATGCCATAGATTAATCATATTGTGTTCCCCAAATAACCTTTTTAAATTAAAAATAAACAACAACAAAACTTTTTTTCTTAGTGTGAAGAACATTTGAATAATGTAAATAACCCTTTTCCTACTAGAAGAACCAAAAATTACCTTTTGTGAAATGGAAAGGTATCATGGATGATGTTAAATAATCTTTTTGGAACCATAGATGTCAATAAACTATTATTTTCACTGCAAACCTGAATAAGTTGGCAAAAATAATCGGTAATCGGTTACATAATTTTTTTTTAAAGTTTAAATTTAAAGTTTAAGTTAGCAGAACTTTCAGATTTGTATTTTGTACTCATTTGAATCGCTCTTAACTTGAAACATTTGAGTGTACACAACTTAAAATTATCATGTAATCTCAAATATTTTTCAAAGTGGAAACTTGACTAGCTTTAATTAGCTTTTTAATGCTTACAATGCTTTGTAGTAGCACTTGCTGAATGAGTAATATAAAACATTTAACATATAATCTGTTCTCAAACTAAGCTCATGCTCCACTCATCACCATGATGGTACCCCCCCCCCGCCCCCCCCCCCCCCCGCCCCACACACTCTTATAAACTAGCATATAAATCATCAGCTAATTCAAATAAGTGTATTTGACCCGACAATAGCCTTTAGGGTAAAGGAAACCAGAAAAGATTTCTGAGGTTAATCCCTCCTCCTACCTACCACTACAGTTGGTACATGTAGTACCAAGGTTTGATCCATGTTCGCTACACAGGACAGATCCTGCTTGAGGGGTCAAATAAGTGTGAGAGTTTCATTACGATCAAAAACGTAGCTGGTTAATTGAGCAAAATGAGTACAGACATGATCATTGCTTCGAACTGAACAAACAAGACATAAATGTCTGTTGACAGCATGAGAAGTTTGGAATATTAGATTACTGACACATGCCTAAGAATGTTTATGGGATGTGAGTGGAATCGGAGTAGATTTATTGCATGGATTATACATCTACGAGTCGGTCTGAGTTCATTATAAGCCATCAGTTAAGCGCCGACAGCCATCGGTCAATTAAGAATTACAGGCCAGAAAAGCAACCAAAGGTTTTGAACTTCCTCACTAATCCTCTTTGGGTGTGACAGGGGTCAGTGTACTGCGGAACGAGTGGTGATGGGGTGAAGGATTAAATATGGTCTCTCCCGTTAAAATGTGTCCACAAGTACCCAGCTTTTAACCTGACATCGCAGACGGCTGTTGTTGGGCAGGCTTTGGCTGCTTTTATTCTCATCTGTTGAGATGATAGACAGATAAATCGCAGATGTCAAAATGTGTCCGATTTCCTGACTTATATGATCACTCGCATTCATCTCATGATGACGGGCGCTTTCAGGCACTTTTCACTATTGTATCAAACTGGCTTAAGTGGACAAATGGGAATGTGCTTATACAAACAAACTAAGAAATCCACTAACCATTTCCTAACCGCAAAGACGTGAAACAGTGAACTGTTTTCTGTAGTTCTAACATGTTTTGTTTATCTGACCTCTTACTATTTATACGTAAAGTGGTTCTGGTGAAGCATTGCACTAACAATGGCAAAGTTGTGGGTTCAATTCCCAGGAAACAGACACAAACCCTGAAATTCTATAGTTTTAATGGACCGTGTCACATTGGACAAAAGCATTTGCAAAATGCATAAATGTAAATTTACACTACCATAGATTTTTTTTTTTTAAAGAAATTGATATCTTTATTCAGCAAGGATGAAAACTATTTAATAAATACAGTAATGAATAATATTTTAAAATATATTTAAATAATAATGATAAAGTTCTGTCAATTGATTAAAAAAGCAACTAATCACATTTTTTTTCTGTAATTAACCGCGATTAAAAATATTTAATCAAATTACATTTTTAATATTTTTATATTGTAATAATTTCACAGTTACTCTCCAAATTAATGTAGAAACAACTTGGTCAGAGCATCTCCAAAACTGCAGCTCTTGTGGGGTGTTCCCGGTCTGCAGTGGTCAGTATCTATCAAAAGTTGTCCAAGGAAGGAACAGTGGTGAACCGACAGCAGGGTCATGGGCGGCCAAGGCTGATTTGATGCACGTGGGGAGAGAAGGCTGGCCTGTGTGGTCCGATCAAACAGATGAGCTACTGTAGTTCAAATTGCTCAAAAAGTTAATGCTGGCTCTGATAGAAAGGTATCAGAATACGCATCGCAGTTTGTTGCGTATGGGGCTGCATAGCCGCAGACCAGTCAGGGTGCCTACGCTGACCACTGTCCACCGCTGAAAGTGCCAATAGTGGGAACGTGAGCATCAGAACTGGACCACAGAGCAATGGAAGAAGGTGGCCTGGTCTGATGAATCACGTTTTCTTTTACATCCCGTGGATGGCCAGGGGCGTGTGCGTCGCTTACCTGGGAAACACATGACACCAGGATGCACTATGGGAAGAAGGCAAGCAGACGGAGGCAATGTGATGCTTTGAGCAATGTTCTGCTGGGAACAATATAAACACTATAACCATACAGACTCCAGTATATGTACGTTCTGCACGATAACTGCCGCAGTCTGCTTTATTAGTGTGTTTTTTCTCTTCTCGCGCAGCGCTTATTATAATGCTTATGTTCTTTAGGCATATATTTTATCCTTTACACATATTGTTTAATGTTTTGAACTGAAAGAAAACCTTAAGATAGAATGTAAGCTTGTTGTGTAGATTGCCTAATCGTAAGATTGTTCAGAAATGGTGACTGCGTAAAAAAAAAAAAAACGTCTTTCTCATTTTCGCAAAATAGCGTAATTTAAATTAAACAAATATTAAAATATTTGTTTTTTATGAGCCCAAATATTCGAATACAATATTTTAAAAAAAAAGCCCATCCCTAGTCTTAATTTTCCTATGTCCATGTAACACTACCTCTAATGCTCATTGAAATGCTCCCGCAGCGCTTTAGAATGTGTTTGCGTGTGTTTGTTTTTTATTCCAGGGTGTTGTAGTTCTTTCTTTAGCTAGCCCAAATATAATTTGCTGTATTACGCCTACAAATGAGACCAACATGCACTGTATATTACAGGCTATCTCTTTCTGATTGTACCGCAGACACATAACACAGATTTTATTCTTCAACTAATAGTTCTCCAGGTCTTCCAGTTCCGCAATTGTGGGAGCGAAGGCAAATCATTAAATTTTTCACCTGCTGTCTTGCATAAGCACCAAGGACCGGGCAAAGCGATTACGCAAGGTGGATGAATGACCAAATAAAAAGTATGATAGCACTAAAAAAAGAGTTAATAAATGCAAATGGGACAGATGCAAACTCAATTTGGTACTGACACACGGACTGATGACAGATACTGAATTCTATTTAGACCATTGCCCTTGAACGATCAAATACATAGGCCTACATAATTATGCCTATGCCCATATTGCTGGTTATGTCTTGAGTGAACAAGATTGGGAGACGCGTGTCAGTGTTGGATCTACGCATTACTGTAAAAAGTGAAAGCAATCTAATATAGCATATAACCGCTCTTTTCTGTGTCGTTAATGTTAACCAAACCACAACAACGGGGAAAAACAGTACTTAAACTTAAAGCACTGTTTGTATCTGTATCTTTGTTGTATTTATTTGTCCTATTCTGCCCTACCAAGGCATAAGACCTTAAATCGCTATAGTGTGGAACTGAGAAAAATTGCTTTTTTTTTTTTTTTTACTAAGATTTTTAGTTGTCCAGCCACATTTTTTATTGGTAGGACACTGGAAATCTGGCAATTAGATGTTTTAGTAATGTAAAGTATCTACATAAAAAAAAATCTTGAGCTCATTACTGTACTCTGCCTTTGTATTGTCTGCAAAAAGTCACACCAAGGCAAATGGCACTAACTTCTACATTATCAGTTTTTGGTTGCTGATGACCATTTACAAAATCATTATAGTAAGTAACACCTGTATAATTTATGATTTACAATTGCTTTTTTATATGGAGCAGTTTGGTAGTCTATTCATTGTATAGCTGACTAGACTATTTATGCTATAGCCTCCTAGCTAGCTAAACAAAATAGATTGCGTTCTATCTAATTTGTTAGTCTAAAATGCAACTTTTTTGTTACACAATTTTTTACCTTGACTTTGATATCTGCGTTTCAAAGCCACCTCAACCATCCTTAAATGCTATTAGTTAAAACCACCACTCAACTATTTGTTTTACCTACACTTTTATTCAGGTACACTCTAAAAAAAAAAAGGTTCTATATGGCACCAAAGAAGAACCGCTGAAGAACCACTGAAGCACCAAAATTGGTGCTATATAGCACTAAAAAAGGTTCCCCTATGATTACGAGCCAAGAACCATTTTTGGTGCCATATAGAAACTTTTTTTTTTTTTAGAGTGTATCGTGTGTGTCAGAAGTGCTTCAGTGACAGATGTATGACACAGGCTACACCGTAATTTAAACACAGCAAACTTTAATGGACAGTAAAACAAATGTAGAATACCGTAACTCCAGGCTGACACAGTAACTTCTAAACAACTGCTAAACAATAGCAGAGTATCCAAACTCAATTTGAGCGTTCTAAAACAAAGGCAAAGAACAGTAACTGGTGTTACGGTGTTCTGCCTTGGTTTCTCCTGAGCTTTTGGAAGTTACTGATAAGACAAACCCATTATTTTCTCGATAAAACAACGGAATTGACTCAAGATACTTATCCACATGGGAGGTCTTAATTTTTGGTCGAAAATTATTATTTTTGACACATTCAAGGTATTGCCTTTGCAGTATTGTCATTTGTTTATAAGTTCTTATTTTATTACTGTTTAGTTGATTACTTAATTACTTGAGAACTTATATTAAGTAATTGTTTATTGCTGTGGTTTACTTGTAAGATTTTAGTCATATTTCCCACTCTAAGCGGGAATATTTACCACCACAAATCAGTCATTTTAATAATAATAATAATAATAATAATAATAAAAAAAAAAAAAAAAAAAAAAAAAAAAAAAAAAAAATATATATATATATATATATATATATATATATATATATATATATATATATATATATATATATATATATATATATATATATATATATATATATATATATATATATATATATATATATATATATATATATATATATATATATATATATAACAATGTTATATATATATAATATATAGAATTGTTATATTTATTTATATATATATATATATATTTGCTTTGCAAGTCATTTTGTGATTGTGCATTTCCTTTGTACGTTTTTGTATTGCGTGATATAGGTATTAAGACCTTTTTAAGATCATTGTGAATTAAATTTAAGTCTTAAATTTGACTTGATAAAATCTGCAGAAACCCTGTACCTAAGCATTGTTGCAGACCATAGACCCTTTCATGGAAACGGTATTCCCTGGTGGCTGTGGCCTCTTTCAGCAGGATAATGCGCCCTGCCACAAAGCAAAAATGGTTCAAGAAGTGTTTGAGGAGCACAACAACTAGTCTGAGGTTTTTGAGGTTTTGACTTGGCCTCCAAATTACCCAGATCTCAATCCAATGGAGCATCTGTGGGATGTGCTGAACAAGCAAGTCCGATCCAAAGAGGCCCCACCTTACAACTTACAGGACTTAAAGGATCTGCTGCTAACATCTTGGTGCCAGATACCACAGCACACCTTCAGGGGTCTAGTGGAGTCCATGCCTCGACGGGTCAGGGCTGTTTTGGCAGCAAAAAGGGGACCAACACAATATTAGGAAGGTCATAATGTTATGCCTGATCGGTATATAATCAATATACAGAAATTGAATAAAGTTATCAAACACTTTACAGTCTTAACTGCATACATTTTAAATTAAATAGGGATTAATCCTTATTAAAGCTACAATTTTCTCTGTTACATTTGTTCTTTGATTATCATTGATGACAGACATCACAGCAACTTTAGGCTGCTGTCACTTTAAGATCTGCCGCTGCCGAACGTCATGTGCCGTGTGTGTGTGTGTCACACAGACAGGACATTTACAGACAGTGCGTTCTCTTTGTATAGTTGTGCTTGAATGGTTTAAAAGCATTTGCATGAATATGAGCATGATCATATAATGTAACGCTAGCTAAAGGATGACAGGAAAAACAGATGCGGCAGTAATTGTTAACGCGTTAAACTGAAAAAATTCATTGCATGCGTTAACGCTAATTTTGACAGCACTAAAAAAAATGTAATAGTAGAATATTTTATAATATTACTGTTTTACTATAGATCATATAAATGAAGTCTAGGGGAGCATAAAAGACTTCTTTCAAAAACATTAATAAAATCTTACAGACCGCAAACTTCTGAACGATAGTGTGAAAAATGTATGTGCCATTAGGCTTCTCTGTTTTTTTCCCCATTGGTCAGCCAAACAGTTAGACCTGCCCCAAACGGATCATTGGATGAACCACACTTCATATTTGATATCTGCATATTCAAAACCAATTTGTCTTCTTAAAACGTTACTGGTGTTATTTGTAATAACTCATCCATGCATATATTTGTTTGAACTTGTAATCTATAATCAGAATGTCATGACCAACTCTTCTTGTGATATGATTTTTACCTGCTGACATATAGGCCGTTTTGTGGGTAAGCCAATCACACTCAGATCTGCAGTATGGTAAATTTTTTCACAATTTAATCAACAATTCATGGATCAAATTCAGCCCGAACCTACAATCATAACAGAAGGAAAGTATGTTGATTACAACTTCCATTTCCTGGCCTGTATGCAGCCCACAGTAAGCAATTCCTGGGCCCAGTACAAAACGGAGGGGCCCCTTTTCGCTGGCCCTGTTGTATGATTTTTGATAGAGTGCATTTCTTCCTCCCAAACTATGTACCATGATGTAGGGACACGTTTCTTCATTAAATATCCAAGGCCTTGTAGAATAGGCCCTTAAGAAAGCAGAGATCAAGTGGAGCTCTTCTTTCTCTTGGCCTGTAGTACCAACCCAAAGTGCCAGGCAAGCCAGCAAAAAAGCTGCCCATAAATAATTGTGCTCCTTGAATTCAGTCAAACTGCACTTGAGCAGCCTGGCTGTGAGTCAGTTCTCTCTACTTTATGCACTCTGGCTGCTGCAAATGAAGATGTTTCAAACATTGTCCTACTTCTTATACCAAGTGCAGATCAAGCTATTAAAAAAAAAGCTCAAATGAGAACAGAAAAAGGGTGCCAAAATTGTACCTTTAGGGGTACAACAGATTGTCACTGGGGCAGTACCCTTAAAAGGATATCTTTTGTACCTTTTTTTACTCCTAAAAGGTGCATATTAGTATCTTAGAGTACAAATACGTACCTTAAGGTACTACCATGAACCTTTTTGTGGTAAAGAAATATATACAAAGATGTCATTTAAAGGGTACTGCCCCAGTGACAAACTGTTGTACCCCTAAAGGTACAATTTTGGCACCCTTTTTCTCTGTGTAGATCCATGCATTTCATGGAGAAGTCTTTTGTATTTATGTGAGGTGTCTTTGAAGGTGTCTTTTTTTGTTTTGTTTTTTTTACCTCAGTGATGGGCAGTAATATTGCTTTCAAGTTCACCTGGGAAGCTCCTTTTAAAACAAGCCTATTTCCAACTACTACTCATTTTGTGCTTTTTCATGGAATTCAGCAGATACTTTTTTTTATCCCAGTGCATTTTATTGAAAAGTTTAGGCTGAATAAAACCTCTCATGTAATCTTAAAGACTTCACAGAACACTAAACAAACCTCATATTCTTGGTCTACAATACATCATGTAGGTATGAAGCATGACTAGATGAATTCGAATGGTGGGGGTACTCCACTTGTATATCTGAGCTTCACAAAATATTTTCAGCCCTCTTCAGTCTGGAGGGAGTGATTTTGTTTTTGACATGGATATCCCGGGCTGGTTCAAAGCAAAATATATAACGGGATGATTAAAAGGGATAGTTCACCCAAAAAGGAAAATTAGCCCATGATTTACTCACCCTCAAGTCATCCTAGGTGTATATGACATTCTTCTTTCAGACGAATAAAATCTGAGTTATATTAAAAATGTCCAGGCTAATCCAAGCATTATAATAACAGTAATAGTTGCTCTGTTTTTGAAGTCCATAAAAAATGCCTCTGTCCATCGAATAACGTGCTCCACGCGGCTCTGGGGTGTTAATAAAGGCCTTCTGAAGCGAATCGATGCATTTGTGTAAGAAAAATATCCATATTTAAAACTGCATTTTTTTATGGACTTCAAAAACAGAGCAACTATTACTGCTATTATAAAGCTTGGATTAGCCAGATTTTTTTTTATGTAACTCAGATTTTATTCGTCTGAAAGAAGAATGTCATACACACCTAGGATGACTTGAGGGTGAGTAAATCATGGGCTAATTTTCATTTTTGGGTGAACTATCCCTTTAAGGTGGTGTAATTATGTTTAATTTAAATAATGAGGATGAAATGATGGGTTGATCACCACATGGCCCTTTGCTGTTTTTTTATGGGGAAGAGGAAGAAAATTGTATAAAATATGAAGAGGTCCAGGGTCATAAAAGGCTATTTACATAGAGAGATCCACGCGTCACACATTTCCACACATAATTAAATGATTCCGTTGAAATGCTTTTTTTTTTTAAAACAAACAAAAACATTTAAATACTTTCATATGATGAATACCAGATTTTTAACATGGTCTGAAATGAAAATATTGAAAACAAAGTACATTTTTATGATATTCAAATGCATGTTTGATTTAGTAAATTGTCACATTTCATATGACAGTCATGATCTATTTATACACTCTCTAATCCAAGCTGTCGGATATTATACACTTATATCTTCAATTTGTACTGAATTATAATGGTTGTATATGGGACTATGACAACTTTCGAAACAGACGGCCAGTTCTCTCACTTTCTTTTCAATGTCAGGCTTCTTCATTGGGGAAACAACCTTAGAGTCCAACTGTCATTAACTAACCATGTATGCAACAAGGAACCAAGATTGAGTCTTGTGGTGTTCTGACTCCATGGCCTTTCTGCAGATATATTTCATTTGAGTTTATGAATGCAACATGAATGCTGTTGGTTTCCAAGTCATAAACACAATTACCAAACTGATTTATGCCGTGGCAGATTGTTGAAATATATATTTTTCGATTGTAGGTTTTTTAACCCACGTTATAAATCAGGGTAGTGCTGACAACCAGTAGTAAAATGAATTTAGTGTCACGGCCTCATGACTGTTTGTGCGTTCAGTGTCTGGGCAATTTCTCTTCATAATAGTTCTTGTGAGCGTATACGACCTTTATTGCAAAGTTGATCAACTTTAGAAGACCCAAAGCTATCTTTAAAAATATAGTTCTGGATGGACATAAGGATCGTCTCTTTTCACATGACCTTTCGTTGAGATTTCTGCCCCCTCACACTTCCTCTTCTCACATCTCAGCATGGGGAAGGATAGAACTGAGTCAACTGAGAAAAGAACTCTCTCAGTATTAATAGCAGACTTCTGCTGTGATCCTGCAGTGAGAAGAAACACGCAAATGATGTTCCCGGGCCTGGGCTTTAACCTTTAATGTTTTAATCATTCCAGAAATGAGTGCAGTTGATTTAAAGATCAAGGCTGGAGTTTTGCTCTGTACTCCCTTTAGTCAGAACAGGTTGCTATCTAAACCATCTTTCTTCAAGATTAGCATGCCGATCAATTAGAATGTCTAAACTAAACATGCCGTTGTGTTGAAGGGTCTATATGTGCATATATAAATTGGAAATCTTATCATGTCAATCATATTTGAAACATCAGTTATTTCTTAATCTCACCAAACCTTTGAGGGTGTAATTTTATTCTACTGGATTTTCCACTTTGGAGAGAAAAGTTCTAATGGGTTTGTGTGCTTCTGTTTCGTTTGTGGGTGTTTTGGTTTTGTTCATCACATCCCTTTAGGTTAATAAAGTCATTTGGAATTAGAGAGGGCACTATTCTCTTAAAAGTGCAATAGGTTTTTTTGTTATGCTGGTTTTATCAATCAATCACTATGTTAAGCGGTCTAAATGTATTTTTATAAATAAATATCGTCTGTGGAAGGCGTAGGACTATAAATTGTTTGTTCAATCTTTGCATTCGGTCAGTCAACGCTTGTTTGCATTCCAGTGCACAGCCTGTTCACACAGACATCATACGTTATCAGCGCATTGACGTACGCTGTGCAGACAGAGCGAGAATGCCAGGCAAACAGTTGTTTACATTCATTTTTGTAGTACTGTTGCTCAAGTTTTCTCACCAGTGAATGATGTAATCTAACAACGTTGTCTCTGGTCGTCTCGCTTCTGGTCTGTGTGCGTTCATGTGTTTTGGAGGAGGCTTGGCTTTGGATGACAATTTGCAGGGAGGGTGGGATCGTATGCTTTCAATGCTAGCAGGCTAAAGTTAGCATTTCCCAGATCAGCTATTGCACCTTTTTAAGGCTGTATGATATTTGGAAAAACTGCAACATTCGTGATAACATTGCGATATTTGTGACGTTCTGTGATTTTAAATATTTTGATATAAACAAATACAGGAATTTTCACCAGATTTCTTTAATAGCTCTATTTGTAAAGAATTAAGCAGTTTAGAGTGATTTTGCAGGGCAGCACATCTGCATAGAAAATATTTTGTTATTTATTTTTTAGTGGGAAACGTCCTTTAATGCCTGAATGATTTGGGAAAAACTGGTGTGTATACTTGTTACAAGAACCTACTGCAACCTCTTTCAGTAAAGTGAAAGAAGAAGAAAATTAATAAAAAATAATATATTTTTTGTAGTATAACTGTAGAATTATAATACAGTTATTTATGTTGTAAATTTTCATTTTAAAACATTGATTAAACCTTTAAGCTTTTTCGTGGAAAACTGCAGGAAGCTCTTGAAAGGCAATACAATTTTGGCTATAAAAAGTTAATGAACATAGTGCCGAACTTCACTTTGTCACACACAGCACATATAATTATTGAATTAAATCATATTCTTTGCAATGTGATTATCATACCAAAGAAACCTGGACAAATACACGTACATCCTTTTTTAAAAACATTTAAAAAATATTTTTGTTCTGTTTTGCCTTCTTTTAGACAGGAAATAAAAAATAAATAAATAAACAGGGTGCGTGTCTGATACATATTGTACACACAATGACAAGTGAAGTCGGGGTGCCTTGGTTTTATCAGGTCACTTGGAAATAATTTTACGAGAAGAACTAGTCACTGGGTTTGTGAGGGTCATGTTGATCACATTCCATTTTCCTGTATAAGTAGGCAGATCATGCAGTTTTAAGCTTTGGTCAGAATAAGCTTTGGTCATTCGTTCAGCCAATCAGAAAGATCTCTCTTGCTCGGCTGACGCTGATTCAATATGCGGAATCGTGCAAACTCCCGCCGACTAGAGCCAACATGTGAAACAAACACGCTGCAAAAAACTAGGCCGACAGACGTTCATTGAGGGTCCGACGTCGACTTATTCCACCCTTTGTTTCAAGAGACAGGAGCAACACATGCATTACATAAACTAATTTAATAGAAAATACTGTATTAAGTATTGAATAATTATAGAATGATATTAATATTTCTTTACTATTCTGCTCTAAAATAATAATAATAAAAATGTTAGGTTTCAGCTAGAAAGGACATCCCGTGAATCAATGCAAAACTCATCAAGGCTTGTCTAATGCCGTTTTCTACATATTTGTTAGAACTATATTTTAATGCTCTCATATTGCTGTATATTTTAATGTTCTCTTAATGCTGGTATGTCACTTATCCTCCAATGACCTATGCATGGGTGTTTATATCTTTCAAATGATCGTTCCCTCATTTGTTAGTGTTTGTTTATGGGTCGAAGATCGCCTTGGGGGTCTATCGAGGTGAACGACGCTGACATGTGTCAATCTTTAACAAGGTGGGAGACACGAATCCCTAAGATGTTCTATCACACCATTGGCTGTCTCCGAAATCAAAACCCACTTATTATGCAAGCTGTCCAAATCCATTTGATTCCATCCTTTGCCAATATGGAGCTGTCACTCTCTATCAAAACGCTGATATTTATATTTACCGTTTTACACTGTGAAACTCTGGAACCCTGTCACGGGGGAGCTGAATTGGAGAGTCCCAAAAAACCATGAATCCATAAAGGCACTTGAGAAACATTCTGACAAGCTGTGAAGACGTGAAATTTTTATGGGTTTGATAAACATGTTTTGTTATCAGGGGAATTGAATGCATATTTTGTTAAGCAGACATGGAAGAGAGTCAATACTTCAGGCCTGTTTGGAGGTCTCAACCTTTAAAAATCAACATGGGGTAACGTATCTCTTGATGTCCTCGCACGAAACGATCAAATGCCAACATGGCTTAAAAGTGCTCAGCAGGCAGTATGCTAAACATGGCGAGGGTCTGCCTTCATCTTGATTTGCCTGGCGAACGAGTCGTTTCCGCGTCTGCTGCAGATGGAGGGGGAATTGAGATCTCCTCCGTATTAGTGATGCATTGTTTTAATCCCATTTGTAATGCCTATCAAACGGCATGAGCTTTCTCAAACACTCGGCTAATTTGGAAAACAAATCAGTGGTGGCCTTGTCATTTGATTAGTGCTGGTTTTGTTAGGCTTCCTTATTAGCCTAATTAGCTCTTTGTGAGTATGAGATATGTACCCAAGGGATGTGTCCAGAGAGACTGACCTCCAACGCTACTGACCCTGTGCCAGCTAAATGATTCCTAGCAGATGTAGATGCCAACAGCCGACCCTTAATAATTTTCTTTTCTTTTTTTACTGAGCAAGCCACCATTTTTAGCTAAATTAGCATATCATCATTCTGGGGTGATGAAATGACCACTTCTCTAAATGTAGACAGCCATACAGAGCTCCCCCACCCCTTGTCAGATAATATAAAGAGACAGTTTGAGATTGTTATCTGCATTAATGCTGAATTGCCGGAAGAGCAGATCTAATAGGCAAATGTACAGTAGACAGAGGTTTCCAGTACAACAGTGACTACAACTGATGGATAACCGTTTTTATTCATTAATAGCAAAAGCCTGCCCGACTGGTCCAGTTCCACTGTTTTATCTTGTTTCTAAATTGTTTCCTGTCACAGTTCCATTGACAGTGTTGGAGATTAGAGGATCAGACAGTGATACCGTTGGATATCTTTCATAGTGGGGCTTTAGATAATGAATAATTGAGCATAAACAAAGTCTTCAATGGTTTCGGCTGTGGATAGTACCTACCTGCAGTATCATCAGTGACAAAACAGAACAATCCCAGTTGACTGAACTTGCGGGCTCCAATGAGCAAGTTCGTATGTGTTTGTAAGAGTGTTTTCTCTCACTTTTGTCTCTGCGGGATCAACTAGAGGGATAAAGGTCAGGTAAACTTGATAAAATATTAATAACTCTATGTAACCAGTGTTGGCTTCTGTCAGTGTTCAGGAAAATCACCACTACATGCAGCTGGTGAGATGCTACAAAAAAAAGTTAGATGCAATGTTTAGGACTAAAATGGATATTGAGGTTATCATATTATTACATAAACAGAGAATATTTGTTTTTTATTTAAATGGCTTCATTTAAAAGTAGACATTCCAAGCTTTATAAAGAGATATCTGTCGTGTATGTGTGGCAAGTATTCTCTGAGTTCTGAGTTTGTTTTCAGACGCATTTGAAATCAGGTGTCAGAGTTTGTGAGACAGACGGGAGAACGCGCATCCTGTTTTTTTTTCTTTTTTAGCGAAAAGCACAACATTTAGTTTTTATTATATAATTACAGTGTGAAAGTAAATACTTTAAGCTTTGTAAAGACATATCGTTCATGTCTGTGAGGCCAAACATGATTGAGTATTTTAAGTTGTTTTACACTGTCATGAGGAAAAATCCAGCAAAACGTGTGGGCGTGTTCTTCGGGTTCAGAGGGTTAAATGGGCTGTTTTGTTCCTAATTTAAAAAATAAATATGGAGAAATTATCATATTTTGATCAATACAATTGAAATCATGTTTAATGAGATGAATCAAAAAGCTGTCTTGATCTATATGGAGTGGGTCTTCCCTTCATGGGCGGGAAGCTGCATCTTGCAGTTGACCCAGTTATTTTTTATTTCAGCCAGGACTCGAGGTGCTTAACAAGGTGTAAACATATGTAGTATGAGAAAAACTGGACCAAAATAATAATAATAAAAAATAATAGATTTAGTGTGAAGCAACAGATGTTAGTAAATAAGCTTAATTTACCCAGGCCAGTAGGTGTTAGTAGTATTCCAAAACCACTGGTACTGTTGGGAGTTGGGACAAATAAGAGCCAGCTAATCTCAAATAAAATCTTATTGATTGCACCTTCAATATTTGCGTATGTGTGTTTTAGTCGTTTAGTATATGAAAATGGGAGTTGATCATGTGAAAATCTTCATCTCTGGCTGAGATGATACTTTGGATTAAGAGAAAGCTGGACTTTGCAGACCAGTTTAAACTCTGCCATTCACTTACACTATTAAAGTTTCAGCACTCGGAAGTGCTCCAAAGTGGTTGTTTGCTTTTATTAATATGTCAACACGTGGCACGGTGTCAGCCTAGTGGTACTCTCAAATATTTACCCCACACGCTCACGAAACATTTTCAGATCCATAATGCCCACTTGAACCCTTAACAAGGCCATGTTTCCAAACAGAGCAGTGTAGGGATGAGGCGATCCCTCGTCTGTGAAATGTTGCATTAGCCCGCTCAACCATTCAACCAGCTGTGGAAAGCAGAGAGCTAAGTGGGCTCGGCCGGGGTCCTGAGCACAGACGGGGACCTTTTAATTTTTAAAGCTGTTATTCGTGTAGCTGAGCTCTCTGTGTATTGTGTCACGGTGCATATCGGTGCTAATTCAACCCTGCATCTCGCTCCTACTTTTCCTTGCCTTCCCTGCTGTATTCAATCAATCTACTGAGATAAGAAACATCAGCAGCCCTTCTCTGACCTCCGATGGCTTCTGTTATGAGAATGTTTGTGGTTTGATATGATCATGAGAATTGGTCAGAATCAGATTCCTGATGGATGAGTGGAGCAGTGACACACGGAGCTCCATTATTGTTTTTTACTACATTCAGTCCATCCATCCTCCATCCATTGCAATCCAACATCCCATCCATCCATCCCATTCAAACACCTCATCCTCCATGTCTTTCAAATATCCCATCCGTCCCATGGAGGGATGAGGTGCTGGATTCCATCCATCCATCCATCCATCCATCCATCCATCCATCCATCCATCCATCCATCCATCCATCCATCCATCCATCCATCCATCCATCCATCCATCCATCCATCCATCCATCCATCCATCCATCCATCCATCCATCCATCCATCCATCCATCCATCCATCCATCCATCCATCCATCCATCCATCCATCCATCCATCCATCCATCCATCCATCCATCCATCCATCCATCCATCCATCCATCCATCCATCCATCCATCCTACTAAATACATACTACATACTAAACATACTAAGGCTGCAAAAAAATCTAAATATTGAGAAAATCGCCTTGCAAAAGAAGCCCTTAGCAATGCATATTATTACTAATAATACAATTTTATATATTTACGGTAGGAAATTTACTAAATATCTTCATGGAACATGATCTTTACTTAATATCCTAATGATTTTTTGGTTTAAAAGAAAAATTTATAATTTTTATATCCCATATTGTTGGCTATTGCCACAAATATGCCTGTGTGACTTATGACTGGTTTTGTGGTCCGGGGTCACATATTATATATTTGCCAGTAAATATATTTAAACATCCTTAAAATATAATAAACGACCAATAAACAGCTTTGCTTCACAAGTTAATCGTGTTTTAGAGTATTAAAGGGTTAGTTCACCCAAAAATGAAAATTAGACCATCATGGTCTAATTTTCATTTTTGGGTGAACTAACCCTCTAAAATATTGTCTGTGTAAGAGTCCTCATTCCATCATCTGTCCTCTGTGTGTGTGTGTGTGTGTGTGTGTGTGTGTGTGTGTGTGTGTGTGTGTGTGTGTGTGTGTGTGTGTGTGTGTGTGTGTGTGTGTGTGTGTGTGTGTGTGTGTGTGTGTGTGAGACTTCTTGTCATGTCAGAGTGTTTATTCTCAAGTGTTTGCGGCATTGTTTACGTGTCACTTGAACCTTCAGATCAGGGCCTGCTCTCAGTGCCTGTTGCAACACATGACCTGCCATGTCATTGCTTGACAGCACAGCAAAGGCTGACAAAGTGTCACAGGCCATTAAGATGGCTTCCATGGAAATAATAGCAACCATAGTTGGAGAAAATAAAATGAGATCTGTGTTCTACCTGAAATGTCGTCCTGTGTTGCCTCCATGTTCTAATCACCCTTAGGAAAGCCCTTGCAAATCACATTATATTGAGATTCTTTTCTCATGTCACTGTAAAGTTTGGCAATGGAAAGGTGGCAGTAAGCTTATATCTATAAACACATGGACTAGGCTATTTGATTAGTCAGCGAGCGGATCCTTTAAATCTCCAGTACCTCGCTTAGGACAAATTACCACTTTAACATTAAATGTATCTTTTATCCAAGACCTGATGGACCACCCTTACGCAATAGTACAGCGATAGTACCGTAATGCAGTAATCATATCAGAATACCTGGGTACCATAATATACTAAGATACTGAATCATTAATATATTCATGTATCATGATACAGGGAGTGCAGAATTATTAGGCACGTTGATTTTCTGATCATATTTTTTCCCAGGCACATTTGACCAATTCCAAACCACAGTAATCCTAATAACTACTATTGATTTAGTATTTAATAATGTATAAGTGATATATAATTGTTCATGAAGGCTGGAAATGAAAATCACCTTATATTCAGGTGTGCAGAATTATTAGGCATGTTTTCTTTTACAGATAAATTGAGCCAAAAAAGAGATTTAACTCAGACTGAAAAGTCAAAAAGTATTAAATGCCCATGAGAAGGATGCAATACTAATGCAATACTAGACATTGCAGTTAAGGCGTGACCATTGGACAGTGAAATGCTCGTTGGGTCAGCAGGATCTGACAAAAACAGGTGGTGAAGAAAAGACACCTGTTAACTGCAAAAGAATTAAGAATTAAGGTGAAGAATTAAGGGTGAAACCATCAGGAACCCTTTAGTCTCCAGCGCCACCATTTTCCAAAGCTGCAACCTACCTGGAGTCTCCAGAAGTGCAAGGTGTCAGGATCTCAGAGACTTCAGTTAGGTAAAGAATCCTAAAAAGTGACCCCCACTAGATAAGAATCACAAGCTGAAGTGTTGTAAAATACATGAAGAAGGTTTTTTTTATAGGCTTTATGGACGGATAGGTTGAGAGTGACTCTTGAAGGACCAGCACCACATCCTCTAGTACCACTGTTTGAAGAATTCATCATCCAGAATCTGGCAGTACGTTTTGGGAGTTCATTTTTAGTCCATCTCTGCAAAACGGACTTCAGGATGGACTAAAATGAACTCCCAAAACGTACTGCCAGATTCTGGAAGATGAATTCTTCAAACAGTGGTACTAGAGGATGTGGTGCTGGTCCTTCAAGAGTCACTCTCAACCTATAAAACCTATAAAGCCTATAAAAAAGCAGGCTTCATGTATTTTACAACACTTCAGCTTATGATTCTTATTTAGTGGGGGTCATTTTTTAGGATTCTTTACCTAACTGAAGTCTCTGAGATCCTGACACCTTGCACTTCTGGAGACTCCAGGTAGGTTGCAGCTTTGGAAAATGGTGGCGCTGGAGACTAAAGGGTTCCTGATGGTTTCACCCTAAATTCTTCACCTTAATTCTTAATTCTTTTGCGGTTAACAGGTGTCTTTTCTCCGCCACATGTTTTTGTCTGACCCTGCTGACCCAACGAGCATTTCACTGTCCAATGGTCACGCCTTAACTGCAATGTCTAGTATTGCATTAGTATTGCATCCTTCTCAAGGGCATTTAATACTTTTTGACTTTTCAGTCTGAGTTAAATCTCTTTTTTGGCTCAATTTATCTGTAAAAGAAAACATGCCTAATAATTCTGCACACCTGAATATAAGGTGATTTTCATTTCCAGCCTTCATGAACAATTATATATCACTTATACATTATTAAATACTAAATCAATAGTAGTTATTAGGATTACTGTGGTTTGGAATTGGTCAAATGTGCCTGGAAAAAAAAAATTATCAGAAAATCAACGTGCCTAATAATTCTGCACTCCCTGTATTGCCAAAAAAAAATACAAATAAAAAAATCAAAAAAATTTAACGTGAAAAAATATATACTATACCGTTCAAAAGCTTTAGGTTTATATAAGTCTACATGCTCACAAATGCTGTATTTATTTGATAAAAATACAGTAAAACAGTACAATTGTGAATTATTATTATAAACCGCTTCGGTACAGGGCTTTCGGTTCGGTGCACGTGTGTACGGTTTCCAAATGCAATTTTTAACAGTTAACAGTCGGCTTGTTTTAAGCGCGGAACACACTTCAATCCGAGTTCCCACACGAACATAATAAGTATTCAGTCCATTTTATCACAAAATTCAAATGAAAAAATGCCGTTTTGATGCTCTTTAATGTGGCGTGACTGATCACAGTTCACGCGATCATCTGTGCACGCGATTGATCATCTCTTCCTAAAGAATAAACATGAATGAAATCTCAAGGTATGAAGAGGATACATTACAACTTCCTGTACATGATTATATTTCAACAACGAATTGGAGAAAAAAAACTATTTTATAATTAGATTTAGAAGTTATTGCAAAAACTGCCTCATGTGAAGTTTACATGTTTGCGTCGATGTTATTTGAGTGTTGATTATTATATCTAAAAATAAAGAGCAACTGAATTTAGGCTAATAGTTTGGGCTCTGTTGTTAACCTTTAATATAAATGTGCAAGTAAGGGCTCCCTAGTTTACAGCAATATCTTCAATAAACGTTTCAAAAAAGGACAGACACTTTTTTCAGTAAACTACTGTTTAAAAAAAACTAATAAAAAGCAATTTGGTAAAACTGCTGTACCGAACCCATACCGAACCGTGACTTCAAAACCGAGGTATGTACCGAACCGTCCGTTTTGTGTACCGTTACACCTTTATTATCAATGTTTAAAGAAGTTGTGTGGCTTAATATTTGTATGGAAACCGTGATTATATTTTTTAGGATTCTTTGATTAATAAAAAAGTTCAACATTTATTTAAAACAGATGTTTTTTTGTAACAATGTAAATGTGTTTGATCAATTTAATGCATTCTTGCTGAATATAATTATCAATTCCTAAAATGATCTATTAGTGTTTACAGACTTCTGAATCCCATTGTATAAATACATTGTAAAAACAGTATGGCAGTTACATGGTAAATTTGGTGGTTAAATAAATAAATCATGATAATAAATCATGTGTGTCATGATAACAGCATGTTACCAGTTCCAGAAAAATTACCTAGCCCATTAAATTGTTTAATTGTGCTCATCTTGCACTGTGGAAAAGAAGGTCCCTTTGTATCTGTTCCCATTGACATCCTGTGTCTCCATCAGACTATAGTCTCTTTGATCCACATTGATCCCCCCTACTCACTGTTTTCCTTTTCACTGAAGAGGTCGGGGTTAAGGTTAAGCTGTGCTTTATTCTTCTCACACACACTCTCCAAGCATTATAATAGAGTCTGCAGCACAGGTCAGGAAGTATGACGCACCTTAAGCGTTTGTGAAGAACTGTGCTGTATAGATTGCTCAATCCCATAGCGTCTGCTGTGAAACCATCTTTTTCAACCTTTGCCAGAGAGTTTAGGTGTGTTAGAACCATTACTGTGTGATAATGTCCCCTGTCATTGCGCTGTTCTCTTTTATGGCCCTTGATACGGTGTGTGTGTTTGAGCAGAATGATGGGAAATGGAGGGCTCTGATGCAGGAGGATCAATGGGGAAGCTCCGTAAAGAAGTTTTTGCCGTGTGGTGTGGCTAGACGATATTAGAACATGATTGTGCGTGGGCTCTTTTGGCTCGTCTCTTGAGGGAAAACGTCTGCATCAGTCAGAAGCGTACATAGCATACAAAGCTACAAAAAGCAACAATGGCACCCACAAAAAAGACCAATAGCGGGGAAAATGAAAGATACTGTGTTGAAATAGTTCAAATAGTGTTTCATTCGATTTCAGAATGGTTGCGATGGTAAAACAACAGCTATTAGAGACTTCAGCCAGTGAGATATCCTTTTTCCTCTTTTCTTTTTGTCTCTCTTTCTTTCTGGATTATCTACTTAAAAACAAGTACCATATTTGATTTAGTGTGCAATTGGATGTTGATGTCATGTTTATGGGTCAATGACAAATAAGAGTGTACACGATAAAGAGAAGGAAAATCCATCTATTTTAAAACATGTGGCAAGTTTTAAAGAAATGTACATTTTATATTTGTTAATTTCATGTTTTTTTGTATACCATTTTCAAGAAAAGGTGAATGACTCTAAAAATGACATGTGGTGTAAGTAAAACATTTGCGTTCGTGTTTGCTCTAGACCAGGGATGGGCAACATTGATAATGATGAGGACCAGCATTTTTTTCTCCTTTTTTAAAAGATTTTATTAACTATAAAACTTGTGCATTTATGCAAATGGGAACTGTGTCAATTGAAAAGCAAATGGAAACATCTCAGTTGCATTGCATGTAAATTTGCAACAAACAAATGTACAATTTTTACCATCCTCAAAGAACATTTAAAAACTGCTTATTAAAAAAAATATTCCCCTTCGTTATTACCAAAATCCACATATTAATATGATTAAAATAATATATAATAACATTATTTTTTTAACAATAATGAATATAAGAATTTATGAGTTCGGTGCATACATTTCCATATTTGAGCCTGCCAAACATTTACCGTTCAGTTCAGACCGTTCAACATTCCCATAATCAGAAAGACTTGTCTCAATAAGAAACTTGTGCCCTCTCCTGCTGGTGCATAACTGACTCTTTGGCTGATTTTGTATTTTTTACATTTTATATCTCCGGTGTATCTAATTTTTTTGTGAGAAGTAGCATAATGCCAATTTAAATTAGAATCTTTCATTCGCAGAATCTTCAAAAAGAACAGCATTTATTCAAAACAGAAATCTTTTCTAACAATATAAATCTTTACTATCACTTTTCCTCAATTCCTCAAAAAAATTACTGAACCTAAACCTTTGAACAGTAAATAAATGCTGTTCTTTTTAAACTTTTTATTCATCAAAGAATCCTGAAAAAAAGTATCATATAAACATTTTTATTAAAAAAAAAAAAATTAAGCAGCTCAACCGTTTCCATCATTGATAATAAATCAACATATTAGAATGATTTCTGAAGAATCATGTGACACTGAAGACTGGAGTAAAGGCTGATGAAAAATCAGTTTTGCATCACATTTAAAATTATATTTTAAAGTATATTAAAATAGAAAACCATTTTTTAATTGTAAATTTCAATTTAAAAATGTAATTCATATAATCTAAGTTTTTTAAATACAGGTGCATCTCAATAAATTAGAATGTCGTGGAAAAGTTAAACTTAAAAGGTGAAACTAATATATTATATAGACTCATTGCATTCAAAGTGAGATATTTCAAGCCTTTATTTACTATAATTTTGATGATTATGGCTTACAGCTTATGAAAACCCCAAATTTAAAATCTCAGAAAATTAGAATATTACATGAAATCAGTTTTAAAAAAAGGATTTTAAATACAGAAATGTATAATCATGCATATGTACTCAGTACTTAATTTAGGCCCCTTTTGTATGAATTACTGCCTCAATGCGGCGTGGCATGGATGCTATCAGCCTGTGGCACTGCTGAGGTGTTATGGAAGACCAGGATGCTTCAATAGCGGCCTTCAGCTCTTCTGCATTGTTTGGTCTCATGTCTCTCATCTTTCTCTTGGCAGTGCCCCATAGATTCTCTATGGGGTTCAGGTCAGGAGAGTTTGCTGGCCAATCAAGCACAGTAATCCCATGGTCATTGAACCAGGTTTTGGTACTTTTTGGCAGTGTGGGCAGGTGCCAAGTCCTGCTGGAAAATGAAGTCAGCATCTCCATAAAGCTTGTCTGCTGAAGGAAGCATGAAGTGCTCTAAAATGTCATGGTAGATGGTTGTGTTGACTCTGGACTTAATAAAGCACAGTGGACCAACAGCAGCCGATGACATGGCTCCCCAAACCAACACAGACTGTGGAAACTTCACACTGGACTTCAAGCATCTTGGACTGTGTGCCTCTCCATTCTTCCTCCAGACTCTGGGACCTTGGTTTCCAAATGAGATGCAAAATTTGCTCTTATCAGAAGACGCGGCTAATGATGGTTCTCTGCACAACTGTCAGGTCAGCAGTCGTCCCCATGATTGTGAATTCTACTAAACCAGACCAAGAGAGACCATTTAAAGGATCAGGAACCCTTTGCAGATGTTTTGGATTAATTAGTTGATTAGAGTATGACACTTTGAGCCTAAAATACTGAACCTTTTCACAATATTCAAATTTTCAATATTCAATATTCAAAAGTTTGTATTAGCTGTAAGCCATAATCATCAAAATTATAACAAATAAAGACTTGAAATATCTCACTTTGCATGTAATGAGTCTATATAATATGTTAGTTTCACCTTATAAGATGAATTACTGAAATAGATGAACTTTTCCACAACATTCTAATTTATTGAGATGCACCTGTAAATATAATTAAATATTATTTTAGTGTGCCTTGACCTTTTGACTTTGACAGATTTATGAATGTGTAGTCTATAGTTGGGTTTTTTTTTTACTTTTATGTTAACTTTGCAATTAGGATGACCCATGATCTATTTCTCTATTTCATGTTTGTTTTCTTTATTTTGTAAAAAGCACAACATTTTGTTTTAATTGTGAGTATACACAAATAAAAGTAGAAACTTAACAGATTATAATTATGTATAACACTTGAGTATTTTGAGTCACTTTCGCACTGATAAGAAAAAAAATGAGGTGAAGGCGCCGGCGCCTTTGCTGACTTCAGAGAGTTAAGGAAATCCAGCTTGAAGATCATGAGGATTTTGTTAAGGCCCATCAGGACAGTCAGTCAGAACTCATATAGAACCGTCATAAGAACCACAGTTTATCACAACCTGCTAGTTATCTCATTACGCTACTCTCTGCAGTTCGTATTACAGGCTAAAATCAAACTATGTAATGACCAGAGCTATTTTAATCCCTTCATGACACAGGTTCAGTCATCTGCATTTTCAACAAATATATCACAATTTTGAGGCCATATTAAACCTATACAGTCACTTTTACTATAATAATGTTTTCAATCAGTCTCCTTGAGAATAATCTCCTACATTTGGAAATAATACAAATAAGCCAAGTAGGGAATTAGAAGTGTGTGTTAAGTTGGTGCATTAAAAGAGTCAAAATAGACAGCAGCGGCCCTGCAGCTAAATACCCAAACAGGTAGACAACACCAGCTATGTACATATGTCTGTCTCAAATACAAGTTGAACACAAATAGTTTAAAAGTAAATAATCTATTTTAATAAGTTGTTTAGAGCTGTGAAGCAGCAGTTTGCTCACATGCCCCTGGAGTTGTCAATGAATGCATTAGAAGTCATCAATAATGTCATGTTGTTAATGTTGCTGTTACTGCAGCTTTCACCACGTCAGTGAAAGCTGAACTGCCGTCATGTTCTCTGGCAGCTGTCTAAGCTTCGACACAACTAGTACATTCCCAGTTCTTCATCACATTCAACTCAGTTGACGTATTATGTTTTTATGTAAATTGAGACAGGTTAGCAACATGGTGATTATTTGCTTCTTACTATGGAAGTACGTGCTGTGTGTGAAGTAAATGCTTATATCAAATTACAGTCTCTTATTTGATACCTTGACACGTCCCAAAGGACTCGAGGAATGATTAGCACCATATTTGGTTCTTTGTCTTTTGGAGGATGTCAAGTCCTGAGACTTTATGGGCCCTATTTTAACGATCTGAGCGCATGGTCTGAAGCACATGGCGCAGGTGCACTTAGGGTGTGTCCGAATCCACTTTTGCTTGATTAACGATGGAAAAACGATCGGCACAGAGGTTGTACCTAGTCTCTTAATTAGTCATGGGTGTGTTTCGGGCGTAACGTGCAATAAACCAATCAGAGTATCATCTCCCATTCCCTTTAAAAGCCATTTGCTTGCACCATGGCGGGTTTGTTATTTACATGGCGGAATTTGCGAGCGGAAAGACTGTGCGCTTCTCCAGAAAGGAATACTTTTATTTTTTATATTTAAAAAAGTGTGCTGCTGTGCATCCCTGTGGGCGCATATTACTAACGATCCCTTTAAATAACAAAAATACTGTGCTGTTGACTTTAGCCCAGGTTTTTGTTTGGTCAATGGCGCAGTCAATCTCAGTTGCCTCAAAATAGCAACGCGCCAAAAACTCGCCTGAACACACCTCACTTTCAGACCAGCACTCCCATTGGCAAACAGATTGATGCGAGTGCATTTGCTTTTTAAACAACGTGGCGCTGGACGTGAAAATGATAACTGTGTCAGGCTGAAACTAGCAAAAAACACTTGCGTCGCGCCTGGCATCGCATTGCGTCGGGTGTTTGATAGGGTCCTATATCTGAAACAATTCACAAAGGGAAAGTTCACCCCAAAATTAACATTCGGTAATTTATTTATCCACGTCGATCCAAATTTTTGAGGAATGCCCTGGCCACTCTTGACAATATAATGGAAGTGAAGGATAAACCAAAAAGCATCATAAATTGTGGTCCTTATGGTTCGATCATATTCCTTTGGGAAGTTGGGAGGTGAAAAGTCGTACTTGTGAGGACAAGTGCATTCAAATCACTGTTGTCAAGTTAGTACCTTCTCTTTATTCATTATAAAAAAATACAGCAAGTTTTAACTCTACTTCTACAAAATGACAAACAAATAATGCACATTATTTTTGCTTTAAAAAATAAATAAATAAACTTATGAAGCCAATTAAAGCTTAATACTTAGGACCCAATCACCAATGGTGCGAGGACCCTCTTGGAATTGCACCTTTTATTACATGTTGTATCTTAATTGTACAGTACTATCATATTTTGTATAATCCAGAGTTTCCCACTCATAATTTCGACTTTGAGGTGACGCATATGCGCTCAACTTACAATACAATCTTTCTGACTTGAATACAGTAATACAACAGCTTTGTGTGAACAACAGACCAACATTTAAGTTTAACAGATACTATTTTTATTAACTCTTCTTGTTTCAGTTGTTTCATGAACAAATAATTTCTCTGAGCTCAATCTTTTTATAAATCGTAGGATACAGTTCAATGAAAACATGTTTAACTTAAAATATAGCATGTGAGTCATTTGAACTTAATTTGTCATGACATGAGTAGCATTATTTTGGGTGAACTCAGGATTATGGGGCACACTCATTTTCTGATGTAATAATCAGATTTGACGGCACTCTGAACTTGTTCTGGTTCTTCCATGCTTGGTGTTTGAAATGCACAGTTTCTTTTGCTGAGTCCACAGGGAGAAAAACACACAGAGCTCTAGGGATGGGAGTTTGGTCCCTGATGAAAAGAACCACATTGGTTCATCCACCCATATCTATATTATGCATAAAAGCAACTGTCATTTTTATGGAAGGAATGTAACACTGGAATTCAGACACTGCTACAATTCCTCAAACATTGTGGGCAGTCTGGGTGCTATGGGACTTGTTCATTTCAGTGCAATATAATAATGTGGTCTTGTTTTTTTTTTTTTTTAGATTTCTTGACTCCAGAAACATGTGGGGTGGCCATAATGATGGTGACCAGCAAGGTCATGTGAGCGCACGAATGGAGACCAGCTTACCCATGGGTACCACCAGTATTTCTGTATCCCAGCAACAGTCTCCTAAGAAGTTTGCTCCTGTTGTGGCTCCTAAGCCCAAGTTCAACCCCTATAAACAATTTGGTGATGGAACACACGAGGGATCTGGTAAGATCTATAGCCTTGAATTTTTAATTATTAGCATTTGTACATATTTGCATATGACCATGATCAGAACTCATGTACGGGTTTGCAAAATGTGTTTTTTCCACTGGAGGATCAGAATTGGGAAACCATGATCGACTTGGAGTCAAAATGCAGAGAAACGGTGCAGCAAATTGAATTACACAGACTAAAATGTGGCTTTTACCCCGAAAACTCAAGATGCTAAACTAGTTTGAAATATCCAAGGATGTTACTGTACCAGGATTGCAGGACACAAGGGCTCTTGGTCTGTCTTGCATCATACTAAAAAGTCTTGTCTGGCTCTTTGAAGCTGTCGTCTTGCCAATGACATTTTATTTTGGAGGACAGGTGACCATCTGACCATGAAAGTCCACCACTGGTAGCCATTTATATCTCAGCACTTAAAAAAAAAAGACATCTGGAAAACACACTTACACGCGTATACATTAAAATCAGACTGTTGGCTCTGTGGTATTTTGACTTTCAATTTCATGGCACTGCATTATCTCTCAATATAACTGAGACCACTAAACAACATAATTATAGACTTTAACACATCAGTTCCCAAAAGATTTGAACTTAATTTAAGTTCATAAATCAAATGTTTCAGTACACAAAACAGGTCCGAATGATTTGTTCACAAAACACACTG
Organism: Gobio gobio; assembly: GCF_949357685.1. Taxonomy (NCBI): domain Eukaryota; kingdom Metazoa; phylum Chordata; class Actinopteri; order Cypriniformes; family Gobionidae; genus Gobio; species Gobio gobio. Next base: position 23,695,308 of record NC_137110.1, on the reverse strand, counting down.
ATTTGGTTGGAATATAACACATGAGTCATATGAACTTCTTTTGTCATGAATGAATTTGCATACAAAACAACTAATTATACAGACTAATTGTTAGAAATTGGCACCCAAAAACTCCCCAAACTTAACCCAAAATTCTAAATATATGAATGTCTTTGCATTTTATTTTTAGTTAAATATTAAACTAAATGTATTGTAAAGAAATATAGCACAAGCATGTGTCAAAAGGCAGTGTCCTTAAAAGTCAGTTGAGAGTTCATTGGTTTCTGTGGAACCAGTGGACTGACCAATGGCATTTTTTTTACTTGACTGACAAGTTACCTTAATAAAAAGTTGCATTTGCTTTTAAAATTATTATTTTATTGTTACATTTAACTAGCATTTTTAACAACAATTAAAATCAGTTTTAAATATGTCCATGTATTTGTCGGTTTTAAATATGATTTATCAATTTAATCTTTTATTGTAATATTTAATTGCACTTTTAAACATAAACCGTCAATTTGAAAAGTGATTTGTCCATTTAAATTTTTTATTTTCAAATAAATCTATTGATAATTCATTCCTTAATTGTATTATTAAGTGGCACTTCTAATCATCCATACAAGAATCGTTTTTTAGATTTATTATAAGAATTTATTTTGCAAGGACAAAAAGTATTTTTGGACATTTACTAAGATTTACTAACAGCTTGCGTTAGCGCAAACCCTCTATTGGCGATAAACTACTGTCAGGATTTACTAAAGACACGCAGTGAAAAATTAGCGCTGAAAAGTGTGGACAGACCATATTGCGGCTGACCATATTGCATATGCATTTTTAGGAGTTTCCCTTTCAGGCTCAAAATTCATGGGAGGAGAGTATTCAAATGATTCATGCAAGGTGATTTACAAAGATTTGCGCTAGTCAATTTACTAGTATTTGCGGCATTGTTTACCACCCAAAAAAAGCATGTCTTAAACCAGACGCTAACTGGGTGATTGCATTGGTAATTATGGAAATGATCCGGCTGCGTCTGTTCATTCATTTGTGCGTCGTCCGTAGATCAAGCGCAGAACTGTACACTCCCATCGGCGCTTTTATGGAATTGCGCTTTCATGCTAATTTGCCCTGTTTAGTAAATCTTTGTGTAAAAAAAAAAAAGCCTTTGTGTAACATGTCTTTAGCTAACTGTGGTTATTTTTTTAGGAAACCTGTGGGAATATAATGGATCCACTAAAATCACCTTGAGACCACCTTGTTAAAAGCAATGATATTCATACATTTTGACTTAAGTGTCTAAATACTTTGTGTGTCCACTTTACAATTTTTGATTTTAAAAGTCCTCTGTTTGTTTGGTTCGGCATTAATGACCAAAATCACCAAGCCAAGCTATGATCATTTACATTAGTGCTTCATCAGTGAGTCTGTTGCCGGTGAATGTGTGTGAGTTGGTCATGTGTAATCGCCTCACACGATGTCTAATCAGGACTGTTCTATATGTGAGAAGGTCTATGTTGGAGACGTGCATGTTTATGGGACTCACTGTTGGCTTTTGTCCAGGTGTTTAGTTGCATTTGATGTTCACATTCACTGGAGGTCTTGGGTTGCACATTCCATTAGAGCAACATGGCCCCAGTGTCACTGTTCGGCCCCTGATGGGTGGCAGGTGCCAAGAATGTGTCCATCTGCTGTGCCAGCTCCCTCCCCCTGTCATCTTTTTCTTGCTCCGCTACTCAGGCCGTTAATGTTCCTCTCATTGTCCTCGTCTCTGATAATATTCCTGGAAAAGAGACCCTGATTACGATGTATGTGCTTGAGTTTGTTTGAATGCCATTACTAGTTATTGTTATTGTCCCTTACATAAAAAATATATTAGTTGCATAGCATGGTACATAATTATTGCTATATTTGAATTACCATTAGGGATGTATGTCTAAAAAGTCATTCAGGGGACCTGTTACCACAACTTAATTAAATAAATGCATGGTTGCTAGTTAAAACATTCTAATTTATTGTTTTAATTAAACCTTTTGGCCCGGTTTCACAGACAGGGCTTAGATTAAGCCACGATTAGGCCTTAGTTCCATTAGGGCTTTAAGTAGCTTTTTTTAACGTGCCTTAAAAAAAAAAAACATTACTGATGTGCACCTTGAGACAAAACAATGATACTGACATATTTTATACTGATATGTCTGTGCAAGTTGCTTTATGTTAAAACAGCTCAAGCTTAAAGGGTACATAACACACACAGTTTCTGCCAGTCTCATGTTAATCTTGAGTACCTATAGAGTAGTATTGCATCCTTCATATCTCTGAAGAGTCTTTAGTTTTATCATATTTATTAAACCTGGGGGTTTAAGCTGCAAACTTTCTTTTGTTGAGTTCTGTTGAATAATAATGCTGATCATTACATCAACTTAACTTAATATTTAAACTCAAATTTCTGTGTTAATTGATAATAATTTTTTTTCATTAAGTTGTAACTTTATTAAATTGTCTTGATAACTTCAGAAGTTCCCAGCATGCTTTGCATAGGACCGGATAAGGATAATAAATATTGAAATTAAGTGTTATTTATTAGTAAAAGAAAAGACCTGTTAGTTTAGTGTTTTGGTTCCAGGGTTACAACTCAACTTAATTTTTTGGAGTAATCAACTTAAAAATGTGTGTTTATGCTACAAATTAAGTTCCTCTAACTCAATGTAGCTTGTTGGTTGAACATAATTTCACTCAATGTTGTCATAACTCAAAAAATGTATGCAAACTGTTAAACATTTCTTCTTATTATTATTAATGTTGAAAACAGTTGTGCTGCTTAAAATTGTTGTGGAAAAAATATAAATTTTTCAAGGATTCTTGTTTCAACAGTTCAACAGTTTTTTTTTTTTTTTCAATGTAAAAGTCACTTTACTGTCAGTCTAATGCATCCTATCGAAATAAAAACATTATTTCTTTAAAAAAGTAAAGTCTTACACACCACAAACTTTTTAACCATAGTGTATGTTTGATCATATTATGATCATACATTTATTTTTGTAATTTCTAGCATATTGTGTGTGTCCCATATATTTCACATAGTACACTCTTAGCTGTTATGCATGTGTGAAAATGCAAAACCTAAGTATAAATGTTTTGTCAAAAGTATGTGAAATCCTTAGAGTACTATGTTTTCTATCAATATTTGATAGTACTATGTTTTCTATCAATATTTGATAGTACTATGTTTTCTATCAATATTTGATAGTACTATGTTTTCTATCAATATTTTGTTACGTAAAGTTAAAAAAGTTGCAGCCGGTCAGAAAAAAACAAAACCAACAAGCTCCTATTTACAAGCATACGTGCAGAGTTGTATGAGTTATTGATTACTAATTACAGACAAATGGCTCTTGGGCATTACGTAAATATGGGTGAAACCACATAAATGCTCAAAAGTGTTAGTTTTCAGCTAATTTCTTTGCTGTGTCTACCCAGACGAGCATTTTTAAATTCTGTGGACATTAACCTAGTTTTAGCTAACGGCATGCCTTTTGGCAATTTGTTAATTTTTTTTAAAGGGTATTATTGAGAATTTGTTTCTGCAATAAAAGTGCTCTTTTCTTGCATTAATTGGCTGATAGCGGCTCTGTCAGATAGGGGTTTCCATGGTTACAGTGTGGGCTTTCTGGACCCTAAAAAGCTTTCTGATTAGAAATGTGACTTTAACTTAATCTCTATGGTGAAAATTGTATTAATTAAGTTGTTCTATTTTTAAACATTTCGCAGGAAAATAAGAAAGATAGAGGACCTTGAGGGCTTATTTTATGCTGTAACCCTTCTCCTCTTTGATGGTGTGGGAGCGACAGAGACCTGCCTTTGTTTCAGATGAAAAGTGATGATGAGATTATTGGAGGGAGTTCTCACACGTCTGTCCCAGTCAAACAGGCAGCTCTGAGCAAGACCGAGTTATCTGAGCTTACTTTGTCCCATTTTAATTTTACCGTACCGGAGTGAACAAAGAGAAACGTGCTCCAGTGCCATCAACCAATGTGCCGAAATGAACAAACTGTTGTCCTTTTGAAAGTTTACTTCAAAGATCAATCTTCTTGAGGGATTTAACTAATGCAATAATTAGGGGGATCAGAGTTAACACACTATAATGAATAAACATAATTTACATTTATAACTGGAGAAAAAGATTCAGATTGACTTCGTAAATGCTCCATTCTGTTCTGAAGAACTAATCGCAGCCACAGCGCAAGTGTCTTTCTCTCACACAAAAGTTCCTATAGTGTACCACCTGTTTTTCTGTAAATGATGGAGAAAGACTCTCTTTACGGGTAATTTATTTATAAACCAGACTCACAAGGGACAGTTAACAAAAATGTAAGTCATTTGCATTCTTTGTGGTGTATTTTAAATATGATAAAAGTTAATCTACGAGTAAAACAGTCATAGAAGGAGGGAGGACTGCAGTTTAGAAGCAAAAACATTGCTACACATGTAAGAATATGTCCATAAAGTGCTGGGGAACATAGATTCTTTTGATGCAGTTCTTTATATGAATAATATGAAAGACTAATTAATGTGCTAGGTTGTAGGCAATATTTCGTTCCAATTACACCACATTTTTTAAATTCTGCACTGGTTTATTGAAACTAGTACTTTTTCTTAACTTTCATTAATCTTACAGTTACACAGAGCACAGAGGAAAAGTGTGTGCACAGGTCTGTGTCACGCTAGTAGTGCTCTCGTGGGCCTTGCGGTTCACACTTCTGCAAATTTTAGGGTGTCTCTATCTAAACAAGGTGCTTGAAAAACAGTATCAGACTTATATTATCCAATATTTGCCACAGGAAGTGGATGCGTTGTGTAATATCTCCTTTATGCTTCTGTGTAGTACCGCCAGCTTGCAGCTGCTTATGACAATGAAGTCAAGGCTAAGAAACATAAAAACAAACCAGATGAAATACAGCCATGGCTGATCAAGACTGGCAGCGACAAAAAAAAGCTGCTCAAAGCTGATTTGTGTTATTTATTCAGTCAGAAATTGGAAATGCAGCCTGAATAAAAGTGTTTCTCCAGACTGTTGCCATTGTAGAATTAGTATGCCTCTATAAAGATTTATTCATTCCGTTTAATCATTTAGTGCCGATGTGCTGGTAAAGAGTGGTCAGACGGCACCCATATTTGCCTGTTATCACTGTTCGCCGCCGTCTGTTGTATTCAGTGCTCCTATGACTTCATGTCTGACTAACCTCTTGACTTATTCCGAGCTTCTGTCTGGAACATTTCTAATTGAAGGTTGAAAGGCAGATACAGAACATAAAAGCTGTTTTAGGTCCTGTATCTGCCCATGCGCTATTGTGTGAGAAAATGTGCAGGAAGATAGGGTGAGCTGAGGCCTTGATTCGAGGGCAGTTCATTAGGCCTCTATTACAGCGGATAAGCCCAATTCCTTGGCAAGCTAATTGACTTTTTATTAATGGAGATAAGTGAACGTGTCAATTATCTGAGCAAGGGTACTTTATATTAAGTAAAGAACATCATAGGAGATAAAGCAAATAGTAATAGGGAATCATTGTAAAGGTGTCTCGTCAAAGTGAGAGTTTGTACAGGGCTAATGAGGTTTTTAATGCTGATGTTCACATTAAACTAATCTGATGGGAAATGTGGAAAAACCTGAGTGTGTGGTTGTGTGCAGCTGCTTAAGGAATGAAAACCCTTTGGATTTACCAGGATTTCTTCATAAATTGGTCATACAATTTGTCATACAAAAGTCACAAAAATAAACAAATAACAACATATAAATGCAGTCCAGTCCATTTAACATGCTTGTTTAAGACGGCACATGTGATCCTGGACCACAAAACCAGTCATAAGTCGCATGGTTATATTTGTGGCAATACAATACATTGTATGGGTCAAAATTATCGATTTTTCTTTATTAAGTATGTAAAGATCATGTTCCATGAAGATATTTTGTACCGTAAATATTTAAAAAATGCATTATTAGTAGTAATATGCATTGCTAAGGACTTTATTTGGACAACTTTAAAGGTGATTTTCTCAATATTTTGATTTTTTTTTGCACCCTCAGATTCCAGATTTTCAAATAGTTGTATCTCGGCCAAACCATACGTCAATGGAAAGCTTATTTATTCTGTTTTCAGATGATGTATACATCTCAGTTTAAAAAAAAATTTACCCTTATGACTGGTTTTGTGGTCCAGGGTCACATATATGTTCATTAAAGACACGTGAACATTTTTGTGCATTAATAAATGCATTAACGAAGATACAACCAATCACATCTAATAATAATGATGTGATTATTGCCTTATATTTAATCACATATCATTTCTATCATTTTCTTTTACATACATTACAAGCCTGTGTCATCCTGCTTCAACAAAACAAAAAATACAAAATAAAAAAATAAAATAAAATAAGGACATTTGTTTTGTTGAAGCTGTGTTCTAACAGTCAATGTGCCAAACACATTAATCTGTGGTGCTCATGTAGGATGCTTTGAATCTTTGAAGGTCCTGGTCCCAGTATAATATTGTCCCCTCTCTATTGTCTCTATCAAAAAGTGGCAACAAGCCAGTTTGTGACCTTTTATATCTCTTTAATGTCCTATTTTTATCATTGGGCGACTATTAGCTGATACCCATATCTTTAGTCAGTATTAAGTTCTTGTTTTCTACGTGACCATGGCACCCTATGATGTGACAAACCTCAAAATTGCCTGTTATGTATATTAGATTAGAGTTATCCAACTCAGCGCTCAACAGTTAAACACCTGCGAGTCTCATTCACAGCGGATAGTCAGTAAAAACAGGAACTTGTTCACTCGGTTGTTCAAGAAAGCAAAACCAAACAAAAGAATGAAG